>NW_024527710.1:725850-1396083 GCF_017590135.1 Pyrgilauda ruficollis | reverse complement strand
GGGGGGGGGGAGGGAGGGGGCGGCGAGTTGGGAAGAGACGGAGTATGCATCCAGACCTGCAATCACCCCTGCTGCCAACACTCCAATTTGGTCGCGTTTTCTAGTCTTTCCTGAATTATGAGGTTATAGAGCCCTATGTGTAATTATTAAAGCCACGTATGTACACAAGCCACAGACGCCTACGGCAGCCGCGTCTACACACACCGACGGGGAGACAAAGTGCGCCCGTCGGGATGCTCTTTTCCACTCCCTGATGAGTCCATTACCAGCGGGGAGAAGGACTACTAGGGCAAGCGAAGGCGAGCTCTCCTCCGCCCGCCCCGAGCGGGCCGGGCCGGGCGGCGGGCGCGGGCCGGAGCTGTCCGCCCGCCCGGTGCTGAGCGGGGCCGGCCCCGCACACAATGGGCCCGCTGCCGCCTCCTCCTACAAAGTCTGCGCGGTCGCCCTGACAATCGCTACAACAATCAGGAAAGTTCCCCTTCGTTTCCATCTCTCCTGTCTGAGTCGCAAAGAATAACAACGCCAATAATACGAATCCAAGCAGCTGAATGTAAACGTTCCGGTAAACAATTATCATTTAGGGTAATTCTGGAGTCAACCCCATGATTCTGCTGGAAGTTTGTGTTAATATCTTTAAAGAAATCTAACAGTTATGAATTAGATTAGCCTTGAAAACGTAGCCTAAAGACAAATCAAACACTTTACCCGATCTTTTGTTTCAATACACATTAATTAAGCACTACTGCCTACCTACACAGCATTCTCGGGTCCCGGCCGCGGCGCCGAGCCAGCGAGCCCCGCTGCCTTTGTTGGCATTTGCGTCCAACTATTGCCCTCTGCAGGTCAAGTCCCAGCCGCGACGAGCGCGCCGCCGCTGCCGAGCGCTCTGCGGACGGGAGACGCCGGGCTCGGCGCCCCCGGGCCCCTCTTCGAAAAAGATCCAACTTTTGTTGGGTTTGGTTCTTCACCACGAGGGCTCAGACGTGTTTTCTTTAGGAGGGGCTACGAGTGGGGAGAGTCAGCACCAGCACTGCTCAGGCCGCCCTCAGCCTCCATTCCAACCCTGGCCAGGAGACGAGAAGACTGAACAAGGCGAGGTGCCACTCTGAAGACGTGTTGTTTCCTTTTTCCCCTTGTCTGCATAAGACTACGGCAAGCTTCCTAGGCAAACCCTGCCCTTCCCCTGGGTTTGCAGAAAACGCAGGAAGAACCCAGGACCAAACAGGATTGAGCGGGTGGCGACACTCAGGATCCCCCCGACTTCTCCAGTCGGGCAACTTTTCTTCGGGCACAACTTCAGAGTTTGCTTCTCTCACTCCTGATCCCAGGGAGACCTCACGGGAAGCCAGGCGGGCTGCGGCGGCGGCTGCGAGGGGGCAGCCCGGCAGCAGCCCCTCCCTCCGCCCCAGCCCCTCAACCCAAAGGGATGCTTCCTGCTCCTGCGGGGACAGCGGGAACTTTGGGCACCGCCCGGTGCCACTCCGGCAGTCACGCTCTGCCGTGCCTCCGCACGCATCGGCACCGCTTACCCGGTAACGAACAAAATGCTCTATCAGAGAATAAACCCCCAAGCAGCCCAGTGTTACGGCGTTAGGGTTTTGCTACTTAGAATTCAGGAGATTCAGTGCCTAATAAAATGTGGCCGCTCCCTTTCTTTTTCCCATCACACCTACACACGGCGTTGTAAGGACCCGCTCTATTACCCTCTCTCCGCTTCCTGCGCGGGGTTAACACCGTGCACACGGGCTTCGGCATCCGCTCGGGAGGCAAGCCGCCTGCCCCCGCGGGCTGGCCGCGCCGCGCTGCCGCCTGTCACCCCTCACATATGACGGTGTTTTCCCGGAGCCGCAGCGGGCGGGGAGGGCGGCTGGGCTGCGGCCAGGGACCCGCTCCCTGCCGCAGGCGGCCCGGGGAGGGGCAGCGGCCGCACACCCCGCGCTGCCGCAGAGGCGGACACGCGCCGGCCTTTTGTCTCTCGGCAGCCGCCGCCCATCCCGGCCGGGTGCCGCCGGTCCCGCTTTCCCGGCCCCGAGCCGCGCCGGGCGGAAGCTGCGCGGGGGCGTTCCGGGCCCGGCCGGCCCGTCCCGCCCGCCCCAGGAGCGCCCGCCCCGCCCGGCCCCGCCCGGCCCCAGGCGATGTCCCCACCGGGGTGACGGCAGGGGACGAGGGTGTGGGCAGGGAAAGGAGGCGAGCCGGGTCAGCCGCTCCTTCCCGTGGCAAGACGCCGGGGGTCCGAGGCTGCGCAGCATCTGCCCTCTCCTGTTCCAGCAGCAGGAGGGTCGCCTGCCCTCGGGAAGGAGGGGACTGAAGACACTGCCAGCAGGCTCTCGGCAGGCGTCCCCTCCAGAGGGCTGCGCCGTGGGGGTAGGGTCCAGGCTCTGCACACAGGCTTCAGCCGTTCTAGAAGGACGCTGTGTGTGCTGCCCTGCAACCACCCCGCTCTCCCATCCTCAGCAGCCAGCACGAGGAGTTTTCTCGCTCAGTGTTACCTTGACCTGTTCCAGGTCTGCTCCTGCATCGGCTCTTGAGAGCAGGGAAGGATTACCTGGAAATGTTGAATAACACCTCAAGTGCGAGACTGGTGAGATAATCAGAGAATTGAAGAGACTCTGAACTGAGGAGCCTAAAAAACAAAATATACATGATAGAATTTGAGACAGAAGTAGCCAGTCACAATGTTTTTCCTGAACATCACCTGATGTTACATCCTGGTGGTGTTCTGGCTTTTACCTGGAGACACTAGACTTGACTGACAGTCTGGTTCTCTGTTTTTCTCAGGCATGATACCCAGTTCACAAACTGATTGAGATCCATTTAAAAGCCCTTACTTTCTCTGGCCTTACTATTCCCCTTGCAAAATTGTTCCAGAATCTCATAACTTGGCTTAAGATTTCCAGGCTGTGTTTATTAGGGGCCCGTTTATATCCATTTGTTCAGATGCCAATTTTGTCCTTGAACTTAATTAGTTCTGATATTTACTCCCCTCACAGTGTACTAATATTCCTTCTCATAATTTCTTTTGTTTAAATCAAGCTTTTCGGTCTTGTCTCATAAGATAGAATCTTCATTTCCCTGATTATAGCCATATCCTAGCAACTTATAAAAACTGGGTCATGACCAACACCCAGAAATTACAGTTTTCAAAAGGGTTCATTATTCTATCCATTTTCAGTTTGACCAAGACACAAGTAGGGAGAATGATTAGCATAAGGTCAGACAAACCACAATTCTCCTGACTTCAAGTTCTTTTGTAATCTATCAGGGACATGAGTTCTGAAAGGCTTGTGGTTTATAACTTGGCATTACATCAATGCACATTTATATACCTATATATCATTTCCTGGAGGGGAAGAATGGCCTTGTAGTTAAGAGGGTACATTAGAAATCTGGAGATGTGGCTTCAAATGCCAGGTCTGCCATAGGCAACAGAGGTAACTTTAGCTAGTCCTTTAGTCTTTTGCCACATTTCACCACTTTTAAATTGGAAACAGCAATCTTCCTCTTCTTGCCTCTGTTTCTTTCCCATATACTCACTTGCATCTTAAGGTCTCCTTTCTGGGTACTGCTGGTGCCTGGCACCATGAAGTTGAAATGTTTCTGTGACTCTTAAGCAGCAATCAAAAATAGACAGTACTCTTATAAAGTCTTTGGGCTTTAAGGCTCTATCAGGAAAGTTGTTAGTATCCATGCTAGGGACAGGAATTCCTGAGGTCTTCAGCTCACTGATTACATTAAAAACACTCTCTGTCATTAAACTAATCCCAGGGACCAGCAGTAAAGCCAGAGACATTTCACTGAAAATCTGCATCCTGGCTTCTGGTTTTCAAGCCTCTGCATGGTTGAAAACCAAGTCAAATATTTTTATTATTATTATTATTATCATTAATGAATTAATTTAAACATAGATGCAATTTAATGCATTTTCGTCACCAGTTTTCAATTTAGAAGGCAATTTTTAACAGCTAATACTGTGAAGAAACAGAACTAGCTCAGGAAGCCCCAACAGCCCCATAGCTGGAGTGGTTCTGGTAACAACAAATGCTATCATTGCTCTTCCCCAGCAATCCAAGTACGGAAGGATGAGACTGAGCACAGAAACAGAGAGCACTCTGTTGAGCTGAGGTGAAGCAATGATATTTATGGGAGTAATTATCACAGAGAAAAACTGGAAAAATATGATTACAGCAAATTGTAACTCGCTCAGATATGTTCTTCGTTGTTAGAAATAGCTCAGCTGAGACCAAACCAATATGAACAACAGACTGGGAGTGTCAGACACTGATTCTCTGGAGGCTGATACCATCAGACCCTCTGAGCAGAACATGATCCAGCTTTAACATATTAGAGAGATTGGTGTCAGCAGCCTGCATCTCTTCCCAGCCATTGTACTCGCTTCCAGCAACCTAACAAAATGTGAGCTGCTGGGCTCCCCACTGGAAAAGCTGACCTGGGGATGCTGTCCCTAAAGACCACTGGCAAGAGAGGCATCAGTCTCTCAGAGCTGGGCAGTTCCCCTCCACAGCAGATGTGGCAGCTGAGTGCGGCTGAGCAGCTGGCAGAAGGTGCTCAGGTTTCAGAGTGTGGCCGTGTAGGTGAGCAGGGTGACATGACCACGCACAGCACCCACCTCTGAGCTGGCACTGCCTTCCCATTCGCTTCCTTTCTGGGCTTCAGCTGCTCTGTTTGACAAATGTGTGAAACCTTCAGAGTGCTTCTGCCGTGGGTGCAGCCATGGACTCGCCTCAGCGTGCGGGGAGTGAGGAGCACCCCAGCCATAGGATGGGTTCTGCTGAAGGAACTACAACTGCCCAAAACCTGTAACAGAGTGTTGAGTCTCAAAGACCTTAGAGGAAATGAACTATAAACTCTGCAAGCTTGGAGGCTTGTGTTGAAGGAGAGGATATGGCAAAGAAAAGGAAATGTCAGAAGTTGTGATTGCTCTGCAGCATTCTGTGAGGCCTGTGTGCAGAAGGGCCTTCAGAAGAAGACTTCACACCTTCATATTCACATGAAGTCCTGGCTTAATGCAAGTCATCTGCACCATGGTAAATGTCTTGCCAAGTCAATTGTACTTAGGGAGGGACATTCACCACACTTTCGTGGTTGAGTATTTTACACACTTCATGCAAGTAATATCTCGCAACTGATGTTTAGAAATTTTTAGAAGCAACAACCAATATTGTGTAAAAAACAAAAAATATCACTTAAAGTAGTCAACTGTTAAATGTACCTACCCCATGGACCAGATGCATCAAAGAAGTTCTTCAGGTGTCTTGAGAGCTCTGTAGGTGTTATTGCTACTCTCGGTCTGTGAGAAGAATAATAAATGCTATTTACCTTTTAATTTAAAAAAAATACCTTGCAAATTAAAGACATGCTCTTGCACATAAAAATTTAGTTAGCATCCAGTTAGCATCCATTTTTATTGTGCAGACTATGGCTCTCTAACAACCTATTGAGCCCACAGCCATCTGAACACACATTGCTGCTTCCCTTTTCCCCTACATTTTGGGTATGTGTTAGATTTTGTCACATCCGAGGGGAAAAATTCTGTAACTAACTGCTAATGCTTAAGCAGATCTCCTGCTTAATATTCTTTCTGCTTACAAATCCCTCTAAATATATTGGTGTGTCCTGACAAAGGCAGAGGAGCAGTTTTGGACACTTGTGTGACATACGTCTTACTATCTTACGTAGAAAATTTGACAGTGAATGACAGAACACCTTAGAGGGATCTAAGAAGATGATAAAGGCAACAGCTTTCACATGAATACAGAGTCTAGTTCCTAACAGTTACAAGCTTTTTTTACATGCATCCTTGTAATTTGACATTTATAATTCACTGTAGTGCTGAATCTCTGTCATTTTCTCACCATCAGGTTCTCTATACGTGGATGTACATGTCCTTTTTAATTAGCATACCTATTTGAACATTTAATCTCGTCTCTCAACCTTATTATGCAGTTGCATATTGATCTGTTATGTATCAACAAACGATTTTGGTATAACATATACAGTTCTATGTTGCTTCCCTCTCAGAACAGGTGCCCATATCTTCTCTTTTCCTGGTTGCAAACCCACTTTGTGAAAAAAAGCACAGTAATTCACAATGGATTTAATAATGGGTAAAAATAAACATACTGCAATCCTGCAGAGAAACATTAACCCTTGAGATTATATATGTGTGCACACACACAGAGTGATTCCTTTACTGTGCATAGCATCTTCCTCATAGGGAGCACCTAAGACCTTTTCCTAGGCATTGATGCCTTTGCAACACTGATAAACATTAGACCTATTTTATCCTTGGAGAAGCAGTACAGAAATATTGCAGAACTTGCTCAAGGTAAGCAAAGAAAACAGCGAGACAGCTGCAGACAGAGCAAGCCCTGAGGTCTCAGCTCCTGACCTGAAGCCCACTGGAAAACACAATCAATATGAAAATCAGGTTGCATCTGCAGGCCCCGGTTTCAGGACTGACCTTTCACTGCTCACTCATCATTTTGCATTAGTAGCTTGGGTGGTGCCATGCCATCGCCTGATATTCCTGTTTATTAGTTAACTTAGTTGAGATTTAATTCAATTGAAATGAAACCTTTTCCATGGCATGTTAAAACAGGCAATGAAGGACGCACCTTTTATTAACAGTCATACTGATACTGAAGTCAAATAAAGGATTTATTTTAATGTTTTAAATACTATGGCTTTGTATTTGAAATAGGGGATATTCAAGTGGTTGTACTGCTTAGAGCACAGAACTAAAACCTTCCCTTCTACTGGTTTTTAAAAAGATATCTTAGGGAAGAATTCAAAGAAAACTTTTTACAGCTTTCAGCTGAAGAGGAAAAAATGTAGTATATACAAATACTGAAAACCATTTTAAATGCTGTTAATGTAACTTGTGGTTTTGACAGATAACAGGTTTACGTTGAAAGGAAAACAAAAGCCAGTAGCAGATCAGAAGAATTCGCCCATATAGTTGAGCAGAGTATACAATGGATAAAGACTATTTTAAAGAAAAAGAGAGCAGGCACGTGGATGCCAGTCTGTTGTTCATACTGTTCAGTGAAAGAGCTGGGAGTGTTACAAGCAACCAGCTCTGTCCTGACAGCCTCAGACTGGGAACCCAGGGCAGATCCTGCACTGCCTCCTCTAAAGGTTTCCCATTTAGTCATGCAGTATTTTCAGTGGGGAAGGAAATCTGCTCAGGACATTACTTTTACAAATATTGATCTTTACTTCTGCTGATGCATAAAGCAGATGTAAGCAGCACAAGAAAGATTTTGTTCATGTACTTTTTTTTTTTCCTTGGGCCTAGTTATTGATCTGCAAAGTTCCACTTGGTTTTCACAAGTATAATACAAGAAATGGAAGAAACTAAGTTTGTTTTTGCAGCTCTCTAGTCTGAGCATCTTTCTCAAATGACCTTGATGGTGCTGGTTGGCAGTTTACCTTTTTATATGGCTTTAAGTGTCTTCTAAAATACTGTCCTAGTAGCACCTAATAAAAAAATTATTCTTATGAAGAGATGCCCTGGAAAATATAAATAGCATCAAATAGCATCTAAATATTCCTAAATACAAAATGGAGAGCAAGTGATTAATTTATTCATTTTAAATTTAGAAGAAAATATATGCATCATATTTTATATTTATACTCTCACTGTGCTTATATACATATATATATATGTTAATCTTTAAGAATCACACTAGAAATCTCTTCTCTCCTTTAATATCTGACTTGGGAAAAATTGCTATTCAGCCAGTGAAGATTTTCAGTAAGCAGAAAATGATTAAGGATTTTAGAATACGTTGCCTGGGTCAGAAGTGTCTTTGGAAACAAGACAAGTCTGTGAATTTTTAGGATTTTTTCCACAGCAGCTGAATATGAATTGGAGGGCTTCCAAATCCAAGAAGAACAATGCATTGCCACAGCCTTACTCACAGAAAGCCATGGAACAGTCCCAAAGAAACAGCCAGAAACACTATAGGTTCACTGCAAAAGTTTGTGTAGCTTAAAAAGTAGGATAAAAAGTTTTTTCATGAATGTGAAATATAGTTTTTCTTTGAAGATAATCTGTTTTTTGATTAAGAGTTCTCTTGGTCCCAAGTCCCTGTTTTGCTGACTTTTTTTGCTTGGTCAGGCTTCCTATTGCCATTTCTGAGATCTGGGAGTGTGAATCTCCACTTCCAGCATCCTTAAATGCAGAGTTCTTCCAGCATTTTGTAAGCCTAAATCAGGCCACGCAACAAAATTACCTCTTGAGTTCTGCTTTGTGGCAGAGAATCCGTGCTTTGCCCTGAGGCAGGTGAGCTGCCCCCCGGGATCAAACAGCCAGGCTTCTCAGAGGCCATGCCTTAGCTTAGGTCTGCAGTAAAAAGAAGTGCACTTTGTACTTGTGAACATTTACATACAGTATATGAGAAGTGCTGCAAGAGAAAGTTCAGAAGTGTGAGCCAATGTATCATTCTCTTTCATGTAGCTCTCCTATTTTCTCATCCCATTACTTCAGATCAGCTCTAATCTCATATCTAAACAGTCAGTCCAAAGGGAAAGTGCCTATTTACAGGCTGGATTAAGAGCTTTAACAAAAGGCAAGGCAGAAAGCCATTCATTTACCATATAAGAAAAAGAATGTCTTTGTATTTTATCACTTGCCAGCATCTTCCAAACCTTTTCTTTGTGTTGCTCCCCTTCCAAACAGAAAGTAGATTGGGAAGTTCCCGTCTTGCGGAATGGATCAAGAAAAAGAAAAAAGCATATTGTTCAGCTTTCCCTTTTTGCCTCTAATAGGTTTACTTTTGCTTCACCCCTTAGGGCTCCTGCATATGTGTTCAGCTGAAACTGCTGCCTTGTTAGACCTTTTCCCAAGACTTTCCTGAAGAAGCAGGCATTTGGAAGAGAAGAAGAATGGAAGATGAGGGAAGTGCTGGAGTGAGGGAAGACTGAGTTCCCTAGCCAACACAAGGACCAGTCCCTGTGCAGAGCACAGCAAAGGGAGGAGATGCCCCAGGCACTGGTGGAGGGGACAGGCAGTGGGCAGGGAAACACTGCACAGCAAGAGCTGCAGCAAGAGAGAACAAAGCAGGTTCAGTCGTGAAGGGATAACACAACACATGGAGTGAGCATGATGGGGAGCAGGGAGCCCCTTCTCTCAGCAGCCACTACACAGCACATCCTGCCAGGGCCCCCTCAAGCAAGCACTGCCAGTCCCCAGGGGTGTAGCAAGAGAGGGGTGAAAAAGGATTGCTCCATCTTGGATTATTTATCTTGGGGGATAAACTAAGATAGAAAACAATTAAGGGTTAGTTTAGGATAATCAAAACTTTCAGTTTTTGAGATATCTAAATGATGGCTTTAATTTATTTTTCAATCTGTTTGCTACAGCACTTTTTGAAACAAAATCCATAATTTCCAAATAGCTGAAGCTGAACACTTGTAATTATTCATGAAAACAAAACCCCTATTTAAAAAAAAAATAAAGAAGAATCACTTTCTTGATAAAACAGAAGTCAGAAGTAAGAAAGGATGAATTAAAAAAAAAAATCCTAATGATACACCTGAACGGAGAAAAACTGAAGGCGGGCAGAACAGAATGGAGCCAGAGGCAAAGCATTATTTTCTGAATCTTTACTCAGGCTCATACCCCCAGTCTGGCTCAGATTTGTAAGTTTTAACCTGGGTGAGCTTATAAACTCAAAGTTCTCATTAACTTTTACTCCTTGCAACTTGCCCCAAGCTGCCTGCAGCTCTGCTGAGCTGCCCAGGGGCTCCACCCTGCAGCCCCAGACACTGTCTGGGCATCAGGGCCCTTTGCCAGCACAGCCCTGGCAGGCCCTGAAACCCCTCATTTTTTGTGCATACTCTGGTGTCTCCTAACAGCGCCAGTTCACAGCTCCCTTTCTCAACCCCAGCACCTTCCTTCACCTTCTGGTAAAATTCCTCTGCCCCAAACTCCACCTTGGCAGGCAGACTCAGGCTAAGTAATTCCCCACCTAATGGCCTCTGGTGTGTGCATTAACCCAAATCACCTGCCTGAGCCACCCAGGGTGAATGATCCCTCATTACCTCTGCTCTGGGAGATGGATAACACCGTCCTGACAGCTCAGGGTGGGTTTCATCTCTACAGACACTTCCATGATAAAACAATTAATCATGTCAACCAGCATTTTTCATTAGAACATCAGTGTGGGCAGCGTATTTTTAATAGCGTTCATTTCTCATCGGTGCCTGTTTGGTTCATCTCACCTTCTCACAATTAACTGAATTACCAGTTTCAGAGACTGAAGGGAATTTCTTCCATGTTCTTCCATTTTTCCTCAATTCATCACAACATTGGCAGGGATTCTTAAGGCATTTTGTTCTTCTCTGTAATGACACTTCAGCAAACTGTATTTAAGAGAATCCCTACCCTAGCATGTGGATACTGACCTTGTTGCCCTCTAATCTCTTTTAATGGCTTGTTACTGTTGTGACATTTGACCTCTTGCTCTTTAACTCATTAGCTAGGAGGCTCAGAGATGTGTTGGAAGGCCCATGGTATGAGGTGTGGTGTACAGCACATACTCAGTAGAACACCCTTGACTGCAGCAGGAGGGAACTGGCTTAGATGGCCAAACTGGTCTCTGCCCAGAAGAACTTCCCAAGGACCTTTCCCATCTTCCACTCGAGCTGATGCAACACCTCTGGCTTACTCCAGTAAGAGATATACCAATCCAAGATTATGGCTCATTCCAGTGGGAGTTGTACCAATCCAGGATTAAAGCACATCCTTCCTTCTTTCTTCCATTCATGCATGAAGAGGCGCACGACCAATGGGAGCTCCTTCCCCAGAAACAATAAGAGAAATCCTTCATTTTATTGTGCTTTCCCCCTCAATGCATGTAGCTTCTCTTTTGCCTTTCTTAAGTCACTTGCCTTTTTGCAAAACAAGAGGACTCATCACAGCTTTTAAGTGGTCATAGGCACTGCAATACAAGCTAGTGCATTCCACATTAAATCAACATTAGAGTGAGGAATGAATACAATCTACCCAACAAATACTTTATTGTGAAAATTATTAAAATTCATAGCTTAGAGGTGTGAATGCTTCTTTAAGAAAGGTACTTATGTTATCCCCAAAATAGCACCAGTATCATGTGATGTTCCAGTTGCTATGGTTACCACAAATTTGTTATTTAATAGCAAAGAAAATAGATGCACAAAACATGCTAATTATAACTGGTACAAATTTTTCTAAATGTTTTATATGAATATGCATGCATGTTTTATGCATAAGGAATAGGAATGCCCTTTTTCAAATAATTCTTCAAGTTTTTAGAAGCATTTTAGTAACTGGCAGGGAAGTACATTGTGTGGTTCTCAGCAGCAAAGAAAAAGGAGTCTGAAAAATTGAAGACAGGCACTTGTCTAAAACCATGCAGTTTTGTATTCAAATAGCAGAAGAATCCTGAAAACTCAAGAGGTTTAAATTTGTTGAACCTTGTACTTTCCCAACCGAATTTGCTTTGTTTCTTCTTCATTGCAAAGAGATTGAAGTGCCTGAGAAACAGTTGCAGGACCATTTGAAGTCACATTTTATGAAATTGTAATGTTAATATAACGCTGATACAGAAACCAAAGTGCTCCAGTCACTGCCAGAATCAATACTGCTCGATAAACTCCAGTCTCCTCTGCCTGGAGCTCCTGGGCTCCCACCTGTGTGCAGCAGTGCACTGCCTCCACGGGCTGGTCCCTGCTGCTCCTGCTGCTGCTGGCTCCCAGCAGGATGCACCTCAGTGTGCCCCACTGCTGCAGGGCCCGGGGGGCCCTCCATGGGCTGGGAGCTCAGGTGGCGCTTGGCAGAAGCACAGGCTGTGAGCACAGCGTGGAAAGATGCTGCTGTGGACTTCTATCTATTGCAAGGAGAAGTACATGGGCTGGCTTTTGTTGTGCAGAGGAGAGATGGAAGGGATATGTATGCAAACAGCTCTCGTGTAATTCCCCTTTCCTTTCTGTTCTCCACCAGATGCTCCCAGAGGTAAGTCTGGGGGACACAATGCATGCAGTACTTTAAGTGCTGGAACTGTAAAACTCACCAGCCTGGCAGGGTCCTGGGGAGGAGCAAGAAAAATCTCATTCCTTTCCTTGGGTAGTCTGTGGCCATGGTGAAAAGACTCTCAAGCCTAAAGTAAACAAAGATATGATTGTGAGTCGTGGGAAGAAAGTAACTGGCTCACGGCTGCTGCAGGAAAGCTGCCGGCAGCGCTGGCAGTGGCCCCGTGTGCAGAGCCAGATGTTGTTCAGGGCTCCGCTGGGTCCGTGCCTCACCACTTGTCCAAATTCCCACCTCTTCCCAGAGAGAGGAGGGTGGTGCACATGCCTTTGGGGCAGCAGTATCATATGGCAGACTCTGCCGCACTCGGGGGTCATTGCTGCAAATGTCACCACTGCCACTTGAAATCAAGCCTGCTCCTCTCATAGAGGCTTTTATCTCTCCCCTTGCGAGGCCACACCAGCCGTGGGCAGAATTAAAGTTGTGTGCGTGCATTTCGCTGCCAAATGGCCGTACCTAATGGCACCAATACTGAAGGCACTTACTGATGCTGCTGGTTGCTCCCTTTCACACCCAGAGCACATGCTAGCTGGCGGCTGTATTTCTGATGTTGTAGTGTCAGTGATACTGACTGAAAAATCTTCTCTGTGGCTTGCTGTCATACTGTGATTGATATCAGCTGTAACAAGAAAAAATGTTATGGCACTGTAATTCTGCTTGATGCAAGGTAGTCTTTGATCTTTACCATTTTGCAAAGATTATAATACACACTTAGTTTGATAAATAATACCCTTTCACCAGAGTCACGTAAAGTGGAAGAAAAATTGGCAACTAAACTTTTGAAACTTCTCTGATGCAGGTGTTGATGTTTTCAAAGCAAAAGGTTAAATAATAGGATAAAACCTCACTTGCCTCACTTATAAGCAGATGTGACTAGTATGAACTCACTAGACCAGCCCTTTTGGGCTGGTTTCTGTGCTTGCCTGTGCATCATAGCAGCAGCAGGGTGCCAGCTCCTGGCAGAGGCACTGCAGCCGAGAGAGCAGTGGGGGAGCTGGGGGCTGCTGGGCCAGCTGTGACTCCCAGCCTCACACAGAAGCAGAGGGGAATATTTACTCTGGAATATTCTCTGTAGAGAAATTCACCCAGAGAAATTCAGAGCTGGGGGACCCACACAAATAACAATGCTCACTCACTCATCTGGCTATGGAATGGACCCTCAGACAGGGGTGGAGGCTCAGCTCTTCCAGCCCCCCAGGACAAGCAACAGACAGCATATGACATCCCCAACACATTTTCTTCAAATTAGAGCTCTCTAGGTGAGTTGGGACTTAGGTTTCCAAGTGCCTTTCTAAAGATTCTAAATTGTATTGGGTTTTTCATGCTTTTTAATTTGAATGGTTATTTGGATGCAGCAAAAATGAGCAAACCCCAGCACCATAACCATGAGAAAATGTTCTCATCAGGTAATCATTTATTAAAACATTTTAACCAGCTGGTATGAATATGATTGTCAGTGGAAAATGACAGGGAAATATGTGCTTCCATCTGCACTACCAAGCCAGGAAACATTCCAGTGTAGGAGTTTTTCTTCATTATCATTGCTCTTCCATACCCAGAACAGTGCACCTGAGCACAAGCCCTCCATTGGTGGGGCTTGGGATGGGAGCAGAAGCCTGAAAGGGGAGATGCAGCCCCATGCACTTGTCTGCCTTGTGGCTTTGCGCTGCTCTGGGCTGCTCATCTCAGACCAAAACCCTCACACAGCCTGGGGCCAGTGCAGTTTTATTTCACCCAAAGGTGGACAGCCCTTCACACAAACCTATTTAGAGCTGAGCTCAGATTTCAGGCAGGCGTTTGCCAGGGCTGTCTCAAAGGAATGGGCACGTTGGCAATGGGATTTAGTATCCAATGGTACTCTGCCAAATCCATGAAAGATTTTGCATGGCAAGAACACGGTGTAACTCCAAGGCCATGATTATTTTCCATGTAAATGTCTGTTTCAGTTTGTGCTTAAATGATTATCTGTCATTGATTTGTGTGCCTAACTACAACTGCTTCAAGCTGTTTTCAATTATTCTGTTCTCAATACGATGCGATCCCAAGGATTAGCCATACCGAGTGCCACAAACCACCTTGCAGCAACAGAGTCATAAACTGAAGAGGATAGAAAGGATTTTAATAGGAGATTAAAAGGAAGAAGTGACTCACTGGATGAGAGAAAAGAGGGAGTGCGCAGGCTTTGACTGCAGGAGAGCTGCTTTGTGATGCCTCTGAGTGCACCGAGGACCCCAGGTTAATATAATAATTCTTCTTTCCTTATCATGCAGGTCTCAGGTAATGATTTCATAATTAGGGGTGTACTTAAAAACAGAAATGAAGCACAGTTTTAAATGAAGCATGCGTTCTGTCTTTGCACTAAGAGGAGGTGGCTAGTTGCAGGGTAGCATTGCACACAGCTTGCTTCCTTGTCTGCTGAATTCTCTGCAAATTTTATTCTTCTTTTTCTGTCTTTCTAATTGAAAACCTGCACTTTTGGAGAGAAACTGTATTTCTCCTTGGCAGTTTTCTCTTTCACCAGGACTGATATTTTAAGAGCAAACAACGTTCATCTACACCAAATCCTGTGTCCTCTGGAGGGGCTAACCTGCACTCTCCCTAGGTGATACACAACCCTGCTGCCAACAGCTGCTCCAAGGTTTGTCAGCTAGGATTGGTAACACAGTCTTACAGCAACCAGGATCTCAGAGTGCTCCAGTGTTTCTCTTTACACATACTAGGAAGTCTTCATGTACTTGGGCTAAGATCCTAGTTGTTGCTGAGTAATTAACTACCTACACTCCTGCAGTAGCCACTTGTGACAGCATCCATCAGCTGGGAAAATGTAACTGTTATTGAATTGCTAAGAACAGCCATTAATATTCTAACTTTCAACCAATTTAAATATTTGAACTTTCTGAGTGCACAGCTGAGATGAATAACATGGAGAAGCACACTCAGACAGATTAAATCCTCCATGGATTCTATCAATACAGAGAGTGGAAAGAGAGGTTATTTGTCTGACATACAAATATATATATATATATATATATATTTGTAGCAGATAAAATCAAATGTGTTATCACTATCTGCACTCTGCTATGTATATTTTAAAACATTATGAGTGGATAGGTACATATACAGCAGTAGTTTACAAGAGATAAGCATCATTAATTTCCACACAGCTATATGTTTTCATGGGCTTCTTAACCTTTTAATATTAAGTAAAATAGCAAACTACAGCACTATTCTATATCCTTGGGAATATCACAGTTTTGAAACATTTCGTTTAAAATACAGAAAATGCCACTGCAGTAAAGATTTGGAAAGCGAGGTACATGACATAGGGAGTTGGGGATTGGATTCCCAGCTGATTTTCAGGACTTGCTTGATCTGAATTGATTGAAGCCCCAGAGGGAGGCACAGTGCCAGCAAGAGGAGAGGTGCCTACAGAGCAGGATTCTTGACCCATTGCCACCTGCCAGGCTGCCCTGGCAGAGGCTTCTTACCTGACCAGAGTTTCTGGGCTTCGGGAAATGTGGTGACAATGTGGAGTGGTAACTCTTCTTCTGGAGACAGCTGTCTCACCTTGTATGAGAAACTATTTCTTTTTCTAGGCCAACATTCAAAAAGCTGTCAGATCGCTTTAATCTGTTGAAATTTGAGCAAATTCAAATAAAATATGCCAGTCTCCAAAGCAAAGACAAACTGTAAATGCCCCAGTACTGAATCTATAAGACCAATAAAAACAACAGGGATGTCTGCAGTAGCTTTTTCAGAACACAAACTAGTTGACTCTAAACAAAGCTTTTGTGTAACTAGACTTTTCCCATGGTACACCATAACCTTGTAATCAGTCTTCAATCTCTTCTGTAACTTTCAATAATAATAAGATGCAATGAAGTTTGCCCAAATGAAAAAAAAAAAGTATACAGAAAAGACCAATCATCCCCATGGGGCAGTGGTGGAAAACAGTGTAAAACAGGATGTCTGATGTTCTCCTGTTGCAGTACCATACGGGGAGTGAATGATTATTTTCCAAAAAAGAAAGGTAGCCAGCTGAACCTCAGTTTTCCTGGTGAGGTTCAACACATCACTACTTTAAAACTGAAAAGAAAAATGGTCTGAATAGAAACAATTAGTTGAAGGGGCATGGTAAATAGCTCAGGTACATGTTGGAAATCCACCTGCAAAAGTATTTTAGAACCTATCAAGCTATGCTCTTTGACCTTCCATGCAGCAGGATTGCATCTTTTGTGTCTTGAAGTTCTCACTGACAATTACAATTTAAAAGTCTGAAGTGTACATTGGTAAAGAAGAATTTCCTGAATGCAGGTAAGTGAGCCCAGAGTTGTTTTGACATGACTCAAATGCTGTTACAGATGTAACAAAAGGAGATGAAGAGATTTATCTTACCTTGTGACTTGTACTTGATTATTAAGACACGCAGTAGAAAACCCCAGAGGCAGCAAGGTGCTGGGGGGCACAGCAGGCACCAGGGGGGCAAACACACCCTCGTGGAAAGGGGATGAGAAACACCTCTCCAAAGGACCCAGGGGTGTGTGTGTACAGTGAGTGAAAAACCTCCGAGTACCCAGCTCACTTCTGCACTGAGACAAAGCTGCTGACACCAAAAAGTGACTAAACACAGAAAGAGAGACAGCAAGAGGGAACAGAAAGAGATGGGATGCTCCTGCTGCTGGGAGCAGCCCCAAGCTGCTTCAGCTGCGGCTCTTGCTTATGCAAGGCTTGCAAGATGTGCACGAGGAGGCTGGTGGAAAGATGGGCAGGAGGGAGCACGTCTGTTTCCTACAGCACCTGAAGTGCTCCGGTAAATACAGAAATGCTTCAGTAAAGACAGACGTAGGGCACAGCCTGCAGTGCAGCAACCTGAAATACCACTGTGAAGAGGCAGCAAAAAAAGAATGGTCAAAGCACTGTCGCTCATCTGAGTTCTCCACAGCGATGGCAATGTTTTGGGCACTGCCAAGGTGCCCCCAGTAAATGCCCCTCAGGAGGCAGGAATAGTGGCTGCCCTGGCAGGGCTGGCTCCTGCCCTGCCCCCACTCACACTGGGCCATCTGCACATCATCCTTAAATAACACAGCTATGGGAGTACTTTGAATTGTCATATAAACACCAAAAATGTCTCAGACTGATGCCCAGATACATGTATTTCATGAGAATTGGGCCATTTGCTTGAGAAAATTCTTGAATTGAACAAGCAATTTATAAAGCAAAACCTTTTTTTTTTCTTTTTTTTTTTTTTTTTTACTGAGTGCCTCATCATTGTAAAGCAATAGAGAGCCCTCACCTTATCAGAGAGCTCTCCTTCAGTCACAGCCCTGGGGCTGCTAGATAGCTCATTGCTGTGATATACTTTAACGGGTGTCATTCCTTTTTAATAAGTCCAAACAAAACAGTTAATAAATCCAAAGAGCTTCCTATCAGTATATCTCTAATTCTTGGCTTTCACTTCTTCAGCAGCACTGATCATCTTCTTGAAACTCATGGCATTCTCATAACTCTCTTGAAATAATGATCAGCGTTGCAGGCTTTGATTCAACACTGACGCGACTTTTCTGCACGTTTGGCTGCGCAGCGTCTGCCGCTGAGTCACATCTGATTTACACTTGAGATAAACGACATCATCCAGGGTAGCCTCTGACTCTGACAGGAGCACCCACTAATCCACATTGCCAACAGGGTTTTCTATCACCATCAGTCTGGAGCACGCCAGCCCGGCTTTGGTCTCCATGGAGATTGTTATGAAATATATTAATCCATCATCTGTTGGTTCCCAAAAGGATCTTTGGGAGTTTAGCAGCTCCATGGACCTCACACTCCCTGAAAGAGGCACTGTGGATTTCTCAGGCCATGGATTTCTCAGCAGGAGCAGGGAGGACTCTTTAAGAAGTGGTCACCTTTGCCATGGCTTAGGGGAAATCTCTGCGAGAAGATAGCTCCTCTCTGTGTATTCAGTGAATATATCTCTCACAGTATTTTTTCCTTTTTTTTTTTTTTTTTGGCAGTCCTTAACACTTTTCTCCTCCCACTTTCTGGTGACATTGCAAAATATCCACACTAAAGTGCATTCTGTTAGCAAAGTAAAATGGCAAAATGGTGTATTTTAGGTGGAAGTGTAAATGATATACTTGCAAAACCCAGAACCTGAACAACTGTTCATGGGAAAGGCAGCTATTTCACACCCACCATAAATGAGAGCATTGTCAGGTATCAAAATGTGCCAGAATAGAGAGAATTAAAAAAAAAAAAAAAAAAAAAACCACTAAAAAAAAAAGTCAGTTGAAATTTAACAGTGCAAACCTGAGATTTCCCAAAGAGGCTGTAGTGTCATGCTAGCAGCTGCTGTGGCTTGCACTGCCTGGATCACAGAGAGCCCCTGTAACCACCCTCTGCACAGCAGGACCACCACCAACTACAGCACTGGCCTGACTGGACCTTTCCATCACAGGAAGCTCCCAGCAAGGTCCTCTCAGCTTTAAATTCAAGGTTTGTCAGAGAGTTTGGTACTGAATTTTGATACTCACAGCATCTGAGGAGGTGGACCAGGGAGGCTTCTGACACACCTCATGTGATGAATAAGTTCCTCCAACATATTCAGCAAATTATGCAATATAATAGCTGAACTTTACTGTGATTTCACTTTATATTTACAATGTATCTTATCTTAAAGATGAAAAATTAATAGTTAAAATCCTATTCTCTAGATCAAAGCATCTCTTTGTTGTTTGTAATGAAACACTTTGACTCTTACCTAAGTTTTCTGTTCAGACTGTCCAAGAATTCAAGTGTTTCATTATAACAGAAGTGGGAGATGCTTTGATCTAGAGAATAGGAGGCTTCAGATATTTGCTTAATAGCTATCAAAGCTAATTATTCAAATAAAAATAATAATATAGAAGTAGAGGATAATAAAACAGTAGAATATTAAATAAGTAATAAAAGGGCCTGGGTTGATAAATACCATGCCATATTCTCACACTAATAATATTAATGAAGAGTAACTGCTTATATTATCGTAATGTGTATGAGTATAATGGATTGTACCCCACGAGACCTGATTGTGGGCTGAACCTCAAACTATTAGGCAAAAGAGAAAGATGCTCCTACAGCCTTACAACATGAGGCAAGAGACAGAAGTGGGGCACAGCAAATAAATGGTGCTGTGCACAGGGAAACAGGATGATAGTGAGCAACGGGACAGGCAGCAAAGGAAGAGCTCAGCTCTAGTTAGGAAAAGAGGGCCTGGAGACTCACTGTGGGATGGGGAGGAGAATGCAAGGTGGCTGCTTGCAGGATGGTCCCCTCAAAAGGGGGAGGAGCTGGGGGTGCAAGTCTGAGCCCCCAGCACGAGGGCAAATGGAGCTGGCATCAGGGTCACCCCAGCTGGCAGTAATTAGCAGCTGTTGATAACTGGATCCATACTGTCATAGAGCATGAAAATGAGGACAACAGGTAACTTTTGGTGAAATGCTGAAAGAGGAGAGGGAAGAAGGATGGACATAAAAAAGGGAGATTGATGGCTTAAGAAAATAGTACTCACAGTGTCATTTTAAGTGGGCACCAAAAGACCTATGTTGCATTTGTCAAGGCTGGATAAAAAATGTGTTGCACTAATTGAGACACAGAAGATGCTAGACAAGGGCCTCAGCCATGGGGATGGACAGGAAAGGCAACAGCTTAGTGATGCTAAGAAGGAGCAGTCATTGGGATTATGCCATATCCTGGATGTGAGGACCTGAGAAAGGATCTGAGTCAAAGATGACACACAAATTATGGGCCTGAGTGACAAGCAGGGTGGTGAGGTTGTCTGCTGTGATCAAAGAGGGGACTAGCAGGGAAGACATGAACTGGGGAAGATTAAAAGTTCTGTCTCTTCCACATTGGGCTTGAGTTGACAGACTGTCGTCTACATGAAATGACAGGGAAACAAGCCCAGAGATGAGGCTGGACTGAGGAGACAGGTCGGGAGCACACAGGTAGATCTGCAAGTTAGCTGTGCAAGGACAGTAGCTGATGGCGTGTTTGCAGATGAAATTACCCAGAGATGCAGGAAGGTGCAGAAAGAGAAGGCAAATAGCACTAGGTTCTGTAAGATGAGATATTGATAATGATAACGCTAGTGACATAGCATAAAATGACACTGGAACAATAAATACACATTAATAATTTAATTCCAAAAGTGCTTTTTGTTTTTATCTAATTTTTCCAAATAGAATTTTCCAAAGGTTCATTTGAAAAATACTTTTTTTGGGAAGAAAATGTCATCAAAATTAACATGATTTCACGAATATGTCAATTTTGACAAAAATCTTATTTTGCAGTGGAAAAATGTTTCAACAACAGAAAACCCCAAAATTCAGAGCCATTTGCTTTTAGCTCTAAACATAGATCCTACTACTGTCAAGTAACATCTTTCATTATCTTCTTTATGTCTCAAACCACATTAAAAAGAGTCTAGAGGTTTTGCTGATTCTGTTGTAATCAATCCTGTCACAGCTGTTATTAGATTTATCTCGGGATCTGAACACTGGCATTTTTCATTGTTGTTTTACATTTTCTTTATGACTGTACAGCTATACAGTCAAGAGTATAAGAAAATCTAAAATTTGCTAAAGTCAACAAATATATTCAATTACTATAAAATTATCTATAAAGCTTTCTTGGGTCCAAATAAACATCAGTAATTTATTTACTGGACTTTAATGTTATGCAGGTCAATCCAGGTACGAATTAGTTTTAAAATTATATCTGAGTAAAGCGGGCTCATACTTACCTGGCTTCATCTGGTATAGAAGTTACTTTATTTATCAAAATAATAACACACAAATATGGCAGAGCCAAGTAACACCATGAATGAAATCAGGCAAGATTCTTACACTTCAGAAACACCCAACTAAACCTGAGTGTCACATGTGCCTCAGCCTTTCAGAGCCCTATATAAAACTGCTCAGCTGATGCACAGCACTGCTTATAAATCATGCATACATCTTGTAGGCTTCAGTGCAGTAGGGACAATAAAAGGGAATTAAGATGCTTAATGAGGTGAGATGCTTCTATAAACTGGTGTCTCTTTCTTTATTTCTCGCATTCTTTAGGATGTAATTTTCTTTCTTTTTTTTCCTATCTTTCATCATTTCTCTGACTACCAAGTATCCCAGGTTTTCCTGCCAAAGGATACGATTGGTTTCAGCATTAGGCATATACAAAAGATCCATCTTCCCATTTCAGGTAGTATATGTGCCCTTTCATATAACATTCCCAGCCTCCCTGTATGTGTTAGACAGGTTTGCATGGGCTGTCTCTACTGCTGCTGTGCTATTTCCCCAAAGCACACACAGCTGGTTAAAATTCCCTGACCAAAGCTGCCCTTCCTGCATGCAGGGGACAGAAGGTGATGTGCCTGGCATTGCCTGTGGCCTGCTGCCCCCTCACTGCCCGTGTGCCATTAGATGGAGTCACATATAATGTCATGTCGGTTGCGTCATTAATAAAATGACAAAATAAAACTTGAATTACCACTGTCGGATGTGGTTTACTGGAGCATTAATACATTTCTTGGGCTACTGAAGTCATTCAGCCTTTGCAGTCACGGCTCACAATGCACCCGATGTATTATTAATGTCCCAGTAAAGCACACCCTGTTGTGTCTTAATGCTGTGGCATAAGATGCCTGGAAAAGTAAACAGCTATGTAAAGCAGAGAGTGATGACTGTTAGGGAGATGAATGGGGGACATTACGGCTTCGCCCACCGTGCCTGTGGCTCCAGCAGTCTCAGGGATGCCTCGGTAAGGTTTCACTGTGTAGATTCTACTGAAGGCTTTTTCCTGAGTGTTTCTAAACATCTATTATTTATAAACCACTGCTGCTCTGCATGATACTTCATGGGTAAGTAAGGGAAACATTTCGTGCCCCGAGGAGCTTACGCTGGCTGCCCTGGGTGCCATGACCACGCCGGGGGCCAGGCAGAGTGCAAGCAGGACAGCTGTGTGTTTGCAGCCCCTGACCCCACTGTGCCCACCTCCCCACACGGGCCGTGCCCGCCCCAGCAGGGAACAGCCTAAATAAACGGAGGCAGCCTCGTCGTTACGCTGGCTGCCCTGGGTGCCATGACCACGCCGGGGGCCAGGCAGAGTGCAGGCAGGACAGCTGTGTGTTTGCAGCCCTGAGCTGCTGGCATTTCCATACTGCTTATGCAGAGTCTACATCTGAGATAAACTGTACCTCTCTGAAACAAGTGCTCAGATAATCTGTATCCTCATGTAATTCGCTGCTATGCCTGCTGCCGCAGCTGCTGCTACACAATTTTCTCCCTCCAAAAACAGCTGTGGATCCAGCAAATTTCTTCGGTGTTGGAGGACAGAAGCAGCGGGTGGGAGGGAGGGAGCCAGGAGGCAGAGATGAAGGGGACAGCCAAGGCACTGTGCAGAGAATGGGAGGGAAGAGCAGAGAGGAAGGAGCCACTGTGGGGAGTGCACTGTGTGCAGTACCTGACACACACACAACCCACATGCTGCCTGAATCAAAGCATCTTTTATAAATAACCCCTGGGAAGAAGGTCTCCACAACGACAGCTGAAAAGATTTGAAGCAAAACATACACGGCAAAGGCAATCACGTACCTGAATGTGAGAATTCCCTTTATTTGCTTGGTGATGGGTTATAGATGTCCCCAGAATGACTCAGAGAAGCCTTTGGCAGAAGTCTGGAACCTGAGAGTCAGGAATTCATGAGAAACATAAACAATCTCTGAGGCTGCAGATTCCCAGAGCAGAAGGAAGACCACATCCCCATAGAAGCAGTGTGGGACCATGCCTTTGAGAAAAGCAAAGCCACTGAGACAGTGTTAACATTACTTCTGCTTTTTTTTTTTTTTTTTTTTATATGAGTGATTTTGGCCCAGTTTTTGAGTTAATGTACAATCCTTTCTTCTCCTAAAAAAAAAAAATAAAAAAGGCAAAATGTGGGAAGGGAGTGGAACAGATGACTGTAGTTTGGTGGTCAGACTGAGAAAGAAACAGCTAGGATGTACATTCAGAACACTTTGTGTCTGTCACCAGGGGCTCAATGGGTGAAGCTGGGAAAATAACATAAACTTGAGCTCTGCAACTGAAAAAAACCCATGGGTTTTCTTCAGATCAGATCAGTCAGTTGTTGTCATTCAACTCCAGAAAAAGTTTTGCTTCAAGTTTGGGGTTATTTTAATTAATTCCATAATCTTTTCCCCTCTTTCAGTTCAGTTTGGAATTGAGAAATGCATTGCAAAGCAAAGAGTAAACAGACTTGGGTTCTTTAAATATCAGAATGAATTTTCTCAAGGTTTTGAAAATTTCTTGCCGCCTGCCACTTCCCAGGTATTTTTCCTTTGCTGTAAATGTGTTGAGTCTCACCCTAACCCATTTTGATTTCCCTGAAATGCTGTTTTCCAGAAAATTTACTGTTCACCATCAAAAAATTTTTCCATCTACCCCTTCCTCTCCCCTTCCTGTGGGCCACTCAGTTCAGTCCTTCCATGCCCGACTACCCCTAGTGCCCCTAAGGCTCCCTGCTGGCATTCCAGCACTCCTGGTACTAAAGCAAAGATTTGGGGAGGAGTAAAGCCAGCGATTTTACATGGAGGGAGTAGGAGCTATGACAGCCTGAAAAGGGAAAGGCCTGGAACACAGAGGGGTTATAAAGCAAAATACAGTAAACATATAACCTGCTTGGTGAATAAAGTGCATGGAAGAAGACAGTCCCCACTCTGTGCTGTAAAAAATGTTGTAAAAGAACTGCTGAACAAATGAAATTATTAAATCAATATATTCTTCTCCTATTTATAAAGCCTTTGCTTCCAGTAGCTTTTGAGTTCAATAATGTATATGCTGTGAGAAATACAGAACAGTCAATATTAACAGCCCCCCCTCCAGCTGCAGTTAAACTTATTTTAAAATAATCTTCACATTTTCATATATGAAGCAGATGTTTAAAATTGATCAGAGTTCAACGTACTTATATTAAAACAGATCCTTTTTTATCAGGTGGTTGGAGATTTTCTGATAGTTAGAGCCATGTCCTTTAGCTATCTATAGCTATATGTTTTGTCCTTTGATGAGTAACTGCCTTCTATGCAGAGTCTGCATGCAAAAAAGACCCTTCAGTCCCTCGATATCCCTGCTTTTAACCACTTGTGAGAGAGAAACAGCTCGCAGACCTTCTGCATCCTGAACTCATGGAACAAAATGGCACAGTCCATCCATGTAAAGGGTGCTGGTCAGCCCTCATCCTGACCCTTTAATGAAATATTGCTTCCAAACAGAAAGGCCCAGAATAAATGACATCTGTTAACCTTTGCAGTGTGTTTGTGTGCTGCTATAGCCTAATCTCTGAAAATCAAAAGGGTGTAATTTTTTCAAGCACCAATTTGGCAGGCCCTTACCCCCTCTTAACTCCTCTCCATGCTGCCTGCCCAGGGCAAGATTTCAGTGCTGTCCAGGAAATCTCAGTCTGCTACCACAGACGATGGGCAACCGACCGCCTGCAACTTCCAAGTTGCCAGGACAAGTTGCAAAGATCACTAAACTCAGAGTGACAGGTGATCGATATGCTGAACAATTAGTATCAAATATACAGTAAATGATGCATAATATCATTGGTGAAAAATGTTCTATTTAGGCAGAATGTAGATTGATGTCAGAAAATGCTCTTTAGTGTGTGGAATAATCAAGTCAACTGCTTGATGGATGTACTATATAGTCTATTTACATAGCTTGGATTCAATACACTTACATGATATTTGCATCAGAAACATATCTATAGTCAACCAATGGGAAAGAATACATGATTTTAGCAACATGCTTATACATTAATAATATTACTTGGCAATCTGATGTTTCAAGACCCAGGGTGAATTACTTATTAAAAACCCATATACAGCTATCTGTCTTTATCTTTCTTTCTGTGTGAGCCATAATGGCCTTGATTGTTTTCAAAATTACATTTGGCCAGGATATGACTGTTACATGAAACCTCTTAAACCAATATCATTTCCCTCACTGATAAAATACATTATACTGCTGGGTGCATTGAGCCAAACCATTAACGAAGGAAGCTTAACCTAACCTTTGTGCTTCTGACCAGCCGTTCTAGCAAACTAACATTGCAGAAATTGTTTAAAAAGTGGAATTGACATGATTATAAATTTTTATATTAAGTCCACTCATTTCTTGGAGCTTATACTATCACCTCCACTTTTAATGGTTTGAATTTTGCAGGAGACTTAGTTACTTGGGAAGATACAAGGAAACGTGCTCCATTTAACATTGTTTAGAAACGAAGGCACAAGATAAATTAGCTAGATAAGGTCAAATTAAGCAAGGTCCATTTTAAAACTTGAATTCAGGATGCATGAGAAGGAGGAAATACATGCATTCAGTACAAATTGAGGAAAAAAATGAGATGCAATGGTAGTCATGGAAAAACCTGAAGTAAAATTCTTCATAATAATTATGGTGCTATTTTAATAAAGCATCTCAACCCATGCCTGGTCCTAAGAAGAGGTACAGCTCCCCAGACATGCAGACCAAAACAACAGAGCTCCTCTGATAGGAAGCAAATGACAATGTCAGTGAGAAACACTACTCTCACAAGTAGCTAATGGAGCCATTTTCTGAAGTTAATACTCCGCTAGATCCCAGTGCTTCTTCCTCTCTCCTCAGGTGTCCATCATGAGATCTCCTTGCAACAGAGAGAGGAGACTGACCATCATTTTCATGCCCAAGAAGAAGAACCACAGAGCACAAGTAAAGGAAGGGCAAGACTTACCTGTAAATATTAACAACACATAGCTCCTGCATGGCACTTTTTCTATTTGGGCGTCCAGTGGCTTTAAGAGCAAGGTCATGGTCTGTAAAATCTTGGGGTAATGGCTCATCCATGACAAATACCAGTGGCAGAGACATGAGTGGACCATCTCAGGACCACTAAGCAGGAGAAGGCAGAACTGGGAATCCTGGAAGAAATGCTGTGCAGTTCATTGTATGTGCAAACTGGCAGCCCCCACAGAGCAACGCAGTCTCGCCACAGGCATCTCCGCTCACCAGTCTGAACAATTTCCAAAGGAAAACCATTTCAGAAGCTTGCTACTCCTAATTTTTTCTCTTCCCTTGTTTTTCCTAGTTGTCTGCTCCATTGCCATTTCTGCAAACACTGAAAGCACCAAGCATATTCCTGAAGGGAATATGTAGGCAGATGTAAGACAAAGCAACACACTGCTAATTGTAGGGCATGAAAGGTATGCAGCAGCATCTGCGCTTGCCAGGACAGAACTAATTTTTGTCTGTACAGCTGTAGTTCTTATCAGAGCAGATAACTAGTTTACAGCAAGTAAAGCATTATTTTCTTACTTTCTGCATGGGAATCTGCTATAGCACGGTGGCTCTGCAAGCATTTTGGGAGGCACAGCCAGAGAAATGAGCTAAAGTATAGCAGGGGCATACAAACACATCTTCAACCCGGATGCTCAGTGGGTGCTCAGTACACCATGGTAGAAGAGGGGATGGTCACGTCTCCTGCAGGAGAAATCCCTGCTCCTAAGGAAGATTCTTAACCTTTACAGCCACCATTTGTTCTTTTTCAGCCATCTTTGAAACGGGCAGAAAGAGGAAGGGGAGAGCAGTCTTCAGAGAGTTGCAGCTGCCCTCCCCCGTATCACCCCACAGACACTGTGACACGGCTGGGCACCGTGTGGCCATGCCCACGCCCTGCCATCGTCCCTGCGTGGCGGCATGCTGCAGCAGACAGGGACAGGGAGGTGGCAGGAAGCAGCAGCAGGCACCCAGGGGAGCAGGAGCAGAGGGTCTCCATACAGCCGGGACATCACGTGCGGCTGCCTGGCAGGCTAGAAACCAGAGGCACTCCCCACACCACAATTCCTTCCATGTTCAGAGGAATTCACCTTCTTACAACACACCAGAGCAGCACCTGATTCCCTCTTTGATCTCTTCCCTTGTCTGGAGATAATGCTTCGCATCTCAAATCTGGCTAACGGCTCCTGCTGAAATGGAGTGATGCTCTTAGTGCTCTAGTTAGTGCTGTCAAGCAATCTGAAATGGAAGCTGGCAGTTGTCCTTCCAAATGGCTATTGCTATGTGTAGCCCAGAAGTGGTAAGCTAAAAAATCTTTTTGTGTTTGAACTCCTTCCAATTTCATTCAGCAGGATACTGGCAGGCCACTTTCTGTGTTAATTATTTCTGTCCTGATTGCCTGGCCACACAGAGCACTGGATCGACAGTATCACACTTCACCATTTGTTAATTCTTCCAGCTGAATGTAGAAAGAAATTGAAATAAAGAAATTTCACCTAGAGAAAAATCTCCAAAAGTCAGGAAATGGGAGAGAAGGTGCCAGTGGAGTCAGAAGATACATGTATCTCCCAGATCAACACCAGTACCTCTGTGATTTTGGACATCTTTAAGAGCAGAAGAGTGACACAGTGTATTACTCATTGGAAAACGCTTAATGGGTCTGATCCTGAAATGAATTACACTGGCTTAAATCTGGAATGTCTCCAACAAAGTCAGAGATTAATCAAGAAGAACTTTTAATGCTTGATTAGGAAAGACTGCCTCTGCATTGCTGGCAGGTACAAATGAGAGGACCTAGGCATAAAATTACCTCATTGCTCCCACAAATCAGTGAGCTAAATGGCTACATCTTGACATTCGCACCAGCAGTAAATTATTGTCAGGCACAAAATTCTTGCAACAATTTAATGTGGGTGCAAATCAGACTAAAAACCAGAGTGCATTTGAAGCCTGTTAACACAAATATTACCTTCTAATGCTCTCCACAGTGCCATGTCTTTGGGAGAGCACAATGAATGCAAGAGACGATGTTGTCTAAAAATACCACCCTGGAAAACTGCTTAGTAGAATTTGCACCAGAACTTTCCTGTCCTTGGCTTCTCAGTAAGACTACTGCAGTATTTCCAGCAAGGGAGAAGGAAATGGATATTTTCAGCTTCCAGGGAAGCTGTCTACATGAAGAGGAGTTTCTGTTCGTATGGCACTCAAGTGCAGGTTCTGACTGTACCTGCAGACCAAGGCCAGTCTGAGAACTGAATTTACACATGCCACAGGCCTGATGTTTTTACTGATTATCCTACTGGCCACAGAGACAGATGTCATATAAGAGAAATTTATTTCTCACACAAGCCAGGATTGTCTGTGCTAAACCGAGCAAAATTATGTAGGGTTTGTGGTGCATGCCCTGCAAAACAGCAAGCACATGGAATACTGAGCACCCTGAGCACAAAAAACACACACTAAATCCAGATAGAAAAGAAACTGCTTCAAAAAGTGTAGTCTAATCAGCAGAATTCTGAAAAATTAGAAATAATTAATAATTATTAATAATTAAAAATAAGCACAACTGGATACTTTCAAAACAGAAAAAAATTACAAATACCCCCAATAAATTTTTAAATTAGCATTGAAAGAGTCTACATAAGATGACCCAGCCTCCCTCTGAAGCACAAGCTTCTTGTTTTGACAATGTGTGAAACAAAGTGGTGGTGAAAAATTCATTAACCAGTTAGTTAAAGCAAACCCATAGCTCTCAGCTTCATTGCTGTTGGGTTAAATAGGAAATTTTTTAAGAACACAACTCAGCATCTTGAAAGAGACCAGTTTACATAAAAGAAGTCATGAATATGTTCTGACAGAAGCCTGAAGAGTCTCTTTTGGAAAAATCTAATGGAAGTATGCTGCTGTGCTGTTGCATTAGGGCTGCTGACTTTCCACTCACAGCTACTGAATTGGTGCTGCTGTGGCAAGAGCACTCCAGAAGTTAATTGGGAAAGATAAAGAGCACAGCAAAGCACCAGGAGCACGGCAGCGTGTGCCTTCCTCCCCCCACACTTACACTGCCAACAGTGCCCTTTGGACCAGAGTTTCCTGAAGGACACTGGTGTCACAAAACCAGGAACTTTCCTTTTTGGGCCTCTTCTCCTGGCACGGTAATCAGCTGAGACTGTTGACAGTAGAATTCTGAGTGGTAATCAACGGTGAATTTGTGCGTGGTGGCCAGAAAGGAGGCCAGGAACCCCTGCTGCCCACGCAGCCCCATCTCCCACACAGCAGGGCTGTGTCCCCTCTACTCCCAGCCCCAGTGGTCTCAGCATGGGAGATGAACAAACACTTGTGTTTAGCTAATAATAAACAGAAGAGGAAGACAGGCTGAGCAGCAGTGGCACTTACTGTAGTGGCATGAGTTTACTGTGTCCTGCCACAGGCATCCCTGGCACGCTGAGTGTCACCCAGCTTCCCAGTGTGTGACACCTCCCTGTGACACACAGACACTGTGTGCATGTGTTGGCTGTCTGTGAGATGGAGATAAGCTCTTTAATGATCCTGTGGTGTCCATTTTGGTTCAGGACGGTTGTGGGTATTGAGGTTAGAATTTCATCTCTTTTCCCTTCATGGATTTAACTAAATCTCACCCAGGATTTTGAAACATGCCAGGATTAGGGAAAAATCTCTTTAAACATGAGCTTATTTCTGACACCAAAATTTCTCCAGCTGGGATCAGCAATAACAACATCAGTTTTAAGGTCTCCATCTTTATAGTGGTTGGTGTTACAGGGCATACAATCTGTGCCTTGGAAGCCTGGGCTTTGCCTGAATTTAGCTGAGCCCTGGGTGCTCGTTGTGGTGAAAGCCAGTGCTTAAATTGCCTCAGCCTTCAATCCAGAAGTACAAACTGTGTGAGGAGAAACACCATCAACTAATTAGACTGTAAGCTCCCTTCCTCAGAAAATCTTTTTTTTATCTCAAAGCTTAGGAGCTTGAACATAGCTTGGTTTGGTTGCTATCACTTAGCAAAGGGAGAGTGTGAGTAGAAAGTGGATCCTTGTGGAAAACCTGTGTGCACAAACTTAAAAACACCCCTGAAAAATGTAGCCAGGATGATGTGCTGTCTGTTCAGCTTAACTATAGGAAATATGTCTCACCCATCAGATGAAATGAAACCACTGTGAAAACCTCACTCATGGAACAGAAAAACAGTTGCAGCTTTACAGCTGCCAGCCACAGGCTGGGAGGTGCAGGTTACGCTAATGGATCGCCTGTGCCTGGCACCAACTGGCCTTTTGTCCCCTCCGGCTTCCAGCTGCACAGAAACCCTGTCCTATCTGACTTCCTTGCAAGTACTGGCCACTTGGTACAGAAGGGTGAATTGCCATGTCTTAGTGAGTCCAACATACCCTGCTGTGCCCAGAGAAAACTGCCCTGGGCACCCAAGGCAAGGAGTGCCCAACCAGGTGGGGCCTCTCTTCATAAAAGTGATGCCTTCCAGTCCTTCACTGTCCAGTCTCCCCTCACAAAAGCCTTTCTTTCCAATACCTTGCATCCTTGTTCTGTCTCCTCCTCCTTTCTTCTCAGGTCTTGGAGAAAAAAAGCTTTGGCCTGGCAGCTCCACACAGGAGGTCTGTGCTTCAGCCTGGGAGAACAGGAGCAGGTAGTGCAGTGCATTCTGAGCCACTGAAGTCTGGTTCAAACATACTTCAAAGCTTCTGGAAGCCAACAGGGGTCTTATGTATTGCTACTGATATTCACATCAATCTGGAGCACTTTGTCCAAGTCCACACAGTGGGATCTCTGCAGAGTTATAAATATTCCCCAACTCTCAGGACTCCCACTCCCCTGCTCTAAGTCCTCTTACCATTCTCTGGTTATATCTGACATTCCTGGATATTGTGTGTTACTTTTCCTCAGACTACAATTCCCTCCTCCTGTTTGTACAGAAAAAGGAAAACTTCAGAATTTTGCTTGGACACTGACTCACCTTTTCATCAAGATTATTCTTTCCATGTTCACATTGGGAAGTGAACTTTCAGACAGGTGGCTGGAGGAGAGAATCTCATCAGAACAGGGCATTGCACCTCTGAAATCTCATGGAAATTTGGTCATACTGGTACCTTTCCAACACTCTGTTGTTACCACAGGTTCAGTTCATGTCAGCCTCATACTGTCAGCTCCACACATGGCCAAACCAGGTGTCTTTGTTGAAGGGTCCAGGATGTATCCTGTGCCTAGATGCCCCAGAGTCTGTAGGAACGTTTCTATAATTTTCAGTGAGATGAGGAGAAAGATCTGTGTTCTCATTATACCTGGAGCTGAGCATAAAGTCTAACAGCAGAAACAAAGAAAAAATACCGAGCAGCCAGTGTTATCCAAATTGTTAAAGGCTTTTATGGAATCATAAAGATCAGTAAAATGGTCTTTGTGTAACATACCACAATTCCAAACATAATAAAACCAAAATCAATGAACGCTCTTTAAAATGAGTGAATACACCCACACAGTTCAAATTTCATTGTATTTAGACATGCAGTAGATGTTCTGATACATCAACTTTGATTTTGCCTTCCCCTCCTCCTAGATATTCTTTTTATCAGGTTGCCTGTACAAAACACATTGAACACAGTGGGGGGGAAGGTGGGAATGGTGTTTGGTTTTAAGTATTCATTAAACATCTGTAGCAGTTAATACAAAGGAAGAGTCTTTGAATAAATCTAAAAATTAGGAAATTGTACTTCTGATCTTGACTTCATCCTCATGCATCAATGAACATATTTTAATTTTGTTCATCTTTATTGTGTTTAAACCAAACACTGAAAACAACAACCCTCATCTGCCTGTTACATATCATTTCTAATGACAGGGTACCTTTTGTTCTAAATTCACAGTAAAAAGACTTTCACTTTAATATTCTAGTTCTTGGCTTTTCAAGTTAAAGTAGTGCTTTACAAGTGATCTCTACTGATAGTGACATACATTTACATTAGAATTCCAACGTGATTCTCTACCTTTCATAATCTACATATATCTTTTGTTTTGTTTCAGATTCTTTTCTTGCAGGTTATGTAGATTTGACTGCAGTAGATTTTTCCCCCAAAGAATATCCAAAAATACATGTCTGCATAGCATAAAGTTGGAAGAACTGTTTGTCACAGTCTGCTTAACAAAACAAGTTGTTTTTCTGTTTGCAGATTATCCCTGAGAAGGCATCCAAGTTTTACAAATGCATTCATTATTAGAAATCATTCTGTGAACTTCATGATTTAGGCCAAAATAGACTATCAGTTCATTTAGTTTGACCTCTTGTACCATATAAATTACTACATTTCACCCATGCTCTAAACTCAGAGACTTCATTAGAGTAAAACATTTCAAGTCCTAAGATTAAATTGTGCTTCACTGGTTGAGAACAAGACAGACAAAGCTGCCAGGAATATTTAAGCCCCCTGGAATAGCAAAGAATTATTTAGATGAGATATGCCTGGATCATCCCAGCAGGTGAGGCTTAAGTTTAATGAGCAGTAGGATGGAAACACCTGAAGATCATCTTAGGAAAGATGATACTCTGCACCAGAGCACTCACTCACTCCGGTCCCAGGACAATTACAGAAGGATTTGAGTTCCTAATCGTGAATGTCTAGTGCCACTTGACACTTCACACGAGGTAGCCTGGTGCGCCTGGAGGCAGGAGAGCACTGCACCAGCAGGGACCACAGCCCCAGGAGTGCCAGGGGAGGGCAACATCCCTGAGGCAGAGACCAGGGGTCCCTCTGTCTCACACCATAGAGTCCCAAGGATGGGATTCAGCTCCACAAGCAGCCCCAGACTTTTTTTAGTCCATAAGGCTTTACACTAGACAGCAGAGGAGCCTAGCAAGCTGCTCAGCACCCATGTTTAGTGAGCTGGCAGACTCCCTGGGCTCTCTTCTCTGATGAACAGCTCTCTGTTGCACAAGTCTCATCCTGACGGGCTCGAGGGCTTCAGAAGGATGTGAGAAAACAGCCCAGCAAGGTCTAGGCAGGGATGTGTGCATGCAAAAACTGCCTTTGACTGAAACCCTGACACACAAGTTTTCATTGCACACACTGTCTTAACCCAGGAAGTGGAAATGCAAAGGTAATACTGCCACCAACCAGCAACCCTCCCAAAGGCCATGACAGGACTCACCCAACCTCCCCCCCGGGCTGGGCACCCCCAGCTTCCCCCCAGTCTGCTTCAGCAAACACCTTCTGGTGTGCTCCCACCCACACCGTGGCTATCTCCCCTGGGAGTCTGCTGGCCACAGGGCTTGCTGGCGAGGTCTTTTCCCCTCACTGTTTCCAGAAGCAAATTGAAATCTCAGCTATTGCCAGCCTCCTCATTACACACCCTCAGCCTCTACCTCAAGTACACACAATGGGCCTTGGTCATTTGGTCCCTGCCTATTTAGGGTTTGACATGTCCTCTCCCTTCATGCTCTCAGGGTTTTGCAGGTCTGGCCCGGGAGAGCACAAGAGCATGCCCATTCCTGCTTAAGAAGACTGGTTTTTTCATGACAAACAGTCAAATTTGACATTGTCTGTGAAAGCCTAGATGTGAAAATAGTGTATTCTTGCACGGCTCTGCTCTCAGAAGTGCTAAGCAGTGAGCAGCTCCCCATAGCCCCACAGCTATGCATTTCCATAAAAAACAGAAACGGAGGCCTTACCAAGAATTGGAGTTCTTTAAATCATAGGTAAAACTAATCTGTATTCCAATTTGAAAAAAGTCTCTGAAAGGACAAAACATGCATGTTGATGGCAGAGAAAAAAAAATCATATGTCTGCTCATTGGGGAAAAAAATCCAAGAATATTTAATGTGTGAAAATAGGACTCCAGTTATGCTGTTAAGAATAATGAAATCTAGGGTGCTAAGTACTGTATGTGTCGCTGTACAAGTTAAGCTGCCTGAGGCAGTTTTAATTTCTCTAGCCAATTTTTAAAAAATTTTTCTCTGAATTTACGCACCCAAGTATTCATCACCTGTAGAGGAGGGGGCTGGATGGAGTAAGTGCAGCCAGAGATGCTCAAGGCACAGGCATGCCTGGGTCCTGGCCACAGGGCAGCTGGGCACTGGGAGCAGGGCTTGCCAGGGAAGCCCAGAACCAGAGCAGACACACCCCAGCTCCTCTAGATCTGCTGGGAGCTGTTCTGTCTCTGGTGTGGTGGGTTTTAGTCACAGGCTTAGCTATTCCCTCCAGCTAAAGAGAAAGGGCTGGTCGCAGCAGCCCATGAGGGAGAGGGGTGTGCCCCGTACTGAAAGAAACAGCCTTGGAGGCAAGGGGCAGAGCCCAGGGCTGGCACTGACACACATCAAAACTACATTCCTCGTGGTTACTTTCCTTGTCAAGAACAGGCTGAAATTAACTTGTCAAAATTATTAAATTTGAGAGGCAAACATAATCCAAAATTGGATAGCCACAAACAAGTGCCATCAGCAGGAGTGTACACTTTGTGGGACTACACCAGACATTTGCATTTTAGTGGTGAAATAAACATTTACTTCTGCAAATCACTGTAGTACCTGCTGTAATTTTACTTGCCAGGTGCCACTGAGTTTAAGGCAGAAGTCTGCCTCCAGAGTCAGGTTTGCTTCAGCCTCAGCAGCACTTGTCCTGTGAGGGCTTGGGAAAGCATCTTCAGTCTCCTTTGGTCTCCACCCCATATCCATGGCAGGAAAATTTTATTTTAGATTTGCAAAATATTCACTGTTTGTGATTTCCTATGGTGAGCTGTCACTGTCTGGGTGTGACTCAGAGCATGGATTAAAGTGAAATAGTTGCCAGAGAAACAGAGGTAGGTGCTGTGAGGCAATCCATGAGTGCCCTGGGCAGCAAAGGCTGGCAGTGGCATCCTTGCAGGATGCTCCATGCTGATATCAGAGGCTCCCTGGCCAGGCAAGGCATAGGGATCAGTCAGTGCCCATGAATTTGGACAAAGCCATGGCCTCTGCGTGCTGCTGCACACAGGTGAGGTGCAGAGTGCTGCAAAAGGGCCCTGGTGTGCACTGCAGCAGCAATGCTGAGGAGCCCCGAGCCCCTCTGCCAGCAAGTGAGGGACAGATGTGCACAGCCTGCTCCTCGCTCTGACACACATCTCACCTGTCAGCAGCCAACCCTGAAAGCACCTGGCAACCTTTCAGCCAGCTCTCCATATGTAACAGCTACAAGCCAACAAACCATCAGCGCAGTGACTGAAAAGCCCTTCATTCTCCCCCTTCCTTCTGTGTTTATGTTTCCCCAAACATGCAGTGCAGCCATTTCCACAGAGCTGCATTTCAGACATTATTTGGGTTACAGAGCAGTAGCTCTGCTTGCTTAAGTCACTAATCCAGCTTCAGGTGTGGAGATTAAGCCAGAGCCCATTTTTATCACATTCTCTAAAGAAAAGGCTGCTTTTTCTGTACTGCAAAACAACGTCAGGGTCTGCACTCTGTTCCTGATTTGCAAGAGCAACATGCTGGCTGCATTACTGGATGGATTGTCCAGGCAGGGTGCTTTCCTTCTGCCTTGGGCACAGCACTGGGGGGCAGATCCAGCTTCTTGCTCATCCAGAGGGACAAAACGCACAACCAGCAAAGGCAAAAACTGCCTGCCACCCATGCCTCGGCAGCTTGTGCCTGGAATCCTCCTGTCCAAGGGGAAGCCCTGGGGTGGAGATCCCACCTTGGATCCTGAGCATAACACTCCAGGTTATTCCCCACCAGCCCCCAGCTGCTGCCCAATGGAGGGAGGTGGCAGCAGGACAAGAGCCTAAAAAGGTGCAAAGCCAGAGCAGAGGACCTTGTGGAAGGAGTCTGTTCAGCTCTGGTTTTGTACCAAGGAAATTACTGCACTTATTTTCCTCTGAGGACAAAATGCCTGTATCTGTATCCTTCATCTCCAAGCATTACAATTTGCCCAAAAACTGTAGTTGAATTTATCTATCATCTATATTGTTTTTGGGCACAAGTGTAGAAGTGCACAGTGCAGAAGACCAGATTTGCCACTGGCATAATTTGACTTTGATACCTTTTTAATTTTTCTTGCAGTTGTATCCAAGTGGCAGCAAAGATGGACCTCTTCCATGTCCTCATTTTCCACACAGAAAATTCGAGCGAAGCAGATTATGTGAGGTTTTTTTCTCCCTTTCATTGTAAGATCCTCTCTTCTTCTCTGCTCCCATCAGCAACTAGAAAATATCCTCACAACTCTGATGGAAAGACAAGACACGTGAGATAGTATATTATTCTGAATGGAGTTTCTGGAGCAACTAAAGTTTTGAGCTCATCTGCTGCTCTCTCTCAAGCTTGATTCAGAATCTAATTTGTCCAAAATTTCAACCGTGATGAACTTTCCCAAAACAGAAGCAGCAAGCTGCTTCCCACCATCACATACTTGGCCTGCATCCCGCCTATCCATATGCAGCAGATGTAAATATAATTTACTGGCACAAGCAGCTTTCTGCAAATGGCATCTTTCTAAGTCTTCTTTAGTATCCATGTGAAGAAATAAATGATTTTATTGATGCACTTGGAGGCCCCAATAAGCTTCATAATGACCTACAAATGGAGGTCTTTCTTAATATGCATCGATCAATAACTCACATAATTACGTCTCGTATCATTTTGCTGAATGGTTAACAATTCTAACCAAAGTTATAATGATTCCTTACAGACAACATAAGTCTTCTAGGAGCCACATTTTGCTGCCTTCCATATATTGTAGACCTGCACAGATACAGATTTAGTGCAGGCACCAGTTGCATCAGCTAATTTAGGACACTGCCTCTTCTCTGGTGTGCCCAGTCACTGCAAGTGCATCTTGCAAAGTCTCCTGCCACATCATGAGATGCCTTGGAGAACAGATTGGAGCAAATACAGACAATTCCTTTTTTTTCTATCATGTTGAAATAAAGTGGTTAGTAAGATAGTGCTTTAATCAGGGAGAAGACAACTATAAAGTCAGAATTAAATATTTTCAGTGGTGACAACCTGTCTGGTGGCAGTGGGAAATCCTGCATGTCAGCACATTCATTCTTGGCTTTATCCTTGCTCACTGGATGTGACTCAAAGGAAATGCTGGGCTTCAGTTTCTTCATCAGCAAAATGGGGATAATATTTCCACTTATGCAAGTCACTTTAAGTGGAAAGCACTGCATTCATGCAAGATAGCTTTATCGTGCCAGTACACCACAGAGTTTTTCACTTTCTGCCTGGAACATTTCATAAAAATCCCTCCACATATGGAACAGAACAACTATTACAGACTTCCAAAAATGTGATTTTTAGGGAGCTGACAGTGCCACTTACATTTGTGCACTTTTGTGTTTCAAAACGAGTCATGTTTGGCAACGAAATTCACAATCATCTGGCAGTTTTTGCAAAAAAAAGCTGACCATACTGCTCCAGGTTTTGCCAGCCTTGTCACAATCCCCCTGTGCACCAGCCCTGGCTGCTGCCTGGGCAGCAGGATGTGGCTGGCAGGCTCTTGATCAAACCCCCAGCTTCACATGTGGGTTTTGGAGCAGAGACACATTGTTTAGCACTTTAAATTCTCCTCAGCAGAACTGTGCTGCAGCATCAATTGCCATTCCATCACTCACCTTTAGTGGATGGAGGAAAACGATGCTCCAGCACCTTGTTGCTCTGCTTCACAGAAGTGGTGAGACCTGGGCCTTCAGGCAAGCTGCAGACACTGCCCTCGAGAGCCCCCCGGTCCCTCTGCACACACCCAGCTCCCCATCCACCACAAGGATGCTCCTGGCCCAGCACTGTGCTGCCAAGGAGGCACAGTTCTGCTTAGAAACTCACTATCCCCTTCCCAGTGCAGGGCTTTATCAATGTCAGGAGACTGATAAATGCTTACATAGTTCAACTTTGTGCTCTCCCTCCTCTGTGAGCTTGGAACAAGACTGTAGACAAGTACCATACATGACGTAGCTATCAAAGAAAGAAGAATTATATTTTAATTACTGTATTTATCTCAGAGAACACAGTGATTGGATTCCCTGATGAAAATAAATGCAATGAAAGACTAACAGACTTTTGGTGGCAGAACCATTAAATCCTCTCTGTAAATATGGTCTGGATATCTGGGGTGCAATTAGGACAGCAGCGCTGAGTGCTTCTCTGGGTAAGTGTACAGATGCACTCTAACCTGAATCTAATTCTGCTCAAAGGCCAAGGCAGAGCAATGCTATTTGTGCTGCAATGATTTAGTAGAAATGGGCACCATTATATTTCTAATGACTTTTGGTCAATGAGCACCTTGGACTCTCAGTGCCTGCTGCTAAAGACCTGATTGCTTTTAGCAACTCTTTCACAGAAGATACACCATCACAGCAAATGCAGAGCTCACCTGTGAAGAAATCAGACCCAAACAAAGCACTGGGTGTCAGGACAATAGCAAACATGACAGGAGAGCTTCTGTAGCAAACTGCAAAATTCAGACATCACTAGTAGGCATTACTTGTAAAAACAGACCCGAACAAATAATTCAAAATGAATAATTTATTTGATTAATTTTGTTTCTCCTTGCTTGGGGAATATATATAAGCCAATCACACCATCTTGAATTTATTATTCAAATATATTCAGTGACTTTCTTTTCACTATATTTTTTTACTCTATGGACTAATCAGAATATTTAAAATTAAAAATACACAGTTTTTCTGTGATTGGCCAGACATACCACATGACATTACTTTTCTTCTGGGAGCAAGTGAGTATGCCAGCACTTCTGGAGTAATCCTTATGCATGCAAAATTGAAAATTCAGTTTTGACAAATATTTGCATGTGCATCTTTGGAATTCACTTGCTGCCAAGAAAACTGTCAGTAAAATTCAGCACCTCTTAAATTTGAAAAATGTGAGAACTAAAACACGCATTTTAACATTTGCATTTAATTTTTTCTCTCTGTTTCATCTGGAAGTTTTAGAACATTGTTTTTTTTCCCTGAATGGCTGCAGCATTGCATAGCAGGACCGAGTTACAGTTTTGAGCCACTCAATATCACTCGACTCAGCCAATGGTCTGTTATCCTAAAAGCCTTTGCTTTTCTAAACAGGCAAATGCTGTGTGCACCACACGCAAGGCCTTCAAAAGTCAGGGTGGTTTTGCCTTGACAGATATGTTCATTATTCCTGTATCAAATAACCCCTCAATTATGAATGAGTCTAGTTCTATTGTTAGGAAGAGGCAGATTTGAGAGCAACTCATTAAAAGCCTAAACTGTGATGTTAGCATAAAACATAGGTGAAGGGGAAAGTTATTCCACCACAGAAAACTTCCATCTCAGCTTTTTAATTAGTGAAGAGCACCTGCTAAAGGAGCCCTCACCTGTCTGGTGTGTTATTTTGTGCAATCCCCCACTTGAGGGCAGAGCTTCAGTTAGGGATTCCAGAGAATCTTTTCTACCTCAGCCTTCAGCTCCATGTTTCTGAAAACATGCTTATGTGTACATTTGCCTGAGAACCAATACTACTATCTACAGGATTTATGTGTTAATATATCCCTTGGTCTATCTTTAAAACAGCCTTCATATGTTCATATGCAGGGACATGAAAAAAATTTAGGGTCTGTCTAATCTTTAATTACATCTGACCCGCTGGTGACTTGGGATGGGGATGAAACTGAATATATCCCTGATTGTGTTTGGCAGAAATATTTAGGTGGAAACTCTGCCCACAGAGAGAAATTTAAGTGATCTGTAGCAATCAAAAGCAGAGCTTGACATAGGCACTGGTGTCCTGGCTCTGCAGACTGCCCCCATGACATAGGCACTGCTGTCCTGGCTCTGCAGACTGCCCCCATGACACAGGCACTGATGTCCTGGCTCTGCAGACTGCCCCCATGACATAGGCACTGCTGTCCTGGCTCTGCAGACTGCCCGCACTCGAGGCCCCCATGTCCTGTTCTGCTGAGGGGAGCCAGTCCTGCCTGGCCAAAGAAGCAGCCAGCATACTTTGGGACACCATCAAAGAGCAACAAACAAAACCCAGCCCAGAGAGCAGGAGGGTTATCTGGTGGCAAAGATGGACAGCAATGACCACAAGTGCAATTATACAACTATGGCGGGAAATAGGGTATTATCTCAGTGAACAAACAGAGCTGATGCTCCAGTCACCATGCAAGATGATTTGAATGGCTTAATTTACACTTCACAGCAAGCCTTTCCTACTGCAAATCAATAAATTTGCATAGGTTCTCAAAATAATCAGCAACATGCTCCTGCATATATTTTTTAAATAGGTACAAAATTCCTTAATGAAAGCCAGAATCGCATCATAAACTCAGTTTTTAGTTCACTTGCTAGTTGCACTGATGAGAGAATATGAATATATTAAGGGTTAGAGCTAAGCAGCAGCTTTGCAGCTCATTTCTGCAGATAGCAGGATTGCAGGTTCCCATGGATCCAGGCGTACAGCCCCCTCCCATCACCCCCCAGTGGGGCAGGCAGAGCCTCCTGGACACTCCTGGCCTGAGCAGAGGAAGAAATTCAGCTGAGATCCTCTGGGTACACCTCTGTGCACACTTCTGTGCAGGGGACAGGCATGTGGAAGGGGGCCAGACAGATGCACAAAGGTCAAGTTCCTACAGGAGTAACCTTGAACCAGAGTGAGACACATTTTTCCCATGTAATTTGTAATTTCTTGTTCTCCTCCTTACCTTTGGTCTGGATGGGATAGGAAGCAGAAGCTCCAAAAGGCCACCAGCAGCAAGGCTGTGCTGGCAGCAGAGGTGTTCACAGCTCCTGAGAATGCCTGTTCCCATCAAGGTATCAACGTGAAATTGCCAGTTAAAGGTTAAAAATGTTTGACAGTGGCATCCTGGCACTCAGGGTCTCCCAGGAGCCAAGGCAAACTTCAGATGTTTCTGAATTATCCCTTTAAATATCCAGGACAGCTGAAGACAAGGCTTTGCACTTGCCCAGGCTGTTCTGCTCCCCTCTCCTTTTGGTGCCCTCATGTAGAGCCACAGCAAGGTCTGACCCCCCTGGGACTGGAGGAACTGGCACAAAGGAGTGAGGAAATGTCACAGCTTTTCTGGACCCTGGATAAACACTGTACTGATGGGTCAGTGGGGCGTGAATGGGCTGGTCCCAGGGCTGGGGCAGCAGGGCCAGGTGTCAGCACAGGCTGTGTGCAGGCATGGTGAAGCTGGGATTCTGACTTACCAGCCCAGTCTTTCTGTGCCCAGCTGTAAAAACAAAACAACAAAAAAACCCAAACAAAACCCCAAATCAAACAAAAAAAAAAAAAACAAAAAAACAACATCAAGATTTAAAAAGATTGCGAGGGAATATTTCTCTCCTTGTAGCTGTGCAATGACTAAGGACTTCGAAGTTAATTTTTAAGCAGATCTTTTTTACTCCTCTGCTAAAACAAAAAGCAAGGTTTTTAAACACAGAAACATAATGAGTGCAGAGGATGGAAAAAAATATGGGTATTCCTGCAAAATGCAAGAGAAGTGTAGGCAGGGGCTTTGATGGTTTCACTGCTGGAACAGGGGGGGCGTCTTGCTCTTCAGGGCTAGGGAAATGATTTGTCACGAGTTAGCCTCAGGTCCTGACCAAAGTCTGAACACTCAGGCTTGTTTCCTCCTGCTTCCCAAGTGTGTGTCATGTCACTGTGGGTCACCACCAGGCATCTTGGGGGCAGTACAAACAGCACTCGGGCGGAGTTCCAGACCTCTCCTGGAGAGCAAGGACATTCCTCCTGCCCAGAGTCCTGCCCCAGCTCTGTCCAGGGAGCTGAGGAGCTGGAGCAGGACTCAGATGACCATCCTCCCTGTTGCTGGCCTCAAATCCTGGAGCAGACAGCCCTTGCTGAGCACCACTGCAGCAGCCCTGCTTCTGCTGGGATGGAGCTGCTGCAATTCCCATTAGCCTGTGCCTTATGGAACTTGCCAGAGAGAAGGTCTGTGTGGAGGATCATGAAGGCACCTCTGAAGAAGAGCTCAACCCTTCATCTGACTCCCTGAAGTCCCAGTACTGCCCCACACAGAAGCTGAGGGGCACAGTCTCCTCACTCAGCCACTGCTGCTGCCTCTCATGGTTGCAGATAATTGGTGGACATGGAAAAGGGACCCCTATTATGGCCACGTTTCCTGGCAAGGTACTACTAGCCTGCTGTCCTTCATTTCTTTGCATGTCTCATACTTAAATTGTTTTTTATTTGATTGAGGTTTTTTTAAATTATTTATTACTCATGGCAGAATGTTGGGTTATAGTGTGTCAAACTTGACAAAACTTCAAGCAGAGAGAATGATAAAAAGTATCTTGAAAATCATATTTGCCCCTTAATAATTTAATTCTGCAGAAAGGGAAATCAAAGCATCACAAATTGATTGCTGTGAAACAAATTACAATTATTTCCACACATCCAAATAAATCTACTAATTTTAGGCATCTGACTTGAGGCATTAGATGGAATATGCAAATGCACATGTTGAAATGATGGCCGTGTCTCTAGAGCTGCTCACTTATTTTTCTGTTCTTACTGGATGCTCAACAGTTTCAGACTGCTATTGAGACATGCAGTAAATTAGCTGCTCTTAAGCACTGCATGTTAAATGTATTAGAAAGCATTTCTGTAAAGCACAGCTGACAGTCTCAGGCAACCAGCTCTGGCTTACCCTTTCTAGAAATACAGACTAATGTCTAATGTCCACTGTCACTTCCCCCAAATCTGCTTCCAGTTGGGTCATACTGGTCAAGCTACCCTTGACTGAAGCCCTCTGCCCTGCTCTACTTTATGGGAAAGAATGCCATGACAGGAAACATCCCCCTTGAACACCAGTTTTCCACATACATTTTACAAAATGTACTTGTTCAGCTGTCACACAGCTTCACATAAGAGAAGCCATCTGATATTGTTACTGACATACTAGTCTAGCGTGGCTTTTAATATTAGGCTTTTTATAACTCACAGGGATGGCAGAGCAATCTCAGGTAATCAAAATAAATGAAGACAGCCTGAATAATGCATTTGTTAAATCTAAATAACATACAGTGGACACCTTTTAAAGCGTTTTCCAGGAAAATGTGACTCAGGTGCAATATTGATTGAGAAGATAAAGACAGGTGTTTTCAATTCTTATATTATGGATGCAGTGAGGACTTTGATAATGTAACAATCATCTTTTGTTACTTTGCTGCAGTCCAATACAGCTAGAATCAATTTTTCATTGTACTCATTTACTGGAAAAAGGGATAATGGCAAGGACAACACCGCTTTAATAGAAAGAATAAGTCATGATTTAATTCAGATGTTGTACTACAGGTACAAGTTGAAAGATATATTTATATATACCAAAACATAAAAAGGAGCCTGCATGCTTTTGAATAGAAGTCATGGCTCTGCATTTCTATTTATTGGTAGTTAGGTGGAATGATGCAGCATTATTATCCTGACAGCAATAAGAAGCAAGAACCTTTTAAAGTGCAAAAAGATAGCTGTAGGATTATGAGCAGTCTTCATAGAAAAGCAAAATAAAGGGCAATAGCAAAAGGGCACGTTTAGGTCTTCATTAATATTTGTATTTAAGTAAAAATGACAAGAAGAAAAACCCAAAGAAAGGCTAAGTTCACAATCAATGTAATGCTTTTCTGCACAACTAAGATATTTCTCAAAGATCTCAGGCATTTTTGATAAATTTTGTTCCTATGGAAAGTACTCAGAATGATGATAAAATAATGGTTTCTTTTTTTTCCCTAGCAAAATAGATTGCTTCATGACTTCTTGAATGAAACACAAATCTGAGTGATAGTGTTTGGGGCTGGATTAGTCTCCTGGGGTTGCAGACAGTGTATGAAATTTCATAGCTTTTCCAAGGAGTTCAATAGTGCTCTTCTCTGTAGCGAGACATTGCTGAATGACCCCTGAAAAACACCCCACAGAATGTGCTTCAAACGACCACCAGAAGCTGCCAGGAGTTAATTGAGCCTGGTATAGCTCAGAAATATTCTGCAAGGCATGTTTCTGAGCAGCACACATCACACCAGCTTAAATCTGAATTTCAGCAGACTTTGGAAGAAATCAGGATCCAAAGTCAAGTTTTAGAGTTGCTTTCTACCTCTCTAATAGGCCTGCTCTTGAAATTCAGACTCTCCTTTTAATGAGCATCTTCTACAGAAAAGCAGACAAAAGGAACAAAATCCTTCCCCGGAATCTCAGGCTTTTCTTTAAAAAAGCCTGGTCTAGTCCTAACTCATTGTAAGCTGAGCCCACATTCTTCTCTGAGGAGCAAAGAGAAAAACTGAAGAGTAAAACAAGCCAAAAAAGTAAAAAATTAAAAAAAAAAAATCTTAAAAAAATTAACTCCTTTCCCAGCAGCAGCAATTTCTCACAAGCATTTCCAGTCTCCTCTTAAGCTGATGGATCAGACTCAGATGCCTCTCAGCTGAAGTGGCTCAGGAAGGCATTTCCAGCCTCCAGAGGACATCTGGGATTTACACCAGTGACCCTGCACGGATTTTGCACAGCCTCTGAGGCGCTGGGAAGCCGTGGGTAAGTCCCTTTTCCCCCTGCCAAATGAGGCACACGCTGGGTTATTGGTAGGCAAGGTGCAGGGAGGGGCAGGGCTCTGGGCACTGGAAGACCAGGGCACTTCTGTAGGATACAGCAAAGAGAAATACTCAGTGAAGCAGAAAAGGTGCAGCAGGAGAGCTTGGGAGAGTCACAGGTGTCCTGGCAAGCAGGAGCAGGGACATCCCCCCTCAGCACAGCTGGATACTAGGGGTCAGCAGGGGCCCTGCACTGCAAACATCTGGGACCCCAAATTTACTGAGGGTGGCCTTAGACCATAGAGAGTTTGCCCTATAACTGCTAAGATTTATAAGCAATCTTAAAGAAAACATGATTTTCTTTACACTGTCATTTCTCAGCCAGTTAGCTGAGACTTCAGACTTCCCTCCCCAAGACACAGGACAGGTGCTGTGTGAACTGTGTGACCTCTTGGATTCACTTCTACCCAAGCTAGTCTGACCATGCAGGAACACTAGAATGGCAAGATCCTGAAGGAGACGATGAAAGCTTTGAGCTGAGCACCACTGGCTGCAGCTCTGCTGACTCCAGAGGGAACTCACGATAATGGCATGAGCCTCGTCCTCCTAGCCTTTGCCTGTGCTGCCATGGGGAGAGAAGCTATTTAATTAGTTTTTTTCCTGAGCTGAGAAGGGATCAGTATGTCAACGGCCCTATACAAGAGGGTAAAGATGCAGTCTCAGTGCCTACTCCTGAACCCAACAGGGCTTTCCACTCTGTTCATATAGCAATCCACATTGCTAGACAACAAAGAATGGTGGCTACCACCTTTTCCTTAATCACTCCTCACACACCCTATTCAAGGCCCTGAGACACTTGGAAGAATGAGCTCTTGCTCACTGTCTATCCAGCAGCTACAGTAACACCCGACAATGGTGAATAACTTTTTATAGACATGATATAATACTTTTAAGGGAAAAGAAAAACTTTTCATCTTCATCAGAAAGCAAATTCCAGCACTCTCCATTTCCCATCTATGCAGATAAAGCTGCCCTTAAGGATAAACCTTTGCTCCTCTTCACTCCCTTTCCCTCTTTCTTTTTCAATTCTGTCTCCATTTTCTTTCTTCTTGTTAAGGTTTCTTAACACTGACACCCATTATTTATTTTAGACTTAGATGGCCCAGGTAGAAATTCCCTGTAAAACCTGTTCTTTCTTCTTGGGGAGGCGTGGACAGCCAGGTTAGCACTCACCAAATCACGTGAAATCAAGTTACATTTTTCTCTTAGTCCTGTCTCAGTATAGAAGAAACATTGAACCAGCTCCAATCTAGCAACCACCTGAGCATGGCAAAAGCCATGCCCTTCCCAATGGCACTCTGAGCTCTCAAATGACTCTTTATGTCCCCTATAACTGGGGTTAATTTTAAGAAGAAACTTAACTCTGCAATAGGAAGATGGGGTAAAATCCTTAATGCCAGCTTTCATGCCTTGGTTCTGTGTCACTGTGAATGCATTCAGGTCAGGAGCATGTTAGCAGGCACACTTCTGGGCTCGACGGGATCCAAGATTGAAACACCTATATATGTAAGGAAGCCAATTTCCTGGCAAGAAAATAAAACTGATACAAAGCACACAAAGGACCCCAATATCAGCGAGAATGTCACCAGCAGTGCAATACATTAAAGAAGATCATTGCAACAAATCAAGTTCCTAAGCGTGACTTTCCCTTTCACGTAGAGAATGGACTGATTCGTTCCCCAAACAATGGAAAACTTTTCGGAGGCTCTGGAACAGATTGCTCTTTTTGGCTCCATTACTCACAGATCAGCTTGCCACATTCAGCAACAAAGGCAAGGACTAAAACTCATCTTATTTGTTGTCCACAATTTATGAAAAAATAATCTAGCACATAGGAAATGAGCAGCTTCAAGAATTTGCTCAAGTGAAAGCAGTTCACTGTCAGCACAGAGTCCGCTTCAAGGTGACTCATCTGATCTGTGCACTACTACGTTATGCTACATTGATCCATCTAGGAATAATTGTGAAGATTTTACCAGATTTTTTTTACTACTAGGAAAAAGGCACTGAACCTGTGCTGACTGTGCTTTGACTTGAGTCACAGATGGCAGGACACTGCCATTGCATTTTGTGGGCATAGGCAGGGCTGTTGTTTTACACATTACCAGCACTTCAGTGACACTGAACAGTAGTCCTGTGTCCTGAGAGGAAAGCAAAATTTCTGCACACATAGCATTTCCCTCCATCCATGTCCATACCCATTTTTGATAATTTTTTGTCTGCCACCACTTGACACTGGTAAAGCATCATCTAAGCATGTAAAAGCAAAGGAAACATCCTGTATGTAACCCATTCAGAACTGTCAGCACCTAACACTAATGCTTTCTGACTAACAGCTTCAGGAATCCTTCAAAAGGTCAGCAAATGGCTCAGGGCTCTCTGAAGCTCCAAGAGACACATCTCCAAAGCCTAGCACACACACATCCCACCGGGATCCACATTTGACTCCTTCCCACCACGGAACCTACAGCCCCGTAGTGCGAGCACGGCAGGCGGTGCTCTGCAAGGAGAGCCCACATCAGCTGTTCTCTGCAGATACTCCCACACAAAAAGAGGTTTGTTTTCACAACACCATTCAGAGTGGGAGATTTCAGGCTCCCAAAGACCAATCCACTCTGCATATTGTTTCTGTAGCACTGGAGAGACTAAAGGAAGATCATCCATAAGACACTGCCAATTGCCCTCTCCCCAGATGATTTTAGTGAAATTTTGTGCCTAGGAAAAGCTGTACATATGAAGAGATCATTTGTCAACCTGCTTGGGAAAAAGGCATAGAAAAATGGGATGTTCACTTTGATTAGAAGAATAAGTCTTTCATAGACAAGTTCTGAGGCTCTTAGCATAATCCTAGCAAAAATTCCATGGTAATCCATGTTTTTATTCAGAAGAACATTTTCATTGTTAATACATCAGATTTTGCTTTTATCTGACTTATGCTCAGTGATTATAACACAGACATAGTGTTTGCATATGAAAGAGTAATAAAGGACTGAGGGCTATAGTCTACAGAGAAAGACATGAGGATGGATGAATGTTTGCCTTGGTAAATAGTATTAGAAGTAATTATTTTTAAAAGTATTCAGGTGCATCTCATTTTGTTTCTGTGTAACTAAAAAGGAAGCAACTGATTTGCAACCTAGGATTTGAAAAAGCTGATAAAAAGCCAAAGAATAATTTTTGATGAAGTACTTGTTCAACAGCTGCAGCATCATCCAGTACCTATTGGGTAAGTGCCAGGCTACCTGCTCAATGTCTGGAGATTGATAACTGTTCAGAATTTGATGAATGACAGATTGAGAAAGTAGACAAACAGGCCTAGGAATGATATCCTTAAAATAAAAAAAGTGCAAGTATTCAGTTAATTAAGACTGTGATCATCAGTCTGCTGTATTACTTATTTGCTGTTTTAAGGTTTCTGTGGAAAACAAAAAAAAGGTTCTGAAGGCATCCAGGCAAGTGCCCACTGATAGCTTTCTTGAAAACAATTTGAATCCAAAGAACTAAAGTCTCCACACCTCTCAATTTTTCTGCTGGAGAGCACCAGCACTATTTCATCAAACAAGCTGCTTGAATTTGCCAGTATTAACTCATTCTTTGCTTCCCTAATCTTTTTGTTTTCAGCATTGTCAAATAACATAGATGCAGAGAGAGTAGTAGGACTCTAAAAGCCAGTTTCCTCTGTTACAGCAAATGTTATCCCTGGGGTCAAGGATTGTCTGAATCAATAACACACCAATCTCAGTAGCCCCATTTAAATGGTGAGTCAGTTCACATAATCCAGCCACATGTCAGATGAAAAAGAATGGTTTAGCAAACACTTTGCAGTCATCTGGTTCTTGAAACTTAGTAGTAAATTATTGGCTATCAGTCTACTGTTGCAACTATATATCTTTACACAATAGCAATTTTTCTTGGAGTTTTCTACTGCTCAGCTGCTTATTCAGTATTTTTATATACCCTATATTTATTTTCAAATACCATTTGAAATTCTCGCTGGAATTTTTCCATCTACAAAAGTTTTAAGGGACTATGACAGTTCACGAGAGCTTTTCTCAGGCAAGGAAAGCTGATACAAAGAGTTTTGCTGTCCTACTAATCAGAGCACAAAATGACACCTCTGGACCAAGTCTAATTTACAAACAGCCTTTTCCTCCCAAGACAACTGCCTTCAACTGAGCTGTCCTAGACATGCATGCTTCTGTTGGGAGATTTTAATACATACACTGGTTAAATGACACAGAATTACTATATGAACTATTTTTTATAAATTAGAAAAATAACCTTATTGTGTAGCAACACCTTCTCAACACCAAGAGCAGCTGGGTAAAACTGGCCACAGGGGCACAAGGGGAGTTGGAGCCCAGCAGCACTCCATGGAAGAATACCTGGGAACTGTCAGGAGGGGACCTTGCACTGGAGAGGACACCCCAGACCATCCTGCCCTCTAGCAGGGAAAAAGGGACCAAGAGCACCCAGGCACCCCCACCAGGCACAAACCTGAATGGCCAAGCTCCCTGCCCCAGCTCTTGGACATGGCCACACTCACATTGCCCACAGTCACTTAAAGAAGCTTTATTGCTGCTCAAGTGAGGGGTATGTTAAAATTAGTAGCAGGTGAGGAAGGAAACAAACTGATATTTGACAGATAAACACTTTTTCTAGAGAAAGGCTAAACTCTCCCTAGTGGGCTAGGAGTCTTCTATACAAAACAAACAAACAAAAAAAATAAAAAATGTCTAAAATGGAACAAAAAAGATTCCCTGATATCATGAAAGAGACATCATCTAAAGCTACTTGTATAACTTCCTCTTTCATGTTTTCTTTGGGATTACACAGAAAAGATTGCCAATACTTCATTTAGATATTTGTTGATTACACAAATCCCGAAAAGCAGTTGGTGAGCAGAATGACAATAACAAACACTTTTTTTTAGAGCATTCTATGTGGGGCATGGATTTTAAGACTTCCTCAGTGCTCACTCTGAGCAATAAATAGGAATATGATTAACACTACCAAAGCTCGGGGACAGAAACCCTTACACCTGCACCAGAGCAACTCTGAAACAACAGTCTTGGCCAACACACACAGGTCAGACTTGGCCTTGAGCAGGCAAGGTGCAAACAGCAGGCAGGAAAAGAGGCCAGGGGAGAGCAGCAGCAGCACCGTGCTCAGGGCTGGGAGCGTTTGCTGCCTCCAAGGAGCCAAGGCTGGGGCAGGGACTCGGCTCCCTCCCATGGCACATTTTGCGTGAGGACAGGCTCTCAATAGGCACCATACCCATGACAGCACACTTTCTGCTTACCTTGTGTGCTGTAGGAAAACCAAATTGCTTCCTAGAATTGAAGGCATTTAACCAGCCCCCACAGAGGGGCTTTAAATGAAGGGCAAACGCAAATCAGTGCTGGCTCCCAAAACGTGCATTGCAGCACACACCATAGCACTGGACAGCTGAAGAAGTGCTGCTTTTTACAGGGGCTGTCTTAGCAGTTTCAGGGGACAGAGCAAGCTAAAATGAATACTGGGCTTTTTTCTAAGTAGCTGATTTTACAGGAATATGAACCATCATGGGAAGCAGTCAATGAGTAAGTTACTGCTTCCCTGCTGAAATTTGCCAGCAATGGAATATATTGTGGCACCCTGTCTCAAGCAGAGGGATACCAAAACTGACATTAAATACAATGCAGGTGTTATTTCACCAAGTGATGAATACTAGGTGAAACATGGCACAAACATCAAACCATGAGATTTTTCAAAGTTGCACAGGAGAGACAAAATTTGCCAAGAATGTTGTGTCTTTAGCATGGAGATCTGTGAGTGTATGTTATACTTGCACTCCAGGTAGGTCACTGCTGCCCTGATTTCCTGCTCATTTTCAGCATCTGTAAATCCTAGAGATTATGAGCTGCCTGGTAAAGCTATGCTCTTACCTCTCAATTGGCTGCTCTGGAAACAGCAATTACAAGTTAAATTTCATCATGCTTAAAAATAATCCTCTTTTTTCCTCTGATCTAAGGTTACCAGTCTTAAAAGAAGGCAGCAGACAATTAGCAATGAAGGGAAGCAAAGCTTCAGACTGGGACTTACATACACACTCCACTCCTCCTGCCCAGGCATTGTTTCTTGGCTCCAATGGCATCAATAGCAACTTTGCTGGTGGCAAGGGTGCATTCACAGCTGAACCTCAAAAGTCTTCCATAACTCCCATATGGATCTGGACCTCCCTAATGGCCAGAAACTCTCAACAATGCAATGAATTTCTGGAAAAAAAAATTAAAACTGAATGTCTCCATTGTGCTCCTGCTATGGCAGCCAGAAGAGCAGAGTCACTTGAAGGAAGTGCAGCTTGCCAAGGGCCCGAAGAGCTGAACTGCTCCAAACCAAAGCAGGCCTCAGACAGTTCTGCATGTGACACTAGGTGTTGCATAATATTTGGATTTGGTTTTCAAGTTAATCCAACTTAAAAAACCAAACCAATTCTCTCCCTTCTCCCAGCTACAGGCAGCAAAAGTGAAGGGCACAAATGAGATCACTGCTTTGGTCTCTGGTGTTAGCAAGCTGAGGAGGCTCAGTTATGGCTTGAGATCTTGCAATTCTCTTCTGGTCTTCCAGAGCACTTTTCTTTCCTAAATAAAAAAAACCCCCAAACTTGTAAACAGCTTCAAAGAACAAAAGCATTTTAAACTGTAATTTATGCTTGCATTTTGGTATGTGCATGTAAGCCCATTCCTTTGTTAACAGTATTTTATCTTTTATCATTTCAAGTTTTTGAAAATGAAATAGTAATTACTTTTTTCAGAAATATTTCTGTATGGAGCAGTCTGATGAAATACAGGGCTTCAGGCAGATATTCTGCATCCATCATGAAGAAATTTGAAGACAGGGAGAATTTCATATATTTGGAATCAGATAATTGAAGGTGACTCCTGTTAGGGGCTTTTAGATGGAACTGCCTACTACTGCTTTGTTTTCTGTCTGCATCTTTAAAAGAGAACTCCAGAAAGAAATGTGCATTACAGTTACACCTTACTAATTTTTAAGGAAGAGAACATGGGTGCTCTTTGGACTGGTCCCGAAGAACAACAAAAGTTGGAGAACAAAAACCCAAAAAGCACTTCAGGAGAAAATAATTCCAGCTCTTGAAAAGTATGAGTGGTGGTAAGATTGCCATCTTATATTTAAAATAACAAATTACAAATCCTGATCTTTAACATCCTGGCAGCCAAACTAAGAACTAATATCAGTGGGAATCCAAGCAGAAAGAATAAGTGCTCAGACAAAAAGGCAGAATGAGGAATGAAGCTTTGTGATTTTATGTTGGGTGCTAGATTGCAAGTCAGCTATTTGGAATGATATTTTCTTTTTCCCCTCTCTGCTAAAAAACTTGTGTACCATGTAGAGTCATGGCATTCCTAATGGCTGGACTGCTTCTGGCTTTTACAGTATGAGAAAATTTTACTTTCTTGTTCTTATTCCTAAGGCGTGCTTAAATATGGACTCAAAATTTAACTTTAGAACAAAAATATGAAGTCTCAGTACTTACAACTTCACTTCTTTACTAGATGTTTCATTTGAAAATTTGCCCTGTAAAAGGCAAAATGGCATTTAAAATTATCACAATTTCACATGGTACAAATTATTGAATAAAATCTCCCTGCCTTATCAATGACAAGAACCAGTTTGAAGAACAGTACAGGAAGAGTATACAATTCTCTCTTTACAGACTGTGTGGTACCACGATGCTCTATTGCTTTTCAGAAGCTATCCACATCATTTAACCTCCACATCACCAAGAAAACACAATCTGATATTTGCTTATTTGTGCATCCTGGTTTGTTGACTCTTCTCTAGCTGGAAAAAAAACAAGGATGAGCACATTTCACATGTGAGTTTCATGCTCTGCAAGGAATGAAAGGTCAAAGGGTAGCAGGCAAAAGCTATTTGCCATTCAGTTCTAATTTCCCTCATAAATTATTAAACAATCCCTTATGCATTTCCATCTTTGATAGTCTTGTGGTATAAAGTGTAAGTCAATGGATAAGCTAATTGCAATAAGCAGAAGTAGTATTTAATGCACTGGACACTTTCAACAGCAAAGTAGTTCTAATTAGTGTTTCTAACTGATGTGACAGCAGTTTACAGAGCACCAAAATAGTTCCTCATTTGTCAAGTGGGTCCGAAGCTTATGGCAGCTTTCTGATCATCTCCCTTGCCGCAGGACCTGAAAGCACCTTCAAAAAGCTTTCTCTCATTGATCTTTAGTCAGATGCTGACTGAAAGGCACACAGCTTTGCCAGAAAGAAGATAGATAGATGCTGTACCAGCATGAAAATGTCACTTACTTAATGAAAAAGGGTACCTGTTCCCAGCCCCTCTGAATGCATGCATATGCACACACAAACATACATAAGCCCAAACCCAGAGAGGCAGTGAAAAGGGACGTTTCTATTAAGCTAAGCATTTGATGTGTGTGTAAAGTACTGTCTGCACAAACTTACCACATCAGATCATATTAGGCATATCCTTATAGACACACAAATGGCATCCCACAGTCTGTGACTGAAATGCAGAGATTTTCAAAATTTCATTAAGCAAGGCCTTCCCTCTAGATTTTTCATTATTAGGCATGCAGTGCATCAAGTGAACGACATCATTAATTTCAAAATATCACAGTTTACTCTCCTTGTCTATGATTTCTTCTACTGTGTCGATAGTTCAGCTATCATGCTGTTCTCTGAGGGCTGAGGGAGTAAATGATGGCATGTCAGGTAAAGAGCAAGTATTTGCTGAATACAGTGTCAAGAAAGTTCAGAACAGTTTTCTCTTTGTTGCACTTGTTTTATAGCCATCATTATACTAAATATTGTGGTTAGTTATGGGATAAACTATGACATTTTCCTACATAGCTCAGACAACATTTAAAAGAGCCCATAAAAGCATTTATAAGATTTTCAAAATAGTTTTTAAACTCGGTGCCAAGCAGGTTTGTCAAAAGCCACTCTTTACTGAAACCCCTGCACTACGTAGCAGGAGCTGTGCTGATCTGTTACAAGCAGCATTATTTGATGGTGCCACGTGTGTACCACAGTCTTGGATGCTGGAGATGCAGCACTCCCTGTGCATGCATGTTCCGAACATTTCCCAATTTCTCAAATCAAGAAGAGGATGCACAAAGAACTGCAACAAAACAGCAGAGTTGTCTGCACATGCAGGCTGCCCATCTCTGCAGTACCTGCACCACTGGCTTCTGACCAGCTGCCTTGAGTTCTGGGGCTGTTCTGGTCATCAAACCTCTGGTGCATCTGGTGCCCTGCTGTGTTCCACCAGAAGCCCTTCTTTGGTGGGTCCCATGGGAACAGCGCTAAAAAGCCAGCAGATATTTCAGGAGTGCAAAGCAGAACCTCTACCAGTTCATTAAGGGAGATTTAGAATTACTTTTGGCTCTGTGCCTTATTGAGGGATAGCCTGTTCCACTGCTCAGCCTATGTACTTCCTTAAACTAAAAGCTAAATTGAAAATGCATTATTTGCACCACATAGGGGTTAAACCAGTAAGAAAGTACTACTAATGGAAAAAGATTTTGTGGTTATTCTTTTCCTTGAGAAAGAAAAGAGATCTTCACTACATGCTTCATATCCAGATTGAACCCTGAAAGGTTCAATGTCCTTCCAGAGACAGAAGACTTTGTGTCTAGAAATACAGAACTAAAGAAACAAAAAACCCCTGCATTTTGTTTCAGCATGCCCAGTAGTTTTACTTCAGCATTTTCTCAGTCCCAAAGGCATGGTGGAATAAGGAACTATTTGGCTGATGTCAAGGCTCTTTTCTCTGCCAAGGCTTATACCCAGCCTGAAGGAAACCAAAACAAAAACCCAAACAAAATCCATTGCTGCTATGAAGGGTTTTGAAGCAAGCATGATAGATACACAAGGATGACCAGCTGAGAATTAGGCCCCTTGTTCTAGGAGGGGATCCCTCCCCTCCCTCTAAAGTCTTTCTCTGTAGATATCCCATAGTTTTTAAATACTCAGTTTGACCAGCTGAAGCAACAGTGTCATTTCAAGTCAGTCATGAAGGCTGCTACTCACACATCTCTCCTCTTGCAGGAGACCGCAGCTCATAAGAATGTGTGGAAGGCGATATCACTTAGTGCAGCATGGGCAATTAGGAGTAGGGAAGGACTGGGTCAGAGCACAAGTCAGAAATAATAGAAAGCATGCACTAATTGGAGAAGCTTTTTATTTTATCAGTGCTTCCATGTCAAATTAGTCAAATGTCTTAGGCACTTACTGGGTGGGTGAGCTGTGAATGCTGTGTGCCCAGCCACGTGCAGCCTCCCATCTCGCTCCCTGATTTTCCTCTTCTCTGCTTTCTGCCCTCAGGACTCTGCCTCTCATGCAGTGCCTGTCTCCATCAGCCTGATCATCTTTTAAAGCAGATTACTTGGTTCACAAATGCAAAACAATATTTGGCTATGGTATTCCCTGAGCCAAGTCTTGGGTACCAAACCCCACTGGCTTTACAGTCTGGCTTTGCTGCAGTGCAAGGGAGGCAATGCATCTTTAAATACATAGCGCTGCAAAATCTGCCTGTCCTCTGAACATTCCATGATAAGAGACAAAATCAGTGAAATACTTGAATGAATAACAGCCCAACAGCCAAACTACAAGGCAAAAACCTGGTCTGAGCCAAGTGAGCATGGAACACCTAAACCACAGCACAGGTTCCCAAGGGAGGCAGAAGAGCTAGAGGTGCAGTCTGTGGTTTAGCAATACAGAATTTGCAATTGCACTGCTTTGCTCTAATTTAAGGCATTTTCACACTGGCTTTCAGGCTAGGCAGAGGATTATCAGTGCCCCTACTTCCCTTTGAAATTCTCATACCAATTTTCTAAAAATGATCCAGAATACTATGCAGCTTTATTTAGATTAAAAAACATCGCTGGAAAACTTGCTTTTGCATGGAAGTGCACTTCCTCTGCTACTCCTTTGAAAACCTAGTTTCCACTGCTCTTGCTTATTTCCCAAAAGGCTTTGCATCACACAGGACAGAAGGAGCCAAAGCATCATCGTTCTACCATAGTTTACAGCACTGTCTTGGAGAGACCCCTATGTCACAGGGTCACTCATAGGAGCACTGCTACATAACTTTTGTCTTGCATGCTTTGAAAACTCTTACTCTTTTTAGGTCTCTGACCTCTGTTACAAGTCCCTGTCTTAATTACTGCTCTTGTATTTTCATTTCTGTTATTTGATCCGCTTATTGACTTTTTTCTCAGATGCCATTTTGTGTTGCCCTAGCAAGCCTTCCTATCCTTTTATCAACTAATGTCCTATACTTTCACACTAATTTTTTTACTAAAAAATAGCTCTCCAGTTTCTTTTGTAGGTCTAGATCTGTTATGAATATTAATAGCTTCTTGCAAACTCTGTTTGTGGGAGAGTGCTGGTCTTTGATCTGTGGCTTTTTCTTGAATACACTAGCATCTCTGCAATTGGACTTTGGGTCCCTTTTATGTTTTCCTACCAGAGTCCTTTCTTCATTTCCATCTTTTGCTTTCACTGCAGAGTTGGAACCTGTGGAAGACCTTTAAGCATTTTTCTTTATTAAGTAAGCCCTCTCATACTGGCACAGTCTATGGTGATTTCAGCCCTCATTGTGGACTATTTCTGTACATTCCCTAAAGGCATCAAGCCATTCAGGTGGGAGCATGTAATTTGTTTTGTACTGTAGAATTCCTACCATGTCTATATGTATTTAGACCACAGGCAAACCAATAAAGTTGTCATAGAAACAAAGCATTTCATGAATAAATCAATTCATAACAAACTTGTAAACTTTGAAGAATCCACTGTGCTTTAACAGCACATCTATTATATGAAACACTAATCATGTTTGTAATGAATAACATACACACTCTACACATGTCCATTTGTTTAGTCCTGTTGGGCATCTTATAAATATTAAGTCTTTCCTCTATGTTGTGCATGTCTCCACAGCAAGACAAGACTGAATTGAATGCTTGCATGATAATGTATCAGCAGGAATTTTTCTATTTATTTTTTGATGTGTGAGGCAGTGAGGTTCAGTAAACTCTGAAAGCCTTTTTTACATGTTGGTGAGATTGAAAGTATCAGTGCAGTAATTCTTTTTCTAGTCACAGACAACTTAATAGGACTTCGTCCACTCTTCATATAATTATAAAAAAAGCCCAGACAATGAGAGTCTGATAAAAGAAGCAGATAATACTGATGAGAGCTGATAATACAAGCATAAGTTCACAGGCTGAGAATATCCTACCTTCTTTTACTCTAGTTTGGTTTCACTGAAATGTGTGCATCTGTGGTGGAAATGCTGCTAGAATTGATCAAAATACCGTATCAAAACTTCACTTTGCACATCATGCTTTCACTGGCACTTAGGTGAAATGGGTGCAAAATACGACCTGACTGACACAGCACTCTGCTTGCCTGCATGGGAATGGCCAGGCCAAACAGGATGGAGATTTTTTGGAGTCACAGTCTAACAGTCCCCTGACTTCAAACGAATTGTCAGGCAGTGAGGTAGGACTTGCTGTGAGTTGCACATGTGTTTGAACTCTCAGCTACCAACCCAAAGCCAATGGAGAGATTTTCAAGTACACCTATGAGAAACATGCCTATGAACAAGGTGAAGGAAAGGAGCACATGACACAGAGGAATAAAAGAAATAACACATTATTACAGAAAAATTATTAGCATTCAGAGGCTGAGTGTCTTCCCAGAGACAGATACACATGATTAAAACATGGTCTACCCAAGGACAACCTCATGGGGCCCATCCATAGGGGCTCCCAAAGGCCAGAGCAGGTCCCTCCCCAGCGCCAGACTTTGTTTTCAGTCTCTGCAAAGGAAGAACCAAGCTGAGGTTTCTGTTTCAGTGAAAGACCTTTCTGACTCCTCCATGCAATAGCACTTGTGGAAAGAGATATGGATAATATTCTTAAGTATCTATCCCAGAAAACATGTGCCTGAATAACAAATTGCTAACATAAATTGGTAGCATGATATGTTATACATGGCACATGGATCTGTCAGACCCAAGATGGAGTCCCATTCTATTGATCCCAGTAATTAAGCAGTATGTGATTTGTTTAAGATTGTTCTATAATCCATTAATATTATGTAAACCTGATCACCAATACCCTCCACTGTATAGCTACATCTCACTTCAAGGAGTTATTCTGAAACAGCAAGGGAAACAAATTGGAGCAATATTATTTTATATCTACAAGTTCAAAAATGTCTCCTTTCTTTGGAAGTAAAGTAAGTGCCTTTTCTAGTTTTCTAGAATATTCATTTTTGATTTGCAGTTAAGAAAATTCCAAGTATTTATTTTATTATGTCTTGGATATTTACAGGAGACAAGCACTCTAAAAAGAAAACTTCACAACACATTTAGGTGGCCTGTTTCTCTACAGAATTTTCCCCTATTCACAATTGGAAGGCTGCAAATAAAGAACTTGGCTCACAGACATATGCTGCAGGATGGGCAATGTTTGTGTTGCCTATGCACAAGGCCAAAGCTCTCAGTGAGTTAGTGCTGTCCAGGAATATGCTATAGGAATCACAGCTCAAAAGCAAAAATCATCTGCTTCCAAATTCACAGAGTCTTCTTTTAACTAAGTATTTTACAGATATGCTATTTCCATAGAAAAATACATTACCCAGTAATTAGGTTCATTTATGGAATCAAATCAAGGCTGTCTACATTTCTGCTGGGTAATGTTCTTCACAAACAATCCTCTCTCCTGGCTCCTCTGATTATTTTATGATTCCTCTTGCTTCTTGTCAGTACAGATTAAAGGTAACACATACAGCTGGGAACAAACATAATTTTCCAGCAATAGCATTTTGTTTTCCTTAATAATTAACAAGTGCTGCTGACTAACCTTCCAGTATAAAATGTGCACCTTTATCGAAAGGGAGCGGACACAGGTTAGAACAGCTCACTTGGGATATCAAAATAAGAAGTGTGATTAAAGCATTAAAGATTTAGAGGTTGACATTAAGGGATGAAAGGTGGAATTACTGTAAATATAAAACTGTTCAGCATTAAATGGAATGTGTTACACTTGAAACAGTCTTTCGAAGTGCTAACATTTCAGCATTAATTATTAATAGAAACTGACAGCTCATTTTTAATTTGAGCCTAATGACAAGGTTCCTTAAGAGATAAATACAACACACTGGCTCAGAGGGTTTGTGGATCTTTTGAAAGGCTCTCTAGGTTGTCTAGACATTAATCTGAAAATTCCTCAAAACATAAGTCTCTCCACAGAGGTAAAAGAAAAAACCCCAACAATTCAGAGAGTACCAGCGCACCCTCTCTTCAGGGACACCTGCCCCACATCAGCAGAGCGCCACTGGCAGCACTGCCCCTCTCTGCTACACACCCAGATGGACATGGACAAAGTCTCAAGAGTGCACCACCAGCCCTTCATTGCCCCCTTCCCCACCAGACAAGCTTTGGAAAATGTGTGGTTGGTTTTCTGAGTGCTTTCCTTATCAGACCACAAACATCATGTTCACACATCACTAATCGCCTAATGTTTTTAGAACAACTACCCATCTCCTTTTCCTATTTGTCATAATTTTGAGTTATGTCACCAAAACAATGAGTCTTAGGACCCAGTTCTGATCCCAGCTCAGTCTCCATCACTCAGGAGTAGTCACTGTCATCAGTGATTAGGAGAACAAGACATACACCAAAAACAAGGATGGCAGACATACACCAAAAACAAAGTACAGGATCACAGGTCAGGCCAGGCAGAAGGACCTTTGCTAAAAACTGCTATGTCTGCATCATCTCCATTGGTCCAAATAAACTTTTGAAGCCTCTATCAATAAAAATACCATTATTATATTTCTGCTATTGAAACTTGAATTATCATATTCAATAAAAATGCATTTTAGGTGTGAAATAGGATCTATTCAACCATATTTTTATTACATAAAGCATATTAAATCTTTTGTTACTAGAAATATTTGTAGTACCACTCAGCTGCTCCTTTGGGACACTACAACTCTCCTAAGAGTGCGAAGTTCTGAATAATCCATCAGAATGAGGGTCAAACGTAGCTCATTAGCTCTGGCAGGTGTAAAGGCTCACGAGTGACAGTGCACTTCCTTCCAGCCACGCAAACAAACTGCAGCAAGGAGATTAAGTGAAGATACATGGCCATTGCATTCCTGCAGGGGAGATGGGAAATGGGGGAGATGGGAAGAAAGTGGATGGCGCAAATAGTGGGCAAAACGCAAAGAAAAAACAAACACCCCATGTTTTGGGATACGGCTGAAGAGAGAAAGCAGAAGGAACACGCTGATAGTTTTATCTGCTCTTACTGACACATTCAGAATTCCTCAGGGGCTGGAAAGAAACGAGGCAGTTTGCAAGCTGGGCTTTCACTGTGCACAAGCCTGTCTCACAATATGATAGGAATTAACTTGTGTCTACAAAAGGCAATATTTGGCAAAGAAGGGCGCTGAGGCCATGAGGCTGTCAAATTAAAGGACATTCAGAGAAGAAAAGCACTTGTACACTGATTTAATTCAAGCATCAGGATAAAGGAAGGGTAAGTAAGGGTAATAAGGAGGAAGTAAGAGAAATCATTGCTTGAGAATACACTATGATTTCACTACAAAGCCTGCTGATGTGAATCTTTTTAGGCTTGGCTTTTCTGTTTACTCTGTGCTTTTGTTTTGCTTCAAAGGAATTTGTGCTAGAAGTAGCATGTTAGGAGGATCAAAGTTACAAGATGACTTCTGGGAAAAACATTTATATAAAACACTCAGAACTTGACTTCTGATGCTATCTTGGAGTTAGTGTTCACTGAGTTGCTTTTTAGCACACACAGTTCCTATTGCTTACAGGAAATCTGATTAAATCAGATGTGCTCCCCATTAGTGTTAAACAATCTAACTCTACCTGCTCATGGCAATATCCAAGTACTGTCTCTGGAGTAATTAAAAATAACATTTGGAAAGCAAGAATTTTTGGTTTTGTTAAGCTGTCTTACAGAGATTTTGCATGATCTCTGTCAATAACTAAGCACCTGTATTCTGTTAAGTGGAAAAGCTGAGCTAAGAAAAGCTGCTCAGTTTATATACAAAATAAAATTGCTAAATTCACCTAAATGAACCATTTAAAGCAAATTGCTTTCCCAGTACTACTCAGGACTATTTGCCATTTAGGAGTTGTTAGAGAAGTATGAAATATACCTAATGAAATACACAGCCATACAAAAGTCAAGGCTTTTTTATAAGTCATTCTTTAATGAAAGATGAGGCATTTTCTTGTAAAAGTGTTGCCAGTGTGTATATTTCTAAAGCATATTAAGAAATGTACAATCAGAAGCAGCATGCTGTTCTACCTTCTGCTCATTTCCTTGAAAAAGTTCCTGTCACAAATAGAAATGGTATCTGAAAAGACTCAGTGAGTGCATCTTTTCTAGGAAAAAGAAAAGATTTCCTCTTCATTTGAAGATTTGATTCCAGGGATGACAAGGCAGTTTGTAATTTCAGCATGTTTCCTGATTTTTAAAAAAGAGAGGAACAACAGCTTCAAAGGCCCAGCTCCCAAGTATGAAATCCTTTTGTAAATTTGTCTCTTGCTCCTAAATATCTGCTTTAATAAGCTGGTGTCAATACATACACTACACCTGTACATATGAGGGACACATATAGGTCTGATTGTTGTCCTGACAGCCTCATCCCATTCCAGCTCTCCCAGACCCTTCTGTGTTCCCCCCATCATGTTTTACAAACACCCACCCCAAGCACAAACCTGAACTGCAGGCTCCTGCACCCCAGCACAAGCAGCTCCCCTGCAAAAGGGGAGCACCCATGTTCTGTGCCACGTTTGGAGGCTGCTCATGCAACAGCATGTGCCAGTATTTTCACTAGCTCCAAGACAGGATTTAATCTGTAGTTTGGCCACAACAGATGCACACCACACAGAAAAAGCTGTAATATACTACCTACACACGCTTCTTTGAGGCTACACAGCCTTCTGCACCAAGTGTACACATCCCATTTTATGACATTTCACATAAGGGCAGCAAGTGTTGATATTGCACGTATCTTACTACATCAGAGCCCTGTGACCTCCTCTCGAGGGCTTTTAAACAAGCAATGTGTGCTGTACATGATCTGCCTTGCACACAGACTAGAAAGGGTTCCATATTTCTCACCTCTCCTTCCCTCTTCCTAACCTCACAACCACCTCAACTGAACATCTATAGGAAACAATAAGGTGACTTCAAACAGACAAAAGAAATCACAAACTTTACTCTCAGTGATTGCAACAAACCTTGGCTTGCAGAGACTTGAGCTCCTTCCTGACTCCACCACCATGTAGGACAGATTTCCACTAGCAAATCTCATGTACATGTACAAGGTAATGCCTCATGCCAGGATCTTAGAAGACAGCAGCAGTTCTAAGCTCATGAACCAAAATATTTTGTTTTTCTAACAATATATTCATCAATAAAGCAAACGTGAAGGGTCATTCTAAAACCACAAAGCATTGTGTCAAGATTTCTTATAATTTTTCAGTGAGATCCTCTCCTGTAGTTTTTGTGTCCGCAGTGAGTTTCCAAAAGAGGTAAAAGGGCCCCAGTAACTACCTCCTGGCTTGCACTCCACAGCTCCCACTCAAGGCCAGCCCTTCAGCCAGCACAAACCTGAGCTACTGCCCCTGATGCCACTGGAGCTTTTCTGCTGTGCTGAGATGGGGAATTGGCTCCTGCAGTTCTGGTGTACGTGATGGCCCTTTCCAGTACATGATGCTTTTTGAGGCAGCATTAATGCACAAACAAGTCCTTGCTCTTTGAAAGGCAGACATCTCCTACAATCTGACACCAACAATTTGTACACCTGAAGGAACCATGCTGAAATGGCACCAGGAAATTCATTTATTATTCTTTCATCTTGTCAAGATTGGAAGATTAGAAGGTGTGCATTTGTGAAGCGGCACACAAAGGGTGCAGTAGTGGGAGTTTAGGAGGTTCTGCCAAGGAAGAATAATGCAAACTGCATGTTTGGAGCTCTTGGCACTAGGCCCTGCAAGTCTCTAGGAAGCAGCAGACATGGGGAGGGAGGAGGAGCTGAAAGCAAAGCAAACAAGACAAGTCTGAACCCTGAAGACAGGCGGGGAGGGGCTCCAGGCATTAGCCTGGGAGGAAAGGCAAGAAGCTAAGCTCCAGCCTGCAGCATTGAAGGACAAGGGAACATCAATAGGAGATGTCTTGGAGACAGCTGAAGCTGAAGAGCTGAAATCTGGGGTAAAAAATAAATTGGAATAGGACCTACCAAATAGGTGCAGAGGTTAAATCACATAAGAGGAACTGGCAGGGAGAGAAATGGTCTTGTAAACCACAAGAATCAATAAAACAGCGTTTAGGAGGAAAGATGCTGCTTATAGCAATGTCGACTGAAAAAAACTGAATGGGACAATGAAAACCAAGGTAGAGCAAAGAAAACGTGAATCCCTGCATAAACTGGAAATCCTAGTAAATATCTTCTTGTAGAACTAAGACAAAAGCCAGCTCAGCTAGTGTAAACTGGCACAGCTCCACGGAAAGCCAAGGGTACCTTTGCCACCACCATGACAGCCTCAGTGATGCCTTTAGACTTCTCTAGGCTCCTTGTGCCCTGTTCCCCAGTACTTTATTAACTATATCACATACGTGCAGGCATGCAAGGCTAACAAAGTGGTCTTACCACCAACCTTAAGAAGTGTCCATAAATTGTATTAGAGATGGGTAGTAGAAGTGGCATAAAAATATGAATATTGACTTTTATCCATTGCTGACAGACGCTCCCATAAAGAAAAAACTAAGGAGGCTTACTGTGTAATTGTTCAACGCAATGATTTACTGTGCAATCCTGCAAAGCTTATCATGTAACTCATTGTGCAAGTCCCTGATTTACTGTGAACACTGCAGAGCTTATCACAATGTTTCTGTGGGAAAGACTTGGCACCAGCTTGGGATAGGGTTTCACAGACCATTAATGATGATTGACAGGTTCATTTCAAATGAGTTATGTTCAAGTTCACAGTACAAAACCATCATGCTTTGTGATATTCAGATATTTTAACTTCAGTGCTGTATAAATATTCCTTACTACCAAGAAATTACTGAAAAAGCACACATGAGACTGGCTTGGTTTACATTTCTCTCTTGTTTTATATATTGTCATTAGAGTCAACCTTCACCTTTTCATGGTCCATACATGAAAAATGGAAACGCTGCACTTTTTCCTCAGATTGGACTGGGTGAGATATGTACAACCCTTCAACCCAATTATGAAAAGCTAAATGCGCTCAGCTTAGGTAAAATATTTTCAAAACCATAAATCTGCATTTTTGAAGGCTGGGAGACATGTTTATAAAACACTAAGTGTGTGTCTGACATGTCAGATAAAGCCCAGCATAAAAATAATGTAAATGCCACTTAGCCAAATGTTTACCTGCTTTTCTTTTTGCTTGGCTGGGCACATTAAACTTGAATAAATAGGATAAATATCTGATTTTCATGGAATTCCTATGCTTGAGGCAGTCCTGATAAAACTGGAATCAGGTATTGACTGCTGCAGGTAAGTGGGGAGATACCATCAGGATTGTGTGGCTCTGCACCAGTGCCATGCTAGAACCACACAGAAACAGCATGTCTGCCTTTCTACACAAGGGCCTGAAAAGGAATGGATGAAAATACCACTCGAATTACATGGACAACACGTTGAAAGTTAAATGCAAAACTGGAGAGGTCATCCAGCAGCTACCACCAGTTCAGGCCAGCTCGCTGTCACATCCTGCATTCAGCACAGGACTGACCACTTGCTGAATCACCTGGCACAGACCAACAGCAATTCTAAACTTCCATTTCCCCCTTCCCCATTTTGTAAACAGTAACCTGGGCTTTACAAAAGATCAAGACTTCGTCTCACATGGCCACACCACAAATTGCACATGATTCTACAGTGGAAAAGCTCATGCATTAATCTTGTTATCATGAGTAAAGGGAAGATCAGGAAATGCTTAATGCCCAGTTTATTTACAACAGCCCAGTCCATGTCATTGTGTCGTACAGTGTTGTTCAAACAGGTGGATGCTAAGGCGTGCTTTCCTTACACTGGACAAAAGTCCCCATGTATCAGGGCAGCTGCCTTTCCTGCTCCTGTCAGAGCTCAGAGCAGCCCTTAGGAAGCAAAATACAACCCTGAGAACAAATCAAACATCCCCAACAAGATGGGCCTGTGCACATCTCCCACTCCTAGACCCTGTTCAGTGCTGATATGGAAAAGATACAAGTGTGGCTCTGCTGCCATAGATGTGACTATTGATATTCAGTCAGGTGTGGACTTGTTAAATGGATACAGGCTGTAAAAACTGCAGCTGAAAATGGCAGCTTGGCTACATCTCAAACTATTCTGTGCTTCTGTAGAAGGGTTTGTTCAGGGCCCATTAACAGCCCATGTCTCTTCAGGCAGTGGGATGAGAGCAAGAGCAAAAGCATGCTCATGGCATGGAGACTCAACAACCCCAGGACCATGGCGAAGAGCAGGTTTCCTTTACAAACAAGCTGAATTCACTACTAAGGTGGTTTTGGATCACACTGTGCTAGCCATAAACACAAGAGGAGTCTTTAAGCAATCTGTTTCTAAAAACCCACCCGGTTTTCATTGTTCCTGTTGCAAAAAAGCATTTAAACACATTTTTGCACTGTTACAAGCAAAGAGCACTGAGCCAGCATAGCCACAGAACTGCCTCAGCTTTCTTTTTTCACTGAATCAGTGATTTACTTCCATTATTTATACTGGAAAACAGCAGGATTTCCATCTCCTGTAATTAATTTTCAATACTGTAGAAGACTGAGCACCTGATTCACTGACTACAAAGGGGATCAAAGCACGTGTTTCAGTTCAAGCATGTGACAAACTGTTTCAAGTAATCAGGGCCAAGGAAGTGTGCAGCAGTATCTGCTGTAGGTGCTTCCACAGCATCATTTTCCTCCTCATCTGCTAACATGAATCAGTGCTGTCTTGCCACTGGACTGGCTGACCTATTAAAAATGTATCTGGACATCCAGCTGTACCCTGTGATATACAGTTAGCTCTGTTCCGTCAGATTGATTTACAGAAAGGAATATGCTTATCTGGAAAGGTAAAAATCACAAGGCAGAAAAGGAACAGCTGGCAAGTCTTAAAGACAAAGGGGAGGCTCTCTTCAGACACTTTTCTTGTATAATTTATGCTGTAGACATTTTACTCTGTCTAATTGCCCCATTTCAATCTAATGTCAGTTAATCAATGACTTCTGCATAGCATGGAGGTGAACCCTGGATGCAGAACAAATGCATAAATTTGGTCTGCCTTTTTGCAGGCTCTTCTTACAGAGCCTCATCTTTTGCATTTGCTTTCTGGAATTGAAATTTCTTCTCTTTTGACTCATCCCCAGCAAACACCCACGCTCTCCCTCTTTTGAGTCACAGTGTTTTTGTATTTTTAAATCATGATTACACTTCTGTAAAATGTAGATTTCTGAAGAACCTCACCACTGCTTTTTACTATTATTGTTTTATTATTCTGCTATTTTTATTTGGAAGGTCTGCTTCTCAAACCTCTCCAGGTGGTAAGATCCCAGATATATCATGAAACAAACATTGTGAATTTTTGCTTTGCTTCTGAAGTCTTGATTTCATGCCTTTCTTTCCCTTACTCAATATATTCAACCATAGCTTTAAAATGAGAATATATTATCCCAAGTACTTGGAGGGACCCACAGGTTTTTGTCATCTTCTAGACTAATCTATGTAGAGCAGTTGGAAACAAAAAACATGCAGAGATTATGCCAATCAAACCCCACATGTAAAGGATCTGATTTGGATCTGATTTGGCAGGTGCTCCAGTCTACAGCTTTGTGGGATGAAGCCCATATTCTTCTATTACCTTCATGCTAATACTACATTTAAACAGACACACATCCAAATACACTGGTAGATATCCTGGAGGAGAACCCTGCACTTATCCCAGAGAAGCACACTCTTGCTTCCACTTCAAACTTGCCCTATCAGAATCTGGCAAAATAAATAGAGAACATTTCATATTTTTTTAAGGAAAACTGGAAAGCCTGCCCAAGCAGTAGCTTAACTGAGTGTAAGGATTGAAATCTGTAGATAGTTATCCTCTGTCCTCCTGGAGGCCAGATAAGCCTTGTATGGAGTTGGACAAAAATGTAGGCAAAGTGACACTCTTTTCCATATTTTTTTTCTAAATGGTGGAGAAATGCAATATAAAGTGCTTTATTTATCCCATTTCTTTAAATGGCCTACATGTGTAAATAAGTTGTTCTACTGAGTGTATGAAACAGTGCCCCAGGTTTCTTAAGAGCTGGATGTCTACTGAGGAGGTATTTCAGAGAATTTTAACTTGATTCATTCTGCTGCAAATAACTGTAGTCATTCTCTTGAAACAATGCATGCAATTTGGATCAACTCATTGTCTAACACTCTGGCCCAAAAAAGGCAAGCTAAGACAAGCCCTCCAGCTTCTTCTCAGCTCCCAACTGCCACCACCCCAAATCTTTTACCATGGCCTGCACAAAACACATGGATGCCAGGAGGCTTAGGTTTTGTTTTACAAAAGTCTCAAACAATAGCTTGGGTTTGCACAGAATAGGTTGACACAAGATGAGGCAGGTGAGCAAGCACAGAAACCCTTTGGCTGCACAGGAGCCCAGAGGAGAGCACAACCTCAGCTGCAGCTGTGTCAGCTCAGCTTCCACCAACTGCATCCCTGCAGGAGCTGCAGCCCCTGTCCCCATATCCCTGAGGAAAAATCTGGAACATTAGAGCTGAAAAGCTATTGCAGAACAATTGCTCCAAGATATTAAATCTAGCTACTTTCTAATTCTCCTAAGAAATCTTGCCTTTCTAATAAGAAATAGGTTATAGAGACATGGGACATGGTAGGTCCCTCCAGGTTAAGTGAACGCCATTAAAGCATTTACTTACCTCAGCTAACCATGTCTTCTCCCAGTGGGACAGGATCAGGACCAGTCACAAAGCAGCTGGTGGAGACAGCAGGGCAGCTTCAACCACCAGTCCCAACATCAGGCACGGTCACAACAACCACACAGGCCTGGGGCCTCTCTTAGGGGATAATCTGCAGGTCAGGGTCAAAACCAGATCACGCTGCAGACTGCCAGCCAGGTCCCTACTGACAGGACAGCTCTGTCACCAAGCCCGGGGGCACACACAAGCCAGAGTCCACAGCAGCAGGGTGCACACACCAGGAGACGGAGGCCAGCAGCCCCACAGCACTCCTGAGAAACAGGGGGATGCAAAGGGCTGAGCTTTAATCCTGAGTCCCTGGAGGGGGTGGGATGCCCCAGGTGAGGCTGGTCAGGGGCATTAATACCTATCAGTGCCTGGAGGCACCTGACACCTAATTTATTGTTCAATTAATTTCTGTGCACATTTACAGCAAAGTGGGGGGTTAGACTGCATTATACCATGCACTAAAAAAAAAAACAAAAAAACCCAAAACCCCACCAAAGCAAATCCCAAGTACCCTGGTGAAAATAGTAAGAGAGACCTCTATTAAAAATACCAGCTGTGATATGGAGTCTCAGAGGGGATATGAGGTTTTATTCAATATTTCCTAGCTGAACTCAACACTCTGCTTGGGGAGCTACAATAGTGCACAATCAAAACCTTCTCTTATTTACCACAACAGTCGACTGTATTGTGTCACATTGTTACTAGTACAGAAGTTATTTAATATCATTTTTAGTTGTAAATTACAGCCCCAAAATTTTCCATATGTTTTATTCAATACCCATTGAACTGTTATGTTAATTGTTCCAAAATAGGTGAAATTTGTCATCAAAGAACAGATCAAGATCCCTCTAACTTAAAACAGCCTTTTGCTTCTGCCTGAAAAGAGTAGGACTACCTGGGGATATTTTTTGCTTTGCCAAAGGAGGGAATCAGACCGATGAGAGTTTGGCTCATCAGGAAGATGTATAATGTATTTTATCTTCAGTTTTTGAGAAAACCCTGTGTCAGAAACGTGTATTGTAGGTGGAATAAATTCACTGCTGTATAAAATTAGAAATCATTCTGAGATCACATGTAAAAAAAACATGGTCAACAATAAGGTTGTTTTAAAAGCTATTTGATTTGTGGTAATATTCCTCTTCTAATACACTATCATTAGTATTTTATTGATCTCAAAGTTCTTGGTATTTCAAAGGCTCTGATTAAAATTTTCTCCAAATATAAGAAAAAATCTATTGCACCAATTATATGAGCAATCTGAAGTCTGTAGTATGTGTCGCTTTACAGGACAAAACAGTAGCAAAAGGAAATAAAAGCCAGTGTCAATCTTCAATGAAATTAACACAATTTAAAGCTGCTCCAGGCAAAACAATGAAATCTGTAATTTATCAGCACTGGATAACATCACCAGGAGAATTATTTAATGATTAACTACAGTGGGCTGGAGCCTGAGGTGAGGCATACTGGCTTACGGCTGCTCTTGGAGTGTGCTCTGCCTCAGAGCTGAACCACTGGCCATTGCCACTGCAGAATAAACCCCAGCAGGGCTGTCCTGCTGCCTGGGACACGACCGGGGCAAGGGGAATATGGAGATGACCTCTTCACCAGCTTTGCATGTGTAGGAGTGCTCTGGACTGGCAATGAAAGCACTGATGCATTGGAACAGCTTTAAATGCAAAACCAATAAAACCACTCACCATAGGAAGGGCAGAAGCTGCTCTGTCACTGATGCAGATTTTATCACTGACCCTTGTAGAAACAAGATTTCACACCAAGTATTTTTTGCTACAAAGAACTGAAAAGGGGAAGGAACTTCATGTTAGTATTTAATATTGTAACTTAAGTACTGGCAAATTACATTTCTGCGCTTCATGGAAGCAATCTGCCACTGTGACTAAACAGATTTTCTTGTCAGAGCTTAATGATGGGGCTTAGAGTGACCAGGGGAAGCCATGGGGAGAGGTGCCATGTTTATCAGCCTCCCATGGGGTACAGAAACACAGACAGCATTCCAGAATGGGGGACCAACAACCTGTCTGTACCCTGGAAATAAGGAAAAGGGGACTATCAAGCTACTGGAATCACAGAGAGGCCAGATTGATGTAACCGAGAGCAGACAGCCTTGGGAACCATCTAACATGGTTTGTGGGCACACATGCACCTCTCATCCTTGCACGTAGCAGGGTTGCTCAGCTTTGGTGAGCACTGCTGGTGCCAGTGGCCAGCACCCTGCAGGGCCACCATGTCCTGCCCAGCCCAGCACGGCCTTGCTGCTGCCTTGGAGCGCACTGGCCTGGGCAAGGCACTGAGGTCCATCCCAGCAGTGCCACCCAGCCTCTGCTCCTAGGGGCAGCCACAGGATTCCTACAGACCTGAAAGGGATGAATTCCAAGCAGTATTTGGGAAAGTCTAAGAGCTGTTGGCTTTTCCATATGGCTGAACAGCTCCCAGCTGAAGTCTGAGCTCTAGACTTGGCCCTGGCCCTGCCACTGTTGCTTGGCTCAGGGCTGCTGGCTTGGTCCTGGCACCTCCCAGCTTTAGGAAGGGGATTCAGATTGTAGGTGTGTGTGAGACTCCACCAGGATGGAGGCAGAAAGCTTTGGAGCTTTGGAGCAAGTGCATTTCCTCTCCTGGGAGCAGCACTCTGTCTGTGAAGCTACGCCTCTGCATGGCTTTCTATAGCCGATGAGCAAGGGAGACACCTAATTCCTTTTATTATATTTTGTCGCCTGAAGACAGTGAAAGTGTTGAGACAGAAATATCCTAGATCAACTTCTCCATCATGGTAATCAAATAGTGCATGGGCTGTTGATTTAATAATGCATTTTTGCTATAGAGATGCTAAGAATGTGTAAAGTATCTTCATTGCAATCCATTGGGACATTAGCTATGTGTTACCTTGGTCATTTTGTGTCTGGGTTCTTTCAAATTTGTCATTTTTATGCACCCTCCAAAATGTCTTCAGACTGGCAGATCCTTTTTCATTATAACTTCTGGGATGAACATCAACAAAGTTCTCATTGCTACAATTAACAAAAGTAAGGCTGTGTCTCCAAAAGACGATTGCCAGTAATATCTATACACAGATTGTACTATTCTCCCTCTAAGTCTTGCTGCTGATTAACAGGGTGGGTTTTTTCCTGAAGAATACGTTGTTTTTCTAGTTTGCTATTAGCCTCCACAAATGACTGTGTGATGCAGTTTTGTGTCTCCAAGCCTACAGTAAATGAGAAACATTTTGTAGAATTTTCTTTTGCTCTTGAATTTTTCAACATGCACATGGGATAAGAATGTAACAAGACTCCAATAGAATTTTATAATTGGATCAAAACACAGTTCACCCACATATGAGCTGGATTGGTTGTGATAGATGTCAGGAGAAATTCTAAGGCAATACTAAAATTCTTTTATTCCATAACTGCCAAATAAAATAGTACTAAAAGCCTGTGAGCAAAAGCCTCCTGGTTTGGCTGGGATTAAATAGGAAAAGAGTAATCAGATAGTGGATGAGGCATCAGTAAAATCAAATTACGTGAAGCCCAATGATACGATTGCCGTACCACCCTCCCTACCTCCATTTCTGTTTCAGTTCTGAACACATTAATCATGGCTAGATCATTCGCACCTTGAACCCAGACCAGGTATGCTATCCCCGCTTTGGGAGTAACCAAAGGCTGAAACCCGCTCAGGGTGTGCAGTACCCCTTGCAGCTCCTCTGGCTGCTGTTAGGACCTGATCAGAGCGGGTCAGGCGCACAGATGGGAGCGGCGGCCAGAGCGTGCGTGCCTTCCTGGGTTATTTACACTGGAGCTGAAATACTGACTTGCCTGCTTTCAGGAAGAGGCAGTGATGTTTCCTCAAGGGTCTGCAGGTGGTGCCTGGCCCCACCCGTCTGGGCTGAAGGATCCTACTGGCCCCACATGGCAAAGCTGAAGTTTCCAGGGACCCCGTCCATCAGTCCTGCCCCACGGCCGGCTTGTTGCCCAGCCCCAGCTGCTGCCTGCCCAGGAGCCTCCTGGCAGCAGAGCTCAGCCTCTTTTCTCCGCGCCGTGTGTCCCCAGCCCTGGCAGTGCTGAGCTGTACCACCCGTGCCGCGTGCTGTGAGCCGGGAGCTCCGGCGGGCGAGCTCCCGATGGAGCAGCCCTTCCTACACCGGGAGCTGCGCTCTGAGCTGCTCCCGGGCGCCGCAGGACCAGCTCCGAGACACCGAAGTCGGCTCCGAAAGCAGGAGCGGAGCGAGACAGCCCCTGCCCAAATGCTCCTGTTTCTCCACGGCACACGAGAGAAGCTGTGCTGGAGCGCTGCCGGTGCGCGCTGCAGCGCTCCGAGAGCAGCCCGGGGCAGGGCGGAGCGGGCCGGGGTGAGCTCAGCCTGCCCCGGCGGAGGTGGGCACCCCGACCCGCGCCCCCAGCGCACCGAACAAAAGCAGCGAGGGCGAAGCGACCGCCAGCCCTGCCGGAGCAGCCTTCCATTGTTGTGTGCGCTGCCTAGATTGTATGTCAGCGATGCAACATAATTAATTAGATTTAGATTAGATGAGAATACATTAGACACAGTGAGACGCTGCCTTCCTGCCTGTCCATCCCTGGAAGAACTGGGCACAGTTTCTTTCCTTATGCATATTCCCTTAATAATATATTTGTCACAAGGATTCTTCCTACACCCATCTGGCATATAGATATTTTTCCAAATTTGTCATTTTTTATGTTCCAAAACCTATTTTACTTCACATGCTTTCATAATGAAGCAGCAAAAGCCTGCCATAGCTTGATATATGGAGCAGAAATCACATCTGTGCCAGGCTGTTTTCTAATCAGATAAAGCATTGAATACCTGCAGTGCTTTTTCTTCTGGCCTTTGAATAGATGTACCTGAGTGACTTCCAGTGCTCGTCTAGCTTTGCATTTACAATTACTGCAAAATACCATTCCTACTTCTAGCTTTCAGCTAATTTCAGTGCTTTTAAAGCAAAAGAAAAAGAAGCATTAGAATTGCCTAGTGGCCCCCCGCACAATGCAAACCATGGAAAGTCATTCTGCAACTTGGGCATCAGCCCAAACCTCATGCTTGAACTAGAGTGTACTTTTCAGAAGGACATTTGCCCTCATTTCTCCTTTTAATGCTGTCAATCACACCATGGAATTTAGATATCTGTTACTAGTGAGGAGTGAAATGGGCAACAGAGTGGGGACTTCAGTGAATTTGCTCTTACCAAATTTGAGCTCCAGACAGAAGGAGAAAAAGAGGCGTGATGTCCCATTTTCACCAGCAGCATAAGTATGTGGTGCAAAGAACTTCACTTTACAGAGTCGTAGGAAGATGCTTCTACTTTTCTCTGAGCCTTCACCTGCCCTGCTGTGGCCTGGCTCCTCACCACTGCCTGGCTCCTTTGCATGCACTCAAACAACAGGCAAGATGGATTCTGCAGGAGATAATTTCTTCTGAAGCCACATTAACTCCCCAGACACTCTGTCTGCTTCTCATGGTACATCCCAGGAGAGGCTTCGCTGGCACAGCAGAGACAGGAAGGCTGATGGTTTGTGGCACTCCCCTATGCCAAATCCCGGGAGAGACTTCCTCCTACTTTGAATTTCCTCTGTTCATACGAAGCAAAAGGACAATCTGAGGCATTGCTCTCAGTATAGTTCAAAACACAGTTTGAAGTGTGAATTTTTCAATATTTGAAGCATTGGCTTTTATGATTTATTTATTGATATTCTAGGACAAGCATCACAGAGTGAGGCTGGCGCCTAGTCCAAATATAACAACAATCATTGAACGAATAGCAATATTTTCATAGACATTTTGTCCATTACTATGCAGATAAATTTTGTCTCTATAATAACACAGAGATACCAAGACGATAAGATCAAGCATATTGGAGAAACACTACAAAAACTCTACTCTGAACTGGAACAGTTCATATTGTTTCATTTCTGACAACAGCATGCGCTTTATGAACAGAGCCTGGCTTTATAGTGGGTGTGACTCAGGCATAGGAGGTGTGCAGGGTTTGCTGTCTTTTATCCCTTGAGTCCACCTTGCAATATTGCTGGTATCCGTGTGTAACAGATAGTGTTGTGCACTGGGCTGGAAGATAATAAATAGATGTGAGCTGATGATTTACAGGAGGGTGCTTGGAACTCCTTGAACCACTGGGGAAGGGAAACTGTGCCGGTACAAGGTTGTGCTGTCAACCTCGCAATAGTTTTTCCTCTCTCCTGAGGGCAATTTCTCCAAGATGTAACTTGCTTCCTGCCTCATCATCTGGAAATTCACAAATCAGAGGAATTGTGGTTAATTACTAAAATGGCTGATCCATAGATCCTTAGCTGTCAGAGCCTGGGGGGAGGGGTTTAATTGTTGTTTTCCTCTGAAAAGATTTCTCCTAAAGTGGAGAAATAACTCACATTAATGAAGATTGCAAATAGAAGACTTCTGTGATTATTTCCAATTGTTGCAAGAATTGCTTATTTAAAATGCATTGCTTTCTTAAGTGAAGAAACAGATATTTCTCCAAACATCCAGAATAAATTTAGCCCTAAAACATTCATAACGAAGGATGAATGCATATCCAGGCTACCACTGCATGTGATCTCTGATCATACAGTAGTTAAGTTTTACAATCATAGTGATTTATGGTACTAAACTGTGAAGCTTCATATCTGCAGGGGTGTGGGTAAAGGGGTGGAACTCTCATCAATCAAAAAACTATACTTGTTCAGCATTTGGATAATTAAGGCAGACAGTTAAAAAGCATAAAATAATATTTTTTAAAAATGAAATCAGAATATCTATTTGCATAGTGTTATTAAGCAATACAATGCTGAGACACCTTTTCAAAAAGCTTGCCTAGAAATCCACTTGTTATCTTGTAGCACTTGATGGATGCGTTCTTCAAATTCACACTGAGGGTATTTGTAGAGTTGTTATATAATACCCATACTGTCCTCGACTTGAAAAAAACAGGATTACAAATAAAGGCTGTCCTTTCAGTTTATTCCAAGACATAAGCAAAACAAAATGAAAAAAACAAAAAAACAAAAAAAAAACATTTAAAAGCACAATCAATTTTAAAGTGCAAAATTCTGGTATCTCACTCATCCTATTGATAGTACTTTTCTTTCAATTCACCAATCCCAGGTAGTCAGGCATAATGAGGGGCTAGCACAGGGGAACTGTATTAATCAAACAATGTTCAAAAAAAAAAGTTTAATTAACTGCATATTTTGTAAAAGCCACATTTCATTACTGTTTGTTAGGAAGATGGAAGCATGCACTGGAAACACTAATTCTAATTATTACTTGAAGTGGGAGTTTTTGGCAGAAGGTCAAGGAATAATAGAAGAATGTGTGAATCTGTGCTACAGCATAGCAGTAAGACTAATCATTTGAATACAGCCAGTTGCTTTTTCTTGGACTGTCTGTGTGCTGTTCAGTGTTCTGGATGAATCTAACACAATCAGCCTGTTCTCTGGTGTATATCCACTTCCTGCTGACTCAGGGCAGCTTGCCTCTTCTGCCATTTATTAAAATGAAACATTCCTATTAAAACACAATTTTTCAGAGAGATGACCAAAGAGATATTAGTAATGACATTATTAAAACTATTTTGTTTAAAATGAACTGTCACACTTGTGTGTTGCAAAGCAACACAAACAAATCTATTTCATTTAGTGAGAGATTGCTTTGAAAAGCTGGATTTCTTTCTTTCTATTAGAAGGTATTGCAGAGGGCATGTGATGTGTGCTCCAGGAAACCTCCAGCTTTTATAGATATTAGAAAGGAGGAATATTGTTTCTAGTACTCTCCATAGCAAATTATGTATAATTCATGGATTTGATTAACATGCAAATATGATCCATGGTCTCCAATGTTTATATCTCCTAATAATCTATTAATGGTTTTAAAAGTAAAGGGTAATAGAAACATTTTGTATGAGCAACATTTACTCGTGGCTGTCTGTGTTTTTCTCTAATCGTACAGTATAAGCATGTATAGAATTAAAACAGAAACAATGGAAATTAATTAACCTATGATTCTCAAATAAATATTTATTGAATATAAGGTCACATGGCCAGTAATTTGAGATTCGCTAGTGAAAGACCCTATTATCATCAGATGACAACATGCCTTAGAAAAATTGTGCTAGGGAATGGAAAGGTACCTTTTCTATAACTATTCTAATAAATGACCCCTAGATTTGGAAACAGGATTTGTATTGAGATTTCAGCTCCCCTATCAAACATGGAGGGGACAAGAAACAAAGAAATTTGACATACATCTCAAGGACTTAGACTTTTTCAGTTCTCTTTGTAACAGCAGTGGGTAGATGAGAGTTCATGGGGGTACAACCTTGTTCAATGTCTTAGGATCAGCTACTCTCCACTTCTACGTTCTACCTGAAACATTAGAGCTGTCAGTCTGAAAAAATGCCAAAACCCACTTCTTGCTTTGTCAGAGCAAACATACAGCAATGACAGGCAGATAATTCCAGACTTTGGGGTTTTCTTCTACTCTGAACACTTGCTGCTTGAAGGTTTGCATGTTTTGCCCCCAACTTTCTGCAGTACTGTTGCACAACGCCCCCCCAGCTCGTACACCCACCCATTGCTGAGCCCCTCACCATTCTCTCTCCCTCTCCACAGGCAGATCTGCCAAGGTGGTGATTCACTTCTGTATCAGAAACCACAGAAAGAGAAACAGTGCAAGACATGGCCACATCTGCTCTTTGTTAAAAAATACATTTAAAGCAACAATGCTGTGGGCAACAATAAACCATTTTAATCAACTAATGGAAAGAAACATCCTGTCAAGGACAGTTTTGATGATTTTCATTTTATAACCCATAAGCACTGGATAGTATTTTAGACCAGGGTTGAGAACTTTTTCTGAGTCTGAAGAGGTTGTCTGAGGATAAGGAGAAAAAAATAATATGTCAATCTCCACAGCATCTCTCTATATTTCTAATAAAAAATATTCCTCATATCACATAAATATGAGAGGAATGATGGACTTCTGAAAATTTATTAGCAAATAAATATAGGGCCTTTTCTAAAACAAATGCATATATGATGTCAAAGCCCTTTATTGTATGAGCTGCTCCCTTCCTAGAATGCTGATTTCTCAGAGAAATGAGAACAAATTATGTAGGGTTGGGAAACACAGACAGGACTTTGAATCAGCCCCTTAGCTCATCCCTTTGTGGGTGACTCTGTGGCATGCAGATCCTGACCATAAGCTTGTGCCAGTGTTTTAATCCTCAAGTGTGATGATCTTTTTCAGGCTAACTGTGACTAAAGTCAGTCTGTTATCCCCACTCTTGTATGTTATACCTCTATTATATCTTCCTCCCCTTTGAGGCATGGAAGAACACTCATAACCCTTCCAGAAATGAGAATTGCCTGAAAGCTACTGCTGTGTGAATTTGGGAAGCTGGGTGGTGGGTCCACTACAAAAGAGGCAGTTCAGAAAACAGTTTATGTGCTATTCATAGTGACCCATACGTGTAAAAAAAAAAACCTTTTTTTTTTAAATTCTTTTTTTGATTTCTTTAGTAGAGGCTACCTGTCAGTATAAACAATCACAATCACATTCACAATGAAAATACGCCAATTTTGCACAACAAAAAGCCTGTTGGTACTTAGACTTCACAGTTCGCTACAGATTTCCTTAATTAAATGAATGTAACAAGTTGATTAGACTTGAGAAGCTCTGAGAAAAGTCAGATCCATTTATACTGAAAAGTAGGACTCAGAAATAAATTATTCACAGTTGATTAGACTAAGACAAGCATTTCTCAAACATTTCTCAATACTTCAGAAAAAGCGACATATTGAACTCTGTTTTACTGTGAGGCTCAAAATGGCAATTAACAGTCCTAAGCTGCATATAAAACCCAGTATGAACCACGTTTACAAGAACATTGTGTGTGAATCAAATTACTTTATCTTTGGTTTGAAGAACTTGGAAATAATTGCCAATAAGTATTCATGTATAGGACCAGTTTTTTGAAACAAGTTATTTTAATTACTACTAGTGTCAGGAGTACGTGTAGGCAATTTTATTAGATTTAATGTGTTTAGTGAAGCTCCCTGAACTGTAGCTGGTTTATTTCTGTAGAGGATGAAATATTTAATATAACTTTATTATTCTTACTTTCTAATATTGTATTTATTTCTAAATGAAATCCCAGCATTTGATGTTTTCTTTGCGTTTCACAGAGAATACCAGGATGAAACACAGGGATGTATTTGTCCTCCTGAACATCTGAACATCATATAGACATGGCTTTCTATAGACACCACTTGCAAAATACATTCCTTTCAAGCTGCATGTATTTAGAGCCCTTTCCATTTGTACCCACACCTGGACCCCAACACAATGATGAGTGGAAGCTCTTCCATGAAAGAATGTGGATCTGAAAAAAAATAGAGAGGAGAGGTCCCTAAGATGTGAACATTGTGGTCCTGAAAAATGATAGAAATCCTTGATGTTTTTCATTTAGCAGCTCTTTCACTTCTAGCAACATTTTTCTCAAACGTGGAGTTCCTTGAACTTTCCACATCCAAATTACTAAGAAAATTAACCAACAAATTACATCAGCAACTTTGTCTGTAAATAATGCTAAGAAGGCAATTCTAAGATTTCAGGTGAATGATAAAATCTTAGCATATATCTAACAGCCTTTCAAATGATGTGATTTGTGGATTTGCTTGCTTTTCTGTTTTCCTTACCCACTGAGGCCATACACCCAGGCCATTTCCAACACTGCAGTGACGGTTCAGCTGCCCAGAGCAGCTTGACAGCTCAGGACACTCCACTGCATCTGCCACAGCTGAGGGATGGGCAAGGGCATGGCCTGCCTGGCACAGGAACAGGCACTGAGGGGCCACAGGAACAGGCACTGAGGGGCCACGGGCACAACCACAGACACTGAGGGGTCACAAGCACAATGCCACTGTCTCCTCCCTCCTCCAGGAGCAGACTCAGCCAGCTCTGCATCACCAGGACGGTTGAAGGAGTAAGACAATAAAGGTAAAACAATGTGGCACTTCACCATCATCCATATTCTTCATCACCCAATTCCAAAGGTAATAATCCAGAGGTATTATCTTGAACATGTCAGTCCCATGCGAAGGTTTACAGATGTCTGCAAACATTCATACTTCAAGGAACACAACAGTTATGCACTTTGCTGGTGTGATATAAATTAGCAGTTTCCCACTCTTCATTGCCACAATAAATTGACACAGAAAGAACTGTTGGTATATACAACAACAACATCAAAGAGCCTGGAATAGAAATAGTGAATTGCAGTTATAAAAATAAATTCCTATAAAGAAGAGAGAAGTGAAAAGGAGACGAATGTTCTAATCTTACCTTCATCATAATCTTATTAGCATTTCTCAGTGAGTAGTTCAAGTATCAGTCTATACTCTTATGAATCTGTCTCATAAATATGTCAAGTGCAAAGTATAGTTATTTTAATAGTCTGTGTTGGTGGGCTATCATGGATTTAATTAAGAGACAACTAGTGTATGAAATATGACACAAAAGCACCAAACTAAATGGAGAAATGTTTTACTGCAGATTTAAATCAGGGACACAGAAGTAATGATGATCTGGCCTTGCAAACCTACCTACATTTAATTAATGCAATCCAGCACAGACCTGTTCATATAGGGGAAAAAAAAAAAAAAAAAAAGAGGCATTAAAAAGAATGATTTAAGCTATGTTATTTATAAAGACATTTGCATTATCTCCAACAGCATTATGTTATTCATAAATGTGTGTTATTTTGTGGCTCTTCAATTAATTTTCAAAAGTCGGAAATGCACCACCAATGAGAATTAGTAAAATACTACTTTCAGCTCTCCATTTTTCCAAAATGAAGCCTTTATTAAGCTTCCTGCCTTTCTTTGAAGGGTCTCAGGATGCACAAATCATTCTGTTACAAAATTGCCAATAGTCTTCTAAGGTTGCATTGAAAACTGTTATTTTCCACCCAAATCGGCTCTTTCTCCATCTTTCTCCATCTTTCCCCATCTATTCAAAAAATGAGGGCATGCTCAGCACTGTGAGTATGCAGGATTAGATGTTTGAGCACTGCACAATCCTTCCTGCTATCATTTTGGTGCTCTGCTTTGACTTGATAGGAGATTTGGCAAGATACACTAGTTTTAAGAAGCAGTGCAAGCGCATATATTTTCACGTTTAAATTCCTTAAATTCCTACTTATGAGTTTAACACTATTTTAGAAAGAAAGAATCCAATAATTCCCTGAAACCATTCCAGTATCTTGAACTGATCTTGCAAAATCATTGACTGCCAACATCAGCTGCACTGAAGTTGAAAGCAAGGCTCACTATTGATTTGTAAGGGCACAGAAGCAGACTCTGACAAAAAACAGTTAAGAATACGCCTGTCTGGCTGTAAGAATTGATACCTGGGTCAACTACAGGAACCATATTTATACATGATTTCCATGTCTAAGGCTTTGCTTTTTATTAACCTGATCCAACAGGTACCAGCTATTTCATGTTAACTTTTATCAATTCAAGTAGCTTCCAGTCATTTAGAATAGAATAACCTTTAATTGGTTGGTTGGTCTAACAGGCAGCTAAAGTATTCAGAGATTTTATTAACCTTTCATTACTAGAGAAGAAAAAAGACAGTAGCCAGAAAGCATCATTAAGTGAACTTAGTCCTTATTTTTAGAAAACTTGGAGCTGTGGACTCTAGGTGCTCTCCAAACACCATAATTTGAACTGCCAGGAATGTAATAAAAACTGTAAAATTACATAAAAATGAAAGTACTTGGAAGAAATAAATTCATAACTAATTTTATTTTTTGGTGAAGAAAACATCAAAGGTTTGCAACTCAGCCTGGAAGGCAAAAATGGATAAAAGGATAGAGCCTATAGTTTCAAAACGTTTTTCTCTTTAATGAACAGTTGAAAATATCTATAAATCTCTTCCAGTATCACTGTATTTAAAAAGCAGTCAAGTCTTTTGTGCCTGACATGTTTACAGTAAATCTATTATCATCTGTCATGTTTGCATAAATTGTCCAGAAGTTCATCCTGTCTTGGCTGTCTTTCAGTATTCATTAGTACTGAAGTAATTTTTGGAGTAAATGAAGGGAAAAATGCCCAGAAATTGAGATAAGGCATAGAAAGAACAAGACTTCATATAACTAACAGGAACAAAAAGAGCTTTTTTTCGGCTAAATTCACAGAAATTTGGTTTTTTATTGAACTAACCAGTACATAAGTGTGTAATAAATAACCACAGAAAATCAGGATGAAATTCTAAATAATATATTATAAAGTAGTAATATAGTCCCAAACAGGTATTTATATGGACACCTAACTTATCAAATGGCTCTTGTCACAGTTCTGCTGTGAGCCGTCACCTGAATTTAGCATACCTTTGCACCTTCTCTGATGGTAAAAATTACAGAGCAAAACCACAATGTGAGTCCTAATCTACCTGCTTCCTTAATTAAGAAGACAAATATAACAAAAATGGAGAAAATAACACTGACAAAGAGCTGCCATGGGGGTACAGCTGGAAACAGGACTGGCTGAAGCTCCTGTCTAAGGGGGGGGGCAGCTGAGGGCCCCTGCCTTCCCACGGGACAGAGGATTTGGGTGCCTCCAGCCTCCAGAGCATGTCCTGGCTTCGCCATCCGCTCCACCCAGGATGTCCCCAGCGTGTCCTGGCTTAGCCATCCACTCCACCCAGGATGTCCCCAGTGCATCCGGCTTAGCCATCCGCTCTATCCAGGAGGTTCCTCAGTGTCCTGGCTTAGCCATCCACTCAATCCGGGCTGTTCCTCAGTGTGTCCTGGCTTAGCCATCAGCTCCACCTAGGATGTCCCCAGCACCCATGCCCTGCCTCTTTCCTCTCCCAGCCTCAGCACTGGAGGTGTCCCCATGCCCTGGCTGCCAGTGCTTGGCTGTGCCCTGGGTGTTTGCAGGAGGCAGCACGAGCACGGCCCCCTCCCCATCAGGGAGGAAGGTACAAAACCAGAGCTTTCAGCTTCTCAACGAACACTACCAAATTCAAGGACTTCCTCTCAGGAATAATTAGAGGCTCTTTGGGTGGCATTGTAACTGGAGCATCTAAATGCCTTGTAGGTTCCTTGTAGCACAAGGTAGTCACTTGATAAAAAGGGCTGAAAATCAAGGACATAATCTTGCTGAGTTACTCAAGTAATAAAGAGGTGAATAGGTAAGAAATAGCTGTATGGCTGCACTGCAACCAAAGGAACAAGGAAACCCAGAGCTTTCTAGTCTAGACTCCCATGGAATCAAACCTGAAGATGTGCAGGAAGAAATTTACCCTGGTCTACACTCCACACAATGTGTTCATTAGATTTTAAAATAATAGGTCACTATATCTCTTCGCCTCAGGGCACAGTTGTTTGTGATTTCCATTAAAAGTCTTGTTGACAGCAGACTTTGTTCAATGAAGTGTGAACATAACAATGGTTTTACAGAGTTTTACAAAGTAACTTACATTCACAGAAAGCTCCCCACACCTCTGTACCAAAAACAATTTGTAGAATTAAATATTTAACAAACAAGTTTGAGATCTGCAGTGATTAAATTAGTGAGATAATTAGCAAGATATTTAAGGTTAATGTTTACAAGTAGGTTAATTATATCCTTTCCCAAATCTCTGTTTTCATTTCATTTGACACATGTTGCAATAACAGTGAAAGTGAGGCCACACTTGCAGAGGTGGCAGGCAAGGCAGCATGTGTCACCAAAGGTGACTAAATGCACACTTCTGAGGGAGCTTTTCTCCAATATATAGTCTTAGAGCTAAGACTATAGTCTTAGAGCTTATGTTCTTCACGTCCCAGCAATTCTCCATCTTTGAGGGTGAATTTGTTTGAATAACACTTCAGATCTGCATAAAGAAACGTTTCTACAGGACTTAAGGGATTTCATAGCTTCAAGGCTTCTTATAGCTCTCTAATGTTAATTACAAAATTGAGGGCGTTTAATGCTCTGTACTGAATTTAGTCTACACAAACAGCTCCTGTGTACAAGACTGTGGACCCAAGGCAATGCAAAGAGCTGAAATTCCCTCTGATTGGATGTCAGTGAGGTTACTTCACATTTATTGTAATGCAACTAAGAACAGAATCTGCTACAGTGATCAGCAGGATGGTTGTAGAGAATCAAAAGGGAATCATGTGCTTCAATAAATATTTAAAAAACTATTTAGCAGGTATTTGTGCAGAGGCAACAGGACATGCCATCTGGTTTAATTTACATAAAGTTATTCTGAAAACATGTCAAGTCACAGTGGCCATGGGCTCTGAGAATCCAGGGAGCACAGCCATGCATGCAGTGAGCTCAGCTACAAGCTGCTGCTGTTGAAGCGAAAGGTGCTGAAGCTTTCCAGTAGCAGAAGAAACATTTTTCAACATTTTTCATTTTTCAGTTTTTCATCTGACCACTGTTCCCTCTTCTTCCTGACAGAGTACAGAGTTTTTTTGTCTTCTCAGCACACCAGAGCCCAGAACCAAACTTCCCAAACCCTGATGGGACTAAAAATCCCACAGATGCAGATGAGCCTCAAAATTTCCACCTCTTAAACAAGGTAAGTCAAGAACCAGATATTGTCAAACACTACAACATTTGATATTCAGATCTTACTTGGACAGCACGTGGGATTTGCAACCACTACATCTGCCCCAGCACATTTTACCAGGTTCCCTCCTTGGTGAATGTACAACTTGCAGTCTGCTGAAGGCCTCAGTCCAGCCGCCCTCCTCCAGCCACTGGCAGCCTCAGAAAAAGCTCATTTTTCATTCATTGCCAATTTTTGATTCTTCCATCTGGAAAGACAGTTGCCTTTCACATAGGGTCAGGGCTGCTGGGGATCCTGTTCTCAGGAGCCTGTCCTGCCCAGTCCCTCGGAGTGAGCGCTGTAGGCTGCCACTGCACAGCAAGGGGAGCTCCTGGAGAGGCTGCGCTACTTCTCATTCATCACAATTCCAGTGCTCCCATCCCCTGGAATCAGGCCCATTCCTCCTGAGGAAGAGGGTGCTTTGTGGCTGTTAATGACACCTGCTTTCCCTCATGTGGACTCATGGCCCAGCCTTCCCCTGGGAGAAGCACAGGCCAGGCTGCCAGGCCCAGCCCCTCCATCCCTGCCCTGCGCGGTGGGGCCATGACGCTGTTACCAGGAAAGCAAAGCACACTCACCATGCCGCAGGGCAGGAGGGAGCCAGGACTGTGGGGGACAACTGGCTTGCGTAAAACTTTCTCCAGCTACCATTTTACTGAGCAAAAGGATGGATCTGGAAGTCTTATCCCTGTCTAGGGAGGATGTGTTTTTCCATACCTCTGCAGCTATAGGAACCAACCTTCTGAGCAAAAGGAGTCACCTTTTGAACTAGAGAGAGCCACAGCAGTTGGTTCTTGGGTTCTGCATTCTAAGAAACTCACTGCACTATGTTGGAACTGTAACTGTTTTCTGAATTTTTTAAGCTACAAAATTTTACTCAGTGTGGTTTTGTCTGGTTGTTTTTTGTTTTGTTTTAGTGGGTTTTTTGTTATATTATAGTATGGTGCTGTTATTTGATATATTATTTGATCATTTTGCCACACCATTATAAAACATTAACATGCCCATGCCTGCTGGACACTGCTGATAAGGAGGCTCACAAGACAGGAGCTAGTGCAAATCAGTCTCTGTCCTTTTGAAAAATTAGTTGAAGTAATTTTACATTTTTACTTTCCCAAAGAGACACTGCAGCTATTTCTCTCCCTTTCTTATTTATGGTTGAAATCACTGCAATGTAAACATATACCTCTCTGTCCTACATCTCTAGTGCCAGAGACAAGCCCTCACCTGCAGTATTTCAGGGGCAAGCACAGAGGTGGGGATGCTCTGGGCTGCACTGCATTTTCACAAGTGACTACTGTGAGTATACATGCAAGTAGAGCAACTGATTTTTGAAAGGCAGTTAGATACCCAACCAGTAATTGTGTGCACAATTACTGTGATTACATATGTAATCATGGTCATTGTGCTTTTAAATGATGCATATGCTATTCTAAAAATTCACTGCTGTATTACTAAAATTAATGGGAGCTTTGCCATCAATTTAAATTGATGGAGGATCAAACACTATGCATTGTGGCAATATCTGAGATATATTGAAGAGCAAATGCAATTTTTGCAACACAAATGCTAAATCCTCCCTATATTTAAACAGTAAAAGAGGGATGGAGACATAGTTTTTTAGCATATGTAGGTATATATTCACTATGCATTCATTAATAAATTATCATTTTTGAATAGAGTTCTGGATTTGATTCAAACTACACTGACATTAAGAGAAAACCACGGCTCTGGATCAAGGCTTCTTCCTCTAATGTTTCCAATTAGCTCAGGTTATAGAGCTGTGCATGCATTTGTTCATGACAAAATCACTGGCTTTTTACTTCCTTGTCTTTCAAGACTTAAATGGAATTTTGCAGTGAAGATGCTGTGCAATACAGTAGGTATAGTGATATGTAGTATTTCATATATCTAGTCTTTGTTCATGTTCTAACAATGTGCATTAAATGTGCTACTATTGTCTCTTTTTCCGATTAGTTTACAGCCCTGTAGTTCCAGCTGTTTTATTCTGAAACTCTAAAACCCTGTCACTAGGGAGTTCTGTGTAATTGCCCATAATATGCACCACATTATCCATTTCAGGAACTGTGCTGAAAGACAGCAGCAATAAGGGGTTTTCTAAAGGCAGTCTGGTTTACACTAATGGATCTAACAGGAAGGAAATGCAATTTGAAAGAAGCTGATGCATATGTTCTATTGTTGAATATAATGTTTGATTTAATTATTAACTGTCTGTGATGGAAAGTCAGATCCTGCTCAGTTCTGCTTACAGTTTGGTACTCTGCTACCAGTAAAAACAGACGAGATTCAGTCTTAGGATTTAAGAGTTCTTTGTAAAGTACTGACATTTAATTGTGCTTTTATAAAATATCAGCTGAGGAACTTCAATTGCACACTTCTTCCATGCAGACTGGCTTCCTTTTATCAAGCTAAATATACAATATAGAAGCCAACTCTCTTTCATTTTCCCTTGCATAAATCAGGAGATTCTCAAAGTTAACAATCTGCTGTAATTATTTAAATAAATATGATCCAAATTGAGTTCATATTCACTGCTGTTCATGACCTATTCAATTTTATTTTATTTTACTTTCATGTCATACACATAGCACTGCAGTCAATCTACTGTATCACCGAGGATGTTCACAATGGACCCAAGTGAATTTTTAGGAAGGAGTTAAAATGTGCTGGCATGACTATACCTATCCTTCTTTTATCAGGAACAGAGGATTTGGCAGCCCGTTTCAGTCCAATTCTATAATTGGTGTTTTGTGATGTCTAGTAAATTGTTGCATTGTGTTACAAAGGTCCCTAATTCCATGGGTGGGTGTTAACATGCTGTAAGGAATGAATTCATTATGGAGAACTCTTACCTGAAATTCCATTATCCTTTCCTCACCATGGTGACTCCTATCAAACTCATTCATATAACGTAATCTGGAAAGAAATAGGTACTGATGCTAAAGCTGTATTTTCAGAGGAGCTGAAAGGTAAAAAAATCACAGCTCTTCTGCACGATTCAGACAAAAACAGTGGTTTAACATCACTAGTAAACAAAATAATTGAGCAACGTGATTTCAGTTTTGTATTTTGTATCTGTCTGGTGAGATTATTATCTTTAAAACTATCTTAAACAGATGCTGAACTGCAGCTGATATTAAACAATAGTAATGATATCTGGAGTGCATCCAGAATGCAGCTTTTGTTAAACATACCTTTCTACAAGTAGTGCACACAGCATTAGCTCTGTGGGATGCGCCTTACTTTGCGAGCTCCAAAGAGATTGGTTAGTTTTGTCAGGAGGGTAATAGAAAGAAATTAAGCTCCTAGGAAATACACCACCCTGCCTCAGATCCCTAATTGATTTTGACAGCTTAAGAAGTAGAGACCCTGTCCCTGGCATATTTGTGTTCTTGGTGTCAGTCAGTAAACTTCAGGCAAAGACTATGAAAGAGCCATTAGAGCAAAATCCATCTCACATTTATCTGGAGAGTTTTGCTTGTAATCTGTTTTCTGTTGTAAGGATCTGAGAAGATTTTCTGAAAATCTCAAACATTTTGAATATTTTGTTTTAGAGAAATACCTAAGAGCTTAGATCCAAATATATCCAGACACCTTTAGCCCATGGCTCCCATCAGAGCAGATTTATGCTGGATCTTTCCTGGGTCAAGACCATCATAAAACCATTCATAGGCTGTTGCAGGACTCCTGAAAAGGACTTCTGAAAAGTCTTGCCAGAAACCAACGAATGCCAAGGTGTGCAGCTTCTTTTAAAAAGTTAACAACAAACCCACAAAACAGGTATGAGCTGAGGTCAGCTCTTGTTTTGCATTAAGTTTTCCCTTAGTTTCACTGTTACTCCTACTCCCAATTAAAAGTTTACTGAAGCACTTTGCATACTCTAGTGTATTGAAGAAGCAATTGTTGGAGTGAAAAGGAAAACTGTCAGTTCTGAAAATAGCTTGGACTACTCATGTGTCATTCTCAGTGTATGCTGAAATATCCAGAAAAACGTGGCTCACACTGCGGATTGCATCAGATACCGACACATGTATAAGCAACTCTCTCCCCAGTTTCTCCTCCTGAGGCTCATTTTTACAAAACACATGGTTAGAACTAAGCTGTGCTTTCTGCCATTGGAGTAAACTACAATGGAGCAGAGCACAAAGGAAATTTATTCCCCATGAGTGTGTAGGATCTGCCTGTAGAGCGCAGTGTGAGAATTAGCGGCAGACACGTGTAAGCAGCACACTGCAGGGGAGGGGGGAGACAGCCTGCTTCATTCTCTTCAATCTCATGAGCAGACCTCAGGTGAAACTCTGTATGTGCTGAGTGTCAGATCACTTGCAGATGACAAACACAAGGCTCTTGCGCAGGTCCTGGGAGCTCATCCTCCTATCTCAGCCATGCCAGAACCCATCTGGCCTGAGCATCCCCAATGCACCCCCAATGCACCTGTGTGACCAATCCACCCACTCATTCCCTTCTTCCCTTCTCAACATGCAGCACCCTGCACTGTTCGTGCTTTGTCTCCATCCCAAAGTACCTCTCTGTGTTTGCTGGCTTAGGCATGTGCAAGAGGGGGATTGAAAAGGGTCTCAGTGGCTACACAGAACAGCAGTGGAGTAAGGGTGGAAATCATATTCACACGGAGACAGAACTGAACTCACGCAGGTGTTCCTCCATGTCTGCTGTGACTCCTTTAGGCAGAAAAACAGGTGAGTTTGCTGCATGCTAATCAGGAAAAAACCATCTGAAATATGCATCTGCACATGAGCATCTGTGCAGAGTTTCTCCAAACCAGTTCTCAAGTGCATTTTTTCCCTATATGGGCCCCTTTTGTACTTTGTTGTGCCAAGAGGCTTATTTTGTATAGGTGGAGAGACCCCTACCCACCAGTCATCAGGGAGTGCTATTAATATGCAACATCTTGAATGCATGAGCTGAATGACAAGCTGGCAGTGTTTGAGAATGTGTGGTCCAAGTTTATGTCTCTCCCTGAAGAGGCAAAAAGCCCCTTCCCGAACTCTCTGCCAAACTGTGCAAGAGATGAAAGATAGAAAAATGGGCAACCTATTTTTTTTGCTTCTCTCTTCCTAATACCTTGACACTATTGCTTCCTTCACCTGGCCACAGTTACTGTGAATGGCCAATTTCAAACAGTTTGCTTCTACTTTCAATGTTGAAACAGAACTGGACAGCATAGTTGTTAATTTTTTTTCTTAAATGCTTGTGGAAGAAATTAGAAACATTTATTAGTCTTTTTAATAAAAAAACTGTCTTTTGGATTCATATGTCATTATCCTGTCTGAAATGTCTCAACAAAAGTGAGTTAAATTGAGGTCCTGAATTGTAGGCATTTTTGCACTTTGCTTTTGGCCATGCAGTGTCACTATGCAAGGCTCAACTCAGTGTATTTTTAAACCTGGAAAAACTTGCTGAGTGTTTTATGTGCCTGAGTAGCAAGAAATTATACCAGCATGTCTCATTATGGATTAGCTGTAGTTTGATCTAGGAAAAATAAATGGGTGTTTCTTGTACTTCTCACCAGGAAGATGGGAAAGGATGCAGAGGGAAGAGGAGGAATCAGACGGTCACCATTCCTGGCCTCTAAACCAGCCTGTGGCTGTTCCCAGACATTCCGGGGCGCTCAGGAACTGGACTCTGCTTGTGCAAGTTAGCTGCATCTACTGAGAAGTTCACCTAGGTTCTCCTGCACAAGAAATGGGCTGGATGCAGTTATGACATAACAGAACCATGCTGTGGTTTGTTTGCAGCACTGGTGCCTTAAACACATACCTTTGGCCTTCACCAGCTGTTCGGCTTTGGGGTGATCAGAAAGAATTAGAGAAACAAAGGCCGACAGATTAAGAATTTGCTTCCGAGTCTTGTGATAGAAGAACCAGAAGTACCCAGACATGCCCACGTGTATCCATGTAGTCTGGGAGCAATGTCTACTGTGCAAGGAGAACGGAAACAAGCCCACCCCAGAGACCTCTCCTTGGTACAGTCACTCCCACTGAGTCCATGAAGTCAAGCAAGAAGCTGGTTTTACAATTCTCCATGGAAGTGTGGAGTTGGGACCTGGTTTTGCCATACTCGATCCCAGCTGGCTGGGGCTTTCCAAGCCACAAGTTCCAGACCAGCATCTCCCCAGCAGTATCCTGGCTAGAGCCTGGCCTGAGCAGCAAAGGGCTCCACCCCAGCCTCCACGCAGAGCAGTAAGGGGAACAGCAAACTGGGCTTTTCAGAGACCAGCTGTTTCCCTGGCATCGTTGCCTCCCTCTCTGCATGTGCCTTTGTCATTCCCTGAATCTCTGCCCGCTGCACAACTCTTGGAATCAGTTAAAATTACTTTCGGGATGTTTTCCTCTTGCCTTAAAGGACTCATGTGCTTTGTTTCTCCCTCAGTCACAGCAGAACATAGGAAATGGTCTACACAGAAAATGTGAAAGATGGTTTCTATGTAAATGGAAGGTAATGTCAGCCAAATGAATTTGTTCATTCAACGTCTATGAATAATTTTGTATTCTGCATTCACAAATGTATATTATTTCTTATAGGGAATCTATTTTCTGCACATTCAATTAATTTTTTAACTGCTCCAACCATTTTTCATCATTCCATAAAGCAGGTTAATTTACAAATTATGCTTATCAATCACAAGAGAAATTACCTCTTTTATTTCTTATCATGAGATTGAAGTTCTGTCCCTTTTTGGGGAAGATTTTGTAGTATCTTACCAAAAATTCCTTTTGATTCAGAGAGTGGGGGAAAGTAGGGAAGGTCAGAAAAATGCTGCAAAGGAGTAAAACTAGCTACAATTATCAGCTTGAGAAAAAAACAGCTACAGTTTGTAGAGTGACGTGGAACAAGTACAAATACGTACTTTTATAATGTTATGACCTTCCTTAAAAGTCATTCATGCAAATTGGTTAAAATTTAGGTGAGTTATTAAGAACCCCATAAAACAGAAAATCTATTAATGCAGAAGGAGCTAGCAACATTGATACTTTAAATCTAGGAAATATGGATTTCTATCAGCTTGCCCTCAGAATGAGTGAAGAGATTTTCCAGGATAAGAGACACCTGAATGATTTAAACTTTCAGGCTGACATAGCTCTGTTGTTGAGTGCATGTAACCTCCCCAAGATCACAGACAGGTGCTAGTCACAGGTCTTCCACAGAAGAGAAAATCAAAGCTTTGAATCATACATTCAAGGGCTTCTCACTGAGAGAGAAGTGAAATAATGTTAAACAAAATTCTAGGTATTGAATAAACACCACAGCAGCACAGATGGTGGCAGAAGAAGCTGGATGGTACCTGGGCTGTTCCCCAGCTCTGGCCCTGGCTTTGCATAGTGCTGTGTCTGGGACTGGGGCAATTCCAGCTGTGCCAGAGCAGGTGTGGGAGTGTCCCCAAGAGCAGATGGATGAGCCACCTCCTGTGTGGGCAGCACCAACCTCTGCCCACTAGAGAGGCCAGCAAGCATGCAACATCAAGCATCCTTTCTCCAGGCACACCGTGGTGTTTTGCAGTTACAACCCCTCTGCGTATGGCCAATATCCTAACAAACATCCTGCTCCTTCTGTGAGCCATGGTGGCTTTACACCAGCTGCAGCAGGGGAAAGAAATAATCCCAGAGTTAAAATGCACCATCTCAGCCTCCTGCTTTACTGCCCCCCAGAAAATATCACACACATTCAGGCTAGGGGCTATTCTCCACTTACCCTGCAGAGGGTATCCTCTGATGCCACTACAGTGAGGAATAACTTCTCCCTACACTGTCAGAAGGACAAATGTGGATTTCTTCAAAGTAATAGAGATCTGAAAAAAAAGGATATTGATTTAGGCCATGTTGTCAATCACAGGAAAAAACAGTCCAATGGGTATATCATAAATGGAGTTTTGTTACAAAATGTGCTTTTGTTTCTGAAGACCAGCAGATATATGTGGTTTTAATGTTGGTTGGATGGACTATAAACTTCCAAGCATTTCCTCTGAGGCAAAGTATTTTGCTGGAGACAAGCAAGACCAAGAGAATTTCCACTGGACTAAAAAATATTATTCAACTAACAACTAATTAGCACCTTAGAAGGGCAGCAGCAGGAAAATCTGAGCAATGTGCTGTGTAGCTGAACTTGGCAAGCATCTGGTAACTCTCACCTTCTGCAGATCCCTCAGCCACTGCTGGCACTCATGTATTGCCCAGGTTCCTGATACCTGGCTGTCTTGAGATGCTCCTGACACAAAAGTCTCCACCACTTGGACCTTGCTGTGTTCCCCCTCATTCCCAGCAGGAAGGATGCTGCCAGCCTTGGACACGCTGCTCCATGCTGCGAGTAACCCCAGATCCTACAGCCAGCAGGCACTTGCTATTAAAATGCACAGGGAGGCAGCCCAGGGTCTCACTGCACAGGCCTGCACAGACAGATCCATGGCATGGGACACTACACAGCCTTTGTATTAAACAGAGCTTCAAAGATGCAAAAATATTAACAGACACCAAAATATAGAAGCATAAAGGTCCTTTAATAGCCCTATGCTGCTCTTGCCATGAGCTCAAGCGCTTAGTGAGGAAGTGACCTTTACAAAATTATTGTTTATGATCTCTCCGTGTGTGCCAGTATAGGCACAAAGAGTATTCCAATTTATTTAAAAGGTTACATATCAAAACTGAATATGCAGTACAACTGTGTTATCACACTGTATAGCTTTTACACAGGAAATCCAATCCTTGAGTATGACTTCTAGGCACTGGGGCCAGATTCTCTCTCACTATTCAAACTAGAGATGAAGATGCAATATAACAAAATAATTTATTCATCCTACATTTCTTGTTTTTAAATTATCTAAAAATCACTCAGAAATTTCTCCAAATAATTCTTGGCTTTAAATTACTCACAAATTTCTTCCAAGAAACAGTATTTTAGCTTGCAAAATATTTGAACATGGAATTCAAGGATCCTGACAAGCCAAGGCTGGTCATGCTGAAAAATTTTGTTGTCTCAGTTTCAGAACCTGATTCAATTTCTTTGGAGTTGTATGGTATCTCTTATGGTACCTTATGCATCATAAACAATGTCCCCCTCCCGTGCTGCTTGTTAGAGGCACTGGATGTGCCTGATGAGGGAGACTGATGCAGCACTGCCTGTTACCTGCCTTCAAGCTGGCTCCAGTCACTGTGTGGGAAACCACTCCCCTGCTCCGAGGGAATAATTGTGTGTGTGTATTTCCTTGCTCCACCCGTAAGAAAGTGCTTTGAATCAGCCATAGGGAATATGCCATTCAGCTGCCAAGGTGAAAGATGAAATCAGGACACATTTAGTCCAGCAAAATAAGTGGTTACACTCCTGTGCACAGCAATGGATGAACTCACAAAATAAAACTAAACTGAAATTTAAAAGGGCATTCCTAGATTGCCATTATCGATCCCCTGCAAGATTAGTAGCACAGGGGCTGCTAAGGCCAGCTGCAAGCCTCACTCAGGCTGTTCCCCCCGAGCAGCCCCTTCCCCTTGTGCGAGGTGGCTGAGCTCACCTTCCTGGGCTGGCCTCTGCAGGCCGCCAGCAGCTTCTCCTCTGGGCCTCGCCACACATCACAGCTCCGGCCAGAACTGGTCCTACTGCATCCATGGAGGGGTCAAGCATCCTTCCTGCTTCTCCTTGTTTCTAGGAGCACAAGAATACCTGTGCCACACAGGTACACACCCCATCCTCTCATCTCACTTGCTGGTGTTGGTTTCTCCTCCTGATATGGAAGACTTGCCAAGCTGTAATTTCTCTGGTGTCCCTTAGTAAGAATACTGTTTGCAGCTTCAGTTCTTCCTAAAAGTCAGCAGGCTCTAGATAATGTTTGAATTGGATGCACCATGAGAAAAGTTCTATACAAGCATCTTTTTAGATCTAGGACTTCTTTTGTGAAGTGAGGTTCTAATAGAAACCACACATCCCATGTTGGAGCTCCAATGACAGTCATTGCATGCATATCACTTTTTCTAAGCTACCCCAAAGTATCAGCCATTGCAATCAATCATGATTCTCACCTTCAATGGTTAAAAATCTAAACAACCACTGCCTTAAAGTTATTCTGCTTGGACATAGTCACTGAACTTGGCCGTGATCACAGCCTGACAACACACATGAGGAGAAATTGGCCTCTAAGATTCACTTCGTGCTGAAGTACAATGATCCCTATATTTTTTTAAAAATCCTCAAATGGAAATTTGCACAGTTTCTTATTTTCTTGTATATTCTCTTTTTTTTTCTGCTTCTTGATGAATCCCATAATTCACAAGGTAAAGGTTTTCCGAAGTGTTCCATCCAGCTAAAACCTTCCTGGAGGCCTTCAAATATGCAGTCCCACAGAACAGATCACAAATATCAGGCAGCATGATGTAAAATCCAAATCTCACAATTAAATATATCACTGAAAAATTATTTTCTGCAAGTATATGAAATATCTAATTGAAAATTTGCTTTTGCAAATATTCATGAAAGGTAATTTCAAGTGCATGTATGCTCGCAGAAAGCAAATTCACAAAGTCATAGGCATGATCAATTTGGAGTTAATTTTTGAATTTAAATGAATATTCATAAACATTTTCAACTATTCGTTTAACTTCAATACAGACTCATCAGCACTCATTTGCACCTAGTTTTTATTAGTGCAAATCAGGATTAAAAACACTGAAATCAAAAGTTGAGCATGTCTGAAAAATCTTTTAAAATTACAACTAAAACTGCCTTTCTTATCTTCAGAATGGAATAAATCTATCTTTCTTTTTCTAACTTCCCTTTCTATCAAAATTTGAGAATGATTTGTTAACTTTTGAAGTTATTGTTCGGCTGTCAGCTAAAGCTATTTATATGCTTTGATACTAAACATGCCTTTACATAATGGTGTCTCTTCCTCCCAATTCCTTAAAAATTACTCATCTGCAATACTTTTTTTCCACATTTCCTAGGATTCAGTTTAAATGAAGTTTATAAAACTCTCATAAAATTTTCTACTTCAGGCTGATTTCAAATGCTACCAAGTTGAATATTAAAAATTCTTCACTTACAAAAAAATCTGACAATATCAAGAAAAAGGAGGATTACATTTAAGGAAGTAAACCTAAGCAATGGGAGGTCAATGAATTATTGAACAATTTTCCTAAAGAGCAGCAATAGTCATACTTAGGTCACTTACATGCTTTGTGTTCTCATGTGACTGAAGAACTAGTGTGATATGATAATACAGTAAAATTGCATTGTTGGAAAAGCTTTAGTCACGAAACTTTTTTTCCACACCTTATGATTTATTCTTTCTCAGTTTGATGAAAACTCAGCAGTTCCTTATTTTATATGTCTTCAATTTTATCTGGAAATGCTGGGATGACCGTGAAGCTGTTTAGAAAGATGGGACTATATTAAAGGTCATATTTTCAAAGATATTCTAGGTGAGTTAGAAGTGTAAAGGTCTATTCTCCTATAGGATTCAAAATGTCCTAGTCACTTCTAGAAAGGGCATAAATCTGTGACTATTTGGCTCTTTTGACTGTCTCCCCAACATTACTTGATCAGAGCAATGCACAATGACACACACTGAGCTGCATCACGAAAGCTAACAAATTACATTAGAGCTAATCGAGTTTGTGCTCTATGATATCAAACATAAGCCTTTGCAGAAAATCCAACAATGAATCTGATGCCCATCATTCTTGAAGTCTAACCAATCCTTTCTTCCTCCTTTCTCCTGGAAAGATGAAGAACAGATGTAGAACATCTCTTAAGAATGTCATGGCACTTTCTGGATGTCACAAATGCAATATTTGCAGTTATTGTTTGCATTTATATAGAGTTAATTACTTCACTACAAAATAATTTTCTGGGAAGTATTTGCAACAAATTACAAATCTAAACAAACAAACAAACAAACAAACAGGGTTCCCCTTCCCTTTTATTTTTGAACCATTTTTCTTAGATTATCCTAACATCTAAAATCAATATTTTTCCCTCTACTTATTTTCTTCAGAATCCAGCTTCTGGATGTGTTTTATACAAGGCAAAGTGAAAGGCTTAGCTTTGAAGTCACAGAAAATTCACTGGCCAAGTGTATCAACAATTCATGGAAATACATGTGAAGGCATAGAGCAGAGAACTGGTACAGATCAGAGAAACTACTCAAGCTGCTATATCAGTTCAGCTTCATTTATTAAAAGGAACTGACAAGATACTCTGTATTGGAGTCTCGGATATATTACTTACAGAACAACAGGTCAAACTTTATGAGAAATTTCTGTTGCAGCCTTTTGAGGATGCAAAGGTCTTACTGCAGGAGGATCATTTAACTCCCCTGAGATGAGACATTCTCGTTCCATCCTCTTCACCTTTATTTCTTAGAGGATATTCACTCTTGTGCAATAATCAGTAATTATCTACAGTTCTGAAGAAAATACAAACGAAACATGACATTTCTTTAAATCCTTTCCTATTATTAGAATACTGAGACAGTCAATGCTAATTGATTAGCTAAGACATGTCTTAGTGAAGGAAACTGGTTTAACACAGGTTTTCATTTCAGTTGCAGAATTCTGCAGTATTCTTCCCAATTCAGCAGAAAGAATTTTCATCTTTATCTTCTTTGCTTTCTTATTCGCTCCACGGTCATTTATTCAACCCTGTGGTTGTGAAGATTGCAGTAGCTGTTAGTCTACAAGAAGAAACTGTTATAGGCACACCAAATAGATGATATGCAAATATACCATTGTGATTCATATGTTTCTTTAGGCTAATTTATATTTTAATGAATTTGGTCATTGGGAATTGAAGTACTTTAGCTTCAGAAATAAAGCTTGTTGAAAACCTTTCACTGAAATACATAAATTTCAAGCATGTTTTCAGCCAGCTCAAATCATTGTTGAGATCCTTTATTTAGTGAACCAACACTTCAATAAATAAGATAGAGATACAACTTTTGTATAATAATCCATAATTTGATATATGAGAGATAGGGATAGCAGAGAAAGCCATGCCCACTGGGACAAGCTGTATCTGAGGTACAACACAGTTATAAACCACAATCTGAAAATTACTCTAAAATCACTTTGCCATTGTTTTGTTGCAGGAGTAGCTTCTTTCAGGAGATAATTCAAATCAGAAAGATGCCATCAAGATTGAATAGACAAGTTCTAGTCATAATTGGGAAACCCAGGAGTGGCTCATGTGTCAGACTGAGGCAGGAATAGGCTGATGGAAGCACTCATGAGGTGGGAGTGCTCAGTGTTGCAGCCTGGTGTCACTAGAGCTGATCTGAGGAAGATCACCCATACCAAAACTCCCACAGATCTGAAAGAACTGGAAAACCGGCAAAGTTCTTATGTTAGCATGTGACACAGAATTTTGGTGGGAACAGCCAGTACTCAGGTTGGTGAAGAGAATTCAGGCACTAATGAAACTGCTTTGGGAAGGGCTGTAAGCCTTACCCACACTGGGTGTCACAATGACTAGCCAGTGCCTTCTGAATTCATATTGAAGCTATAAGGCATGCATTTTCCCTGAAAAAAAAAAGCACTGGATTTGAATTTTACCTAGGCTGGATACAGTCCAACACCTGAAAAATCTAGACTTCCATTGTCAACACTCAGCTATAGGAAATCTGAGCTTTTAAAGAAGCCTCTTTTGCAACAGACATTTTGGAGCTCATTAGCTGTGGATTACTGAGCTCACTGCTGCTGGAAAGCCTGTGCTGTCATGGTCAAGCCAGAGTCGTCCGTGGTGGCCACTGTTGGCTCTTTAAATAGATGACTTCAGTTTGGATGGAAAGAACATGCAGATCTAAGATCAAAATCAGGAGGATAGGGAAAGACAGAATGCGATTAAGAGAGATATCACTAGAAAACCTCACATGCTGAAAACAATGGCAGTAAAATCACAATGACAGAACAATCATTTATGTCATACCAGTTTGAGAGTACATCGATTTAAAAGGTGTAATCAGATCCATTTATTGCAAGGACTAAAAAAATATGGAAACTGTGAAAGTGAATACAAATACATCCTTTGCTGCATTTTAAACCAGTAGCATAGCTTTACCCAATTAGAATGAAATCCATCTTATAAGAAATATCTAATTAGATATGGTAAACTTATTTTATTTTAAAAGAAAGACATTGATGACTCCTAATTATACACATACATGTTCTCTAAGTAAATTACTCATTGTCTAAGGCATTACGCCCAGCATGTCCTTATACAACAGTGGCATCTAGTGGCCAGCGGCCGGGCTCTGCTCCAGCTGGGAGAGGGAGACGGTCAAACGCAGGAGTAATGATAAACACCGCCGGGTTTTTTGGGTGTTTAATAGATCGCATTATTTCAGATAACGAAATACTTCATGGATTATTATGCTCATGTTAATTACGGGCCTTTCATCATCCTAGCAGAAGGCACGAACCGATTGATACTTGGACACTGGGAGAGGAAAGGGAAAGCCCATCCACTGCCAGTCCAATGGAAACTAGGGCTGTGCCAGGTGCTTTCTGCCGTGCTAGCAACATCGACACACGTAGTCTCTTCCTGTACCTCCAGATTTGTTCCCTGTAGTCCATTTGGTCCAGGTTTATCATTCAGGTCGGGAGGGTTTTGGCCGTCAGCCGGAGTCGATGCGGCGGCCCCACGGCAGCAGCGGCAAGAGCAGCCCCGGCCGCCCCGGAGCCCCCGAGCCGCCCCGCTCCACGCCCCGCACCTCGGCTGCCGGCAGGAAAGGCTCCTGCAAGCCCCTCTGCGCCCTGTTAGCCCCCCAACGGCACACCGGTGAGAATACAGCAGCCTTGCTGCCTCTGATTGCAGCACTAGAGATAAAACACACAGTGGAATAAATAATTACATTTTACAGACCTGCATCCTGGAAGTATTTGTAATTAATGAGAAACAGGAAAAAATGATGTGATGACAACATGCCCTAAAAGCAATGCATCACCATGATCCTGACTAACTTGCCATCAGCTGAGCACTGCATTTACCAGTAAAACTCATTTTATGAAAAATAAGAACTTTATGTTCTAAAACTAGCCATATGTTCTGGATAACAAGATTGTGAGTATACACTTTTGCTACATATGACAACCACAGGCTTCAGTGAAAGCCATGTTTTAAAAAGTAGATGCCTCTGAGATCCAATACTGATCTTATTGGTCAGACATGCAAACCCAAATAATATTTCTCAGCTCCTCATTGTAACAGGCTACTCCTATTCCCAGAAAAGCCTTGGGGCTTGATACCAGAAGTCCTGAAAAATCAGGCATGGTCGAATTGCCAGATTGGCAAGGTGTGACTTTGGTTATCTGTGATAACCAAATAAAATCCAGATTCCACCTCAACTCTCAGGAATGCAGTACTATTTCTCAGAGTCTATAAACTCAAACATATTCCTGGCAGATCTGAGCCCTTATTTCTTCATGAGTAAATATCATCATTCAGATCATTAATTAAATCTGGAATGTCTTTTCTTTGCGTGTTCTCAAAAAAAAAAAATCACAATACATTAAACACGGGTTTTCAGCATCATTCACTTATTACAACTAGTATTGTCTTATATTTAATTGCTCATAATCAATGGCATTATGAAGAGACAGAATATCTCGTAGAAATCAGCTTCTCTGTGCAGTTTTTCTGGAGGTAAAAGACAAGTCAAGGATTTCATGCACCAAACCTGATCTCTAACTAGTCTGGGATTTTCCAATTCCCTGCTGCTGGGTCCCACTTACCCGGCTTTTTCTCTCAATCCAGCCATCCTGCGAAGGGCTGCACTAAGTCAGCATTCTTCGACTGGATTGTTCCAGTGATCAATAGAGAAAGGACAATGATTTATTTATAAAGCAGCAATGCAGCACTGCAAGAATTAGTTCTCTTCTGGCAATGTTTCCCATTTTACACATTTCCTGCATAAAAGAATGCACAATAAACTTCAGCATGAATTGCAGTGCAAACCACATTTTAACTGTACTCCTTCATTTAGTTCTTTTTAGGAAGTATTGTGTGGTTTTGTTGTTCGGCTGTTGGGGTTTTTTTTGGGGGGGAGGTGGTGTAGGAGTGTGTATTTATTTATTTATTGATTTATTTAAAGCTTGTTGTGTATTGATTTAGCAAGGAACAGGTAATAGCCATATCAATTTTCTCACAGTGAGATGTATTGGTAGAAAAACCATTTTATAACTAAACAGAAATGACTGATCTATTGGCTAGTATGAGCTATTCTATTATACACAGATTATACAGTTGATATATATAAATAACTTAAGTGAGGTCTGTATTTTAGATATGCTTCAACTAACAGACCAAGTCTAGAAGTCAATATCTTGCATAGGAAATGGGATATATGTCTCTGAGTTCCTTATTATGTTGATTATTACATTTGGGAGAAATAACATTGAGTATTATTATGGCAGCTTGAGAAATAACAATATATCTGAATCTGCAAAAAATACAGCTAGTAACAATCTGGGCACACACTCAGCATTTCAGAAAAAGTAAATGTGATAGAAAGTATGTTTTACATCTTCAAGAAGAGATTCCTCTCCCCTCCCCCCCCCCACTTTTTGGGTTGTATGTTTCTTCATAATCATCATTTTGTAATCTAATGTCAGAATGAAGCACAAAAGAGAATTTTTTTCCAACAATTGGAATTGCCATGGCAACACCCCAGATCTCAGATAAAGTTTGGTCCTGTACTGATAGTCACATTAGCATTTGTTTTTGTGCTAAGCAATACTGCATGTGAAAAGCACCTCAGTCTCTCTAGTTATGCGTAAGATGATGTAATTTGATTATTTCAGAAATGTGAAATATAAAATTTTGACAGCTCCATAGAAAGCTTCACCTTTAAAATCATGTTTTTAAAATGACACAAATCATCAGATGAAAATTAGGTATGGCTATCAATATTAAATGCAGTTGTTTCCATCTCTAGTCTCACTTATGCTTAATCTGAGTAACTGTCCACTGTCCCCTTTCCAGCAGCTCTTAAGTTTCCCAAACATACTGATCTTCAGTCTTTGAATTCACATACATATATAAAGAAACCGATGAATTTAAGCAACACCTGCTAAAGAATCAAAGGAGACTATTTTTACCAGACATATTTATAATTGCCTTACACTACTGCAAAAAATCAGCTGATGATAAAGACAGACACTTCTTTTCTGACACATAAAAGTCCTATCCAAACTATAGGGCAACTAAAAACCTTGAAATTGCAAATATTCTATGCTGGCAAATCCACATATTTATAAAATATATACATGTCAAAACATTTAGGATGTATTCAGAAGGCTTTTATTCTGTATCATTAATCTGCTGGTTTGTAGAACAACCTACCAGAAACAAAATACAGAGGGACAACCATGACCATTTGAGCTGAAACCTGATTCCTCCCCAAGCAGAAAACAAAACCAGGATGTACTGGTAGCATACAGTTCAGATTTCAATCACTGATTTTTTTCAAATACTGTAGAGCCAAATGCTGTGTTTCAAAAAAACATGATGGAAATATCTAGGAGATAACCATAATTGTTCCCAAATAAACTACCTAACAAATAGAGTGCCAAATCACTTATTATGAATTTTAACAGTTTTGATGACAAAATAAATAGTAGATAATACAAGATGAGACTGAAATTCTGTTGCAAAAATAAGCTTTGGGGGTAAATCATTGGGCATATATTATGAACAATTTTTTAAAAAAGCAATTCAAGTATGCTTGAACACTCAAGCAGGTACCACATACTCTGTAATAAATACAGTAAAGAATGTACTACACAACGTTTCCAGATGGAGTGAGTAACTCAAATGCAAGATCTGTGTCTCCTTTCTCTTTAAGAGACAGATAGGTAAACACCATTGGCTAGGAAAGGATCTTTCAGAAGCCTGACATTAAACAAAGCAGTCACGGCTGTCATTGGAAAGATCCTAAATTCTAACATTTTATGAGTATACAGGGTCTGCCTGAAATACATGCTGGTCTTTGAAGTGTCACTATTCTCCTGTTCATATTACAGATACAACTTAATGGATCCAGGATGACAAGCTTAACTCCTCAAATTAAAAACCTGACAAGCTGCAAACTCTATTTAAGGGCAGAATAAGCTAATGACCAAAGAATGAAGCTATGAAAATAAAAAAGCCTAGGACCAGATACCGCTGGCTGTTGTGGGGCTCAGTTTCTAAGCACCCAGAAGAACTTTTAAATCCCTCTTTACTTGCCCCAAGAAGTGTACATTACTCTTTACTGGCTATCTCAATACCTTCACACAAAAGCATCCTACCCTGACACACAAGTCCTCAGAGCTAGGTTAAGAGTCCTGCACCACTTTTGAAACCAACAACCTCCACTGTTGCAACATCCTTGGCAGATAAATTCTGTATGTCCTGGATGAGGTCCTGAGAAGCCAGGAACACATGCTGCACCAAAGTCAACTTAAATATGATTCCTTTTTAATATTTACTGTGGGATGCTAGGGAAGAGAAAGGAACATTATACTACAATTCCTCAACATTGTTTAACTTTTTTCTTTATCCTATTAATTTCTATCCTACAGAACAGGCTGTGAACTTTACAGTCATCGTTTGGGTTTACCCTTGCTTTAGTGCACAAATTCTAAATTAAGAGACCTTTGTTATGGAAAAGACAAGCATTCTGTTAATGCACATCATATTGCACTCTCCCAGGTAAAATGTTTACTTTGTGCAGGTAAAAACTGGGACCTTTTTGAAGACATACGCATACTCTGAATCAGCTTTTCCATATTTGACATTGTTAGGCATTCTCTGTGATGTGAGGCAAACAATAAGTTGAGCTATGAAAACTCAGTATTTTGGAGATCATAAGCTGAAACAGAAAGCTGAGAGGGAGATGGGAAGACAGACAGCAGTAAGACTACATCACTAAGTATCTGGTTTTTTTACACATTTCCTTGCTGCCCTACAATTTTTCTAGTAGCTCCTCTCTGAAGGGAATAGCACATAGGTAGCTGTGTCACTGGCAGTTCTATCTGCAAGCATGCAGTTGTGATTTGCTTACACAGTGCTGTGTTTTAGCAGCCATTTGAAATCATGACTGAAATACCCCATTGCACATTACGATGACTCTTGCACCAGTAACTAAAGATGTAGTCCCCAGGAAGTGCCATTTGTGTCAGTGGAGCACAGCTGCTCTGCAGGAAAAAGCCTGGGGCACCTGCAGCAGCCATAGGGAAGCAAAGGGAACCAAGCAGCTTTGCTCTGATTTGAAACAGGATTCACCTCCTTTAAATTGCAAACACCTTGCCCAACATTTTTAAATGAGTCACCATTTTTTTCTATTCTTAATTATTTATTTATTCAGGTGTTTAGATTATTTTGCTAATCTTTCTCCATGCAAATATATCTATTCCTTTTTAAAAAGTCTATCAGTTCTTTTTTTAACATCCAGTATGTGTACACATTGAAAAACATGTGTCCCTTTTCAACTTGTTCTTGAGCTCTAATGGAGGAAAACCAGAAACATTTGAAATGTCTTTCTTTCTATGAAAAAAGTTAGTTTTCTTTTTTTTTTTTCCATTACAGAACGACAATTGGAAGCAGTAGTTTCTGAAAACGTTTCAAAGAGGTTTACAACAGCCACTGTATATAGTTATAATTATTTTGGTAGAGAGGCACAAAAAGAACGAAAATAAAATTCAAGACAATTCCAAACTCCTTACCTCTCCCTAAAAATCAGGACTACGTTTCTGATGACTCCTTATTTAGTAGGTTGGGCTAGGAATCTGCTTCTCATGCTGTCAAAGCTGTGTGTTGTGATATGGAACAGGTCACTCAATCTGTATCTGCTGCTCTCTTTCTCCCTTCCTTAGCTGTCTAATTTATACAGTGAAATATCAGGACAGACTACAACACTGCTGCCGACACAGCACATAGAAAAATGAGGCATGATCTTTTAAATATAGTATTCATTATAACACTGGCACTGGAAACACTTTACTCTTTTACAATGCAAATAAGCACATCTTAGCTATGGAGGTTACATATACAGATGTCACAAAAGCACATTTAAAGATAGGCAAATATATGAAAAAACCCAGAAGAATCTGAATGAAGATTAAATTTCTTTGGGTAGAACTCAGATCATGAAGGACACAGTGCATAATGGAGGGTACAGTGTATTCATTTATATTCCTCAAATGTGCACATTTTCAGTGTGTACATTTTGAGTAATTAGAAAAGAAATTTGGATGTTAGAGTTTACATAAATAACAAAAACCATCAGGATGCCTTTTTCGTGTGATATTTTTTTCTTTTTATCTCTTTTTTATTTTTTTAATTTCCTTTATGCAATCTCAAGATATTAAAGTCCAAATCACCTAGCTATATCACTGGCAAAATAAGTCATATGTCATGCTCAATTTTAGAGTCATTAGCTCTCTGTAGACACTGTTTTATGCAGTGGAGTTAAAAAACCTAAAGAGAGAAAGACAGAATATATCTGAGGGTAAAAAGCCTTTGTGGGTGTTGATGGGAGTATATGGAAGAAACCAGCAAGAACAGTGGATAATGGAAGATTGCTAGTGCAGGTAGTGGGCTTATCTATATGACAAATTGATGAAGAATGAGGAGGAAAACTATGTTGATTTAATGCTGGCAATTTGAAGCATAGGCTGCACAGCTGTTTCAGACAGAAATACTAAGATAAATTCAGAAGCAACCCCTGCTCTGACAGATTAATAAAAGACCAGGAATTATTTGAGCTTCTTAGAGGAAGGGATCACTAAAGAGCCCTTCAAATACCCAAGATATTGCACACAAGAATAGAAGAACAGCTCATCCAGGCCTTGCCTGTCTGTTATCAAGAACATGCTTTAAACTGAGAGTCAAGCTTCTCTAGCAGACATGAAAAAATACATACTACAAGTGAAAAAGAAAGAACAAAGTGAACACTTGCTACTGATACAATTTTAGGAAAAAAATTCATTGGTAGAACCTTCAAACAGGTTATGTGAAAAAAAGGCTTACCTAACATAAATTTTTTAAAAAGCTGTACTGGGTCTTCTGTTTCAACTGGTTTCTTAAAATCCTTACTAGCAATAGGACCATTTATCCAGATGAAGATACAGACTTTTTACACTTCAAAAGTCAGACAAAGGAACTCCATGCAAACATTTTCACCAGTGCTTTAAACACGTCTGTGGTCACTGAGCCCTCCATTCTCTGGTCAAATACAAAAGGGCTCCTTCCCCTGGTTCTGCCAGGAGTGTACTATGTGTCCTGCAAGCTCACTGCTGGCAATGTAAGCCTACACAGTCATTCCAAACATATTTTAGCAGATTTTACTAAAGAGCCAGCCATGCTTTTTAGCTGAATTTCTTGAACTTTGATTTACTGGCATTATTGTCCAGTTCCAGGCAACCCAGCACTATCAGAAAGGTTATACTGCATCACCAGCTTTCAACTGCTCTGATCCAGAACCCTTTAGAAAAATTATATGGATTAATTCACAAACCAAAGGATCAGAACTGAGAGTTATGTTAGGAGAGAAGTTTCCTATTGAAGAATACTTCAGAAGTGTTAAGAGTGCAAGGCAGCATTTAAAAAAGAAAAAAAAAAAAAAAAAAGACGAAAAAACAAAACACCCAAACCAAAAGTAAGTAGTTTTGGTATCCCTCTCCTGCTCCCTCAAAAGAAGGGAATACTTCAGTGTGATGGCTCACTAATGAATTATTCACAGAAAGGTAGGGCTTTCTTTCCCAGAGGTTACAGCAATGTCAAGTGAAAACATGTCAGTCTGCCAAGAAACACCAATGGTGTGGAATATTTCAGCAGAAGGTGACACAATCACCCCGCTAATGATGTGAGCTCTTTTGGTGAGTGTATCTGAATTACATTCCTACAAAGGATGCCAGGCATTACCAATAATTTGATATTCAATTTTGAGAAAATTTAAAGATTAACAAGCTCCTCTGAGCAAATTGTAAAGCCAGGTTTTATTTTTAATTTATCAGTATTGCTTAAGCTTATTATTCATCACACAGTCCTCTTCCAGCACTCTTCATATAAGTAATAATTTTAATACTAAAATTACCTATGTTGTAAAAATGCCCACCACCATCTCATCTTAGTTCTGGAAAGAACTTCTCAAACTTCAGTTCAACAGGCAGTCCTAAACTGTGGGGAAGACCACAGGTCACAAAATGTGACTTTCTCCCTAATATTTGGATTAAGCCTATTTTTCTCACAGTCCCTGTAGATATAGTAGAGCAAATGTGGTATTTAGGATGCTTTTTGTCAAGCTGTTGGTTCTGATGGTCAAGAAGAAAATTCCTTTGTCAGGAAACCTATTGGTAAAAGTTCTGTGGGTCTTTTCACCTCTTAAATACAATTTAGAAATAAATTTAATTTTTCTGAACAGATTGCAATTCACAATTTATGCCTAGTGCTAGGAAGAGGTCTAAAGCACTTATCTTACAGAATAAAATTTGAAATTCATCCAGTGGACTTGATTCTTATGGGAAAATATTTGTAGACTCAAGTGTGTTCACAATCTCTCTCATCCTCAAGAAGAAAGTTAAGATCATTTCACAGAGTTCACTGCACTCACAAGTCAGTGGGAGGGGAATCTCACAAAAACTCCACAGCCTCTGTTCTGCACCTATATTAAGTTTTGGAGCATTGTATGAGACAATTTTAGCCTATAACTGAAATTCATGTTAATGCAAATCTTGATCTGCCCAGTAGGCACGAAAATTAAGCTACAGGCAAGCAATTAAGAATAATTCCTAGACTGAGCCATGCTCAGACACTTAAAAAAAAAAAAAGTCTAACACTACTTAAAGATCCAAACCATACAGAAATGTTCCAGCCCAAAGCTGGGGTGAACTGGCCCCTAAGAACACGTGGTGTGTGAGATGTGCTGTGCTGTGACAGCCCATGTCCAGAACCAAAGCTGGAATTAGTCAAGCATTTATTTGCAGGTACAGGAAGGATTTCCTTTAAAAGTTGTTCTCAAGCCTCAAGGTAGGACTAATGCACCCATAACCAGTTGGGTCATTATTCCTGCTCCCTAATCACTGTGTATTTGCTGTCATATGGTCAGATATGAGACTTCATGAGCCAGTATCTGTCTGGCCAAGGAACTGTTGGTCGCCACCCTTCACTCACCAAACTACTTGGATCTCAGTTGCAATGGTTTTTATTAAGCTTGTGGACTAACTCCTACTATGCAACCTCCATTTCTCACCACAATCAGCACCAATGCCTCTAATGAAGACAGAATAAAACATTTCATTTTTTTAGGGCAATACATTTAATCCCTGAACAGTGACTACATGTTGTTCTTAGTAGCTTGTTTCTGAAACTGCCTGCTTAAGGCTGATTAATTTTATCATGTTCAATAGCCAGCGCAAAGTCTATCTCTGCTTGACTTTAATTCACCTTACTCCTATCCTTCTCTAACTCTTCTGCATACATTTCTATGCCTGTCAGTCCTTTCTGCAATCCTTTAACATTCTGCTAATTTACTTCTAATTATGTGGCTATTGATCCAGTTATATTATTTCTACAATGCTTCTTTCTTTGTCCTAGGTATTAATGCCAGAGAGTGTTAAAGCTTTTAAATAAGGAAGTTCCAGACCTTTTCCATATTTAAGTTTCAGGGCTTCTTTGGTAGATTGATTCGCATCTGTAGAGTATTAAGCTTTGAAATCCTCAGTTACATACAGATTTCTTTTCCTCTTGTCATTTAATTTTATCTGAATTGCACATCATACATTCCTCAATCAGCTCATCTAGAATATCTTCATTACTTAAATGAAACCTTATTGATGAAGTGAAAAAACTGCCAGCTATTATCAGCAGAAATAACCAGTACTATCAGTTCTTCTCCAAGCTATTCTGAAGAAGTTAAATACTTCCATATGCAGGGCTGCCCACCCATCTGGTCACAACTCCTAGTAGTACTTAAAAGCTTTAACCATGCACAGAATGTTAAAACATAAAATGCTTTAAAAATATCTCTTTTAGTATGCAAATTCAACCCTACAATATCCTACAGACTCACAAAACTAATAGAATTTTTCTATCATTCTCTGATTTTGAGGTGTTTTTGATTCAAAAACATAGCTACACTAAAGCTATTGACAAGAATTTGAGCAATTCTACCTTTTGTGATTACCACATCAGATTTCTCATCATTTTTCCACTACGCACCTGTAACCCATCTAATACAGAATCATTAAGGTTGGAAAAAACCCCCAAGATCATCAAGTCCAACCTTTGACCTAATGCACCACACCCACTAAAGCCCATCTCAGTGCCACATCCCCTCACTTTTTGAACTGTTTCTGTTCACTGTCAGCTCCATCAACATTGGAAAACACTTGAACTGACTTTTTCTTTTAACAGAAGGAAGTTAGGCAGTCCAAAAATCTGTCTTACCCTGTTTCTTGGCTTCAGACTAATTTTGTCCATCATGCCAACCTCAGCCCCCAGAGGCAGATTACCAAAGCTATTTCTTATTTTCAGCCTCTTCAGTATGCAGCAGTACATACCATTATCTACCTTTTGATCAACTACCAGATAATTTGTATCCATTCCACTCTGCAGAGTAGTTACCTAAAAATTGACTGAGTCATTTTTTAAATAGACATAATTTTGTTTAAAAATAATTTGCATTTCAGGTCATACTTTTACTGGAGACTCATTCCTCCAGCTTCCATGCTGATCTGCATGTTACTACATCACCTGGCTTTTTTGTACTAAAAATAATGAGCAAAAAATGATTAATTAATTAGATTATACATTTAAATAAATTGCATAAACAGGGGATTGTTGAAACCTTTTTTCATCTGGGTTTAAGTTCATAATTTCCATGTTTGCTTTTATTGTTTCCTTTCATCTCCTTTCCTTATTCCTATCAGGCATGTTCTGTGTTCCAGTGTGCATGTATAATTAAAGCATCCTAAAACCAGTAACATATTTTCATGGAAACCTTCAGCTAATTTTTTGTCTTGTGAATAATCTGAATTGGTTCTGCTAAAGCACAGGAATTAGGAATCTTCTTGGGGTATGCTCCTAAAGCCCTCAAAAGGCACACAGATATCAAAGGAGATTTGCTCCAATCTACTCAAGGACTCTTTTTAGCAGAGGAAATAGCTGGAGGCAAGAATGGCTGCAGCACTACATCCAAAACACTTCTGTATTGCCTTATCAGCATAGGGCTTCAAACAGAATCCATACAGCTTATAGGAAATTATATGAGATATTTTTGGCAGAGTGGGAGCCAAATATAATTCTTCCAAGCCTAGTATCATTCCTCCTGGTGGCTTGAAGGGCTTTCTGAAACACAGAGATACAAATTCACATGAAGGCACTCCTAAAGTATTGCAGCCTGCTAAAGAGCTGGAGTAATTCCCAGCTGGTTCAAAACCAGATGAGTTTACACTGAAACCCTTCCCCCTACACTCAGCTATTGAGTCTGGCCTCAACCGAGTTTGACCATCTAAGATATAGTCTCAAAGGTGCTAGAATGGTTTTGCTCAAGAGACATTCCAGTTTAACCAAAAGTGCTTTCACAGATGTTGCACATGGAAAATGTATCCTTTCCAATAGCTGTGCTCTGTTCATTGCTTTTTTTCCTCATGTGCATCACATGAGAACAAGAAAAATCTAAAATTCTAGTCTGTTTCAATTGTTTCATATACAGTTTAGAAATGTGAACAATTTGGTAGCATAAATAATTAAGTCAGTTTGAAGAGAAATCTTTACAGAACACCAAAACAACTATTATAGTATATATGGCCACAGGCTGAGAAATGCAATCTAGCAGATGGTCATTCACTGTCTTAAGTGATATGGCATATAGAAAAGAAAATATTATTCTGTTAATGCTTCAGAAGCTCAACAAAGCCAAAAATAGCATGCAACTTTGCTTCATGGATTAAAAAAAAGCACAATTACATACTTAAGGCAGAAGGAAATGACCTGATTTCTAAACTTTTTCAGAGTATGGAATAGGTTAAGTGTAAATATTGGAGTAAATGCCTCTAAAGCCCTCATATATTCCTTCCTATAGTCTTCCTTTTTGAAGTCTACAACATCCTTCTAGCAATTGCTTATCAGAACGATGAATAAAGAGAAATCTAATGTATTTAAGCTTTCATGTAATATGATAGGGATTAATTCCTAGGAGCTGGGTAGGTACACCTACTCTCCCCTGCAGTTTCATCTTGCCTAACAGCTTTTCTCTTTCTCTCAGTGGTAAACAAGTACCAATGCTAGCTACAGAGCTCACTGCAACTCACCAGCACACAGTACTTCAATGCCACAGTCTATCCACCAACCTCATTTTAAACAGAAGTTCTTTTGCAAATCCACAGAGTCAACATCATCAGTGCATTGCTATCACATCATCCCTAAGTGAAAAATCTGCTGGATATAATAATGACCTAATTAATCTCATTGTCTTCCCCCTAAGACACAGACCAATCTGGTCTCTTTCATTTTCTCACAAAAGAGAAAACTGCAGGAAGCAAATGACTGCTTGTGTTGCCACTGTAAATCACATCTGCTGGAATACTTCCTTCCCATCTGATCTAGAGCTCCTGCAGCTGCAGTCTGACCATACTGTCCAAAGTCACTCTATTCTTGGACTACATCATGGTATCAAGTCTTGAAATTTGTTTTCCCTGCTATTCTTTTCCAGAATTTGGCAATAGTTCTCAACATCCAAAGATAAATACTTCTCAGTTTTCAAGACACAGAGGCTCCAAAATTGTACACAATGCAAACACACTAAGACACTAAGACTAAGAGGAAATTAAAACAATGTTGTACACTTGTACACAATGCAAACACACTAAGACTAAGAGGAAATTAAAAAAACTCCAATCTACAAAATTACTGAAGTCTGCTCGCCTGTGCACTTGTGCTCATGCACACATTTGCTATATAGCGTTCCCACCAGATACACCACAAACCTTAGCTAATCCCAAGCATGTCGTGCAGTGACAGTGAGGGAACAGACAGTAGCTGGTTTGTTGCTTTTTATGTGTTCTGAGCAATGGGAAATGCTCTGTCATTTTACTGTCCACCAGAAGCAACAGATCTTTTTAAATCATGAAGACTTTTGGGGGGGGGGGAGGTTTAAATATAAAATTAGGGCACATGAGAAGAACAGTTGTGTACTGTACTATCAGTTTTAGATGTATGTATCCTGGCAGGAAAGTTTTGAGGTTTCCTGAGAAGTTTTACCTAAGGGGTAAAGAGATTTACCTAAGGCACAGGGTAAAAAAACATTAATTCTTCTATAAATCTATCTCAGCTCTTTTTGATATTTAGCCATCTCTTTTAAAGGGGTTAAAACTATTTTGAGCTACTTAGCAACTTCACAACAAATAAAGTTAGGAGAGGAAGAGGATGCCAAGGGGAAGAAGAATCTTAGACCAACTTCCCATTTTTCACAGAAGGGCTTTTCCACATAGAAAAGAAACTTTTAGAAAACTTTTCTAAAATATTGCAAGCACAGCTGTTCCCATTTTAAGCTTGACATCTTCTATGCTGGGTAAGCTCAGTGCTCACAAAGGACCCCAATATTACTCCTTTGTATTTTTAAATTATTCATAAGCCTGCTTCCCTGACCAATCAGATTGTCTGATAAGATACATTATTTTTTGGTCACTTTGGAGTTTCACCAGTTTCCAGATTTTTAAAACAACCTCCACTATTAACTAAAATGCATTATTTGTTTGCCAGGACCTAAAAACAGCTCTTCATACACTGAGAACAGTTTTTGTCTTATAGATTACAAAAAAAACCCAAAAAAACCCAAAAAAACCAATAAACAGTTACAGTCTATGCAAATGACAAGAAAGCTATCCATGAAGTAAATTCAGAATTTATACCCGAAGACACTTCAGCTACCCTGTCAGGCTGTGTGGATTGTCTTCCAGCTCTGGCAGAGTGTAATTGTTTACTTAACCTGAATATTGATTGTAGTTACACTGCTGGCTCACTTCCTTCAGCTGCAATTCTCATTTTGGCACTTTCACATACATCACTTGAAATTCCTCTCTGCAGCCATGCTGTTCACATTCTTTCCTCTGGGTCATAATCTAGTAACATGACCATACTTTTATTTCTGCATTATGATGATGGGGCTTTTTAAAAATTTTCTGATCTTTGTAGAACAAAAAGTGGAAGCTTTTAGCAAGAATGACCTTGAGTCACTGCCCTTTACAATTAGTATTATACTATAGAGTTTTATGGAAGAGCTCAGATAAAAGGGAGAGATTCTCCAGCAGTGTAGCTGCAATATGAATTTTCTACATGTTTTATGAATACCTATACACGTCACTTTCTATCAATTAGTACTAAATTGTTAATTAGGTTGCGTGCTGTTTGAAATTTTATGTCAATAGTTCAGACGTGAATTTGAGGACTAAAAAAAAAATCTCTTTAAAACTTTGTTAGTAGTCATCCTGGTAGTAATAAACTAAGGCAAAAGACAAAAATTTGCTATCTAAAAATAAATCTATTAAAACATCATGAGTATAGAGTGTTAAGTCAACCACGATGCGTCTTCTGTATTGGTTTAAGTACTTTTACCTACTACAAACATACTTAGGCTCCCCCAGTAAAAGTTTTGAGGGTCACTGAAAGCATGTGTAAACATTAAAGATTGCAAAATCCATACAAAGCAATTCTGTAAGGGCTAATTAACCTTGAAATGGTGGCAAACCCTGTGCCTAAAGGTCAAAAAATGATCACCAGTTTGCACAGTGCTTTCAGAGCCATTACACTGTACCAGCTGAAACACAAAATTCTTCAATTGAAATGGATTATAAACAGACACTGGTAAAGAAATAACATTCATATCAACCATTGTCACTTTTTTTTGGATTTATTTAACAAGCAGGACTACACTTGGTCATTGATAAACAGAAAAATTGAGGTCCAGTATAAATCTATTTCTCTTTACCTAGAGTTCCAAACTAGGCATGAGAAAAATTAAAACCAGAGAGAACTCCAACTCCTGTATCAAATTAATTCAATAAGCCTTGATATGTATTTAATGTATGAATATTTTGCATACTTTCTGACTAGGAGATACTCTAGTATTTCATGCCATACAGTACAGATTGCTAAATATACAGCTCCTCAAAAAACTAGGACAGCAGCATTTATTTGAAAACAGGAAACCATTTTTTCAGCAGAAAAGACAATGCCATATTAGAACAGATAGACTCTATTTCACAACAATGCAAAGTATTACATCCCCTCACGCCCCCCCCCCCCCAAAAATGATGCTTTCATATCTAATGAAGCTTGAAAAGTGGTTTTAGATACTGTAAAATATATGAGACCAAATAGTGCTTCACCTGGAATATTTTCATGTCTAAAATTTGGCAGTAACATAACTTAAAAGGACAGCACATCTCCAGATATTGATCAGGGGTTTGTACAGCTGCAATGCCATAAAAATCATCTGCAGCTATAAAAGAGATAACATGATTATGAGTACACTACATTGTAATTTCCTTTGGGCAGTCAGAAAGGAAAAACAGTCTGATAGTCTCTGAAAAAAATAAGCTTGCAGGATATCCACCATCTGACAGATGAATCATTTTACAATATTCCAATTAAAGAATCTTCCAAATTTAAATTAACAACAACAAAAATAACACAACTTAACAATTACCTTTCAACCACAAAACAAGAGGCAGCTGAAAACCTAAGCAGCTCACAAGTAGAGAGTTTTAATGTTCCCACTTCCTTGCGAGTTCAGGCATGGAACATAAATAGTTAACCTTATTCTAAGCCATTAAATGGAGCTTACTAAAAAGCTTGCTCTAATAAATGGTATGATATGAAGGTCAGCCCTTAATTCACCATCAAAATATCTTCTGGGTGTAAACATAATGACTTCTGCTTATGCACTACACAACCCTGACAAGAATGCTACTTGACAATCCATTTCAGACCTAGAAAAACGTTCTCATTTGCGTCAAGGTGCTGAATGTCAGCAGATTCACTAACACGCTTATTTGCACTGCAGTGGTGGAACAGAGTAAAACACCATGAGCCCTCCATGCCCCGCTGCTGCCTGGCTAGGGAGATGGTGAAATAAAACAAGATTTAATCCTGTCCATATCACTGTGCAGTTGGTGAAACTTGACAAGTCAACATTAAGTATTCAACGTGGTATTGTGGCCTAAAGGGATCACATGCAGCTTGCACATAAGAGCAAAGGAATAGCTCGGTTCTGCTTCGGTGTTTGTAAATTTAATTTGTTCAAGGAAAAGCAACTCTGGAAGGGATTACTAGCTAAGATCAACACTCTTACCAAAGAAAAAGGGAAAATGCAAGTAGGAATAATATTGACGTTTTTGTAATACAAAATAGCTTTTTGGGCTTAAGTGAATAAATAACATTTGGAGGCGACTGCAGCTCAACTCCAGCATATGAGAATACTCCACTCAGTGCTCCTGAGTAGGAGGGCCTGGGAAGCTAGAATATTTCATGAAAATTGCATAGGAATTTAGAAAAAAACATATTTTGCAAAATGTTACGATTTATTTAGCAAAATATTGTCAAATATTGTTTCAGTGCAATACCTATCTCTTTAAATAAGTGGGGCAACAATATTCATGCTACAACATCTAATATGTTGACTTAATCATTGCCAAGATATCTCATTCCACAGGTTCAGGGAAGGTTATCTGCAGTAAAATGTGTAAATCCCCGGTGCCCAGGAAACATGGAGCCTGTGAATATACACACATGGAAATGAAGAAAAACCAAGATCTACAGCGATGCACTTTGAAATAGAAGTACAAGAGACACATGCAAATCCCCTTTGCTAAGTGTAGCTCTGTATTTACACTATCTTTGAATAGAACAATTATTCGACTATTTTAAGTCATCTCTGGTCCTACAGCAGGAAATGAGCACAAAATTCCTGAGTCTGTAAAATGCTCTTTTTGCTAAACAATGCAGGGGAGAGGTGCTGGCAACCCCCCTGGGACACAGCATGGGTGGGAAGGTGCCCTGAAGCTGCATTTGCTTACTCAGCCCTTTTAATAGAAATTAGGGACAACTGGTGTAGAGGGTGGGGAGGGCAGCTGAAAGTAATCACAGAGCAGTCTCTTATTTTGTTTTAGCAGGGGTCCTTTTGATGATTACATCTCAAAATGACTGCTAAATGCTATGCATATTTTTCTAGAGTGAAGGACAATGAATAAATACCTTTTTCTTATAGATTGATACTTCAAATATAAAGCACAGAAAGATAAGCACTGCCAGCAAGGAATCTAAAAATATGTCTTCTTAAGCTTGATTAATGAGCTAATAAAAAGCTATAATAAGAAAAATTCCAATTAAAGTATCTTGTAATATTTCTCTCAAACAGAAATAAAAAAAACCAAGATCACGGTAAAACTTTGGAAAATTACTATGATTCAGACAACAGCCTACAGTACACCAATCTTATACTTACTTTGACTGGCTGTCCTTTATTTATCATCTCTGATGTGTATTGTCTGAAATTGTGGTCCTTGATGAGTTCTATTTTGTTACTGCCTCACAAGCATGTAATCTGAATTTAAATAGACATATTAAAAACTTGGGCATTATACAGGTTGTAGGTACTTATTCTATTCAGAAAACCTGCAGGCCTCTAGCAGAACATGTGGAAATAAGGGCAAAGTCACTGGAAACTGTATGCTATCAGCTACAGATGAAGTCAGAAAACAAACTAGCTACACTTCTCACTAATGGACAAAAGAAAAAATTCTAAAAAAATTATATTGTAATAGTCACTTTTCATCAGTCTTTGGTACCTGACGGTAATCAGAGGGGACAGGAGCAGTGACGACACCAGAAAGGAACTGTAAAGGAACCAGAGGTAGGAAGAGCTGGAGATTTAACACCAGCTGAGAAGCGGCACAAGGAGCCCCAGCACGGCCCCTGCAGCACCTGGAGGTGAGCAGCACCCAGCCCAGGGTGCAACATTATCTAAGGATAATGTTCTACAAGGAACACAGGCATTTTTCCCTTTTCCTTGTTTTTCAACAAGAGGAGCTTTAGACTTTAGTCATGCTTATAGATATCCCAATACCATTTGCTGGTGCAGATGAAGGCTCCAGCCAGCACTAAAAAACAGACAGATGTGCTGGTGGTCAAGGGACATTTGTAGGTACATTTGTACCACAAATTACTGCAGAGGGTATCCTAAGTTATCACTATCAAGACTGCTGTAATCAAAAGCAACCCAAACTCCCATTTAGTCTTGCCCATCAGAGAAGTTTTCAACAGCAGCTATGTTGAGTTTGAAGTCTCAGTCTTCAAGTAAGATTTTAGGACCTTTAGAGCCCATAAGATCTATTCCACATAGTGTTTAATCAATCTTGAAATTTCTGTGTAACTGGCAGAGAACAAGGGAAAAAGCAGGAAAGACACAAGGCATCAATGTTCCTCCATCTTCAGGACTGCCTGAAAAGGGAAGATGACAACATGTATGCTGGAGGAAGCCAACATCATGGAAGGGTAGACTGTAGAGGGAGCAAACATGTACAGGTGCATATTTCAGTAGTCCTTCTGCTTCCAGAACACCTTGTTAGAACCATTAATTTAAAATTAAGAAAAGATTTGCAATTACAATATGTCTGTCCATGAATGAACATGACAAAGAGATGGTCATGAATACCTTCAATATCCTCAACATCTTCTAAATCAAATTCCTGCAACAGATCTGCAAAACAATAAATAAATAAATAAATAAAATAACACAGATGCTTTATTAAATACTCGTAAAAGATTATGAAGCTAAATCGAGAACCACTTAAGGCAAATGTACCTGATTTCTGCTGCTTGTTTTCAGGAGACATTTCATTCATTTCCAAAGCAGATATGGGAGTCTTCAGCTATGAAAGACAATTCAATGATAAAACACCAAATTCAAAGTAACTACAAACTATTTAATTAGTGGAATAAGTAGCCAGTCTAACATAACAAATACTTACCTGTGGCTTGTTGGGTTTCTCCAAAAGGCCTGGAAGTAAAAAATATTTTGGGAAATGTTATTTTTTTAAATTGTGGATATGTTTTACTCCATTCAACATCAACAGTTTCTATTAGTCACAAGCATTATTTCATCAAGAGTACAATACTGAATTCCATTCACCCCATCATGCAGTATGTGTCTTAGTATACAAGAAAAGAACAACATTAAATAATTTCCAAACCCACACAATCCCACCTATACTTCTCAAATCCTCTGCTTAAGTCTTCTTATGGTTTGAGTCCTCTCACTAAAGAAGTATATGAAAGAATACTTAGAATTATTAAGAATGGCCCTATGGCAAGAATTTTATATTTAAATAAAATTGTCTATATTTTAAATTAAAAAAACCAAACCAGCATTAAAAAACAAACAGTATTCAATTTCAGTAAACCTGGTGCTCCAGCAGTGTAAAAAGACCTTAGAAAGATTACCATAACCACCTTTTACCATCTTTTCACACTGATCCTAAACTTGTCTTAGTAGAATTCTTGTCTAAGCAGAATTCTGTGACAAATAGTTAACAACTACATTTGAAACTCCTGGAAGCTTGTAAAGTTTTGCTCAAGACACTCAAGAGACAGTGTCACAAACTACAGGCAGAAATCCTCAGCAAAAATCCCTGTACTTGTAGTCCTACTTTAGCTCCTAGGCAAAGCACAACATAAGCTATCAAAAAGCCATCAAAGGTTAAGCTAAGGGCGGCAAAAATGCTAAGCCAGATCATAGCTGTCTTCTGCTGCATTATCATCTAAGAACGTTAAATGTTGAGAAAGGTCAGTCCTAATAGACATACACTGTCATCACTATGAAACACGAACCTGAATCAAAAAAACTAGATACTCACTGGAAGAACACAATGCAAAGGATTTCCTTTACAAACTGGCCAGCAAGTGCTGTGATTACTGGCATTTGTTAACAAACAGTAAGCACTTCACTGGTATGGTTCGCACTCATACCTTGACGGCATTTCTAAGACAGACACTGATAAAAGTTTACTTTAGCTTATTAATGCTTACAGACAAACATTAGCCCACCAGGAAGTTACCATTGTCACTTTCCCCTGAAACAAACTGGGAGCATGCTCCATGTCTCTCTGCAGCTGGGAGCAGCACACCACATGGCAATTTTCTTGACATTCTAGAATCCGCCTGTGTAACCTAAAACACATGAATAAGAATTGGTACAAATGCATTTTCAACTAATTGCTATACAAAAAGGTCTTGCTAAACCAATTCATGTTGCACACTATCAAGTATATTCTAGATACAAAAATGTTTTTAAAGGCCCTTGGCAAGAATCCATCAAAACACAGCATATTGGAAAATCACAGCAATTGTGTTTGTTTTCAGATCTTAAGCAAAAAATTCATACCAGTATTCTGCCACGCTGACAAACCTTGACAGACTGGACAACCACAAAGAAGAATTGACATGGTAACTCAAGATACAGGTTGTGAACCAACAGCTACATGTCTGCAGTGGTCCAGCATTTGTACTGAACTTGTATATGACATTCAAGTTGGTACGGACATTCCCATGGCATATATCCTGCAGTAGTGAATGAACACAGTGCTGCTCCCAATTGCAAGAGCCTTTGGATTGAACAAAGATTAGCAAGGCAGAGCTTAAAATTACATTGAAACTAACAATGTTTGAGCCTTGTATTTTTAAGAAAGGGTCCTTTTTTTCTCAAAAGAAGAACCAGAGGGACTTAGCTACAGACCTTGCTGATTGCCATGGACAGAAAGAATGAAAAAGGCAAACAAGGCCAGCATGTGCAATGCCTCTGTTGAACGTGATTTTAAAGAGGGCCAAAGTACACCTGCAAAAGGTAGAGAGGATCTGTTCAGAAGCAGCTAGCCATCAAGCTTGCAGACCCCAAGGGCAACAGCTAACCAGGTCAGACTAGGGCAGCATGGTGAAAAAGCAACAATCCTGCCTGCCTCTGTGAAAAGGTAAGAATATTTTAAGCAGCAAGGAACTTCACTGTTTCAGGACTATACTAGAAACCAAACTCAGCTAGCTGCTGTGACCCAAGCTCAACCTAACTTCATCCCAAACCTAAACAAGCAGCTGGCCTAGAGCAGACTTATTTCAAGGGCCCCCAGTTACAAACATATAGCAAAAGGAAGAAAAGAGGAAATAAACCTTATCAACAGTAGTGTCCAAATAAAAAGGAAGCTCTCAAGTGATTCTGGATCTTACTTCTACTTCCTGCAGTGGAAACCCTTGTGTCCTTCACAATAAGTACCTCAGAATCTCAGGGAGATTCAGCATCTTCCTCTTGCTCTGCTCCCACTGTTAGAAAGGCATCTACAAATAAGGTAAGAAGCAAGATGCTTGAGTGTTTGTACATCCAAAGACACAGGTTTCATTGATGAGGACAAACTAAGAAGCAAGTTTTATTCAAGTGTTTCTTCTCACCCAGACACATCATGTTGTCCCCTTTTGCTCCCTTTTCTTCCTTTCTATCAGAAGATGGCTATGCACAACAGCTAACAAAGCTACAGGCAATACCCAACATGCTTGGGTAACACCCAGGAAGATACTGCAGAATCCTGAAGTTCTGCTGCATACAGAGTTAAGGTCTTTCCAGGCTGCAGCTCCAAAATTTGGCATTTGCCATCACTTTCCACTGTACAGGGGGTACCACAGAAACACTATCCAAAACTTCCTCACAAAGGTTACACAATGCACAAAGTCACCAAGAAACAATCCTCCCTTTGTTGTGCTACTAGGAAAGATCTTCCCTGACAAAGTTGTTACCCAGCCCCTTCCCAGAAGCTATACACCTAAGTATTGCCATTTAAAAATAGAGGCTCACACCTCAAACACTTAACCCAAACACACAAAAGCCATTTCTGCCTTGGGGAGGGGGTATTAAAAGTCAAACCGCTTCCCTATGATTTTAGGACAATTTTAAGCTTCAGTCTCAGGGGGTTACTAGCCAGATTTTACTATCATATTTCTATTTTAAGCTACTCCATTAGGAAAAATTGATTCAGGATTCAATTGTGTGGACACATACACATCAAGAAGGGGGAAGAAGCTGGATGCCTGTAAGGGCACCCACCCCAGAAGAGGCAACTAAAATCAAACCAATTCCAGAGTCTACTGCCTATTCTTTTTCCATACTGTAATATATTACCATACCATAGCAAAGAAACTGTTTTGATTCCAAGACACTAACATCAAAAATGGATGATTGAAAGATAATATTTGATTGACTGATATGTGAAAAATAAGTATTAAGAGAAATCTGGTTTAGTATGTGTTTCTTACCTATCTGACCCTTAGAAAATACCCTTGTGATTGCATCATTCTTATATACTTACTTTGCTGCTTGAATGAAATGCTGCTCTCAAATTTTCTTCTTGCTTATTTAAGTGCAAGTTTTCACTTTCTTTTTCAGCGGTTTATAGACTTTATAATCTACTCCTTCATATCCTTCTTCTTCAATATCTTCACCATCCACACGTTCAAGTATGACAGAGGTTGGTCTTTCACTTTCAGGTCCCGGGGGTTTTCCTGCTAACCAAGAATTATTGCCACTTTCAAAGCCATCACTGAAGTTTGACCTTTTCTCCTTAACACCACAACTACCTAAGAGAGGCTGAGGTATCTCTTTTTTCCACTCTGTCACTTCAGAGTTTGGAAAACAGGAGTCAGCATTTCTGTAAAATTTCTCCTCAATCATGCTTTTTCTGTTCCAGCTTTCTTGCGTATCTTGCAGATTATTTAGATTTTGAAAGACAGCTTGTTTTGGTACTGACTTGCAAGATACTTCACTATTCATGATCTTTGGAGACACTGCTGTTTTATTTTCTTGAAACCTTTCACAAGACCCAGCTATGAAAGACACAGGAGTATTAACAGATTCCTCCACCTTTTCATCATGTTCTTTATTTATTTCATCATCATCACAGACATTTTCCGTTCCACATCGAGCATCCCCTTCATACTTTGCTTTATTGAAATACTCTAATTTCTGATTAATTTTCCCTTTAGGTTCTGTTTTCTCCTCTTCCAGTATTTCATTAGACTGAGTTTCTTCATCCTTCAGTTCTTCCTCCTCCTTTTCATCTTCAGTAAAATCTTCACCATCCTCCTCCTCCTCCTCCTCCTCTTCCTCCTCATAATCTTCATCACCATCTTCATTGTCATTTCATCCTCTTCCTCTTCCTCCTCCTCCAATTCTTCTTCATCCAGGTTGCTTGCAGCTGAGACATCTTGTTTAAACAAAAGCATGTGAACACAAAGAATAATTATGGAAACAGTAATAGGCATGTTATCAGATTAATGTACAAGACAGGAGCCATTTGGGAATGTCTAGAAACGGAGAGGTTGGGCAGGATGGAGGATGAACTTGATGAAGGAAAGGGGCTTAAGAGGTGATTAATAGCTTCATTTTAATGACTTATTTTATTCTGAATTATTCAGTGCCGTGTTTACAAAATGCTACTTTTCTCATTTACTATTTAAAAAAAAAACCCAAACTAACCAAAAAAGCTACTTAGCAAGTCTACTTTATATGTCAATGTATCATGCAACCTTTTGCAAATTAACTTACTGTTTTTCCTGAACTGCTGTGAAGCATTCATTAACAGTGTCAGGTTTGGCTTCTGCAACTTCTGTAAAAAAAGATTTATTTAAGATTGTTTTTTAACAGTAACAACAACAAATCCTTTGTTCACATCAAATCTTGAACAGTAAATATAATGAGACTGTCCTTATGATAGTGCTGGCTCTATCCTATACTTCTAACTACAAAAACACTCCTCTCATATCCAATTCAGTAAGTATGTGCAGGCACCCTTCTGCAAATTGTTTCCAAAAATGTTTATGTGCATAACTGTTCTAAAAATATCTTTGTAATATGTGCAATACTTAATTAAATTCAACTATATTTAAAAGTGCATTTTCAGGATGCTTACTTGCAAATGTGCACAAGGTAACTATTAATATCCCCATACTTAATGCATAAATTTAGTCCCTGCAAGTACACTTAGAAAATACCCCTAAATTTCAAAATCATGGCAGGAAAATGTATCTTTGTATATTTCTATTTAAATCAGTGCAAGAAAATAAAACTAAGTTAAAACTACACATGCTTGCATCTCCAGCATTACCGAGTGGGTTGAACTACCACACTCAGGTTCTACATCACAGCACAATGCCAGTGCAACAGAGTTGATGCTCCAGACATCACCCAGAAGTTTGTAATTCTACAGATCATTAGTAAAAACAGTAGGTATAAGAACCTGTAACTAATAAAAAGAGTATTACCCAAGCATGAAAAAAAAAAGAAAAAATGCAGTGTGAGATCACACACAAGTACTGGATGTCATCTTATAGAAGCCCAGGGCACTCTATAGCACACTCCAAGCTTTCATCAGTGTTACAAACGCGACTTGAACGTAGAATAATAGAACAAATCAGGTCAGAAGGAACCCCAGGAAGTCTCTTAGCCAGCCTTCTCAAAGCAGGCTCAGTTATGAGGTCAGATAAGGTTGTTCAGTGCTTTATCCAGTCTGGTCTTAAACACTTCCAAGGAGGGAGACTGTACAACCTCTCTGTTTTACTGTTCCCACATCCAATTTGAAACTATTTTGTTGCCATTTATGCCTCTTATATCTCTGCCTCCTGTCAATGTACCACTGGGAAGCACCTGGATTTGTCTTCTCACATATACTAGAAGCTGCTGCTAGGTCCCCTGCAAATTCACTTCTCTAGGCTGAAAAATCCTAGTTTCTTCAACCTGTCCTCAAAGGGCAAATATTCCCATCCCTGATGAATCTGATGGCTTTGCGCTGAGTTTGCTCACTTTTGAAAGACAAATCTCTTTTGCATTGGAGGCTCAAATTACACCCAGAGCACTGGACATAATCCAGAGAGTAGAGGTGGATAATCACTTTCCTCAATCTCTTGGCTATGCTGCTCTTAATTCAACTCAGGACACTGTTGCCAGGGCACCCTGATGCTGGCTCACTCTCAGCTCACTCTGCCAAAACCCATCAGGCTTGATTTTCCTGTTCTTGATGTCTGGTTAGGAGATTGTTGCATTCCTATATCCATTTAGGAAAAGGCATGGAAAGGACAGATGGAACAATGACATCACAATAAACCAGAATATCCAGAAACTTAGAAAACATAAGCAGTACATCAAAACAGCTACAGCAATGGGAGAACATACTGTGACTATCAACCTATTCTACAGTCAGAAGTGCTGGAAACAACCCAACCAGAGTCTAAATAACTCTGCTCTCAAGGGACAGTGTCAAACAGTAACTTAAAGTACTTGTTCCATGTAGAACATCCATATTTTAGTATTTTGAAACACTGAAACATATTATCAGAAATATACTCTCCTGATAATTTTGTATTTCCCTCAACTTGACTACTTCTTGTCTAGCAGAGATTCTAATTAAATTCCTTCATGGTTGTAGAGTGCCTTACACATCCAGCACACCAAAGTCCTTATTCTAAGGAAGATCTCAAAAATCCGAATGTGTCAAGAACCAAACTTTGGAGACTACCCAGAAGTTTCAAGGAAATCTTGGCTCCCTGTACTCAGACCAGCATGCAACTTTGAGACGTTATGTTATTTACACACATTCGTCTTAAGCTACAGTTTTAGCATGTTTGTTATCCCGCGCTAAAAAAGGAACACAGCCACTTGTTGCTTTAACCCAGCTCATCTTAAAAGTTGTGTCAGTTGGTGCCTGATACAAACATAGGCCACTTCTACCTCAGTTTGAAGAGTCCTGCTTATATTCATTTGACCATGCTGAACCACACAGACGTGACAAGAGGGCAGCATGTTCCCCCAGGGCTATAGAGCAGGCCACAACCGGACCGAAATGGGTACACTGACTGGTGTATCCCACATATGTGTTTGTGTGTGAACATGTCTGCGTGTTGTGGAACACAAGTTCAGAATATAAATCACTGTGCATCTGCTCTACCCATCCCACTTAGTAAAAAGCAAGAATTCATTCTGTTATTGCAGCTAACTAACACCAAATTTCTTCATGATGCAAACTCTGTCTCAGAACAGAAGGGAGTCCTGCTTCTATGGATATTTTACCACAGGGAACGAATGTGGCAAAATTACTTGTATCAAAACAAGATACATTTAAAGAGTTAAGAAAGGACTGCATGATAGTTTCTTATCTCTTCTACATTTCTCAGCTTTCTGAAGAGATAATACAGGACAGCTTTTACTGAACTTGGGAGATAGAAACCACTGAATTATTTTCAAAGAGCTTTCTGATGGAAACCCAACAGTTTCCATAGGGACCCAGGAACACGAAAGGAACAACACATCACACAGTAAGTATTCATAGAAACAAAAGCCAACTTTTGAAGTAGGCTGAATTGCTCATTAGAGGAGAGTATTTTGAAAAATATTCAACAAGTGCAAAATTAGCAAAAGGAACAAAGACAACACTGAAGATTCCAGAAAAATTGTACAGAAGAGCAACAGAAACAAAAATAATTCCAAAATAGGTTTCTCTGTTCTCCTGAGATCATTCCAACTTAAACTACATTCAGCCGTAGTTAGCATAGTGTGTTAGCATAGTGCTGTAAAACATTGTATGTCATTGCCTGTAAATTATGAAAACTAGTAATTATTAAAACTGGAGATTTACTGTATCTTCTTTTGCAGAATTTTTTTTTAAGTTGCCATCCTCAATTTTTTCTAATTTTGATTAGAAGAAGCCTATGCATAAATGTTCTTTTATAGCTTTTGTGAATCCTTTCTTGAAAAAATTGCTCTTGAAATTCTGCCAGGATTATTGGAAGATGAAGGTTCTGGAACATGTAAATAAAGATATTATTTCTTCTGTGAGTAAGATATTTAACCTGTAATGTTACCTTCATCATATTTTGTTCACTTTTAATAAACAGTTTTTGTCGTTCAAGACTTCGCCGAAAACCGTGAAATATCAAATGTACTTCCTCATCAGCTGCCTGCAGTGTTTCACGAAGGAATACTTTTCAAAATACTTTCGTTTGATTACGGGGTTTGCCTTTTCTAATTTGACAGCAATGGAATCAAGAAACACAAAGACAATGTTGTATCTGCCTGTTTCAGAACCCGCCCACGACTCTTGAAATTAACATTAACAACAAAGTTGACTTCAGCTCTTTCAGGCGGCGCGCGGAGCGCCCTGTTCCACCCCGAGCAATCGCGGGCCCCGGGGCCGAGCCCGGCCCCGCAGCGCTCCCGAGAGCGGCACAGCGCCCGTGCCAGGGAAGCGCTGAAGCCCGGGGCAGGTCAGAGCTGCCTTCCCCTCCCTGCTCGGCCCTGGCCCCTGCAACCAACAGCGCCGGCCATTACTTCAGTTCAACACTGGCAACTTCCAAATCCCACAATTCCGATGGTTTTACTTTAAAAAAAAAAATGGACAGCTTTGCTGCTTTTAAATATTCGGTGCCTCTCTCCCCGCTGCTTTTCTGATGTAATGTGTTGTCGCTTTGCTCTCACGAGCACATTTCTGACGCCAGAGTCCCTGGCCTCAGCACCAGGACACACTCCTGGCCCCAGGGCGAAGGGGTCCAGCTACGAGAGACACAGCGGCTGCTCAAGAGAAGCTGTACGAGAGGCAAGAGACAAAGCAGCAACGCGTGGGTTTTGCCTGCTGCCCCGCGGCGGCACCTGAGTGCCTGCCACGGGGGAAGAAAGACCAACCCGGAGAGCGCAGGAAAGCAAGCCTGGGTACGCCCCTGCCGGGCCCGGGGGCTGCCCAGGGCAGAGCGGGCGGCTGCCTGGGAGCGCACGGAGCTCTCCGCACCGAGGCACTGCACACACTTTCCGGCGGCCGCGGCCACCGGCAGCCCTGTGGGCGGCTCGCCCAGTCCCTTGGCAGCCCCGGGGGCGGCCCGGGCGGCGTCCCCCGCGCCGCCACGAACACGCCTGTGGGCGTTGAGCCGCCCCGTCCCGCCTCCGCAGAGGCCGCAGCCGCAGTCCCCGCTGTCCGGGCCTGCCGGCAGGCTCGACACCTCCCGGCCCCGCTGCCTCCCAGCCCTGCCCGGCGGCGCGGCCCTCCTGCCACCGCTTCCACTCCTGCGCACTGGGCGCGCCCCCCGGGCCGGCCGCAGCACGGGGCGGGCGGGGGAGCCGCCAATTGCGGTCCCGCGGGGAGCGGCTGTGGCGGGGCCGCCGCCCGCGCTCGCAGGGCAGGATGGAGACGGAGGGCCGGGTACCGGGGCCGGCGCTCCCCGCCGACGGGGAAGGGCCCGGGGCCGACTCGCATCTCGCTGCGGGTGCCCTCGGCACGGCCCGGGGGCCGCTGCTCGCCGCCGCTGAGGTGCTGGCCCTAGACGATGAGGAAGACGACCTGGAGGTGTTCAGCAAGGTACGGCAGCACCCTTCGCACTGGGGGCGGCCGGGCGGGCTCGCCGGTACTTTGCCCCAGCGGGCGCCGGGCGAGTCGGGGTGGCGGGACGAGACGGGACGGGACGGGCGGGACGGCTCCGCCCCGGGCGGCGATCGCGGCCTCTGCCCGGCCGCCCCTCGCTCGCGGCGCTCCCCGGTGCCACCGGGGCTCCGGGACGTGCCCGAGGGCGCGGGGCTGACGGGGCAGCGCTCGGCGGCGCCCGCAGTCCCGGGTGACTTCTCGGGCACGAAACGCGGAGTCGGTGCTGCGGACCAGCAATGCGAGTCATGACTGCGCTTACCTTAAATGTGCCGTCTGATCTGGACTCGCTGTACCCTCATCATCACCTGTGTTCGTCAGGGGCCACATATGTATCTGTAAATCAAATAAACCATCGTGTTTAGTAATTGCAGTTGTGTTTGAGTGTAAATACATGTTTCCAAGTTTCAGTTTGTGTTTTCTTTTAAAAGATGAAATCTCACATCTTCACATGGGAGATTTGAGAAGATAATACCTGACGTAACTGACAATGTATCAGGGTCCGCCTTCAGAGAGCACGCAGCCAGGTACATGGGTGCCCCTCTGGCTGATGGTGCTGGTTTTAATTAAACCAATGAAGGGGTTTAGTATATTGTTTCTCATTTAGTACTGATTTTGTACAGGTTAACACAAGACTTTTGTCTTAACCTGTACAAAAAGAAGAGGGCATGTTATGGATCTATTTGCCTTATCAAGGCAGCATCTAAAATATTAGTGCATACAGAGAGCTAGGGTGGAAAAAATGTGTATGGGGCTAGGGTGTCGTTCAGCATCTGAGACTTGTGAACTGCTGTGACAGGATGTGCGCCATGGGAGAGAAATAGCAGTTAGAGTTCCAGTTTGAAAAAGTGACAATGTATTTCTATTCAGTAGGACAGATTGTCATGGGGAGTAAATGTGTGGTTTTTATATTTCTGTAGGTGAGAAACACTGTTGTGGTATGAATGAACACTACTATTGGAATAACGACTTCCTTCTTAGGAGCTATGTATTTAAACTCTGTAATAGAATTTACGTATGCATTGCTATGTATTTAAACTGTAATAGAATTCTTGAAACTCATGGCTTTTAAGGCCAGAAGGGACTCTTAGGTGATTTAATGGTCTGTAACATGCAAGAAGTTAGGCTAAATTTCACCAAGTTACCTGTATTTTTCTGAAGCATAACTAGGGTCGAGCTGAATTATATTTTCTTGGAAAGCACCAGTCCTGATTTGCCTTAAAAAGATGAATGATTCACTGAACTTGCATGCAAAAGCAGTGCTAAAATATAATTTTAGTTGTTTATGCTCACTTTGCATCCATTTCCTTTTATGAGTGAAGTTCAGGCAGTTCTGCATGAAGGTATCTGCTTATCAACACAGTGTATTGATGCTTATGCTGCTTCCTTATCAAGAGCAATTATCCTTGGGAATAAAAAATAAAAACAAGTTACAAGTTACTGCTACTTTATAGCAAATATTGAGATCTTTACATTTCTGCCTGGATTAATGCCAAATATTTTTTACATATATGAAATCTTAAGCTCTATTAATGCATGCTACACAATAAGTTATTCCTGCAAACAAGAAAATTCGTCATATTATATGAAAATACAGTTTTTCTTCCAAAGCTTGGATACCTGCATGTATATATCAACCAGAAATCCATGGTTTGTTTTCAAGTGCAATTTGAGATCTGATCTTTTGAGCTGATGAAAATCTGTGACGTTGGTTGGGTTTTACACCCTATTTATTCATGTTCCATATATTCAAAGGAATCTGACAGGCTAAATGTAGCTCAGAACTAAGTTTCGTAAAACCAATTTTTCCATAACATAGTGTTCCAGGACTGCCTTGTTTTAAATTGCATTTTGATGGGGTTCCTCATGCAGTGTCTGTCAGGTGTAGCCTTTGCAGGCCAAGCGGGACGGCAGCAGCCATGCAGAGCTCGCTGCCTGCCACTCTCGTCAGCTTCATCTTTCTCAGTCTAGGCAGTGCAATGTGCCAGCTAACAAAATGGTGAAAAATGAGATTCTTAAAAATTGTCAACCTCAATACCCTGAGTTATTACTCAGAATGTAAACACTGGGCTTTTATTTTATGAAAATCCATAGACATTTAACCTGCTAGTGTTATAAACCATTGACCTGATATCCTCTGACATATCTCAAATATTACAGACCAGCATCTTCAGCAGCTCTGGTAAAGCATTTCATGATGTGATATGCGTTTCACTTTATCCTAGTTTCCACTGCCACTGAAAAAGTTTGTAATTCTTTTCAGCAGAGACAAATTCTGGGAGCTGAGTTATGAGTCAGACAGATGGAATGTTTTTCAACCTGCTTTCTTCCCTTAGCTTCAAAGTATAGAGTACTGCCTGTATCACAAATACCCATTCAGTTATCTTTTGCATTCCTTAAGAACTGATATGTAGCATTGACAAAGCTGTCAGCAGTTTGGTTAATACTTAAAATCTTTAGCACCTCTGCTTTCAAACTCTGTTTCACAGTCTGCATTTCATTATTACAGAAAACTTAATGATCTTTCTCAAAAACATGTATATGCCACTTCAGAATTGCATAGAAACTAATTTTTCTTTAAGATTTTTCTTCAAGTTCATAAAGGATTTGAGACAGAATAGTTCCTTGGCCAAAAAAATGCACTTATAAATCAGTCCTCCTGAATCTCTTTGCTCTTTGAAGAATGCTCCAACAACCAAGCTGTTCACTTATAAGACACACTCTGCCACATGTCCTTTATCTCAAGACCTGGTTTTGGATCCTTGCTTCAGGATCTGCAAGCTCTGGATCCTTGCTGGGATGGATGGATGGATGGATGGATGGATGGATGGATGGATGGATGGATGGATGGATGGAGCACAGAGGTAACCTTGGGTCAAGGACCTGTGTTCTGGGAGGGAGCATTGTTTAGACAAACCCCAGGCTTAGTGTCCTCTCCAAAGAGCTGCAGTCTCAGCTCTGTGCGTAGCCTGTTTTGAGGCTGCTCCGGCTGCAGGAGTGTTTTCTTCCCTTATGTATTTTGGAGTCTTACTGACCAGTTGCGGTCAAATGTGAGACTGAGATAGGGTAACTGCAAGTGTTAGAGAAAGGTGACACAGAAAAAGGCCCTCATGCTGCGAGGAGCTCATTGATTTTCCATTCCTTTGGTTTCTTGGCCAGTAAATCAAAAGGCATGAACCTGTGTGTGGACTGGCACACACAGCTCTGCCAACTGCTCTGACAGGAGGGAAGGGGCTTGGAAAGAGAAGGGGTACTGCAGATAGGTGGGGATGGGGGAGGTGTGGGAAAGGACATCATTTTCTGGGACAGTGTCTTGATGTTCTTTGCATGGATGAAGAGCAAGAAGGTTACACAACCCAAGAGCTGTCTGTTTTTCCTGTGCTACAGAACTCCTGCCCTCATCTGTATGCACACAAAAACATAGTTCCAACCACAAAATTACAGCTGTATAGAAAATTATTGTGGGTTTTTTTAACTGTGTTTCTGTGATGACATTAGGCTTAGGTCACACTTCAAGAATTACTGGAAGTAAACCTGAACTGTCATGAGGATAAAGAGACAGATGCTTCTTTAAAACTCACGTGTATTCATTCGTGCGCATGTGAATACTAGAGCTGTACTAAAAAAATCAAAGACTTGCTTATTCTGTGGGTTTTTATTGCCCATATTTTGTTTCTCAAACCACATCTTCATAAGCCCTTCCACATAAACATATTTTCAGACACCTGCATGAATAGAGCAATTTTTAGTAGCAACCTAGAAGAAGGAAGGAAACATTACGACATTAATGCTCCATGTAAAATGAGAAAATATGAAACACATTTACCTTGATCCAATTTAGGCTTTGCAGAGTCATTATTCCTCAAGTTATATGGCCATTCAAGTCCCTTACATGCTCACATCCATTTTTCTTTCCCTAGAAATTTCCCATTGCCTCAGCACTTTGAATTGCATGGGCTGCTCTGAGCTAGCAGTCCTCATTCTTCATGTAGACCACGGGCAGCCAGTGCTAGCAGGCTCTGGGAACAGCTCTGTTTATTCTGCACGACTCAGGATACTGCTGGCTGTATAGAACTCCTGTAGAAACACACCGAGAAAAAGTAAAATGACTGACAGGCATACAAGGAAGCCACTGAGTAATCTTTAAAGTGTTGTCTTCAGTCTTCTGTGTTGCTTTTGTCTCCCTGTTCAAAGAACTGCATGTAAGTGATGGGAGGAGAACTAGTACATAAGCACTTTCTGGGCATAATTCCTGATATAAATGTCTCTTCAATATTTGTGGGAGTACATTGATAAATCCAAAGAAAAAGAACAAGATAAGGTGTTTCTTTCCAGAGAAAGTTATCATCCAGTTGAAATCAAAGGACAAAAAGCAACTCTGACAAGAGTTCAGCAGCACTAAAGTGGGGTTCCCTTCATTCCTGTGAGATCCTGGATGATGCCGTGACTCCAGTTATTGTGGACTTGCACTATTCCAGTCCTAACATTTGAGCAGTTTTCTCTTTAACTACATCCCTGTTCTCTTTCCTCCATAGTTAACAAGGCACTGAGAGGGCAACTCTTTGCCACTCATAGTCAGTGTAGTCTAACAATCTTTTTAGAAGACTTCTAGAAAAAAGATTAATTTTAAAGTTTGTTATGAAAATAATTCTTTGCATTACATATATTAAACAAGCCATATACAGTATTTGATATTTAAAATATAATGATTTATTTCCATTTCTCTGTTATCTCTAATGATTTATTAATTTGTTTTGCTCGTTTATGAAGTTAGTGAATTCAATTTATTTTCATGGTAACTGTATCCTTCAAGATTCTAGATGAGTAGATCTCACCCAGACTTGTATCTAAGGAAGAAAATGAGATTTCTGGCCCATTTCCACTTCTTTTCTCAGCAGTTGAGTGAGCACCATTGAATGCACTAGCAGAAGCAGCTGCTGTGGGGACATATTCTTACTGAGTTGTGTAGAAGTGGTCAGTGGTGCAACACAGTAGTATCAAAAAGAGGTTTTTCACTTCAGCAAAACAGTTTGACTTTTTTTTTTTTTTTTAGAAATTAAGCAGCAAATTTGTACTGCATCCTTACTTAATGTTTTCCTTAAGAAAAAAGAAATAAATATTAATTTATGTACCTTTAATTGTTTTCCATTTCAAATTTCATTTTAAAATAAACTCAAACTGAAATACCCAATTCCAGTAAAAATTCTGATTTGGATTTTGCATTGTTTTTTTGAATCATCATTTTTTATCCATCCTGTTCAGGTAATTAGAGATAATTCAAACATCAGAAGTCCTCAGTAACTGGCTTCTAACAATTTTAATAAAACTGGTAAGTACCCTACACAATTAATGGGTGCTTGGTTCATAACTAATTTTACTATTCATAGGCAAGTTCTCATTCTAGCTATGCATAACATTCTTCTCAAATGGTAGTATTTTGTTCTGTCATCCATTTTAGAGTAAATCTCATTTCTTACATCCTCACCAAAGCAAATACTGAAAAGGATAATAGATTTGCTATGTACTACATAATTCTTCATTTGCTATGAGTTTTATCTGTTCTATCAGATTATTTTAAAGCTTGCCATTTTAGCATCAGAGACGTGTTTGTATGCAAAGATTGTTGATATGGATGTCCTCATGTCTTATCTGTAGGATACATCTCTGACTGAGGTAAACTCATTCAGTCCTTCAGTGCCCATATCCCCCTCATCAATGATAAACCAGTATAAATTTGAAGATGGGCCAGAATTAAGAGATCTCTTCATTACAGTCGATGATCCTGAGAGCCACATTACAGCCATTGAAACGTTTATCACATACAGAGTGGTCACAAAGGTAAGTATCTATTCACGGATTAATGGCTTACTTTGATAACAATTGGCATTTTCACTCTTCTTGCACACCATTCTCTGGCATATTGCTAAATTTCAACTTTAATTTTGCCATGAGTTATAAACAACTAAGACTGCATGAAACTGTGCTATGTAATGGAAAAAAATTCAGTGTGAGTCTGCATACACACGTGCTTAGATTTTTTATGTTGAGAAAGTCATTAACAATTCTTCAATGGCAAAATGAGTGCTGTGAGGCAATAACATTTTCTGTTGTGATCTTCAGCAGGAACAGGAAACAGCCAAAGGACTGATCCACTTTGGAGACACTGTATTAGCACAAGTATTGATGACTTTTGGATAACTTACCAGTCTTATGTCTTGCATAAACATTACCTCCTACAGTCTTTCAGTTCCATTCTTTTCTAATTGCAGCATCCATTAACACATGGATGTTTGCTTCCCATATACAGTTGCATGTGATTTCTGGGGAAACTGACACAACTCTCTAATGAAAAAGTAGTATGAGGAAACAATTAAGTGTATTTTTAGTTGTCCTGAATGCAACTTATTTACAGGAAACAAGGAAGAAAATCAACCTTGTGAGACCAGCCAGGTCTTCTGAGATTACCAGTAAATATTCTGCAGGCTCCATTTTGAGAATTGCCCTGTTAATTTATTTTACTTTGAGTTCTTTTTAAAAGATTCATTTAAAAGCATATTTTCAAATGGGAATTATTAATCTTTAAATAAGAAGAGATATCAATTCCTCATAAAATATTTAATGAGTAGGAAGAGAGTTATCTTTATGTTGCTAGCAAAAATTTTCACTTTGTGCCTGTTTCTGTAGACGAAAGAACATTTTTTCTTCAGGCAAGTATGAAGGGGCTGTAAGCTGGATTGGTCTTGCTTTTTTTATCTCTTCTATCCTTATCATATTTAATTTGGAGTGCTGGTTGTTGATGATAAAGTAATAGCATTCCTCCCACATACCTTGAAAAATTTTTATTCAACCCTCAAAAATGTTTGGATTACAAAAGCATGTTTTGAGGTTTTTAGAATTTACTTTCATTGCATTATAAATCTCTGTGCAACAAAGAATGCTAAATAGCACAAGTTAATGAAAACATGGGCTCTTTGCGGCTTGCCTCCAGAAGACAAAGCGGTGGTAAAGTAAATCTCAGGGTCTGACAATTTTGTAATCTGTAATAAGCATTTTTCGTAGGCATTAAAGATTGGTTGGCAAGTTCTGACAGGGGGGCTGCAAAACTGGAATTGACGATAGGCTGCAGAATCCATTAAGCAGTGCAGGAAGTGTTGCTGTGATATGCTGAAGTTCTCATGTTTGGAACATGAGGATTATTGAGTAATGTCACCAGGTGCCAAGGACGTGTGTCAGCTCTTTGGGCTTTGTTCAGAGTGCTGAAAAATGGACTTTCCTCACTTGTAGATTACTAATCACTTTAAGAGAAGTGCCCTCAAAGTAACAAACATAACTGTGATTGCTGAGAGAAAAATGCCACACTAAAGTAATTATTGCAATAATTTGGAAACATTGTGGTAAGATAGCCATTATATGTCACTGCACAAAGTGCAGCTTAGTGCTCACTTTCTTTTTTTTCCCCCAATAGAACTTTGGTTTCTTGCTGAAAAAGGATGTGTTAACTCTTCAAGGAGTTGATCATTGTTCTTTAAAATAACAGCAAACCAGTAACAGAGACCAAATGGAATGTATGCATTCCCTCAAGTACTCAGTTTTCTCCAAAATCTAAAACTTTTTTTTTCTGGTATTCTAACCTAAGCCTGTTTTTTCTGCTTTTGGTTTTCAGACAACTCGTGGTGAATTTGACTCCAGTGAATATGAAGTTCGAAGACGATACCAGGATTTCCTTTGGTTGAAGAACAAACTTGAAGAAGCACATCCAACACTGATCATTCCTGTTTGTTTACTAAAACTTAAGTTATTTTTCTTTGTTTATAAGATGGCTCTAGTTTTATACAGAGATGTTTGAGGTCTTTATTCAGCTTCTGAAGTTTCACAAATATTAAGCCAACCTATTTTCCTTAGCTTTGTATGTATGTAACAAAAATCACATAAAGGTATTGCTTAGGTTAATTTGCAGTAATTTATGTCCTTTCTTAGTTGTACTTGTGTTCTTTTGCACTGTATATTACAAGAAAAATGATACATCCTTAGTTGACTACAATAACTTTATATAGCTTTTGGGTTGTTGCATGGTGGATTTTACAAGGTATACCTATAGTTTTTAGCAGAAGTGTTATAATGCTCCAAATATTATGCAAATTATACAATATATTTCTTTTTTTTTCCTTAGCCATTGCCTGAAAAATTCATAATGAAGGGAATGGTGGAACGATTTAGTGATGAATTCATTGAGACTCGAAGAAAAGCTTTACATAAATTTTTGAACCGTATTGCTGATCATCCAACTTTAACTTTTAATGAGGACTTCAAAATTTTTCTTACTGCACAAGCCTGGGTAAAATGGCTTTGGTTTTATTTACAGTTACATGAAATCACATGTTGTGTTAGTAGGGTATATCAGGAGCCTCCCTGGTTCAGTATTCACTAGTGTCATCCCATGGCTTGTTACAGAAATGGCAGAAGCAGGCAGGGATTTGTGGAATATTCATAACCTGAGATAACCTTTTCTTCCGTGGTTTTGGTAATCATGTACATGACCATAAATATTGCTGTACACTCTAAAGTTGTTTTTGTTACTGCATTTTGGATTTTTGTGGCAAATTCATAGTATTTCATCTCTGCATATTTTTTGGTACATGTATAAGTTTCCAAGATTATGAGTAAAACAGTGTTTTTAATTAATTACTGTTTTGGCATGACAATGTCTTTTTTTTTTTTAAGTTTTACTAATCTCATAAAAGAAAAATACAGGATTTTCCCATTGCATTGTTGCAAAATGTGTCCAGTTGCAAATTGGAGTTTTGTACTCAGAAAAGCCTGTCTCTGAATTTCAGCAAAGGTTATTCTAGCAACATATAAAACGAGTTTAAAAAAATAGATTATTACTTCCTCCAGTAGGAGCATTGTCTGCTTTTCTCAAAGACTTATTTCTTCAATCATTACCTCTGCTTTCCTGTTCAAAAAGCTAAATTGCAAACTAGCTAACTCACCCTGAGGAGCAAAGGGGTGAAGGTTCTCTGCCATCTTCAACCATTCTTGCGACACTGTCATACATGGCATGCTTGTGTTTGCTCAGAAGGGCTTATCTAATAATTGCACAAGACAGGGATGGTTCTGACACTGCTCTAATAATGATAAGATTTATACACTAAAAAGACAGAGGTTTATAGATGTAGTTTTGTTAAAAAAAATGAAACCACGCTTTTATTTATTGTTTTCAGAGAATTAACAAAAGTACCTGCAAGTAAAGAGAGCTTGTTCTGTCTTTAGGAACTCTCCTCCCACAAGAAGCAGGGTCCTGGTTTGCTGAGCAGGATGGGACAGACCGTCAGAGCTGTAGCATCCTCAGTAAGAGGAGCAGTTAAAAATCGTCCTGAAATGTTTACAGAAATGAACAATTACATGGAAACATTTAGTCAGAAAATAAACTTACTAGATAAAATAGCTCATAGGATTTACAAGGAAGAAAGGGGTAAGTAGAAAACGTGTCAGTTTTATTGATTTTAAGAAATTTAAAAGTAAATTAGTTTTCATTGTGGCAGGCGAAATACTCTTTCTAGGAAAAAGGGAGATGTTTGTATTGTGTTTTTCTCTCTGATCATGTTTTTGACAGACATTCAAGTTTGAATAATTTTTTAATAGGAGGAGTTTTAACATGTCATTCAGCTACTTATAAGTAACTTAGAAGAATATTTTAACGTGCCTTTTGGAAAGCTGCATGACCTTTGGTTTTTAACTTTCAAGGGAATGTACAGTTTTCTGTGCAATCTCATAGTGACATGAGGCTGTCTTGATTCCAGGTCTCTAAACTTTGTTTAGTTTTGTTCTGCACCTTTTTTTCCATTGACAAAGTAGATTTTAATTTTCTAAAAGCTTTACTGGCCGTAATTTTTGTCATGGTAAGCTGTTTTCTCAACTAGGATGGGTTAATCTGAATTTTTTTCCTTAAGTAAGAGCAGTTCACACATCTAGTTGGAATGCTAAGTTACTGACTTTCCTGAGGTTCTGAGATGATCCTGATCTCAGACTATGCCTGTTCAGTAGCATTTCCACTGGGCAGCACTTGAAGTATTTACTTGTCTATGTAATATAATTTGAAGAGCTGTACTGTGTTAACAACTGAGTCCTTGAGCTTTCTTGTGCAGTACCAGATCTCAGTGTGTCCTCACTGAAAGGGTGTTATAAAAGAAAAAAACATGTTGGTGAAAAGAGTAGGAACTCTCTCACTGGAGGGAACAATATCAATTGAAAGTAGCTGTCTGAGGTCTATAGGTTCAAGGTATCAGTACCAAAATATTTCTTGGAAAAGCTTAAGAATTTTGACATCCTCCCAAATGTTGTAGGTTATATCTTCTTTCTAGATTTTCCAAACAACACTTGTCAGAACACTTGTGTGCAGGGCCACACTGTTCTGAATAGGAATTGTTGATAGCTGTGATACAGAGAACATTCCTGCTTGCAGTACCTTAACGTGGGGTTATTGATTACGTCTTCCATAGAGGGGTTTCTTTTGTCCAAATAATCTCAAAGTAAATATTATGCTCTTTATGCCACACGTCTGCTTTCATCTTTCTTAGGACATTTCTTCATTATAAATTTAGTAGTGACAAAATTGAATTTTCAATGCATGACCAATGTGGTCACAGTGTCCTCCTGTGAAATGCACCTTGCCCATGTTTAGCCCTACCAAATGGCACATTGATTTGCGGGCCTTCTCTGTTTATGGATTATCACTTGGTCTAGAAACATAAGAGAAGTAATTAATAAGATATCTCTGTATTTAAATTAATAAAAGCTATTGAAGGAGATACCTGCCGAGCAGGAGTGAACTTCAGTTTTTCTTCTGAAGCTTTTGGGACATAACAAACCTTCTAGTTCCAATAAGTGAGACTGTATTTGGAACATTACTATTACCAAGAAGCAGAGGAATTCAGGGCAGTAGAGGTCAGCAAGTCAGACCGACTGCTGTGGCTCCTGTATGAAAACAGTGTGAAGTAATGCAGGTCGCTGGTGTCTGAATACAGCTCTTCAGGTCTGCCTGAGTATGTGTGTCATTGTGAAATGTGTGGGGCACTTCTGCTGATAAATTTCTCAAAGCTACTTAATTACAATACATTAATTGATTCGTTTCTTCATAAACAGCGAACTGGAATTTACTTGTCTTGGTCATTTGAGCAAATTTAAAATTAGAGTCAGTCGCTTGCTTGGTTCACAGTAAATATGAAGTTGCAATTAGTGTCACTTAGAGCTCTATTAATGAAGAGTACTACGTGTATATGTTCCTTTTAAGACTACTTCAGTGAAATGAAGGAGTACGGCCCCATCCACACGCTGTGGTCGGCGTCGGAAGAAGACATAGCGGACTCTCTGAAGGGCCTGGCCAGCTGCATCGACCGCTGCTGCAGGGCCACGGAGAAGAGAATGGCAGGCCTCTCAGAGCACCTGCTGCCCATTCTGCATGAGTACGTTCTCTACAGTGAAATTCTCATGGTAAGCTTTCCTGAAGGACTCTTCATGGCTCAGTATAAAATTGGGCTTAGTCCAGTGACCATGTCCAGGAGAGAATTTGTAGCTGATGAAATTTGACTTCACAGTCCCTGTATTTACTCAGTACAAAGCATGCATCATGGCATATGATACCTGTCTATTATTGGGGAATCCAATTGGTCCTGTTTCTCTTGCTAATCAGGCAAGAGGTGCCCCTTCCAAATAAGAAGAGCTTGATAGTTTTGCCTGGCAGGCAGCCATGGGTAGCTGTGCTAGGGTGTCTAGTTTTGCCATCTTCAGTGAGCTCTGCATTGTAGCAGTGAGGGTTTGGGAACAGCAGTTGAGAAGGACCTTCCCTGACACTACCAAAATATGAACTCATTGAGTAACAGATTGTGTGTGGGAAAAGGAGTGGAGAGGTTTGTCCCTTTCTGGGAGCTCTTCCTAAGTATGTTTTCTTTTTCCAGAACAGCTGGGAACTTCCAGTCCCTGCACCATTATATAAGCATGTGTTAGTCTCTGCCATAAGCTACTGCTCTCAGTTCCCTTTATGTACGTATTTTGCTTACACTTGGAGAGGATGTAAAAAATCAGACTTCAGAGTTGATACAGTCAGTACTGGTGGATAATCAACATAATAAAGTAACTGAATTCAGTATGTCATAATTCCCACTTTGCTGCCTACAGAAAGCAGAACATGTGTACAAACCCCTCTTTGTCTGGGTTTTGAGCAATGCCAGCTGCAGAATCTGTTGTGTTCCTGCTGGGAACCCAGCTCCTGCTGCAGTGGTTTCTAGCTAGGGGCTGCAAGGGTCTTACAGTCTTCGGGTAGAGCGAGACCCAAGTTAACTGAGCCTTTGGTGGCACTCTGCAGGGTATTGCCACTTTTTCAGTAAGGCTTAGCTACTGAGAGTTAGGAATTCCTGCTGCAATGTCTGCTGTCTTTAAAACAAGCTTCACAGAAAAAGGGGCCATACAAAATGTCCTGTATCTCACAGTCCTCATTATTTTCTGGTAGATGGAGGTAAGTACTGTTTTGCTTAAACATCTGAAGAGATACTGTCCTAGCAATTGCAGGTCATCTTCTCCCCCACTTCCAACCTTATGTTTCAGAATTTCTATGTTACCCATAAGCAATTGTAGTCCTCATGATGCTGAGGAGATGCTGCTCGCCCATTGCCTTCTCTTTTGCAGCCTGACTCACCCTCACCCTTTCTCAGGTGTTCTGTTTTGTGGAACAGAACAGCACAGAGAGATTTCTAGGGACAAGCCTCAGGATGATTATCTGGCTCTTCCTGCACACCTTACTGTTGCCCACTGCATTTTTTTTCCTGCTTGTAGCTTTCTTGATGCAGCACTTGCAACACAGTATTAGGCTGCCATAAGGTCCTGTCCAGGGGAGAAGTCTTCCTTCAGTAGCTCATTCCTGTTTGACAACTGTTCCTTTCCCTTCATTCACCATGGATTTTTGTTTTACTTACTGCTTATTTCCCTCTTGCACTTTGAAGAGGGAAATACTAGTCACTAAAATAAAATACCTGAAAATACCCTGTGGAAGTGACCCACTAGTAAGCCTTTCAGAAGTGTGTTTAACCCCTCATCACAGGGACCTTGGTGCAGTGCTGCCAAGATCACATGCAAATGTGCAGTACAAGGTGTGATCAATACAATACAATTCTTGTATTTTCCAGTGAAAGTTCAGCCTGTAACTGGGAAAAGAGTTGGATTCATAACTAAAATATTTACATCTGTGCCAGCCCCTTCCTAACTGACCCACAGAACAAATCTGCTGTCTCTCAGGGTACAGCATTAATTTGTTATGGATCCACATAAAATGATTTGTGGGTTTTGTGGCAAGGTACCATTAAGTATTATACAAAAATCCTGGAGAAGTATAATAATATGTTTTTAAAATATAGTGCCTTTTTTTGCAATTAGAAGTCAGCAATTGTCAATGTAGCACCTTAATATTAATTTGTTTTGTCTTGTAATTTAAAGTGTATGTGTGATAAATGTTGCCAGGCTGTCATTAAAAGTTTTAAAAGAGGCAAAAGAAATAGGAAAAAAGAGAAAACATTTATATTATGAAGAAAAGCTGTTCCAGACTTTTTTTTTTTTGCTTCTGTGCTTCCAGATAAACATTTTCTGTATTTATCTAACCAAAAGATTCCAAGGTATTGATGAGCATTCATCTGTATTGCTGATCTATTGCTCAAAAAAGCCCAAAGTCAGATACACCAGGTCTTTATAGTGATTGCCTGTTCAAACATTGAAAAATTAAGCTCTTAAATGATTCTATCATATTTGATAAAGTGTCAAGATCTCAGAGAACTCAGTCAAATAAGAGAGCTAGAGACAGTAGAGCTGCCTGTGCCCTGTGCTGTTTCAACATGCCCTATGCTAGAGGTGAATACTGAACCTGCAGTATTCTCTGCAGAAGAGGCAGTAAAACCAGTTATGGCAAGGTAATGTAAAAGAATGTTTTGAGATTTGTAATTATATATGTCCTGCTTCTGATTTTTTTTCAAAAAGACTAAAGCCTTGCAACACATTCTGCAAGATAAGCATACCTGAGCACTGGAAATGGAAATTTAATCTGTAATACTATTCCTGTTTTGTAGCTTAACAAGCAATATTGCTTCCCCTTTCAAAAATTTTTTGACACTATGCTAAAAGCACAATACCTGATAAGATAGTTTAAAAGGAGGTAAAACTTACATATGCTGAAAATAAAAACATATATTAATGGTAGAAAAGCTTTCATTCCTATGATAACTTTATCTGATATTTTTTTTTCTGATTTACCAGAACTATATTTGGCACTTACAAAATAATATTAAAGGTCCAAGTCACAATTTCAATAATACCTTGCATACTATTCCTAGTTATTCTACTTTGTATTGTAAATTTTACTTAAAGAAGATACTTCTGTTCACGAGATTTGGCAAACTCATGTTGCTGTTTTTAAATGAATATATTGTAAGTTAAGTTGATACCAAGTAAACTCTTGTAACAGTTCTGCTCATACAACTGGCAGTGACATTGTGTATGGCAGATTCTTGTGGCACTAATTTTGGATTTAGTAAGATTATTGAAAAACCTGTAAGATAAAATACAGGTATGGAAAAATAAGTCTTCTTTTTTTTTTTTTTTTTTTGATAAAACATATATCATGTCAAAATTATTAAATGGTATCATTCTGTGGTCTTGTTTATCCAGTACCCAACTTGTTTGATGGTTTTCTGAAAGTGCTAAAATTTGGTGCAGTTTACTTCTTTTTTTTTTTTTCCTTCCATACTAAGGGTGTTTTGAAAAGGAGAGACCAAATTCAAGGCGAGCTGGATTCCAGAGTTGATGCTTTAGCCAGTAAAAAGACAGAGAAGGATCTGGTAAGTGTTTTCTTCCAGGCCGTGTGGTACCGGCAGGAGAGGCGCGGGAGGATGCGTGTCCTCTGGGGCCGCGGGCTGGGGCTGGGTGCTGTCTCCACCTCTGGTAGCTCTTTGTGCCAGGCAAAGGCCATCACCAGGAAGAAGCAGCACTTCAGAGCTGGGCTGCTGGAGGGGAAGGGCTGGTCATGGTGGGCGACCACTGGCCTTTGTCAACACAGACTGTACCACGGCTTATTTTCAGTTTTTCTGTTGACTTCCACACTTGGAGTTAACATAAGGTAACAGTTGCTGCAGTGCTCTTGTAGCTGCTGCTTCATTGATGTAGGAGAGGTAGAGGAGGTGATTAGAATCAGCAAAGCTGTTCATTAAACTTATTTAAAGTAAAATGTTCTGCATTCTGTTCTTACAGGTTTCTGTTTTTTCTAGTTGGGCCCAGGGATATGTTTTTTTGCTTCAAGTATGAATCCTTCATTCGTTCTATTGAAGTCAGACTGTAACTGGTACCCCATGGGGACAGGCATCCCCAAAACCACCAGCAAGGCTCAGGAGCCAATTAAAAACAGCCTCTGGGATGAGAAGTGGCATTTTTAAAATTTTTGATTGTTAAACTCTCCAGCCTAAATAATGTCCTTTTAGCACAGTATTAACACCAAGTGTTATACAGTGTAAATAATATGTAAAAATGACTAATAACTTCTTAGTACATCAAAGGAGAAAATCCTTAACATTTCAGATACTTTTTATTGGGCTTGTTCTAATTTTCCATGTAAAGATGAGCTGTTTAGATAGTTTTGGCACTTGAAATGCATATTTTCATTTGATTTTTTTGGCACTGAGATGAATAAATAAGAATGTATTGCTGAACTCTGATATCTACAATGGCTGTGGTATATTATATAACAATTTGCTCTGTGTACTGCAGTGGGACATTAAGTAAATATCTCTGGTTTTGGGGATTTTTGAAGCAGAAATTTTGAGTTCTCTACTTTATTTGCTGTTTCTCCTGTCCTTTTTTCTTAGTTTAAAGCCTGAAGCTCTTGTAAAATGCACAGAGGATGGTGAGTTGGAGAAGCCCCCTAGGCTGGGAGTTGGGTGGCCATGGCAGGTGCATTCAGTGACGAACTCAGCTCCATGCAGCTTGTTTAGCAGCCAGACTCATTGTTGTTTACTTAGAAAATCCACCATAGCCTGGCAGGGCATGCTATCTTTTCAGGATGCATTTCCTGTTATAATCTGATGGAGCTCTCAGTGTGCATGCACTCCCTTTTCCTGAGCTGTGACAAACTAAAAAGGGATATTTTTATTTTAGCATAGTATTGATCATACCATGTTGATTTGATACTGACAATGGTTTACTCCATCATGAGATGTTTGTACTTGCTTTCAGTAGGATTCTGAAATCAGTTTGCCCAAACTTTTTTTTTTGTTTTTTGACTCTGTGTATGTTTCGATTTCTGCATTTACAGTTTGGTAAAGGCTTTAGACACTGATTACCCAAGTGCTCAGATATTTGCTTTATCTTTCTAACCCCTCTATTTCTTACTAATTTCAGAGAATCCTCTTTTTGAGAGCCTCGTTCTCCTTGCAGTCTCAAAAGAGCAGTAAAACAGATGTCTGTTAGTTTAATCTGATAATAAAATCCTGTGTTCTCTAATTGAGTGGCAGCTGTATCCTGAAGACTTTTTCTTAATTAGAAGCTGAAGCCTTTTTCTAGTAAGGATAGTTTGGCAACAGAGAATGGTGTCCTGCTATTTTTGACCATTCAAGTGACTGAACTATTTTCTTGGTCATTTTTTTACCATGTTTTCATTTTTATTATGTGTTGAAATATTTTTCTAACACTTCTAACCAGACTTAATAAAGGTGGTCATAACACAGGTATGTTGTTGGAACGGTCTCAGACACCAAGTTTGGGTGTATCTGCACATATCTATTCCTAAGCAGAACTGCTGTAGCTTCTAATGATCTCATAGGTGTCAGATTGAACCTGTCAGTGCAATCTAGTAGCCAGAAATTTTGCTGACAATGAGTGGCATGAACCCTAATCTCATTTGAAGTACATTTCCACCACAGATAAGGAGTCTCAGACTGTCATTAGAGCTGATAAAAGGCTGTGAGATATTTAGCATTGGTCGTGGCAAACATTAAATGATTTAACAAACACAAGGTTGTACAGCAGAAGAATGTAAAACATCCCTAAGGTCAGTGCAGTTGAAATAGGCTGGAATTGCAAATTTGTCCTTATGGGACATTAGGCTAATCAGCTGGAAAAAAAAAATGTTTTCTTGAGCTGTGTTAGAGAGCTGCTTGTGGTGCTGCTACAAAAGCCAAAACCTTGGTTTCTACTCCAAAAGTTGGTCCACAAAGGAGGCAATTATTCAGGGTATGGATGGTTTGAAGACTGTGATTTTGGATGCAGGCTCTGACAGAGACTGGGTCTGACTTTGGTACCCTCCTGCTTATCAGACATTTCTTACCTTCAGAGCTGTGGCTGTAAAGATAGTGGGATATGCTGCTCCATGATTCCCACACTCCATCCTGAAGGTTACACAGCAATGCTTGTGTATCCCTCTATGGTTTGGGCATTTTTAAACGTTTTAGTCTTGCCACTAGGGCTGATCATAATTCTGAAAAAAGGTTGGTATTAATGTGCTCTGACAAAGCAAGATAAGCATTAAATGCCAACTTGAGGATTCTAGTTTTCATGATTGAAACTGAGCAGTAAAGAGATGAAATGCTGAATCTATTACATTCTGAATATATTTTGTGTTTTAACTCCAGGCTAAAAAGGGGTTAGTATCACCAAGCTGTAGAATTAATTCACAGAGCAGGTAGAAATTTGTGCTATTTTGCGTAGTGAGATGGTGTAAAATGCTGTGTTGCCATGTAATTTGGCTCTTGGGCCATGACTCTGGCTACAGTCACACGGTCCATGTCTGGCAGCACTCTGCCCTAGCAATGCCTGGCTCCCACCTTCCTGAGCTCTGGTCCCATGTCTGGTGAGTGCTGTGCTGGCCTCTGGCCATCACTGGTGGGAAATTTCATTTCTCACACTGGCTGCCTCAGAGAGATCCATGTAAGAAAAAGGATTCAGAATCCTGTTTAATTTGCAGGATCAATTGTAACAATTTACACCGCGTAAATAAGGAGCATACTAGGTAGATGTTTTTGTTAAGTCCAAGCCATTCTTCTTTCATTTCTGCTGTCATGGCAGTTAAAGAGAGAAGCATTGATGGGTTTTTTCAGTTTTGAAAAAGTAGACCTTGAACATGTGTGCTTGACATGGTGACATGTGGCATAATGCTGCCTTTAGACCGTAAGTCCAAACCTTGCCTTAATACATGTGGTTTCTTTGAGGCATTAGAGTGGGATATTTAAACTGGATATCCATGCAGAGGTGTATAACAGAGTCTACTTGACCATATCATGTTCTGACTACAGTATGGAAGAAATATGTAGTTCCTAGAAAAGGCTAGACAAAAACAAACTGTAAAATAACTTAAAGTTATAAAGACTGAGGTAAGGGAAAGCTGCTGCAGCCAGGACTCCTATGTCAGAGAAGTTCTTTATGTGTATAGACTAGTGTATTCCTACATAGGAACTTTTATTTTGCAAAAGCAGAGAATGGATTCAACTGCCTTTCCTACTCTAATTCATCTTTAAAATGTCATCATTTTCAGTATTCTGTGCACATTCATTTTTTGGTGTTTGAAGGAAAGGCAATTAGCAGGGAACATGGTCAAAATACCAAATCCAGTTGTCTGTAATTCCTTTAAAGGTAATTCCCCCACATTTAAACTTTGGATTAGCCTTTTCATTTTGAATGCAGTGTAATAGTTGAAATTACCCTAGTCTGTAGCTTGATTAGTAGTCTGGCCAGATAACTGAACTTGGGCTTTTCAGTAAAGTAGAAATACTTTTTTTTTCATTTTGTTCCTCGTTAATAACCAGTATGTCATTAACCTAGAAGTGTGGCAGAGAAAATAAGTGTGGAAATCAAATCTAACTAAAAATGTTTGTTATTGACTGTGAATAACATCGATTCAGATGAAATTTTCAGTTTTCCTAGCTAAGGAGTTCTTGGCTTCTTTGAGAGCTGAATGGGATGCAGGTTCTGTGACCCTTTCAGGCAGTGTTTGATGATTCAGTTTGTGTCTGTCTGATGGCAGCATCACTGCTGTTGCACTCAATCACTGTTCTGCCCTGCATGGTCCAAGCTGGAGGCTGTGCACCCAGGCTTTCCATGTCTTGCTCTGAGTTCTGACATTTCTGTGTTCTACCGGGAGCACAAGTATTCCTTTAAAATCCTGGAAGTTAGTCCTGGAATCCTGAACTTCCTGTCAGTGAAAACACCAGCTCTGCAGAAAGCTAAAGTAGCTATCCAACTTTACACAGGTGTGGTATAAGGAAGAAACTGTTTGCTTTATGGCAAAATATAAGGACAAAGAAGAAATGTATGGAGCCTGAGTTGCAGTGGAAGCAATTTGAGGAATTAAGTTTTCCTGCTTGATGTTCCTTGTTTTGGTGGTGTTTGTGCCTGCCTTCCCTCCTGCTGCAGACAGTGGCTCTGCAGTCCCAGAAGGTGATTTTGCACTAGCCACAGGAGATGTACCTCATTCTGTGACCTGGTGCCAGGCAGAACAGACAGCTGATGAGTAAATGACAATAGGTAACCGAATTACTGAGAAGACCAGAAAAACTCATTAAAGACAGGGCTGCTGTCCACTTACTCCCATTACTGGCAAGTCAGCTTGTGCATCAGCTTGTACATCTACAGTAATTAGAAGTAAGTAATGTCTGTAGAGTAGCCCTCAAAGTTTTGGGTCCTGGATTGCTGTGAAAGAGTTTCTTTTCTGTAGAAGTCCTTTCATTTAATTTCTTTCTCTGCTTCTATATTTCTTTTTCCCTCATATGGTCAAACACAGTTCCACAAGAAAAGATGGTAATGTGACAGGAAAGAAATCAGAAAGTTTGTGATTTTGATTTCTGCTGTCTTCTCCCATTCTGTTTTCTCCTGTTATCAAAGATTCTGACAGGATTTTCTCAGTTTTCCTTGCCAAATCTAATTTGTACAATTGATTCTGCTTCAGTAAAGCCCTCTATATATTTCTTTTTTGATGCATTAATATCAAGTGCTAGTGAAGAGGTGCCAGAGTCTATAACTTCTCTCAGTGAAAAGATACAGCTCCAGGAATACTTTCATTCTGGTCTATATTTTCTGTTATTAATGTTTCAGAAATTGTAGTGAGTTATTAATTAAGAATTAATTTTAAATTTATCCCTGCGGAAAGACTTTTTTTGCTAAGTTAAATACCAACCTTGGTTCTGCAGTTCTCTTCATCTCCACTACAGTCAATTGATTTAAATAATTTTGGAAATGATGATTTTTGCTAATATTTTTTAATGTTTAAAATTAATATTTAGTTCTCAGAAGAGATTGGGAAACTTGAAGACAAAGTTGAACGTGCCAATAATGCTCTGAAAGCGGATTGGGACAGGTGGAAGCAGAACATGCAGTGGGATATGAGATCAACATTCATGAATGTGGCTGAGAACAATCTCCGTTATTATGAAGAGGTAAAACTCTTTCTCACAAAAATGTTATTTTTTCGTTATTTCAGTGAAGAAGTCCATGGGTTCTCTGTAAAGAGGAATTTTTCCATTTTAGTTCAAACATTTGGTAACTTTGGAATCAGTTTCCATGGAATAGTGAGGCAGTTATCCTTAATTTGACAGATTTCAAGCAGAATATATTTTATTGTGCCCAAGTCGTTGATCCTGAGTTCATCATCGACAGAGGGCACTCTTGTTTTACTAACCACAACAACTTGGAACATGATTTTTGGTTCAATGTCAGCTGCTATGTTTCAGTTTGGAAACATTTTGCTGTGAGAGCATGAAGAAGCCCTCTGGAAGGCTCAGACCTGTATGAGAAAAATGTTTAAATGTGATTCCATCAGATTTTTATTTTCAGCTCAAATGCCACAGGTAATATTCTTGGTAAGAATTTCCAAGAATATATGCTAGGAAGGAGAATTTGAAAACATATAACAAAATACATTAAGCATTCTGTGAAGTTTCCTCATGGGAAACACAATGTTGATTGAAATGCGCATTTGAAAATATCTCAGATGTCTTGAAGATTTTAAAATAATTTCTCCTTACTTTTGGGGAAAAAAATGGAATGCACTGAGCCATCTATTAATCATAAATTAGTCATTTTCACACATACATTTTGGTATCTGTAACTTCAGTCCTGTAGTCTGAGCCTTTTATGGATTGCACATTAGCCAATGGCAGTGCTCTGGTTTTACAAATCATTTTGTTAAAACATAATTGAAAAGACAGAGCTCTTGATCATCAAGTCTAATTAATTAACATGCAGTCTGTGAGATGCATGGACATTGACAATCTGTTGTTACATATTAAGATCAAAATATTTTCAGAAATCAGGCAGCAAGCTTTTGGCATCCTCTAACATTGTCTTCATTTATTGATGGTCTCTGACTTCTATAGCAGCAATATGTATGTTAAAACAATGCTGACTATATTAGAATATTTTCTTTGTGAATGATTAGCTAAAACATAACAATAATGATTTGGTTCTTTTTCCTGTCTAGAAATGTTTTTTTGCTGAATTAGAAATTTAATCCAGAGCATCAAAGCACATATTGTATGTGAAATTAACTGTTCTTAAGCCACAAACTGTAGAAAATTATTCAGCTGTATCTGTAACTGCCAGAGGTACTTCTTAAACAGCTTCTAAAATACCAGACAAGTTGGTTTATACTGAGGCACGATATTTTGTTGGTGCTTTTCTTGAATATTGAAATCTTCATTAAATGGTTTTGCTACTACATCTTTGTAGATCTACATTTTTAAAAAAGCACCTTATCTTACTACAGCAGTTGCAAAAATAAGCAATATTGTGCTAGCTCTATCACTCCTTGTTTGCAAAGTGAGAGTTTACCAATTTCTTTCTGTTTTATCAGAAAATCATTATCTAATCCTGATACTCAAAAGAACCTGATAAAGTTAATATTTCGATTGGGAGTTTTCACCTAAAATTTGTTTATTTAAGACCCCTGGTTAATGGTGATGGTTAATTAATAGAGAAGTGATTACTGATTACTGTCAGAGGCCTGTATAGCTCAAACTACAAGTGTGTACTCCAGAAAGCAGCAGGAAAAGAAGCTCTGGCATTTGCTCCTGCTGGTTGGGAGTGAAACTTCAGGAAGGGAATCTCAGAAACCTGAGAAGCAAAATATTATTTTTATGCTTTCAGAAGGAAAGAGAATTCAATCTTAAATGTAATAGTTTGAGTCTGACTCATTAAACTCATGCACAAACAGTGTCTGTTACAGTGTTTTTCACTTGTTCAGTTATTACTTGCTTCATTAGCATTCTTTCACGTGTCTGAAGTTACTCATTCAGACTTTTGATGCACCATTTGATGCTTACTAAGCCTTTTCTTGCTGTAACATCACTCGTGTTATTTCCTGCCTTTTCCCCAAAGCATGTTCTGTGCATTTTCCCAGGCATCATGGATGCTATGAATGTGATTCAGTCTTCCAGTTGTTCTGTCCAACTCATATGAGGACTCATCTCCTGCTTTCTAACTCGGTGACTACCCGATTCTCATCCTTTCCGCAGCTTCCCCCACCCCTCAGTTAAACTGTGCCGCTCCATGAGCAGTGTCCCATTCTCTTCCCTACAGCAACGTTTCACTGTGCTTCTCTTTATTCCCCTTGCTGACTGCATTTCCCAGGCACACAAGCAAAGAAGGAGGCTTTTCTGTTCACAGTCATTCTCTGCAGCGCTTAGATTTTGGGAACCACAAAGTACTGAGAGACAGGCATCTGGTATTTTCTGATGGCTGCTGCAGCAGAGAATGCAGCCCTTCAAAACTGTATAAACCCAAGCCAGTGTGGTCACAAACAACACAGCAGCATGTCAAAGTACACTAGAATTTCCAAAATGTCATTTCATCTATGTCACAATGGGCAAAGAATATGACCTTATGTTTGTTTGGGTTTTACCTTAATTGTAGTTGCCTAAGTGTTCTGCTGTCAGCTTGTCAAGCATCACTTAGCTAGCATAAAAGAGTATCTCTTCCTTAAGCTGAATTAATGTTCACATGAATTAATTGTTACTCTAAAGTGTTACCTGTAATTATGTTTCTCCAGATTTACAATTTTAAGAGTTATTCCTGTAGTCTTCCAGTTCACTGGCTGTCTGCATTTATTAAACTTGAATAAGAAGTGTTCCTTTGTTTCTCCAGCTGTTTTGTGTCTCTCAATGCTGTGGTAACAAAGATGTGAATAAAAGCCCAGTGTTGCAGATTTACAGGGTGCTCCAGTGCAGGCCTGTGAAAATGAGAGCTTTCAAGTAATAATGTGTAAGCTTTGTTATAATATATTTAAAATCATTTAGGAGCCAAGAATTACCATGACTGACCAGTCATTTGGTATTCCTGTAGCTGGTCTCAGTGGTTCATACAGTTCTGTACTACCTTTCCTCTGGAAAAGAGTTGAATACATCCTTAAGTCTCTCTGTATTCCACAAAGTCTTAAATCCAAAATAATATTGTAATAACAATGACAGTAAATGCATTGCTAAAATAAGGAGGACTTTCTGAAACAATATGAAAAGGTTTTAATTTTGAAAAGTTCATAAATTTCCCACTATTTCTGAAGTAAATAGCATTGATTCAGCACATGTTAACACTGTACATTTATTTTATTCCTTTTCATCAGGCCTTAGGCATGACACCATTGTCTGACAGCTTAGTCCAGAAGAAGTATCTGCCAAACAGCTGGAATCACAAACTGTCCACAGGGTGGAGCTTTCAGCTGAGAAACTGAGTGTCACCATGAATATTTTCATTAGTTTAGAAATAGATATTCTAAAGATGCAGCATCACTAAACCCAAAGCAGGATACAGAATTAGTGGTGGTGCTGGCAGTGTTACATAGCTGGCAGCTTTCAAGTGTTGCTGCTGCAGACTAGCAGAACCAACCCGGGCACTGTTGAACTCTGGCTTCAAAGAATAGAAGCAATTAAACATATGCTAAATTTTTCACTTTTTCTCATGTGTTTAGTATAGCTAGTACATATGCAGCCAATGAATTTTGGTAACTTATTCTTTTCAGGAAAACTACCAGAATAAGTGGCTAGGTTTTACAGCCCAACCCAAAGACTAATTATACATTGTAAATCCAGCAAATATACCAGAGTTTGGGTTTCCGCTGCCTGTTGGGTACTCCAGGAAATGCAGACAGATTGGTGTTTTTTCCTAAAATGGGATGATAGTTAGTTTTGGCATTGAAAGAATGTGTTGTTTCTTCAGCATGGATGAACCTTTGTTTTAAAGCATAGCATTTGATTTCATTTATTGCATGGGAAATTAATCCTGTTAAACCCTTGCATCTTAATCAGATACTCAGTTACCTTTGATATAGTCAGATTCTTGTTGGTATTGGCACACCTTAGTATTTTTCAAAAATATAAATAATTTCCTGATTTTTTAAGTGTTTCAAGCACAATTTAGTGTATTTCTGTGACCTACATTGTTGTACAGGCATAAATTGATCCAAAAGATTCATCAGGGCAAACCAATACTTGTTCTCCATTACAGCAACTTCCCTCTAACTCTAAAGCCCTTATGTACCTCTCAGTCTTGTAAAAGCTGTAGAAAAATAGATGAGATTTGTTATTTGCCCCAGAGGCCTCTGCAGTGATGCATTTAAGCAGTCATTTGGTCGTGTAGCAGAAAGTTGGCTGCTCCTGCGTGTTTATCACATCCCACCTTAGCCATGCCTGGGAGTTCAGCTACCAAACTTCATGAGATTGTCAAAAGCTCCCCCATCTGAGCTGTTTGTCCCTGTGCATGTTGCTTCAAAGGCAGATCCATCTTTGAACCCTCATTCACTTCAGCCTTTAAAATTTTTTAAAAATAATTTCGGGAAGACGTTTTTTGGACTGTGAATTACTGTTTCTCTGTGGTCTAGTTTTTGTTCCCCTGCACACAGAAATCATGAAAATACTTTCTGTTTCTCTCAGACACAAACAAGTCTTCATTTTAAGATTCTACACCAAAAAATGCCATCATAAGTGCTATATTTAAGGTATCAGCCATGGATAACTGGGGACTGGAACAGAAACACACATGGCATGTGACACACTTACTTCTGCTTGCATCCTTACTACATGTTCTATTTTTATATCTCCTTTTTCATTATATATGCAATTGTACTATATGAAAAACTTTTTACTGCTTTTTCTAAGAATGATGTTGCAGAATAGATATGTGTCCTCCAGTAGTAATGAGAATATTTTAGGTATAGTAGCCTTATTTAAGTTCTTGCTATTTCATTTTGTGTATTTAGGCTTTATGTTTTCCATCGGGCTTTTACAAGTAATTGGATTATGAATTCCAATCCTGTGCAAACACATTTAATTTCCTCAGTCTGGATTTTCTGGGGTTTTTTTCCTTTCTGTCTCCTTTCTGAACACTGGCTGATCCTCTGTTTTGATCTCCATTTTCAACCTCCCAGGAGAATGGAGTAAAATCATTTGGTAATAATGTTGAAGTATACATCACTAACAAAATGTCGTTTATGCAGTTCATGCTTCACAATGTGAAAAGCTTGAGCCTAAGGCACAGGGACCTAGATTTGTTTTGGTGTGGTTAATTATAAAATCTGTCAGCTGTAGGAGCACTGTGATGTCTGACAGTGAAATGAGCCACCATTGCTCTTACATTTTAAAAAATGTGTTTTGGTTATACAAACAGGGATAAATCATAAGCTGAATAACTTGTGCAAAAAAATGCTTTGCATCTTTGTCTGGACAGACTTCAGTAGATCATATCTATCTGGTTAAGCAATGTATTATGATTGCATTTTAACATGTGCAGCTTGGCTCAGTGTTGAAAAGATAACACAAAGGCATTTTTGCATTGCAGCCGGTGCTGATACATGTATTTTAATTCACATTACTGAAATTATGGAATAACAAAACTTGGACTTATGTGGTAATTCAATTAAACTGTGGTTCAGATAAAAACCTGTCATTGCCAATGAAAGACTCTTCAAGAAAAAGGATTTTTTTTCTTATACAAGGTTTTCTTGTACCACACCTAGAAAAAGCTTAGAAAAACAGCTGTGCCTTGCAGCTTTCTAGGATGGTGATCCAGGCTGGGCTCTAGCAAACAGAAGTTGTTGAGTTTGAGTGCCACACATTGCTAGCAGCTGCCTCACTGACATTTCAAAACCAAGAGGCCACGTTGCAGCTCAAGCCTCTCAGATAGATTCAGCTGCCACAGTGTCACATGAAGGAGGGGAGAATCTAATGATCAGACTTTAAGGCTTTACACTAAAGGTCAAAAAGACCTTTTAAATCAGAAATCAGTTTTCCACACTTGTAGTTCACTGTTCAGGCTGGCAGTATCTTCACTGTTTCTCCCTGGTGGACCATTTCAAAATAACATTTCTCCAAAAAGTCAATGAAGAAAGCAGATTTTCACATGAATCTTAGCCTTTTAGTCCTCACTTTTCACAGTAATTCAAACCTCAGATATAACTCTGAACAGTAGCATAATGTTGTTGTGTGCAAGAGCAGCAGAAGTTACTTGGGGCTCTTGTCAGCAAGATCTGAAGAGAAAGACTGGGGCAGTAAATTCATGGTATCCATAGTCTAGGGGACAAAATCTGAATAACAGAAGTGATCTCGTGCCTGATAATAGCCAAAAACCTGTGCAAAAAATAAGCTCATGCTTTTTCTTTGTGATCTTTCAGCTCAGTTGGCTGTTTTAACTGCTCTCATTTTCTTGCAGACCCACTTGTTCTACTTTCTTATGTCTTTAGAGACAAAGCTACTGCTTGTTTTTTTCTTGTTACTTTTGTCACCTTTAGTTTTATGGGTGTCCCTGGTTCTCTATCCTTGAATCATCATGGATTCCCCCAGCTCCAGTCATCCTGTGTGTATTCTTTGTTTTTCTCTTCGAGCTTATATTTGACATTATCAGATCCTCCCACTCATCTGCTTACACACAGACATGCAGTTATACCAGGACCTGGCTCTTCAGTGTAGTATGATTAAATCTCCATATTTAATGGCAGAGTTTGGAAGTCATTCACAAGAAATCTCTAATGGAGTTAGGTGGCTGCAAGTTCAAGCAGGGTCATTTTAATGTCTCCTGAGCAATGACAGATGGATACAAGGTGTTTCAATGAGCTGGGCTTAGCAGGTTGCTGTGGCTTGAATAGTTTATGGCAAAAGATTTCAGTTAGCAAAGAACACTGTTTTCAGGGCACTGATTTAATTGAAAGTTCAGGTAAATGGAGTGTGCTGTCCAGGTTTTAATATATGTTTCCTGGGAAATTTCAGAAGACTTATTTATGGTGCATAATAAAGATTCTTCATGGAAAAAACTCTTTAGAGGAAGTAGTAAATCAGCTGCATTGTGAAGAACAATAGGTATGAATGTGTAAGTCAAAATTTTGTAAGAACATTTCCATTTCAAGGGCTTTTTTTCAATAACATCAGAACAAGGAAATTACTGCAGCAATTTGCCTGTCCTGTTCTACTGACAGAATTGAAATAGTAGAAACCTGGTGCTTTGGGTTACAAGCAATGACTCACTGCAGGTTACCTTGTGACAGCCTTGCCATGGCTCTCAACACTAATTTATGATTTAGAATGGCTTACCAAGCTGCCAACACTCATTTAAGCCAAATTGAACCAAAGTAATTTGGGGGTTTTGTTGGTTTTCTGTTTTTTTTTTTCATTTTACTGCAGAATTGATGCTTCAAATAAAAAAAATAGTTTTTACAAGTGTAAATACATTTTTCTATAAGCTGAGAAATACCACCTGTAAGGATAAGAATTTCCCTACTCCTAGCCTCTGCCTTTCTGGTTCTATTTCTTTCCCATTACTCTGGGGAAAAATGAATTCTCTCCTTATTTAGAAAAAAAAATGGTTTAATTTAACTTGGAAGGAAAATTGGGTATACATTAGGAATCCACAGAGATTACAAAGGAACAGTGCCTGACAATGTGCTTTCTATTTGGAAGAGATCTTTGCCTGTAACTAAAGGAAGAGATTAAAGAAGAGCATAATTAATGTTAGCATCTTCTCTGCTACAACATACAATTACAGTGCTCACAGTGTGTGCCTGTCATTATGTAAAATTGACCTTTACAGCTCACTCAGCATGTTAGCTAACATTTTGCATATCACTGAGCTGCCTAGGAAACCGTATTTTGCTCTTACCATGGTCCTACAAAAGCAGCTTGTGACAATGTGTGTGTATTCTGCTATTTTTTAATTCTTTTACTCCTTGGCTAACAGTTCACAGCAATCTCTCTGCTGTACTCATATGTGTGTGTTTGGTTTTCTTAAGTGCCTTGCTACGTGGGAGTCCTTCCTAGCATCTCAAACAGTGGATCTTCGTGTGGATGAAGATTCTGAAGACAGGCCTTGAATAATATCTCTGCTTGACCTCTGCCTTTTCCATACAGTTTCTCCCAACCAAAGTGCTTTATATGAGATCAGATACATTATTAAGTTTAACTGTTAAAATCAGTGAAATGCAGGAAACCAGCTTATTGTACACTCAGGTATTCCAGTCCTGAAATACATTTTGAAACATGCTATATATTGCTTTATATTGCTTAGCTCTGATTTTACATATTTTATGCATTTGCATACAATTGTTTTCATAAATATTGTGAAATTTTGATATAAAGTATTTTAAATATGTAAAAATAGCTCCATTTTAATAAAAAGTTGAATAAGAAAATTTTGTCATCAGTCTGTATGCTAGTCTTTTTTAGAAGTATTTTGGTATTTTAGCATGCTTCTTAGATTATCTTTCTTGAGTAATTTCTTGTTCTTGTAGAATTATGTCATGTAGTCCTCAAGGACTAGTATTTTAGTATTATTTTAGTAGATCTTTCTAGTTGTCCAATGGCAACATAGGACATAAAGATGCCAGACATATTCTGCTGCTTTAAAATGTTGATAATTTAGTTTTCAGTTTGCATTATTTACATGTTTATTAGACATCTTCAATTGACATTTTTTAAAGGATAAAGAAAAAAGTGACAGTTCACAAAACAGACTGTTTGTACAGTGATACCATTAGTCACAGCACTGATCCTGCCAACACAAGAACTTCCATTTGGAGTTTGCAGGGTGAAACCTGCTCCCATGGCTGACACACCTTTAATCCTCAGCTTCTTTCCTCTTTAGATAGTCAGTTTGGAAGAGGAGGGGTTAAGAAAATAAGAGGTTTGCATTAAAATGATCAGCTGATTCACTCATGCAATATGCATTAAAGTCTTCCAGTCACTGAATTATTCCACCCAGAAGGTCCTCCAGTCTGCAGCTGTAGTTTCTGCAGTTCTCCCTGGTGCGTAAGGTCTGAGCAAGCCACAGGCTTTATATGGAAAGAATGAGCGCAGGAACCAGAGACAGCCTAACCAGGGCTCTGGCCTTGCAGCAGAGCAGGGCTTCAGCCATCACCTGCACCTTTTGTGGTGGCATTTTGTGAGCTTGCTCTGGTCAGTCACCTGATGGCTGCAGGGAACAATTCCAGAGCACGTGGCTGCTGCTCCTGGGTGGCTGTGGAGCTGTCTAAGCTGGGCAAGGATTTTGTGGCTTTGATCTTAAAAAATGTATATTGCAAGTAAGACCAGTATTCCAGACCTGGAATACCAGCATGACCTTTTCAGCAATGTTAGGAAAAGTGCTCTCATGCTGCCCCCATGAAGTAGTAGTGAAAGCTCTGCTCGCTTTTTTCATCTGTGGAATGTCAGTTAAGGTGCTCCTGAAATCCTGCAGGGAGCATGAATCTCTCCAAAAGTGGACAACTCCCTGTGCAGAGGTGAGTCTGTGCTCAGAGGGCAGTGCAGTGCTGAAGGGCTGTGCCTCACAGACTGTTCTCCAGCTGTGCTGGCAGTGGATCCTTGCAGGAGGCAGGGAACAACAATGTGGCTGGAATGTGCTCTTTTCCCACTGTACCCTCCTGATGATTCTTTTAACATCAGAGCTTCTATCAATGTGCTTAATAGCCTTAATGGCTTTCTCTTTTTTTTTTTTAAATATCATCTAAACTCACAGGATTTACCATGATGAATATCAATGAGTTCCACAACTTAATATGTAGGAAAAATCAATTAATTTTGTGATCTCCTAAACCAGCTGCCCAACAACTTCAGATAACCTCTTCTGCCTGTTAAATTGTGAGAAGAGATGAACAACTCTTTCCTATTTGTCTTCCTTGTGCCATTCAAGAATTTACAGACCTCTAGCATGTTTTCCAAGTACTGCCTGTTTTCCCAGAGGAAAAGCCATAGCTTAATACCATATTGTACAAAAGGCACTTCACATCTGTGCTCATTGTTACTGCTTCTCTCTGTATTTTCTAGTTCCGCTGCAACCAGCGTTCAAAATGCAGACACACCAGAAATGTACATGTTGTCATAATTATGCTTTGATTTTTGTCATCATATTCCTAATTTATTTTTTGAAGTACCACTGAATGCTGAGCTGCCATTCCACAGAACTGTCCACAGAGCTATTCTGAAGGTTACTGAATAATTTAATATCCATCAGTGTGTATATATAGGAGAATTGGCTTTTCCCCAGTGAGCATTTATTTGCATTTATTAATACTCAATTTAGCCTGCTGTTTTTAGCTCCTAATCTCTGTAATGTACAGTTCTATAAACAGGATTGCAACAAGACAGACAGCAGTAACACTCTGAATACCAGATACGTGGAGGTTCAAGGAACTGAGCTTGAACAGGCTTACTGGAAGGCTAGAAATACTTGAGTGTAACCCAAAATTACTACTATGCCGCTAATTTAGGCACCTCTAAGGTCATATTACATCTGATTAGCTGAGATGGGGAGTGCCAATGTGTGTTGCATTGATTTTACCTGTACATTCTGCTGGACTAGAACATTGTTACCTGAGACATTTGGAAATCAGAAGCACCAATGGACATTTTCCATTCTAGGTAAAAATGTTCATTATGTTCATTATGTATTTTTCATTTCTTTTTCTCTTAGCTAGGCAGTAACTTATATGGGAAAGATTTTAGCAGTCAGTTTAATAGAGGCCTTCTTGTGACCATGTATTCCTGATTTTTTAGTACCTCTATCATCATGTAATAATAAGGTCTATTGTTGAGATCAAACATTGTCCTTTTCATGTCATGCAAATACTTCTGAAACTTAGAATTTTAGAAACTCTATTGCCTATATAGACTTATTTCCAAAGATTTTTCTTTTGTGAAGTCTTGCCTTCCTTAGGCTTATGATTGGAAAGTGCTTAAACTATTTGATTACTGAAAATCAGTCTGCCCCTTATTGGATTTTCATGCTCTGTGCATGTCACTGGTTCATATCTAAGGCCTGTAAACAATGCATCTCTCTCTTGTTAGGCTGAAAACACATACAAATAAAAGAACAAAAGCCTTCTCTGGTCCCTAACAGGGGAGCAAGTTGCTGGCAGTACAGGTGAAACAGAGATGTGTGTAAGAAATCAGTGGCCCTAAGCACTGAATGATTTTAAAGGGTCACCTGATACAGACTATCACTTCACAGCTGATCTATGGCAACATGCATGTCTGGAGAAAAAAGAAATAAATACAGGTTCTTCTGGCCCCTGCTGCTGTCAGCCTATGCCTAAAACAGTGACCATTCAAAAAGATATGTGCACTATGTATTGAATTATTTTCATTTACCTGAGAGGTGTGGCCAAGATTTCACTTCTAGTATCACTAAAATAAGGATAATACTGGCATAAATTAATCATTAAATCAACCTTTAAATCAGGAGTTTTGCAGGCCATGAGGAGTATCAAGTAGTTTTCTTTTATATGTCTAAATCATATTTAAATATCACACATCAGCACTGCCCACCATTCTGGACAAACAGTCCCTTACAACTTCATGAAGAATGGATGAGGGCAGAGGTGAATGTAATCAGCTACTCTGAACAACCTTACTCAAAGGGCTAAATAACCCAATTTCTAACAAATGCCAGCTGGTGCAACTGACTTGAGTAGAGGATGAGATTGTAAAACCTTTGCAGAAAGCACCTGGACAGCAAAACATTCATACAGCACTTGCTAGCTTTGCTGCTTTTAGTGTGTGGCCCTGCTGGTAACTGCTGTATGTCACACAGGCTGTACGTCACACAGGCATCATCGTGAAGGGAGAGAAGCCTTGTCTATACAATCCCACCGAGGCTCCTTATTGAATACAGAGTGATTGGAAGAAGTGCTGGCCAACAGGATGAACTATGAACTCCTTGACAAAACCTACTGTGCTGCAATTTTCAAGCTGCACCAATGTCTGGATGCAGCCCCCAGTGTTGGTGCCACTGCCTCACTGGGAGGAACAGAGAGGCAACAACTCATCTGAACCTGAAAGGGATGGACACAAACTTTCAGCAGATTTGGGAGGTTCTGGAGACCAGAAAGGTGAGGGTACATCCTGGTTTGGGTAAGATACACAACTGAAGAAATGAAGAACAGTAAGAGGATGTCCTTGTCCAAAACATAATTGGAAAAAATGTATCAAAAACATTGTATTAATTTTCCTACAGGCAGAAAGTCATATTTGAGGTTTAAACTTTTTTACCTAGATTGTGACATGACAGTGAGTTTTCAGCAGGAATAATTCATTTGATAGTTGTATTGCTTAGAAGTTTACTTAAGGAATAAGCATTATTGTGTCTGCATTAGTATTTAACCAAGAGTTACCAGAAAACCATTAACTCTTAAAACCAAACTAAGAAATTTCCTTCTTCCATAGCACAGCACAAGAGTCCACAGTTTCTATCTAATAAAAGGTTAAAGAGGGAAATTTATGAGGGTCCTTTTGAACCTAGAATATAATGAATCTATGAAATAGAGTGGAAATTGACAGTAATTATATTATTAAGATAAAAATTATTAAAAGAATTCAGTGCATCCTCTCCTGCTTTTGTCCACCAGCAATTCCTTTTGCAATAAACAAAACAACCTGGCAGATACTCAGCTGATATAAAAGTAAATTTAAAGCAAGGTTAGAAGATTTGTAATTTGGTTTGAGAGAAAATACCTAAATGAGAATAGCTCTTCAGAGAGTATGTGTTCAGTCACTGACAGGACAAATTTTATAAATGAATTTATTATGATAGCTTAACATTGTAAAGTAATTTGTTCAATATTTATTGGTGCATTGCAGCTGTTCCTTTATTCCTATGATTGCACCTGTTTTGTTACCATCTCGTTGTAGGAAAGAAAATTAGTGGAGAAGTATAAAAGGGGAGGTTCTAAAGCAGAAAAATCAATTCATTTATAATCTGTGATGATCATTGTGCACTGTGACACATAATTGCTAAAAGAACTTTAAAATATACAAATACAGTTACAGCAAATGAAAAATACACTTCTGCTACAAGCTGAACCTAGAACCTTTTATTTCTATTAGCCTTTTCTTCATGTGTGACTTTCTGCTGAAGCAGACTCTCAGTACAGCAGATCACCATCCCTATCCAGAATATCTAATACAGAATGGCAGTACTGGGTCAACCTGGCAAGTCTCAGCCAGGTTCTTATAAGCAAACTGAAAAAACCTATCTGGTTAAAATGCAGAGATGCCAATAGAAGACATCCCCTATTTTCCCCCCTTCCATAATGGCAGTAAAGCCGTTTTTGGCCCTGGTTCCTGCTCATGCACTGAGCACCTGGTCCAGGGTTAATAAGGACCTTTACAGCCACGCTCAGACAGAGTGCACAGTGCCTGGCCTGACAGGGTGGCACAGAGCAGGGTGTGCAGGGCTGGGAGCCAGGCACACGCTGGGCAAGGACAATCCCTTTCTCCTGGCCACCCCACTGTCAAGAGATGCTGAGGAGCAAAAGGAGGAACTGCACTTTGTCTCTTACTCAGATTCTGGGAGTGGTACAAAGATAACTGGCATCTGTCACTTGGATTGCAATCTAGACATAGATTTCAGAAAATAGAAAATCAGAAAATAGGGCAGAAGAAAAAGAATACCTTGGATACAACTAGAAGGATATTTTCTTTCATGGTTTAAATTATATTTAGCTTAGTTTTTAACACTTAACTTGAAATGTTCCTACATTATATGGGTTGCTACCTACACTGAATGTGTATGTGAAGTTTGTGAAGGTTGCCATGGGAATTCTGGCTTCCATGCCTGGAAAATCATCTGCAATTTGACAAAGCTCATAAATGCTATTGCTATACATGTTCATTTGCCCTTAGAAGTGTTTGTCTTCTGGAAGACCTTTATGGAAAAAAGTACTTTTTCATCTCTGCTTTGTAATATGTCATCTCATTTATCAAAAGTATTTATTCAGAACAAATACACTGCAGGGTTTTGAAGATTTTCCTTTGGAGTCCCTCTCCAATAACATGGATCCAGATGTTACATTATTCTAATTCATTATTTGTGGCACAGCTATTTTACTAATTTATTGGTATTAATTTTAGTTTTTTAAAAAATGTAAGATCAGAGCAGAAATTAATCTCTGAGTAATTCTAAGCATTCAAATGTATTTATATGGTGCTTCTTGGTTTTTTGGGTTTGTTCATTCATTCTGAGGTACCTGAACATACCCAATATGATTGCTGACCACACCATCACCATGCTGTGATCCAGGATCCATGGAAATTAATGAAGAGACCAAAGACTGTCTCCCAACTGATCAATATTCAAATTATTAATAGTATTTGGGGAGAATTAGCTCATTGAAAAGAAACAGGAACAGAAAACTACAATCAGTATCTTGTCTTACTCCTATATTTGGGAATGACCATAGTCTTTCTGCCACCTTTTTCTGAAAGGATGGAAGGTGATTTTTTGGGGACGGGGCAGCATTTTCCATTGTTTCATTTAAATTATCTCAGCTGTTCTTCAGCAGTGGCAATGTGTTTGGAAGGGAAGCAATAAAATCTTAATTATAGGGCTGTAGAAAACAGCTACAAATGCATATTCTACTGCTACATGTTCTTCAGAAGAATGTAATCAATTCACACTGTTTTTGAATGATGTTTCATATTGTCATCTTGTAAACAGATCTTAAAATAGCAAGTTTATAAAGAAAGCTAAATCTCTGTAATTATGAAAGCTTTTATTTTTTCCCAGTTAATCCTAAAAGAAAAGGTGGAGGCTGGAGGTGCAGCAGCTTTGATTGTGAACCCCCTACTGAAGCAAAAGAATGCTAATAATTTGAAAGTGGGTTTGGGGTTTTTTTAAATAAAAATGTGGAGCCATGAAACAACATATACAGCTAAATGTGGTATGTCAGAGATGAACTTAAAATGGTGTTTCTGTAATGCCACATCACCATGACTTTGTTCATGTAGTGAACAGTGACACATTGTTTTGGATTTCAGTAAGAAACATGAAAACAGAGTTGACAGAATTCAGCCTTTACAGAATTTGTTTTGTTCTGTATTATTTAACTAATGGCCAGTGGCTTCTGATCCATACTGTGAGGTCCTGTTGAATGCTCAGATCTCTTGAGAACTGAAGTGTAATCTTTGGTTTTAAACATGCCACCTACTGAGGCTGATAATGTACTATCAGTGAAAAACTGAACTAGTGTTTCATTACAACAGATTTTGAGAAAACCTGCAAATCCCATATTATGGAGATGGAACTGTCCAGAGTATAGTTCATTTTTTGGGGTGAACTTTGAAGAAGATGGGATTAATGGACAAATCACAGTTGTAACAGCTCTGTTGTTTCAGCATCTATAGCAAGATAATTACTATTGTCTAGGAAAAAAAGGAACCTGAATGAAGTCCAAGGGAGTTACACCAGCCCTCTGCTCGTCCCCTTTGCAGAGACACGTCCAGTGCATGCAGGGGCTGAGCACTCGTTTACATGGAATAGTTCTATCCACAAGCCAGTGGTGCAAAGGTGCCATTGAACCAACTTTTGGTTGCTGAGGCAGAGCTCCATTTTGGATTTTAAGTCCCTCCCTCCTTTGCCACTTGCCAGCAAACTTGAGCAGAGATGACAAAAAGGTGATTAACAAGCTGAGTCTCCATACTTGGTACATATGAGTATCATTTGCTGCTGTAGCAAGAGCTTCTCATCTTGGACTCCCATGTCAAAACTTCTGATGGGGTTCCCTGTCCACCTTATCTAACATTTCCTTGCAAGGACATGTTCATAATATTTTAATGACCAGGGACAGAAGGTGTGCCTGTTTGGGGAATACTATGTATTTTTAAACCATACATTATTGCTCCCAATTAATCACTACTAGAAAAAACTCTACTTTACTTTGCTTTAGCTCTGGAAGTTGCTTAGGACATAGTGATATCCCCACCCTGTGGCAGAGGGCAAGAAAAGCTTCTCAGTTTCCTAAGTCTTCAACGAAATACATGTAGTAGGAAGGAGAAAGGCTGTCAAGTCTCTGGGCCTTTTCTGTTTCCTAAGTTTTATCATGTACTTCTGCAGCATATGGGTATAACTAATTACATTTTCTGAGCAGATGTGCAAGAGATGGATTGATATGCCAAGGCTGGTAAATGTCCAATGAGGAGGCGACTGGTGTGCCCATGACAGATTTTGTAAATGAGACATTTACGGAAATGACGAACGTAAAACATTTCATCTTAATATGCTGCTCCTGAGGTTAAAAGAAGACCAAGTCCATTGTCAATAGGGAAAAAATGTGTAATGTGTCCCCATTTCTACTTTAGAAAACAAGTTTGTTTCAAAATCTGTTTGGAATATGATGGGGTTTTTCAGCTTCTTTCTTCTCTCCTATTTTCTGCTTACTGTTGCAAAAGAGAGGTCAATAGGAACGCATTTGGAAGAGAAAGAAGATTAAATTCCTCTCTCACATTAAAATAGGATTTTAAAAATGGGTTTTTTTGAATATTAAAATGAAGAGGCAACTGATAAGATTAATGAGAATCTGTACACACTACATCTGACCAGAAGAGCGAACCTGGAATTAACGCTGTTGCTCCTTGACGCAGTATGTCAAAGCAGATTTGCCTGACCATTCAGATGTGATCAGCTGCACAGCAGCTAAAGCTGCTGAATGTGTCCCCAAAGCACAATAAAAGCCTTACGGATTCTGTCCCTAAGAAATACACAGTGCTGTTCTCCTACTTCAGTATTAAGCTGTTGAGAAGTTACTTTGCAAAATAAAAAAGACATTTTTTTGATATTAAAAATGGCATTTTCCTGCATTACAGCCCTTTTGCAGATCAGTACCTCTGATCATGTAACTCCCTTAGCCAGATCTAGATATGTTCCCACCTGGCTGACTCTAGGGGGTCTTCTTTTGTTTCCCTCATTTTGTTTTTAGACAGACCTGAAGGAGATTTGGGAAGTTTGTGTATTCTCTGTAGAGAAAGAACTAAAGAGGAAGAGTATTTTGCCTCTTGAAGTGACTCAGAGTTGTCAACCTTTTTATTTCCCCCTCTTAAGTCTCTTCATTATTATTCACATATATCAAATCTTTGTATTCACCTTCTCCAATTTTCAGGTGCTTTTCCTTCGTAGTTAATTTCTTTCTTCATTTCAAAATTCTTCATTTCCCTCTGACACCATGTAATATTTATTACATCAGTGCTAAAGCTGCATAAATAATTCATCAACTATTTTCCTTCTTTTCCTATTCAAGTATGGCCCATAATAATTCACTTGAAATATTCATTATTTGAAATGTGTCACTGAATAATTTTTGCAAATAATTATTGGTTTGTGTATTGTTCAGAGGCGCAAACAAAAACCCAAGTGGCAAAACCTAATCTTTCATCCAACCGTCCCCTGATAGAAGCTCTTCTTCCTATGTGGTGTTTGGTGTGCTTGCTGAAAATGTCCCCACTTTCAACTGGCTTCTTGAAAATGCTCCTCAACAGTCACTTCACAAGTTCTGATACAGAATACCATACCTTCCAAATAAGTGGATATTCTTTAGACTGCTTGGAAAGGAAGGACATGAGAGTCAGTGGGCTGTTATGCTCTCTTCATTCACTTACTGCCTTTGCTCCTCAGCACCATCAAACAGCAGAGGTTACACCAAGTGACAAGTTTCTTAACAGTACAGATGATTTACATTCTTCTCCGTGAGGGTGGTGAAGCCCTGGAACAGGCTGTCCAAAGAAGTCGTGGATGCCCCATTCCTGGAAGTGTTCCAGGCCAAGTTGGATGGGAACCATGGTTTAGTGGAAGGTGTCCCTGCCCGTACAGGGGAGCTGGAACTGGATGATCTCTAAGGTTTCTTCCAACCCAAACCATCCTATGGCTCTGTGATTCTGCATAGCCAGAGACAGCACTGATACCAAGAGCAACAACAGTGCTGGGGTTTCCCTTGCAGCACTGATCCTGGACTGAAGACATGCACACCAGAGGCTTCACTCATATTCAGCCATGTATTTTTCAGCCACCAGTGGCAGTCTGAGTGTTCTGACCTCTCTCTGTTTACATGCATAAGGGATACCACACTCACTGAGGGGCTGAGCTTCCAGGAGTTTGAAACCTGGTGGGATCAGGAGGTCACATTTCTACAACTCATAAGCAGACAATAGTACCATAAGCAGATGATAGTATTTTCTTGGCTACTTTGGCTTCTTGATGGAAAAATTGGTACCAGAAATAAAAAAGTGACAAGTTTGAGTAGTAGTTCATGGTTTTTCCCAGGCACTTGTGTAAGCATCTATGTAAACACTGCAATCCTTAGACGGTCACCTTTCAAGACCCAGGTATGTTTCAGTTTTGTTGAGAAAGCATGAACACAGCAGTTTCTGCCCTGAAGATGGAACACCTACTTGCTACCACAGTGGAATTAATATTTACCTCTGTGCAGGTATTTTTGCTATGTCCTAGGGTGCAGGCTATTTGCATTTGTAGCAGAAGCAAGTACTCATTGCAAAGTCAGGGCTAGGCCCTATAAAAGTGTTACCTATAAACTACAGTAAGGCTGTTTGCAAAATACTGTCAGATACTAAGTTAGTTCTCAATGACATTTCTCTTGCAGCGAGAAGGCTGTTTCTAATTTAATTGCAAATTAAATTTCAATCATTTACTGCTTAATATTCCCAATGTAGCAGTAAATGAGCCTTAAGTGATGTAATGGCTGCTGAGGTCCCTGACCAAATCACAAAAGGAGGGATGGGGGCAATCTTTCGAAGCATCAGGGCTCAGTCTGTGCTTATGTCAGTTTTCCACCTCCTTTCATTAGCAATGCTGAGCTGGAAGTGCTGACCCTCAAGGTTTGCTCCTCTCGAGCAATAAAACTGGAAGTGAAATGAGTGTGGCAATCTGCTGCAGTCTGAGAGCTGCCAGCTGTACCTGTGCTCTGCAGAGGCTCTGGGAGTGTGTCCAGGGCAGCAGGGAGAGAAGCACTGAGAGGCAGAGATCATGGATCTAAGGGAGCTGTGCTTTGAAGAGGACCAAGGGAAGGCACTGTGTTACACACCAAAGCAAACAAGTGCAACTAACTTAGAAGACAGAGGAAAACAATATATATTTTTTCTTCTGAATTCCTAGTAAAACCTTGATACTTAGAAATATATACACAAGGAAGACAAAAAAGTAGACAAATGGCACTGAGAAGTAGTCTGCAAATCATTGCCTAAAAAGCTGTGACTTTTTGGAACTGTATTTTTTTTCTGTTAGGCTGAGCTGTCACACACCATAACCAGATTCTGTGGATAAATGTGTATCCTTTAATTAATTATTACTTATTGTTTTTCTGTCTGACCCCTGGAGTTGGTTTTTGCAAACTGCAAATTGTCAGAATCTGACTCACAGTTAGTGCTGCTGGAAGTGGGAAAGATCAGAAGAATTCATTTAACAAATGTAGATGATAAAATAAAATGTCACATTTTATTACATACTTTCATTCCATCTGTCTGAGCAATTTTAAATGCCAGATTTAAAGAAGTGCCAGCAGGCCATGTCTTTCAGGGATGCTTGCACATGGCTGCACTCACTTTTAGCATTTCCTTTCTATTAAGAGGATAATTTGTGGTATGATAAACTCCTAGAAGGGCGCAAGAACACGTGTGCTTGCATGTTCTGCCCCTGTGCCAGCTCTGGGGAGTGCACTGGGAATCGCCACACTTTGATCTCCTTCTCCCTAGCTCACATGACTGGTTTTCATGGCACTGCCTTACGAGGGCAGCTGCATCATGGTTTCCATACAGCTTTTGAAGGTCACCCTTCCTCACCTCTGTGCTGCTTGCTAGTCCCACACTACAAGAACGTATCTCTTACTGGCTTTCTATCACTCACAGATTTCTCTTGCTCACCTACCAAATATCCAGGCTTGGGAAAATTCCAGATTATGTTTAAAGTATTCCTGTTTCCATCAGTGAGGCAGAGGAAAGGTGGCAGCGGTTAGTTATGAGGTTGGGGTGCCTTTTTTAGCTCCAGTGAGCAGCTCCCACCAGGCTGCTCTGACTTGGACTTCTCAATCCCTAGAAGTTACACTTTTATATCTGTGAACTGGAAAGCAAGATGGTAAATTGCCTTGGCTGCCTTTGAGGAACATAATGTATTTTTCAACCTTTCATTTAAAAGCTGGCAGTACAATGGTAATGGTCAGAGAAGAAGATGCCAAGCATTTATCAAGTTAAGGATAATTTTAAAAAATATACCAGAAAATATGTACACTGGAGCCAAATATGTCACATATTTTAGCAACCATTAAGCACAGTTTTGCTGAAAGAAAAAACTGAATTGATTAAACACTCCCTCTTTCCATACCAAATCTTTGTAAAGACCTTGGTTTCTTTTTCTTCTTTAAAGTTTTATCTTGATGCCTGATCCTTGCACATAATACCAGAATAATGCAGATTATTAGACGAGGTAACTCGAGTATTGGGATTTAAACGTGAAAATTTTGCTTACTCCAGGCTACTACTAGTTTTGCACCCTGCCAGTGAGCAAAGTAGGGATTAGGTTTGCAGAAATACCCCCAGCTGTGCTCATGCCTTGGGGAGGATTTAGATCAGACTGATTGTTCCAATAAGCCCCCAGTCTGGTGAGAAGTCACACTAGTAATTTGCATCTTTATAAAAGAATTAGCAGAACTGTTGCTTTGAAGTTCAATTATCCATGAGCACGTTTAAAGCAGAGTATTGGAAATTCCTTGTGCTGTTTGCACAGCTGCAGAGAGCTGAATACACGGGGTGTTTGCAGGTTTGCTACTGAACTTTCCACACACCCAGGGAAACAGGGTACTGGGAATTCTGCAAAAGGCCTAAACCCATGGGCAGGCACTGAAGAGAAATGAAGCTCTAAAGAAAGTTTATAACTGCATTTGTGGACATTGAGGATAAATTGAACTGACTGCTTAAGTGTTGTGAGGTGCCAGCTGCAGCTCTATAGTTTAGGCTGAATTGAGCTTCGAATTTAAAGCAGGGGTTCATGTTCATTATTTCTCTGGATGATGTGGTTTCCTTTTTTACCCTGTCTCAAAATTTACAGTACTTGCTCTTTGAGAGCATGATGCATTTCCTATTAAATAGAAAGTAAACCAAGCAGTTAAGGATTAAAATCAAACTGTAAAAATAGGCCTCTTGCAAATTTAGATTTTGTTCAGAATACTATTGATTTTTTTTTCACATTGTTATCACTGTTAAAATTCAGTTATAGAACACAAAAATAGCGGGAAAACACAATGAAAGTAATTAATCAATGTTTATACAATTACTGTGATCAACAACTCATTTATACTTATAGGAGTCATTACAAGATCAAAGCTTATGCAGCCTATTACCGCTCTTTGCCAGCAGAGCCATTCATTGCCACTGTCTTCCAGCCTTCCACGCCCCAGGACTTCCACTCCCAGGAGGGCACGAGGCACCTGGCCCAGCCGCTCCACCCTGGGCACTGTGAGCTCCTGCCCTGTGCTGCTCAGGTGTGGGTGACCCTGCATGGCTCTGTCACACTCCCTGCACCGGCACAGCCCTGCACTTCCCTGAGGGGAGGTTTGGCACTTCAAAGCCTTGTCCTATGGACCTGCTCCAGCTCTCCATGTGGGGCCAAACAGTCCTAGGAGAAGCCCGGCCCCACCTGTGGGAGCAAAGTGATCACTTGAAAAAGTACCTGGGAAATGCACTGATATTGGCCTGCTCACTTCAGTGAGAGATGCCACAGCTGAATGGGGCTTTAGAGAAAGACACAGCCTAGATTATCCACTAGGAAACAGGACGCACTGTGAGGAAAATTAAAAAGATTGACCTAGGTAAACTGCAGCTATTGCAGTCGATGTAAGGCATTTGATATATGGATTATTTTATGTCCTCCATCCTTACATAATTGACATAATATTTCATGGGCCACTCTACTGCTCGCTGCCACTCTGCCACATGTTGGCTGCTGGTCATTTTTGCAAAGAAAGGGAGGGATTGCTTCAAAAGAGACAGGCATGACACATAATATTTATCTATGAAAGAGGAAGATGTATTGGTATGACTTTCATATTTATTGCTAATGACTAATCAAAGTTCCAGCTTGGCATGAGAGGATCAGATTTCTAATTCACTGGCTGCCCACCTCTTAAAGCACCATCCAACACTAAGAATTCTGCAGCCTGTGGCATTTATTATGGGAAGGTACTTCCTTAGTTTGCGCCAAAACATCATCTCATTGCATATTGGGGCAAACTATGATCTACAATAAGCTTAAAATGTTACAGTCAGATTTGCTCAGTTCACACAGTGTGTTCAGACAGCTATGCCTTCTCAAACGAAAAACCCCAGTGGAAGAGATAAAAATATATCTAATTTATTAAAATACTACTGATTCTCAAAGAGCTAAGTTTGGGGGTAATCAGATTTACTGCAGTTTATTACTTTTAATGTAGGAAATATTGGAAAAGCATCAGCCTCGTGCAGTCAAAACCCCTGAGTAAACTGCTAATCAATATAAAAATCAATCCAGGATCTTTCCACAAGTATAAATGAAACAAGTATAAACGTTATACAACTTAAACTAAAACACCCCAAAACTTTCACACTATACCTGGTTTCTGGCTACAGCTAAACAGCTCTAGCCCTGAAACCACACTTCCACTAAGTGCACTGCAGTCTCTGCACACTGCTTTTCAGTCATTCACGTTCTTGTAATCTGCACAATCATTCATTTTTCGCTATTTAGCACTGCAATAAATTAGGATTTTCTCTGTATTATCATTTTTTTTTTATTCCATGCTGTTCACACTACTATTGAAAAAAACAAAACAAAACAAAAAAAAAACAACAACAAAAAAAGTTTTCCACATTTTTTAATATTAGAAGGGATTCTGTCTGGCAAAGAAAACAACATGTAAGAAATTGCAGTATTCCCTACCTTATACCCTTCCATGAGTTATGTTATTCTCCTTAGCTGTTTATGATCCACACATGATTTTCTGTCTGCACAAATCATCTTCGTCAAACTTGCAATATTACTGCCCTCTAATGAAGCGACTTCACCTTGTATTTTATTACTCACAAAACCCACTTTAACAAAACAGCTTACACCACAGGTCTGCTTTAATAAAGTGTCTGTATATTTAGCCAGGCTGAAAGCAGAAACAATGACCCACATTCCTGATTTTCTCACTTGCATCAGGACAGTTTAAACTGTAAATACTGATAAACATCAAGGGAAGTCTCTAGTTTGAAAAGCCTTAGAGAACAAAGACTTCTGCCCCAAGACGTGCACATCGGGGATTGGCAGCTACAGAGAGCCCAGTTGCAAGTTCAGAAATTTGCAATCAGAAACTTTTCTGAACCCTTCTTACTCACAACAGCAGGCGATTTCTGCACTAGATTATTTTAGATCTTCCCAATAAAATGCCTAATGAACATGTGTGGGGGCCACAATTCCTGCTGAAACAACAACTTCTCCTTGGGAAGTGCCAGTGCCAGGAGTGCCCCAAGCCCTGGGAGCAGTGGGAGGGTGTCCCCTGAACAGCAGGCACTCCTTGCACTGCTGCGGCAGGACAGGGGACAGCGGATGGGGGACAGCTTGAGTCGTGGCACATGCCTGCTTCCAAACCCAGCAGGAGCAAGGAGGAGGCAGAGGAAATCACTAGGGTAGAAAAATTAGCTCTCAGAAGCCCACAATGACATTTGTAGAATTAAAAATAAGTCTGTGGTAACACCCACACGCACAGAAGGTGCACTGTGGACAGAATTGCAAGTGGTTATGAACAGTACACAGTTCTTACAAGTGTCAGCAATCACCATTAAAATAAATACTCACTAATATGTTGGAAATACCTGTAAGAATTGTGCAAGCTGCATGATTGAGTAAGGGTAATTTTCCTATAGCATTCCTAGCATGTAAAGCTACTTCTACTCCCAGTCCCCTTAAAAAATAAATTGTTTTCTAACTCCTGAAGGGGAAAAGGAAGAAAAAAAAAATTACTCAGTTGGCAGCAATCCACTACCAGTCAGAAATTATTGACACTGAATCAACAAAAACAGAACCTCTGCATGCTCTGTTTGGTTCCCCATCCACCTAAATGTTTCAGGGAGGTGATGTGTGGAGGAAAATTACATAGTTTAATTGGATATTATTACCTATAAACTACCAGGTAGGTCCTGAGGTGTTTTGAAGTAACTATAAAAGCATCTGCAGTCAAGTGCATGAGAAACATCATTCTTTGCTTATTTACTACTTGGAAATATTTTAAATCTTGTTTTTATTTCCAAGTGATCTCAGCCTGCAAAAGTACAATGCGCCATTATTATAACAGCTGCAGATTATATTAGCAATGAATTGCAAATACACTGTGCAGCACTGCAGTGAATCACAGATCAGTCCTGGAGAACTGTTCCTCCATTATTTTAAATGTGTACACATTACCAAATAAAATGTCATGTATTATTAACATTGTATTACAACACAGTGGGTAGGTTGCATAGAATCCAGAAAATTATAACCAGGAAAACTCTATAAAGTTAAATTATTTTAATAAAGTTTATCAAGTTTAGTTCATTACCTGAAAAAATTACAAAAATGAGATATAGATACAGGATCTACCCTTAATCTCAGAACAAATTTCATTATATTAATTTCATTACAGAAGAAATGCAGCTTCTGCATGGTTTTTTCATATTTCAATCATCACAGACTTCTCTAAATTAAATTGCATGTTCAATTGTTTGGGCAAAGAAGCCTAAATTAACACAAATACATTAGAAAGTTTTTTTTAATAAAATCCTGCGAGGCTCAATAAATTAATGGTCATAAGGACTGTAAAATTTTATTTTAAAATGAACTCCTGAACATCAGAGAAATATTCTCATGCTTAAATGCAAGGACAGAGATTTTTCTCTAACATGGGAATATTATTATGCAATGGAATGATGGAAATGCCATAATATGTCACAAACACAATTTAATACTTTTTTCCATTAGAGGACTGCTTGCAGGCACCAAGATAAACTTATTACAGCAGAACCATTGGTGCTTTCAAAGTTAATACTTCATTGCATTTTCATTTCAAATGTGTTTATTCTATAGTTGGTACTTTGATTAATTTGCCCTGGACCAAAACATGTTTCTCAAGAACCACTGGTAGGGACCTCATTTAACAAATTACATTTAAGTATGTATTTTTTAAATAGTGGAAAAACATTTTCAGTGACTGGATCCTAATAGCTAGTGACAACCACTGAGGATGCAAGGGAAACTCACAGGGGTGGTCAACATCCATAGAGTAGGTTAAATATTTCCTTTTCAGCAGCTTCACAAGGGTTACCAATCTGTCCCTGAAAATCGCCATCCCTGCCTATAGGAGCCATTGCTTTGTTTTACTACCAAGAGAAACAAGTGGCACTGGGAAAACATGAATGATCATCCATGCTGTGATGTGTGAGCAAGCAAAGCAGGAAGGGTTCTCCATCCTCTGAAGGGTCAGCCATCCTCCAGTAACTCCTCTTGGATGCCTGCTCAGTAGCTGTGGGATTAGTCATAGGCTTTTGTTCCCAGTGACTTGTCCAGAGGTTAAAAACTCCATACCTTCAACCCTCAGCCTACATGCCAAAAAACAACTCAGCTTCCCAAACTTTTTCTTCTCCTTTTCTCTTTCCAAAAGATACTAATCTAAACTGGAAGTCTGAAGTCAATATCAGAGATATTGGAAGATTAGGCCTTGTGCTGTTTTCTTTCTGGTTTATTCAAAGACAAGTAGGGGCAGAAATACTACTAAATTGCCTGTGCTATAAGTGCAGCAGAACTAGGTTTCCCAAATAGAACATTGCAAAGCTCTTTCCTGTAAGCATGGGAAATCTCCTAATGCACACTAGAGTCAAAACAAAGATTTCTTTCCTTCAAGCAATATTCCAATATGGAAAGTAAGAGCTTTTAAAAATCCACAGACTATGATTTCAAGAAAGGGCTCTTCAGAACCCGTGAATCTGCCACTTAAAATTCTCAAATGAATAGCACAGACTGTGCTTTTAATAGGCATAAAAAAACCTTCTGAACTTCCATCAGAAACTAAAGCACCTGACATTTGATTTCTACAGCCTCTCTAGCAAATCCCTCAGCTATGGTATATAGGCACCTTTTGCTGGCCTAAAGAAACAGCCCCCTGCAGAGACTGTTTTAGAGCCCAGCAGGAGCTGGCTGGGCAGTCTCGACACTGGCCAGCACAAACACCTCAGATGGAAGAAGCAAGGCTACTCCATGCAGGAGAGCACTCCTTGCCATGTCTGTCCTTAGAGCACATGGTAGAAGGGGGCATTCAAGGCCTGCCTTCTCCACCACCCTGCTGGAAGCAGGTATAATCTCTTTTATACTTTTCATTCCTGGGAATCTTTCCAGGCTAATCTGTTCTGCACGGACTGTTTGGGTCACCTCTGCCCCCACTAGCTAAGTGATGAGGCACTCACTGCTTTGAGTTCCTGCTGGCTGTGGCCAGTGAGCTCATCAAGAGCTTGAGAGAAATCCAAAACCTCCAGCTGAGTTCCTCAGCATGTCTGGAAGCCCTTTACTGTGTCTGTCCCATAGTAATGTATTTCCACAGCTCAGCATCATATGCAATCACACTTCACTGCATAAAGCCAAAAAAATGAAGCTTTTCAAGCTGACCTTTGTAGGATCATTTCAGCATCAGCTCATAACTGCTAGCACATTAAGCCCAAATCCAAGTTTTTAGCCTAATATTAGACTGCTTCATCCAGACATAAGCACATTCAAGTAAATACAGGCAGTTAATACCTTTGAAAAAAAGACTAACTTTTAAAGTTAAAATGCATTTGAAAACTTTGGTCCACGGACAGAAAAAATTTAAATTGCTACCAACAGTCAGCTGTAACTCACCTAAGCTAGCTCTACTACCATCTGTTCAGGCCTAAATTCAAGTTTACAGCAATCAAAAAGAGATCTATCGGTACAAAAATAGCTGTATAAATAAAATAAAGCTCTTTTAGAAGTAACATAACTTCTTATAACCATTAGAGCACCTTCTGGAGTTTACAAAATAATAAAAAACAACTCCATACAAAACACAAATACACAAATCAGAATGTGATTTCTCTGTGAAGAATGACTTTCAAAGCACATCACTCAAAGGCATCTCATTCTTATATGCACTGCTTTCCAGACTGAATGTCCTGCTTTAAACACATTTTCCATATTCCCAACTCTGAATTACCCATCTATGCCCTTGTTCTTTCACACTTTATAATAACATTTCGTGCATTCACCTCACTGTTCTTCAGTTAATTCTATTTTCTACAGTAAGACAGATACTAAGGTGTGAGAAATCTCAGCCACCAATATCTGCCTCAGACTTCAGCCAAACCCTGAGAGGCATCACTGAGTGGGCTATGGAATATGCAAATATGAGACCTAGTAAACTACTGATGCCTTTCAAAATTAACTTTCATATTTTCCTGCTCATAGACAGAGCTTTCCTTGTAATATTTCTCTTAAAGTTCTTCTTCCTGCTTTATGAAACTCTTTCCAAACAAGGTAAACATAAGGCAAATTTCATGTTCAAAAACCAGTCTGGACACATTTTACACACCTGTCATCCTTGTGAAAGCTTTCTAGGGACCTTGGCAACACTAAGCTAGTGAGGCCAGACCACCAGCCAGCACTGTGCTGCTGGGTGTGGTGTGGCTGGCCAAGGGCCTGCCTTTCCAGCCACTACCATTTTCCCACTGACCTAGAACTGCTGGCTTTAGTGGTGCACAACACCACCATACCAAACTGAAGTACAGGAAGCCAAAACTCTATCAGTCTGTTGGTGGCACTGAGTAAATTAAGCCAGGCAGAATACACCTGGGGCTTAGCCAGAATACAAAATGTACTACAGACTTTCTCATCCAAATGACTAAGATCTTGGATGACAAATCAGGCTAAACTCCATTCAGCAAAGGAAATAAGACAGCTACAAACATATCTGCAATTAAGGTGACCTTTAAAAGACAATTTTTGAAAAATAGGGGAAGAGAGAGATGGGCTCAGATCTCTTTACTGCTGTCTGCAACATCCTGCTTCTTTGTTACTAGCTGGGGGGGACATGAAGACCAGAAGAGAGACACAGAAGCAAGAGCTGTGCTCATTTCTAACAGCTGCTGCTAAGAGCAAGTTTACAGAGGAGTATGGTCCCCAAGGCAATAAGCAGTTTTTAATCAGTCAGGGGAGACTTGCCAAAGGACCAGGTCCTTTGCTATCAGAACTAATGCATAAAGATCAAACTGGCTGGTTTTGCTGAAAAACAAGTCAAACTGTAATGTGGTCTTCTTGCCCGTGTGGCCATATTGATGGATATCTGACCAACCAAATCCCCTGCTCATTTTAAACATCTGTTTAAGCATTATAAGCAAGCATACATTTCAGGGTTTTTTCAATTGTTTTAGGATTGTGTCAGTTGAAAGAAATGACAACACAGGAAAATAAAACTCTTAAATTGTATTTTTGTTTTGAGGAAATACAGCTTTATGTGTTCTATGTTTAGTCTTTGTCACAAGAGTATCCAGTAAATCAACAGAAAGGAGAAATGCATTATTTTTTAATTTTCAGGAAAATTCAATGTATATCCTGTAATTTTACTCTCTGCCTCCAATTCTTAATGGTTTACTTATCTGCCAACTCAAGCCAAGATTTTCCCTTGGCAGGATCTTCCATTTCTATTTCTCAGTCTTGGGTTCATTAGGTTAACTCTGAGGACAGCTACTAAAAGATGCAGAAGACAACTGTTACAGAGAGGAAAAAAATTCTCAGTTCCTTCAAATGGAACTTTCACTTCTCTGGAGTCTCCTAAGTGCTTCAGAAATATCTGTGAGCTGGGCAGGTGTGGCAAGGAGCAGATGACTATACTAGGATGAAAATAAAACCATGATGTTGCTTTTAGATTCCACAGCGACCAAATGCTTCAGCAGATGATGAGTGTGAATCCTCCTGTGACACCTTCTCATAGCTACAGAGTCCCTTAAAGCTGAGTACCTTATCCAATAAATGAAGCCCTATACTATTACTCAAAATGCACCCACATGGCTGTAGAACTTTTTCCTGATGTTCCCTCACTCTCTGCCTAACAGATGTTTCTTCTAGACCTCTCCAGAAATAAATGAGCAGCAAGAAACATCAGAACTCTGATAGCTAAAGTCAAACTGCACCCAAATTGTCAGTTTGATTGTCTAGAAGCCTCTAATCACTGCTCTAATTAGAAATTGTAATGCTATTATCAACAGTCAAAACTCCTTTTGGTCAAGTCATAAATTGAGTGATTAGGTTATAACTTTTTGTAGGAGCATGGGTACATGACAAGGGAATCAGGGAATGATGGATTCAGTAGCCATCACCCCCAGCTGCTAAGCTGGTTTTTATCTAGCTGGTATCAGGAGGTCCTGCCTGCAAAACCTTCTGCTGCTGCATTCAGCAAAACTCCACTTGATTGCTCATAGTGATCATGATGAGCTCCATTCAAGGAACAGCGGGTCAGAAAACAAACCCTTGTTACATAACTATAATCTATAAATACAGTCAATTTATACTTTTGTACACTGATCATATACTGCAATTTCCTGCACAGGATAGTGCAGCAAAAGGCTCAGTCTCACAGAAAAGGCAGAAATCTATTTGCATTTTTCTGAGCTTACATTGTTTCTTCAGTAAATTAGTTGGAAAACTCCCTTTTTGGCAGAGATTTTTTTGCTAATTTTTCATCTGACGTGCTTATCATGGTTTAATCCAGCCATCAACTGAGTACCCCAGATCCACTCACCCACTCTGTCTTTCCCAGTGAGCTAGGGAGGAGAATCAGAAAAAGGTAAAAACTGTGAGCTGAGAATAACTTAATAATTAAAATTAAGTTTAAAAGCCAAAAAAAAAAAAAAAAAAAGAGAAACACCCCCCACCCCAAACATACATAATAACAAAAAGAAGAATGGAGATGAAAAAAGAGAGGACTAAACTAAAAGAAAAACAAGTGATGCACAACAGAACTGTTCAGTTCACCAGTGTGTGACCGATGCCCAGCCCATCCCCAAGCAGTGATCAGCAGCTCTTGGCCAACTCCCCCCAGTTCATTTACTGAGCATGACATTCCGTGGTGTGAATGTCCCTCTGGCCAGCTGGGGTCAGCTGTACCAGCTGTGCTCCTAACACAACTAACTAAACATCAGTGTGTCAGTAGCAGTATTCTCATACTAAATCCAAAACACAGTTACTAGGAAGAAAATTTACACTCTCCCAGCTGGAACCAGGATTCAATAAGCAACTTTTTCCCTTCAGAATCTTGATATCTAAATATCTCTTTAAATATTTAGATAAATTTCTTGCTCCTTTTCAATTTAACTAATTAATTTAATTTTTACGCCTTCCCCCTTTCACAGAAATCTCAATTTCAAGCCTTCAGCAGAATATAAGACATGCATATATCCTGGCTGCTCCTTCAAGCTGACACACCCACTGGGGCATCCTTGTGCTATAGCCACTGTTCCAGGTTTGCACATACTGTGCTCAGCAATGAGACCCAAGAGCCATGAGGACACTGCTGCCCAGGCCACAAGCTCTCTCCTGCTGTTGGGAAGTGTCACATTTGTCCTTGCCTGTACCTCTGCACTGAAAGCAGCACTTACAACCAACAATACAGCACCTGGCAAAATTTCAGTTCCACCACTGCTGCAGGGAGCTGGGAGCTCAGGCGTTGAAAAGCACAAAAAGAAGACATGTATTTGTCTATGATATATTCTAGGAAATTATAAACTGCGAACCGACATCAAACAATGACGAAGATGAAATGCTTAAACACTGGTGAAGTGTAATGCTCAGCACAGAAAAATGGCACTGAAAGGAAATGGAGATTTTTTTATGTCAGGTTAATGTATGCTGCCATCTGGAAATAAGAGCAATAAAAAAACAACATGGAAGAGTGAATAAGCTGAAAAACTAATCAAGAACAAGAAACCGGCATATGAAAAACAAGATGTCATCTGTTACAGAGAATGAATAGAAATCACATCTATCTCATCTCCAGGAGTAAGGAAAACTGAAAGCCTATTCTGATATCATACTGTCCTGGAAAAGGGCTATGCCAGGACATCTGGAAGTTTCTGGGAACCACAGCTGATACAGTCTCATCATAATTCTAGTCTCCATCTGGCAATTGAAAGAGTCTCCCCATATTCCAGGGCTAACCACTGACTATGTGAGCTTGCAGACTCTTGCAACAACCAAGTGTGTAAGGAAGAACAAAACCAGTGTAACAATACAAATGTGCAAACACTCAGCAGCAGCTGACACCACAGCATGGCTTTCCACAGCACGCTGTCCTGCTGAGGACATTTGCTATCCTTTTACCCCACAGGAGGAAGCACAGCTGTATATCTCAACTCTGGCTACAGATCAGCAGTGACAGGGGAAGGTGCAGCTCTCCTGTATCCTCCTCAAAGCTAATGCAAAAGCTCTGCTGATGGTCTGTAAGCACAGGCTTGAGTTGTGGCAAGAACAGAGAGGTGCACAGGAGAGGAGGTACAACTGGATGCGCAGCAGGCGGCCTGCATCTGAGCTCAAACCAGATCAGGGGTGGGGTATGGGTTGTTGCCTTTCAAAGCAGGAGGATACAAATTGACTGTCCACATTGCAAATAACAAAAACATACAAAACCAGCATCGCCCCTCCCCAACTCCCACCTGGAGTTAAACAAACCAGAATCAACAAGAGCACTATCTAGGCCTTTCTTGACCAATTTTCTTTCTAGTTATATTGCAGAAGGTATGACACACACAGTCCTGAACATCTTGGCTTTCCCATTAGTTTTTGGCTCGTCACAAATTCAGGCCATATTTGTGCCTATAAACAGGACTGTTAGACCACTCCTGGTGGGATCTGCAGTGTCAGGAATTAACTTACTATGATCTATTTGCTTAGCAGCTGTGTAGGGAATTCTTATTCACTGTCTATAAAGTCATTGAAAGTTGTATCCTTTGACATCTCAGTTGTATTGAAAGTTCTCTTTAGGTGAAGTTACCTCACATTTACACCAAATTTTTATTACTACCCTTTGTTTTTCTTCTGAAACAAATCTCATTTTCTGCTGTTGCTCTACTCCCATTAAAATAATTGGTACCACACCACATTTTTCTATTTTTATATTCATACCTGCATCTGAAAAAGCAATTTTATGCTGGCAAAGGCCTAAGTCCAATACACTTGCTGGTTATTACACAATGTGACACAGCAGTATGTGACATCTACTGAGAAATAAAAATGCCAGAAGCAGATTCAGGAAGTGAACACTGGGCACAGAGCCATGTAGCAAAAGGCAGTCATGCAGGTATGTTAAAAGCTAATGAGGATGAAGAAGAAAGCCATAGTACTGGTCTCTGTTGTGTTAATGTGCATGCTTCTCAACAACCTTCCTTCCAATTGAAACCACAACCACAGTGCAGTGAGTGGGACATCTGAAAATCAAAACACGTGTGATCACGAGAGCCATAAAGAGATTCCTAGGTGAGCAAACTCTTGTGATATTTTCCACCACACTGCTTAAAATTTGTAGCTCTTCCATTGAGCCCGTAGAGGTGAGTCTTCTCCTCAACTATAAAAAGCTTTTACTGTCATGTCTACAGCAGTATACAGGTAAAGTGAGTTTACAATCCCAAATTTCAAAAGAAATTACATCCATGAGAGAGATCTTCTTAAGATCTATATACAGTTATCCAGATTCCTGAAGAAAAAGTCCATTTTATTCATTTTATTAAAATGCAGTGTACAGCCTTTTACCTTCAATATGGAGGGAAGCCAGGTCACCAGGCAGAAAATAAAAGGCAGCAGCATAGCATCCAATGCCATGGGAATATCAACTTCTGAATCTGACAAAGAACTAAGGTTCAAACATCTCACAATTATCTGCTCCAAGAAAAATGTTAATTGAATGAAACATTTAAACTATAAGCAGGCAGCATTCCCACAGGAGACCCAGGATGACAGAATTCTGTCACATAATCAGCTGATATCAAGTCTCCCTACTCATTTGGTTTCTTTCCTGAAAAGACACAGTGTGGGAAATCTCTCACCCTCCAACTGACAAGAAACAGTTTGTTTAGTCTTTTTATTCCTCCTCTACTGGACTGGTGTTCACTGGCTTTGAGAGGGACTCCACAAAATACACATAATACAAAACCAATGGCATTCTATGTTTTTCTTTGTAAGATTATATGATCCAAGCCAACATCCTTACAATGCTTTCTCTAAATTCTCAGGGGACAAAAAACCCAAAAAAACCCACCACCAACAAAAAAAAGACAACGGTCTTTATCTCCTTCCTTGTGTTTTCTACTAAGACTAGCTTCCAGTCCCCTGTCTTCAAAGAGAATGAATGGACATTTTATTTTGTTTTGCTAAATAAGCACTTTATTCTCATCACATCAGATTTATTTTTAGAATACTTGAACAGAATATCTTCGTTAGTTCCTACTTTATAAATAGAGGTTGCTACGGAAGGAACAGTAGCTGCATTTCCTTAAGCAACAGTAGCAAAAGAATATGAAACAGCAGATGATTTCTTAGCAGAAACAGCAGACTAAAGTTAGCTTTTTTCTTCTACTGTGAAGAAAACATACTTCAAAAATATAGAAATACCATCCCTCTAGTTTTTCTTTTACAGTTGTAGACATGTTCACTCCTTTTTCTAGGATTATTTGCCTACTTCAGAGCAGTCATAGGAATTCAAAGCTTGGTAGCATTAAAGACTGCCACCAAGACAACAAGTTCCCTGTACCTGCAAAAAGTATGTATTTAGTTTTAATTTTGGTATGTAGGAAAAAAATTGTCTGAAAAAGGATTTGGTTTCTTATTTTTGTTTATTTATCTTGCTGTGAACATTGTTAGATGAGAACACTGCTGCCAAGAATTTGGTTTGGGGGACTCAAGCTCTTTACTGGGGTTTCTACACCCCCAATTCAGAGGATAGATTCAGTAATTCTGACTGCTGCACACTGTTCTGGCTGTAGTCACTAGGGGAAGATATTAAAACAGCAGACCTACTCTGGGGGAAAAAAAAAAGAGAAAGGCTTGGGACTTCTCTACACAAGAGACAATTCAGGACAGTTTATCTGAATTAGCTAGAGATTCTCTGTGGATTAGTTAGAATCAAATAAAACCTCTGGGTGTAAACTTTTGTTCAGAATTAAACTGTCCTACTTAGATTAACCTTCCAAATGTTTTACACAGCCAGTGACAACCGACCAGAGTAGAAGGCATGAAAGGGTATCCAAAATGTTCTGATAAACACAGCCGTGCTCCCCTTCTGCCTCATGAACATCACATCTCACAGCAGAACGTAGTATCGAGAGCTGACAAGTGGAACAGAAGAAACTGAGTTCAAGGACACAATAGGCAGAGAACTGGCTGTCAGCTCTCAGAAAACATGCAGCTAGAGCCCAGGCACAGGCTGGTTACAGTGCTGCCAGCTCCAGCAATCACCAAACGCCTGCATCATGGGATGGTTACATGGCAGCATACAACACAGCCCATGTCGCAGTTGAGACAGCCACAACACACAGAGTAACATCAAACAATTTCAGAAAGCTTCACTCCATTACAGAGTAACACCATACCTCATCAGAGGTCACCTGTGTGCCCTCTGCTCCCTTTGGTGGTTGCTCAGTGTCCCTGGGCACTCCATGGCTCATTGCTGCCAGTGCTGCTCACCTGCTGCTCACAGCTGCACCCACTGGGGATGAGGCTGGGCCAGCCCCACTCCCAGTTACCATAAACTGTGTGCCTACAGTTACAGCCAAGTGGAAGCTAAGCACCTTAGAAGGGGTTAATGACACCCCACTTACCTCCAGCTTGACTAGGAGAGCATCAGCAGACACGGGACAAGTTTCATGCAGGATATGCTGTAGTTCCTAGGATTCTCTACAGAGAAAGAACAAGCTCCAGTACTGACCACAGAACCAAGTACCTAATCCTCTGTGCTGAAAGGGGATTGAGGCTTCATGATAAGGCAAATACAGGCAGCTTATTATGAGCAACAAACCTGTCGGTCATACCTTGGTCTGGCAACTCGGCAAGTGCTCAGCAAAACGCAGGCTTATCACAGTCACACGAGGGCTTCCATTCCCACCCTGGCAGGGGTCTTTCAGGGGTGTTCCCAGCGTCTTCTTCCCCAAACATCAGGTCAAACCTAGAAACTCTAAGAAGCTTTATCAGCCATTTTCACACAGGAGAGGATGACAAAAAGGCAACACTGTTATACTGGAAAGTCCCTAGTGGCCAATAGCAAGTGTAAAGCTTTCACAGCCCTAGGGATGCAGTAGAATTTCAAGTGGCAGAGAAACTGTAAATATTTGCTTTGCTTTACTTTCCTTTGTGAAAATCCCTGAAAACCAAAAGCCCTAGAGAAAGTAGAGGAGAAGGCCAAAAGCTGAAGCCGTATTAGGTCCTCCTTGAGCTTTCCACTTGTCCAAGTGAGAACCAGGCAGCTGCTGGTTCCAGCTGCAGTCATGCTTGTAGTGCACTTCATGATCTGTCCAGTCTCTCAAGAGGTGCTTGAGGGGAGAAAAAAACTGTTCATGCTAGTGTACAGCAGGAAAATCCAGTATGCTGGGGTTGAGGCAGCTGTCAGAGGCAGAGCCTGGTAAAAATGATCTTGATGTGCCTGGAGGGAGGTGCTGCAGAGCTGAGAGGTCTGGAAGTCTGCTCACCCTTCAGCCTGCAAATGCTCCTGAGTGTCCCCAAGGCTGAGGCTATGCAGATGGACAGGGATGTATTTGATCAAAACAAAATCAGTTTATCTGCTCCTAAAATGTAATGCACTCTGCTTTCTGATGGCAAGCCTCAGAAAAACCAAAATTACACTTCAGAAGAATATAAAAAGCTCCCCGCTAACATAATGTGCAAATGGACTGTTGCACTCACTGTGATCTTGGGCAGCAACAAAATTAGAAGGCAACAGCAAACAGCAAAGAAAATTGCAGCTGAAAAATACCAAGATTATCCTTTTTTAATACATACTGTTAAAATGAACATTTTTAAAAGCTGAAAAAATGTGAGCCCGGATGCTATCACCGTATGTCTTACGCAGTTCCTGAATATAAACGAACAGCAGAATCCATATAAGAGAATCTAAAATGGTATGGATAGGAGCCCAGCTGGTGTCCCCACATGCCTCAGAAATTCCATTTTTAGGAACACAGCAGCATATAACATTAGGGATGCTTCTCAAACATCTCATTTATAAATAGAGCAGAGCTGTTTCACTGAAGTACACACGGAAAAGGTGCACAAGAATAATAAAATCAGTTGCATTCAAAACCACTGAAATGGTTCAACCACAGTGTTTTCAGTAGGAACCACTTTGTACCAGAATATTCCCTGAATGAGGAATGATGCTTGTTCATCACTGGGTTTTTTTTAAAAGCAATCACCAAAAAGCCATTCTAGTACAAAAGTGACAACTTACTTTTGTTTCAGCAAACTCTTCCTACTCAAAGCTTTTTTGGGTCCAGAATGGAAGAGCTAATGACCAAACTTCAGGGCAGTGGAGAGTTACAGATGTGGGAGGGCAAATTCTTGCCACTTCTGAAAATCAGTCAAAGCAATGTCTGGAGCTTGGCTGGTCCACTTTATGGGGAGAGTCCTTTCCCAACAGGCTGTGGACTCTGCAACACAGCTCTTCCTCTCATGCTTTTCAAATTCACCAGAACTACTTCTAGGGGTAGGCCCTTAACTGTGGGGATTCCTCGTTAATTGTGAGAATATGTCACCAAATGCAATTCACATAAAATCACAATTTCATTACATGCACACCATCAACCAAAATATATGTAAAGCAGACACCTAAAAAAATACACTACATATGAATGAAAAATTATTTTATTTAAAAATACATTATACAGCAGAGTGTCTCTCTTTTTGTTTTCTCACTGCTGGTTCACAGAGATAGTATGATAATTTTAACCCAAATATTTGACTGGGAAAGATCCTGAGAAAGAGACCAGTTACAAGCTGATGATATACAGTACACTGAAAAAGAGTCATCTCTTTTAACATAAAAGAATCTCTTGGTAATCTTATAAATCAGATATAAAAAATGCAGATTTGCTACCATGCAAAAATGAGTGAACATTTCATTTAAATCTGCACACAGAGAAATCATTAGTACCTTGGAACCTAACTAGCTAGACTAAGAGCAGGGTGACTTTAACACGGTGATACAAACTTTGGATCTACTACAATTTTGTAAACACAGTTGATAGTCTAATAAAGGTGGATTTTCAATCACCTAAGTTACCTAGCTGTAGCTAAGGACTCTATTCTAGGTCTTTTTCTCCCCACAGATATATTTCTTCAATCTCAATTCTCAGCTTAGCACAATGACTTTGTGGCATATGCTCTATTGCACTCAGAGATGACTTGGCCTTGCCCTGTTTGCCAAGCACTCTTTAGGTAGTTATATTTTAGTGAAAGCAGAGGTTAAAACAAAGTAAAAGCAGGCATTATCTGATGACTATACGAGAATGCATTAAAATTCATCATAGAAAAAATACACCTGACTCTACATCTTTGTGTTTCAAACATACTCTAACAATGATTAATGCACAGGAAATACAGTGAACTCTGGAAAATTTAAGGCCTAAAATGCTCAACAGCCTTCACTGACCAAGAGTGTTCTCAATGTTTCTCTAGTGCTGCATTTTATCTGCTCTTGCCAGAGGGACACTGGCTGGTACATGTAAAGAATGTCTCCAGTATTTAGAATATTCAGATCCATTTGGTGCTCAATTTTTATAGGACAACTTCACCATGAATAGTCAGCAAGGCTCTTCCAAAGGGGGGCTTAATCTGAATATTCACAGCAATAACAGAGATATGGTAACATTGGCTGATGTTGAAGAAAAATCAATTTGTCAACACCATTCAGGCTGGCAGAGGATTTTTTTTCTTTTTTTTTTCTTTCTTTTTTGTTTTAAGAATATGAACCTCAAACACAGAGATAAAAGGATTTGTAGAGAGAAAGTCTGCCTGTCCTGGTCACTTAGGCTGAAAAAAAAAATTAATTGAGCCATTTTGGTTTTTCCATGAGTTTTCCATGAAAATGGAGAGTAGAAACTCAGATGAACTTTTCTCACTAAGCTGGTGACCCTCTTCTTATCTTAGCACCCATTCTCCCAGCATAGTATCAGGGGTTACAACAACCATGAGAAGATGCAGGCTGCCTTGAGTAATTTGTTTAAATGATTTATGAATAGCACGGCTTCCCATCAGATATGCTAAGCTAAGAACGGAGCCCTTAACCTTTCCTGGGATATCATTAGTAATAAAGAATATATCAAAGATCAAACTCTCTAAATTATTCTCACTTCTTTTAACCTAGATACATATAAGTCATCCAAGACATTCAAGAACTACAAAACAACAATTCAACTACAATTATGTCAGGAAAATATCCAAATAAATAAACTTTTAATTATGATACAATACTTATTACAGTAAAAATTGGCATTTTTTTCTCTTCAAAAGCAGAAGCACCAGTCTTACATATAACATACCGTTTGAATGATATCTTACATGGAATACAGCGTAATACAATGTGCAAACAGCATTTTCATACAGAACATAATATTTGTCTAGTTTTTATACATTGAAATTGCCTCAAATGGAAACAAGTTCATGCGGAATTAAAAATGTAGATTTTAAAAATCAAAGTTAAATCAAAATACAAAGTACTGTTGGAATAGGTACATGAACCATTGAAAACAATGAGAAGCCAAAATAGAGGGTAATGTCAGATAATTAGTGCTCAGTTTGTCCCATTCCATCATAAAAGTAAACAGTTAATATTTTTGCTAGAAAGTAAAGTGACGCTCTAATATTTAAGAATTCTTCAAAATGTTGGTATCATTTTAGTGATGTAAAAATCAAGTCAGAAAGTGGACTTCTAAAAATTTCTTATTTCTGATACTCTGCAAATATCATGTGTGGGCTGTGAAAAGAGATGAAGTCCAGTGGAGTGAATATACATCAGCGTCAACATCATGTGACTTCTGCAAAGGCCGTGATGTGGTTCTAGGAGTTAAAGGAAAAACAAACAGATAAAAACCACAAAACCACACAGACAGACAGCAGTCACCACTGTGAAAACTTTTGCCCCCTGTGTTTGAAGGGCAGCCTTGTACTTGGAGACTATTGAAGGATGATGTAAATGAAACTGGTTTTCACTGCAGTGCTCTCACTCACTCCCATAGCAATTCTTAACTGCTGAAAGACTCGATAGGGAAGTATGCTGAACAAAGTAATTAGGTGTGATGGTTCTATTATATTTTAATTTCAGATGGCTTTTGTTTGTTTTAAATTAAGTTTAATTTTAAATTACATGTGAATAATTGAGTTATCTGTACTTTTATTGCTGTTATTCATAATTGAAAACAAAATTCCTAGAAATTAAAATGACAGTTTCTAACAGATTATAATACTCTACTTCAGTGTAAATACAATTCTAATATTAATTTTTTAAAGATTATTTTCTCCCCATGAGCTCCATGGCACTGAATCAAGTAGCAAAATGCTTGCAATCAAGTGGCATTTGGCAGTTAAGAACTCATCTATTCAAAATTTATTTTTCAGAATCACCAGTGTCCAGTTGCAATCTAAGAACATTTTCCTCTTTCCTTCAGTGGGACAATTCTTAGGAACACTGAGATGTGTATTGGAACATGAACATTCTATGTGCAACTCTAAAACCCTGCAGCATGCCAAAGAGCTTGGCTACTTTTTCATATTCAAACCTAAACAAGTGATTCTGCAAGCATCTGAAGGGGAAAGCAAACAGAGTGATGTGCAGGACCCAGAGGAAGTGTATTTCCCTGTGGGCACACTGTACCCTTGACTGCCACCATTTTACACAAAACATCCAGTGGAGAAATTCGTAAAGGGAACCTTGATGTTAAGCCATGTGTTTGTTCCCAAGCACAAAAACGCAGAGAGGGTAAAACATCAAGTAAAGCACTGCAAATTTTTTTCATCACTTTTCCTCCTGAGGCAGATTAAAGAAGAGAGGAGATGCGAGCTGAAGAGGAGTGGAATGTGGATAACCTGGGGCGAGCAGGACCTCCCATTTTTTGCTTAAGGGTCTTTCAGAAAATCTCTTATCACAACATAAAAACTGCTGGAGAGAAACAATGTCCACCATCTAAGTTTCCATTTCTCAGTTCTTCTTTAATCTGCCTGAATATTTGTCTATGTGTGAGCAGGGAGAGATAGACAGGTATCTTTGCTTTTTCACATTAGAGAGAGGAAATTAGAAATGCTTTGATTAGAGAGCTACCCCTTATGCCTCCATCTCAAGCCAAGCTGGCAGCTTTGCTCCCTCTCTCACTATGACTTAACTGTTCTGTGTCCAGGGGGAGAAGCTCTCTTCCACTTCCCCTACAATATGCATTTTAGCTCCAGCAATGTTCTTGCTGTATTTTATGACAGCTTTCACAGAAGAATACTACTTAACACTTAACAGCAAGCATCTATGTATATTCTTTCCCAAAACACAATTTATGTATTTTAAATAAACAACAATTATGAAACCATGGTCAGATTTTTTTAAAAAGCATTAGATAAAAAAGAGTGCAATGCTCTATGAAAACCTTTTCAGTAAAAAATAGTAACAAATATTATTGCTTGTAGATTTTTATTCTGAAGAAGAAATGCAAAATTAGACTTCCTAAATTAGAAAAAAAATCAACTCCATTTTATTTGGCTGGCCAAATTCTCTTTTGAGTATACAATACAGTGGGCAAACTCAATGACTCTGGAGTTGCTGTGAGGCTATGATGACATTTTCTTCATAGTATTTACTTCATTTTCTTTATTTAGACCTCAAAAGTCCTCCTGTCAACTTAAACTATCCTTAGTCTAAAATTAATCATTTTTTTCATAAGATGGTTTAAAAATGAGGAATTGGAGGGAAAAAAAATAATTTCTCTTTATGTCAATCAATTCTTTCAAGTCCTGCTATGTGCCATCCCTGTCTCTAAGCGACACACATTTTTTTGTGATGCAGAGAACCAAATGCTCTTTCATGTGGCATTAATTCAGGAGTGGATAACGATTATTTAGGGAAAGGAAAATGTGGTTCACACTCCTGCCAGCTATACTTCCAAAATGAGCAGGTCACCATCCTGGGAAGACATTCAGGGCATGGGATATAACAACACAGAAGAAAATCCTCCTTCCTCAAAATGCCCTCAAAGAGAACTGCTAAGCTGCTGATCAGGAACCTATTGATTTGAACCCTACTGAAGGCCTGTCCATTCATTTCCAATGGACTCAGCAGGGCGATGCATAACTAGGTCAAAATTAATCACTTGCTGACGGCAAGAATCACTGATACAGATTCATGCAGCTGTCTGGTTACTCGTGCTATTTCATGCTACCGTCTCAGGCAAAACTACAAATAAGCCTTGCTGACACTCTGCAGGAAAAAAAAACAAAAACAAACAGCATCCCTCTGGAATAACTACATTTCAACTCTTTTCATTCTGCTCACAGATTTGCTGAGACAAGGGTCAGAGTGAGATACTAACTACGTGAGATACTAACTACAATAACTACTGTCAGCAAACAGATTCACATAGATGCAGGAAGACAAGCAAAAAACCATGCATAAGACCTCAGCTTCTCCAACTCCAGGGAAAATTCTTTTCCCTAAAGTTCTCCAAGAATCAGAAATGCTGAGGGTCTGCTCAATGGCAGCAGTCTCACAGACAGGCAGACCAGCGTTTGTACCATCCATTCTAAGAGGACAGTACCAGGCTGGTGAGCAAAGCATGCATCATAACAGTGCTCTCACACCACTAACAAAAAAGATAAAGCCAAGGGCTAAGCCTTGAGCGCAGGTTTCTGGGGAAAGTGATCCACAACTGTGTATCTTCTGCTAAGTTTTAATTAATTTCTCTTGATAAGCAATGTTATAATGTCAAAGCATTGAAAAAATACATTACATTTTCTGTCATTTGCAGTTTTCATTATATATATTAAATATTTTTAGTTTTTTTTGCTTTGTTCTTATCAATACAGTTAGAAAATTAAAAAATAGTCACCATCCTAAAAAGATGATTCTTCCCTATTTGAAAACAGGGCTTGGTAATAAATTTGTCATTTTTCCCACAGTAGAGTTCGTTAAATAGAAAAATACTACTGTAGTACCTCAGGCAAATAATAATTGATCAAACAATAATAATAATGTTATCATACAAGTCTCTGAGTCAGCAGAGTGCATTTTCTGCTTTCACTGGAGAAGCTCGGAGCAGCAGGATGCCCTGAGGTGGAGGTGCCCCGCAGCCCTGCACAGAAGGCGGGCGGGCAGCGCCTGTGCCCAGCCGCGGTGCGCTGCGCTGCCGCGCACATACGTTATTGCCTTAGAGCAAGGGGCTCGCGGCGCTCCGGCCCCCACAGCCACGAGAAGAGCCTAAGGATGCGTGCTTTCAGAGAGGCTCCTTGCAAAGCATCTTCTTGACTGTGACTAACGCCTCGATTCTGTAACACCTACAACATGCACGTTTGAGGAGGTCACACAGAATATATTGTTCCACTTCCCATGTTTAAGTATTAGTTTATCTGAGCATTAGATATAGTGAACACCATTTGCATTCAATCAGAAATAATTCTTGTACAATCCCCCAGAAGCAGATTTCAGCAGAAGAGTAGGACATGAATACAAATTCAAATGTTTGACATTGAAACAAAACTGCTTATGATTTTTTATGAGCTGACTGTCCTGGGTATTGTAGTATGTGTGTGAAGCAATGTCATATTATATCTACCTTAACAGACTGTATTATTAAGAGAGAATGATTATGCCAAAAACTGCCTATAAGCTGATATAAGCACACGGGCTCTCATCAAACCATCCTGGAGAAACAAGTATGGACACCTATGGAGGTTTTTGGACACCAAGCACTACAGTATTTGGAGATCTCTCAACTAAAACATCTTAAAGCAACAGAAATGGACACATCCCTCTCCCACATCTGCCCATAGTATGATGAGCTAAAGCATTTTTGTGTTTTCCTTTTAGCTGTGAGCTCAGTGAGAGGTGATCTCCCTGGAGAGCTGCAGGGAGCAGGCCAGGCTCCCTAGGCCATGGTGCTGTGTGCACACCAGGGCACGTAGCAATTGAACACTTGGTACCAACATGCGTAAGACCAAGAAAAAAACAGTAATATAGAGAATTAAAATTTTTTGACATTGTGAAGAAGCTGTTCTGTGTCTCGTGAATAATCAAGATGGAGTAAATAGAAAAAACTATACTGCTTAAATTCTGAACAGGAAATCTTTCCCAGTCTTAAAGACACTAGCAGAATTCATTGCAATATCTACACTTACTATTGCTAGAATGTTTTATCACCTTTGGCACAGACGCAATGGAACAATAATTAGTGTGTCAAAGTCAAGAAGATTTCTGAGACAGTTAACCGTGAGTCACTAAAAACCAATATGGTGGGCAACAAGAATGTCACATATTGCAAGAGGAATTCCAAATCCTTATGACCATTAAAACTCGGAAATGGCAGAAGGAGAGAGCATGCAATCTCTCTCTTTTGAGTTCAGTCATGCTGGATAGTCAGTCCTACTGGGCAGTATAAGAAACTTCATTGCAACAAGGAACAGCGCCTGTGCTTGGGAAGGTTTGGGCACTGCTGACAAAAGTAGCTGTATGAGGGAATGCCAAGCAGAACCTTGGGGAATAAATGCAGTTTAGCTGTCAAACAGAGCACTGCCAAGAACCCACTGTGCATAGTACTGCATAGCTACAGAAAGCACTAATAATCACAGTAATTATCTAATCTCACAGGAGATGAACCATGGTGCATCTCCTAACCCAACACTTCCTTCTAAACCGTTCTATCTCAGTATTCTATCTACTGCCTCCATTAGTCCTGAAACGCTCCATGTTGTATTTGTATTTTTCAAAGCTAGAATACTTATAAAAAATAAATAAGACTAGCAGAATCATAAGCTACTACATGATGGGTAGGAGATCTCTGTAAGCCCTGGCCAATTTCAGGCAACTTTTGCATGAAAAAATGTCAGTCTCCCCTGAAACAGGAAACATAATTTGTGACTGCACTTGGATAAAGCTGAACCTCCAAACTCTTACAGGTACTATCCAGAATATCCCCATTTCTCAATAATTCCTGAAAAAGAACAGAACTCTAATCTTGACTGTGGTAGGATGAGAGCTTCCTCTTGGTAGGAGGCTGCCAGCTAACTGAAACACCAACTGTCTTGTAAGAGATGATGAAGATCAGAGAAAGAAAAGAAAAAGAAGCAGATGAGTGAGTGATGAGGTTTCTTGGCTTTCATTCTTTTCATTATTTCTGAGGATGATTATAGTTAAGGTAAAAGCACTAAGTCTGCAGTGCTGAGCAGGCTCTGGCAAGGATTGCTCAAGAAGACACTGCAACTACAGCTTACCTGACTGCACGGGCACCCATGCAGAACAGCTAAATCATCTGCATGCATCACAATGAAACAGAAGTGTCATGCAACAGTGATCTAACCTTGCCACTAAGCAGCAGCAGCAGCTCAGTTTGGAGTATCACAAGAACTTATGCCTATTTAAGTGCACTTCAAGCATAGCTAGACCTCCACCAGAACTCAGACAGTGGCAGCACAGTGAGCATGCCAGGAGCATTTCTTCTCCATGGAGAAAGCACCGGAATAGCCAGTAGCAGACCGGGACCCAGCAAAGTACTATGCTTCCAGGTCTGTATGATGCATCATGTGCTTACTCATTTACAGGTGAATTTATTACAAAATAGCAGTGAGTGGAGTCCTATCCGGCAGGCATTTCTAATGAAGTCATTCCTTAAGGCAAGAGTTTTTAATTGCTTGCTCCCAGATACCTATATAGTTACTGTTTTTTAGTACCAGTCACATAGCTGCATTGCTTCCAGCTTGCACTGCCTTAGCCTCTGATAACTTCAGACAGTTAGGATTTGTGCTACTCCCAGTAGCTAATTTCTGATGGATCCTGTCTTTAATGTTGGTACAGGAGCTTGTAGACTGAAAATAAGGAAAAAAGTTTTAAAAATGTAAATCTATGTGCATTCAGAATATTGAAGTGGAACAGTCCTAACTGAAATGTAGTGAAAAGTAACTCATGTGTCTAAAGGAGGAAGAGGCAAATAGCACACAAATTATTTAGCATCTCTCTCTTCAGGAGAGAACAAATGATGTAAAATAAGAAGGGAGTTAAAAAGCAAAGACTAATTCAAGAATTCTTGTAGCAATGGCAGTCAATTGAGAATACCTAACTTAATTTAGACCTTAGTTCCTTGAAGTACTGTTCTTAATGCCTTTTATTTAACAGGGTCTGTCTTCTATCTAAAACTTTAGATTAAACAAAAAAAAAATTACATTAAAAAAAAGTTTAAATTATCCATATAAACTCAAAACCTAAAGCACTCACATTAAGTAACTTCTTTATCAAGAATAATTTATGAATTATTTGCTAATTCAATTTTAAACTTTCTGGAAGTGGAAACAGAAGAAAGCATTTCCAAGCAATTAGCCGAGTCTTCACCTTATTGTCCTTGCATCCCATCCTCTGTCTGAAAAGGAGAAAGGCTTTGCAACATAGACAAAGATGGGATCTCAGCAAGTGGTATCACTTTGTGGTCAGTCCCCAGTTTAATTAAAGCTAATCTCTAGAGAGAAGCTGCATGACAGCAAACAGCTACTGCCATAAGAATATGGGTTCAGAAGGAAAGAAGCTCATTCATGTAATAAGAGTCCTGGGCAGTTCACAAACGGCAGTACCTTCAAGCAGAGCAAACATTACTCCAGCCACCATCCTCCCACACTCTCCCACAGCTTTCCCCACAGCATCTCAAACTAGGCCAAGTCTCAGGAAAAGAACATTGTTGATCATGAGTGAGAGGTTCTCAAACCAGGTAGAAACATGAAGTTAACATGAAGTCTTTATCCCTAGGAAAAAAAATTAAAATTTCAATATCCAAGAACGTACACATATTACCTATGATGGCTTTTGAGCCACACAAATGGCTTCTATTGCATGAGAGCCTAGCATGTAAATAAAACATGTTCTTATTAATGTGGTTCCAGGTCAGCTGACAGCTTGTTTTGTTTTGACATTTTACAGAAAGCTTACTGAATGGATTATTTTGAAGATATACATTCATCATCTAAACCCTTGTTCAAGCAAATGTGACTCTGACCTCCTTACGACAAGATATCAGCAGAAGTAGTTTAGACATATTTGGTTCAAAAAAGGCATGTTAGACCATTCTGAAAAGAAATCTTTCCCTCCAAGGAAAGGAATAAAAAACCCAGGACTAGCAGTAATTCTTACTAAAGAACAACTTCTACCACATTCAAGTGACTAAGACAAATTGGGAAATCTTTCTTATGTTGAACATGAAAAAAAAAATAATCAGAATTAATCTGGAATGAAAATAATACCACAGAAAAATATTTTTCGTGTCCTACCAAGTGTAGACTTGTTTGCTGTCTTCAAATATGGGCATAACCCAATAGATTTTAATCAATTATGACAGATACAGTCATTAGAAAAAGTAAACCTTCCTTTAAACTTTGCATTACTACTTCAAAGTTTCCCTTTGGTAAAAATGTCTAAAATATTTTCTGTATTTGGTTATGCTATCTATTTCAGTAGTTTTTTGCTCATAAAATTAGTCAGACAATCTTACCTAACACATAGTACAATACCATCTTCAAAAAATATAAATGGCTATCACAATAAAGTAAAATAAATTTTGTTGTGATACTTAAACAAAAAGTCTTGGCATACCCAGGAGACTCTCATTAGCATGTTCCAGTCTAAAATTCCATGTGCTCTGACAAGAGATCATGGGGTTAGTGCAGTCATTGCATGGCCCATTGCTACTCTCACTTCTAAGTGGGTACCCTCTCCTGGGGCTAGCACGTGTCTGATGACAGAAGCCCCACGGGTGACCCAGAAGGGACTGCATCCCACACTCTGCACCAGGCTGAGGACATACCACAAACAAATAGAATAATTGCTACTTGTACCTGAATTGCAAAGCCCCTTGGGCCAGGGGTTAGACTTTCTTTCTAAGCATTCTAAGAACTTTCTACGTTCTGTGGACTATCAGGCAGAGTATTAATCACATTTACTTGAGGAACACAAGGGGGGGAGAGGGTCTCAGATCTACTCAGCCTGACTTCAAGGGCTTAGCAGCAGCTATGTCAGTGAAATGACGACATGAAGAGTCTCCCAAGGAGTGTCACTGAATTTAATTCCTTCCTTCTTTCTCTTTCACTGACATGTTTCTTTATTTTAAATCTGATTACCTTGGCACTCTTGTCAGGCTAGCTTGTGATTTCCAGGAAAGCTACATTTTATTTAACTGATTTTTAAAAAGTCAGACATTACCTTTTCTAAAGGGCTTTCTACTCTGGGTATGCTGATCATGGGCATTTGGGTCAGATTATCCAGATGAGAATGTTCATGTTCTGGCTGACGTCCTCTGAAGTTATTTACCACACAAACAACCTAGAAGGGATTTGAAGATAAACAGAATACCTAAGGAACAACTCATTTTTTCAAGCTTTGATCCTGACAATTATCATTAGGCAGAAATGACACCAGCTTTAGTCACAGCTTTACAGTAGAATCACTGAAATGTGAAGTTCATGTTTTACAGAAAATCCTTAATTAATATTTCAAGACAAATGACTTTCAAGTGATTTATTGGTACACGCATCATTTGAGAATGAAAAAAGCCCTCTTATCTAAAAGAAAATCCATTACTGAACTGCACAATAGAACACCAATTATTTTCAATCTCATGAAGAGATGTCTTGCAGCATCACGTGGCATTAACCTATAACTCCTGGGAAGGCAAGTGCCATTTCAGTTATGATCAGCAAAGACTTTCTCAAATGAAGAGTAACAAAAGGGAACAAGAAGGCAAGGACCATGCCCAAGTCTGAATGTAACTTCAAATCTGCTCTCGGCAGCAGATTCTCACACAGGGACTTTGTAATGTGATGTGTAACAGTTTGTGCTTCTACTAATTACAACACTCAGCTGAGCAGTAATGTTTGCCAACTACATTTTCTTCAAAACACAACTAAATTTGATATCACGCTACTGGACACCTTGTGTGGAAGGGAACATTTGGAAATGCAAGCAGATGCACTTTAAAGGAGACTTGCAGCTACCCTTGCCTGTCTAGAGGAGCGAAAACACCCACCCCAGCCATCCCTGGCAGGGTTCTCAGCCAAGCCATGCTTTCAGATCCAAGATCTTGAGAACAAGACCCTGTGATCCAAGAGTCAAGCTCAAGAGTGTTTCCATGGGGAAAAACATCAAAGATGTATTTAGTACTATTACAAGCTGCCAGGCAGACAAACCTACAGGCATTAAACAGCAGTGACTGTTCTATTCTATAGTCTTGCACTGCAGATATTAGTGAAGGTGATTAACAGATTATAAACAGTTTTCTGACACAGACAGTAGTCATGGGCAACTGCAATTAACTATCTGGTTTTGGAACACAGCTCCAGAAAAGGAAAAGGCTAAACAAAGATTTTTTGATACAGAAAAATATGAAATTTCAACATACACCTCAATCACTATGAAATAAATTCATTAGAGTTATTGTAAAGCCAGAAAAACAAATGCTACCTATCCTCTGATCAGTGTGGGTACCACTACATCGAATTTAATACTTTATTCATGAAATCATAACTATGTGATATTCTGAGGAATATATACTTCCTGCATGTGGGCCTTGCTGCATAAATCACTGTTTCAAATGCTACAATCTGGTTTATATGGAAATCAAAAAATATAACTGGATCAGTTCTTTTTTTGACTTCACATTTCTGAGTGTATGTAAATACTACTAAGGAAACTGATGACTACTTAAAAAAACCTAAGAAACATGTCTTTTGTTATTTAGTTATCTGAAGACTTTTTTAGAGATAAAAGTTTGTCTCTTTTTTTAGAGAAAAACTTATACATTGATTTTTTTCAAACAGAAGTGACACAGACACACACTTACCAAAAATACTGCTATAGATATTCCAATTACAAATCCTGCTATTACATCTGACCAGTGATTTCGATACTCTGCTACTCTGTTGATTCCAGTGAGGAAGGCCAAGCACATTAAACCCAAACACAGAACAGGTTTTGCAAGCCTTGTTCCTCTGGCTTTCACTGTGTTGGTGATATACATCTGAAAATTAGAAAGGAAGAAAGTGTAAGACTGATGGATGTCTCCCACTAATTGGTGAATAAAATCTCTATATTTTATTTGAATAGACTATGTGTATTTAGTGCTTTTCTTCTGGAGTGGGGGAGGATGCAAAGAAACTAGGAGGTAGAGTAGTAGATAAAAGTTATCATACCCTTTTTCTACAGATAAAGAAAAATAATCAGACCATACAGCAAAATTGCATTTTACATGAACCTGAAAAGCCTACAGAAAACCAGGCAAATTGGACAATCCTATCCGATTACTCTCAGTCTGTCTATTTATTTATTAATGCATAGAAGTAAAGAGACTGATTTTTCACTGGGCTATGTTGACAGTAACAGAAAAAATATTTACCCTGAAGTACTACTAGTACTATTACAAGCTGCCAGGCAGAGTAAGAAAGGCTTTTGCTAATAAAAACAAGGTCTTTATGTATTCTCTTTCTTCCTTATACACCATTTCTTTATGTGACTAATTAGTGATTTGTCAAAAATCAGTGAAAAGGAAAAAAACAGTGTCAAAGAGCAGTGAAAATTGAACTAAATGCCAGCATCCCCTTTCATAAATATAGTTTCAACCAGCGAATATAATAATACTTTCAACCAGTGCTGAACTAATACAACCCCGTGCTTCACATAAACCAATATAAATGCTGCAGGTTTTATGCATCAGGCTGAGAAATCCATTTGTCCTGCTGCAGTCTAATTCTCCCTGTGCAATACTTCTGAATTAAAAGCAGTGCCTGATAACAAGCAGCATTTCTGCCCTAGAAGTGCATTAGTGACTACCAGGTTTAACCCAGCACGTCCCAAGCTCTGATGAACCAATGGAAGAAATTAATACCAAATATTAGACTTTCCATTCTCTTATCTCGGCATTAAGACCACTTGCAACACCCCTCCTCCCCACCTTCCAAAAAAAAAAAAAAAATTATACTTCAGCTAATAAGATTTTTGACAGAAAAAGTTTCTACTCCGCAGAAGATGTTTCTGTAATTAAACTGAAACCCTAAATCTTCAAACTTTAAACAGGATTTAAGTTTTTGAACAGAAGAATGCCAGTATTTCCTATAGTGTTTCACTGGAAATTCCAAATTTGTAATGCCATCACTTTGGACTACAAAGGAAAACAGATGAGTCTGCATTGAAGAATCAGTAGCGCTTCTTTGGCCAACAAATGGGCAGTCCTTTGGGTTTGTTTGGGGTTTTTTTTGTACTGTCTGAAACTTTAGCGGAATTTACCAGGGAATCAGTTTACAAAGTGCCACAATAATCCAGCCAAGAAGCGGTTTAGAAAGTGTGGTTATAGTTACAATAAATTAAGTGAAGAAGTAGTGGTCAGTGCTTGTCTAAAACAAGTATCATCTAACAGTAATTTTATTCAAAACACTAGAGAAAGATCCATGGCTTAGAGGATGAAACAAAGCTTGATCTTAAAGTAACATCTGAGAAGTGCAACACACAAACCTTCAGTGTACTTTATATGATGAACAGGAAACTAGTAGAAAGATTTCCACTAATTCAGACAAAGCAAAGGTTTGAAAAAAAGAGTTTTGGGGTTTATCTTCAAGCCACATTATCCTCTCTTCTTCCTAGACCATTTCAGAAACAGTTAATTTTTTATGCTGATTATTCTTTTATCTTAGCTCATTGTACTCTTGCAGGGTGTCTTCAGTGAGCTGCTCTTACCATGCAGAAAGGTAATAAGAGAGAAATGCAATTTTAACATACAGCTTTTTAGCACCACTGGTTTTCTCCAAGCTATAGACCAAGTACTGCACACTGAATTAATACAGCAACCATCTGTTTTAGTGAGTCTCATTGTTCTACTGGATACTACCACCATTATCCACATTCATACTATGTGTTAGGACAGCTGGTGCTAGGAAAAACACTGGAATATTTTTAATACACAATAAGAAAATCAAATTTCAAATACAGCTTGGGTGAAGTTGACACAGGGGAGTTAGCAGGAAGCTATCCTGCACTTAATTGTGTATTGGGTTATATTAAATTGAAATGACTACTGAGAAGGAAACATTTGCTTAAGGCAGGTCATGGTGACATATTTCATTTATCTATAACAACTTGTCATTGCCCAAGAAGATTATCTCAATTTTAGTAAGACAAAACACATTATAGTACAAATACTTGATTCTGCAGTACTTCAATCAAATTTCAACATTTTTAATATAAAGCTGAACCCAAAAAATGTTCTGCATAAAATTCTCAGAATGTTTTTACAACCAAGTATGTCCTTCAAATCCCCACTCAAAGCACGGAGGAAAAACAACCACATATTCATGCTGTGCCCCACATGAGCAGAGACCTCCATTTGCCAAGTCCCCTCCTTATATGAGCAGTCATGGTTGTCATGCCCAGCTCATTATTCAGAATAACCTGAGGGTTCTGCCAGCACAGGTACCATATCTATCTTTTCTTTAAAGAACAGGTACTACTCATGTAAGGAATAGCATTATATTACAATACAAGAGAATCAATAAAAACAGGCCAAACTTTCCTGAAACACCGTGACAAAAAGTCTGTATTTGAAAAACTCTATATAACAAATATAGCTTCCTCCAAGGCAAGATTCACAGATACCCATTTTTAAACTTGGCCTCTTGCAGCTCCAGTATAATACATTAACAGTCAACTACCTGATCTACACTAAGAATAAAATATAATTAAGCAGCTGTTTTCTTCTTGATTCTGGTGGAAAAACTATAAACCAGCACACTCAATAATTGACTAAGAATAAACAACCTGAAAAGATGACAGGATGTTTCACTCACTTTTAATAAATATTAAACGCAGTATCAACAAAGGAAAATAGCTCAGTGATTTAAAACATTAGTAGGAATGAATGACAGTATAACTTTTTACAGGGCTAAAGATGTTTACTGAACAACTTCATCCACATTCCTTTTAAGAACAAAAATTGTGAGAGGAGTTTTCCAATGAAAGAAAACTTGTACATTAGTCAACAGCAAGACCAACAGCTGAGATTTTGTATGTAAGGTCAAGGATTGATACAGTAGTTAGAATTAATATTGCAGGCTGCACGTTCTCCTGCAACATCAGAACTGTAGTGAATCTTCTCTTGAAGAACTTCTGCTGTTGCTGTTCCTTTTTCCTGAAATAAGATTTTAGTATTAAAAGACAGAGAGCTGTCACAGTAAGCAGACACAGGCAGAGAGTCATGTAAGGAGGTGGATTGTTACCTGATTGCACAATATAACAATATTTACTAGATTTTCAGAAAAACACAAACATTTGACCTTCAGTCTTCAAGATACTGGAAATGAAGTTGTAAGAGAACTTCATAAATTGAAAGAAAACCTTTAATTGAAGCAGGTTTGAAAACAATTTGAAAGAAATTATCACCATCACCACCAAAGACAAAGCAAGCTCCCTGTGAAGTTTCTGGTGTGACTGGCTCACACCATAGTGTATGGAACAATCATAGCCTTGGCATTTAGCTTGTACTGGCAAAGTACTTCAAAAGTGTCAGGTTGCAAGTCTCATGTGAAGTTTGTCTTAAATCTAGTACAAATAAAATAATTCCAAAACATGTTAAGAAAAGAACAGGAGCTGTATGTGAAGTGCAGGACAAAGTGGATTCTTGGGCTATGCTGCAAGCTCTTTCTAGGCATCTTTCAGCTATCTTTAGGCCCACCCACACCAATATCTATGCACACAAACACAGGTGTAACAGGTCTCAGAATCCCATTTTAGCTACATTGGAGCTACACATCAGGCTGGGTGCTCCAGCCAGGAGGGAAGATAATTTTCCTTGCTGATTTCATCAGCCTGGGGCCCAGGGACACAGGTAAGAAGATCCCTTCTGCATCTGCTCTTTCATTTCTCCCTGATTTAGATGGCCTGGGAGACTGACAAAGACCAATCCATCAGTGGGCAGTGAATAATGACTCATAAGGCAACAAGAAGAATGAGGAAGAAATTATTGTACAGGCACTGATCCCAGGCAGCACTTCAAACATAAATTATCTCATGTTTTCATTTGGTTTTACAATGGGCTAGCATTAAAGAAATTATCTTGAACTATTTACGTAATGTAAGTAATGTTATAAATGTTCCATCCAAGGAATTTTCAATATTCATCAGACCTATAAGAATAGAGACACTCATATCAAAAAGCTGAAAAAATAGTGGGCTGTTGTAACCTATAAACAGGTTCAGTGTTTAGTTAGAATTCAGTTTGAAAATCCAAAATCTTTTAAGCTTCCTTTGGTAATAATTAATGCGTCAAACTATTTCTAGAGCAAACCAAAGTCATATTCTCAAATCATCTGGGTCCTTCTGCAACTGTCCACTGAAGGCTTTTTTTTAGTGTTTTTGAAGCCTCCTCCAGCTTTCTCTATATGTTTTGATCTAATTATTTATGACGTTAAACAAAAATTACCTTTCAAAGTCAGGGGCTAGCTTGGCAAAAGGAAAAGAAATTCTAGAATTCTGGACTTTACTATTAATTTTCCCACTACAAGCTCCCCACAGCTGTAACTGTAAAACCACTGGAGAAGGTAAGAGGTATCTTTCTCTGTACCAAGACCATAAAACACCTATTACAAAGGCTGGTTTTTTTTGATGATATCAATTGTAATGAAGAGGTGACTGACATGAAATTTACAGAGGTCTTTAGATAAATTCCTGGCTCAAATAGTAATACTATTTTATTATTTGGTCTGAACCAAACCAATGCACTCAATTTGTGAAGCTCATGACATATGTTTTATTATCAGTACTGAGGTATACTTGCTGCACCAGATACTGAGAAGAAATTCCACATTCCTAGCACTATTCCTGAAAGGCAGCCAGAAGAATCCTTTAATTTCCTAACAAAAAATGGACAACAAAGTCAGTTCAGCGAGGTGGCTCTGCTAGTCCTTTTCCTCCTGAACACTCCCTTAACTCTGTCTGAGAAGCCTATCATGCCTTCACCAGCTGCCCATTTAGCTGGAATCTAATAGGCACTTTAAGACAAAGGACAGGCAAGACTACACCTACACCTATAACTGGATCAAGGAGTGACACTGAGGAGAATGTCACCACGCTGCCAGCACTGTTACCCAGACTGTCTTGTCTTTTCCCAGTGACTTATAAACACACTGAACAGCAAAATCAATGCAGCAAAATGCCAGGAGCAAGAGCCTTGCAGAAAACATGATCATGGGCCAAACAAAAGCTCTGCAGAGAGGAAACAATTATTTGTAGGCTTTACAATCTGCTAGTCCCGTCTGAAGTCACAGTTGAGGCCAAGGGTTCAGAGTACAAAGCAACAAAAGCTGCCTACAGACTTAAAGGCTGTGTCAACTATCAAGACATGAAGCCTGTTCCTCTATCACTACAAACCCAAAGCAAGCCTGAAATGTGTGTAGTAACACAAAGTTCAAACACTACCCTATCCAACTGCTTCTGTGAAATGCAGTAAGAACAACAAAAAAAAAGGGCAAAACTTCATAGAATTAAAATTCCCCTTGAACTACAGCTAGCCATGACCAATCCCCTAGGTCTGCAGTACCAAAGGATAAGTGTTTGTCATAAGTCTTAAATTTAAATCTATGGGATTAGTCTGACTAGATCTTCACATATCACTTTGAAATCCTAACAAAAAAACACTTATGACTTCCACTTCCTGTGTCTCAACTGTAGAAAATACCCCAAGTATGTGCATACTGGGCTGCTTCAAAACTTCCTTCTAATTGTCCAGGCTATGTCAGCTTATGTATATCAAAGTGTGTCTTATACAATTACATACTGTTTAATAAAGCTGCAATGTTTGCCTATGCAGCAAATATTGTTCCATCTGAGAAAGGGTGAATTGCAATGCTAGTAAGAAATGAAAGTAGATGCAGTCAACTTATTAACCCAACTCAACCAAAACAAACAAACAAAATATCTCCAATGAGATCAGCGCAGACACCTAAGGAAAAACCAGGCACCAGTCAGATTAATTAGAGATTTCATAACAGATTTACAGTAGCTCGTTTTGAAAACACTGGTACACTGGAAAGAATAAACCTGAAAGTTTGAAGAAGAAAGGTAATGCATCGGTGTTTGGACAGGGTAGAGAAAACACCTAACCACAGCACTGCCATTCAATATTTCCATTCCAATCTCTCTTGATAGACACTGGAAGTAATGGAGGCAAACATTACAAAGCTCTAAATACTAGCAAAACAACTGTTTGAAAACGACTGTACTTTCAAGGGAATTCTGAGTTACCATAGCAGCCACCCACTCTCAGAAGGGGGAAAAGGGGGAAATGGAAGACTCAAGAACTTAGAAAAAAGAAGCTATTGTTAACAAGACAATATGCACAGATGGTAAGGTGATAAGGACGTGGCTGCACTTAAATGGAATGAGATAAGGGAATTATTAGATAAAGCGTAAGCTTTGTTTCTAAATTGGTTGATTGGTGAAATCACACAAGTCCAAAAGCATTTACTTCACTGCCTCGGAGAGCAAGGACCCTTGTATCAGCTCTTTGTGTGGCTTTTTTTTCCTTTAAGCTGGTTTTGTTTTGTGCCCAGCTGACTGAAATAACCAGGGAGGATTCCATAACAATCTCCCCCTCTCTCCAAAATTTCTGCTAACCAAAAAGAAAGTACATATTGTACCAAAGATTATATGCTAATGAAAAAGTGAGTAATATATGGAGGTCTTTATGTCCATGCTGTCAATAACTGTTGTGGCATGGCTCATAGAAAGACTAGGCTACTGTTTTAAATCTTCTACTCCAGTGAACAGTGATGAGAAAATTGTTATTTAGGGCCAACTATCCTGATAAACATCATGGCAGTGTAAGGACACGACCCCAAATACTGGAACATTGATTTTTTTTTTTCCCTTGGATTGTAATAAATAGTATTTTTAGATTCAGTCATGCTTAGGGTTTAAGGAAAAAAAACCAAAAAACAAAACCAAAAACAATGAACCTGACAATATTGTAACAAGGAGCTACTACAGGAACTCAGAAGTCCTTAGAGTAGTTAATAGTGCTTTAGTTAAATGATAGCAGTGTCAAGCACCATGCAGGAGTAATGACATAGGATATATTCATTTCTATAGTTACTGAAAGAGCAAATAGTGATGAAATGGATCTCAGCAACTTTAATTTTTTATATTGCTAACTGTATATTGACCACAGACAAGGTTTGCATAAAGTATTCTTGCTCATGTCAAAAGCCACTTATATTAGGTGTTAAACCTTACTGATGCCTGTTTTTTGTTTTTCGAATGTATGCATTAATACTATTTTACTTTCTGCTTTGCAGTAGCTCAATAGCTGGTTTCCTAGTTACTCTGACTCTTGGCAACAGTAGAAATCCAACTTTACAGACAGATGAGAAATATAGGAGCAATTAAAACAAAAAATTCTGAGTATTTTCTAAAATAACTTGCATCAAATTTAGAGTGTCTCATCCTTAGATATCTCCCCAAATACGGACAGTAATAGTAGAAGACTTATACTTGCCTCAAGTTAAACAATATAATATTATTGTTCATCTCTTATTTGCAAACACTTGCCTGTGCTAACTGATGATCAACATCTCTTAAACAGACATTGCTCACAAGGAACCTGGCAAATGTTACCATCAGTGCTGCAGATTTTAAGCCACTGGTTCTAAAATCCTGAGTAGAAGCATTGAGCTGACACACTGAGGCCGAGATCTTTGCCATATTGTCAAGTGTCACCTGCCAGATCAGTCAGGAATTAAAAGCTGGCTCAACTGGTAAGTGCTCAAAAGCAATGCACACTCACACACGTCTATCTACATGTGCATACATACACATACACACACCTATGGGCAGGCCACTGAGGGAACACAAGGGCTGACTCCTGCAATGACCACACACCTGCCTAGTTTCCCACTGACACTGTGAAGGCAGCCCTGGGCTCATCCAAAGGGCTACAGAGGGCTGTGATTACCAGCACAGGTCAGGTAAGACACTCCCACATGCATCTGCTGGGGAGAACTTGTCCCCAGCAAAGGAACAAGATGTGCTTGCTCCTGCTTAAGACTAGAATGATGTGCACTCCAAACTACACCTGAGTTACTTGAGTGAGACTAAACGGTGACTCTTCCTTTCCACAACCTGTACAACAGCTCTGATCCATGCAGTCAACACCAAGTTTTATCCCAGTGCTGTTCATCTCTCCCTTTAAAAGAGAGGAGAGAGGGAAAAAAGGGTGGACTGTCCTGTAGCCCACTTTATTGCCTAATACAAGCCAAGCTGACTTTGCATGAGGTACCTATAAACACCAATTCTGGTACCAAAAGACACACGGGGATATTGAGAAACATGCAGAGATCAGACATCCATATAACTCACCCTTCTGTTTCACCTCAAAGAATATGGCCATGTGTGATTCTACTGATCTGCACTGGGTCAGAACACAGAGAGGTACCACTACCAGTCAGAGGAAATCCCTACCCTTACTCCTTAGCACCCAGCACAGGATTGTCCCACACATCCTTGAAATGGGGGAAAAGTAAGCCAAGGAACTGAGTATCCTAAATCCATAGATTATAACCTTTATGGACAACTTGTCCTCTCTTAGCATTGTCTTGGCTTTCAAGGATCAGAAACCACTACACCTTGTCAGAATTAAGCCAAATGAATCATTCTCACAGTAACTCACAGAAGACTTGCATGCAGAAAACCAGCCAATTTTGGGCCTCTTCTTCTGCCCATTCCTCCCTCCTCCCCCTCAGAGTGCCAGCCATTGGCTCTCAAAAATATAGTGCTATTAAATAATATAATATACTTACAGCCAGATACATAGCTGCATATATGCTTAGCGCTGCTTCTTTGGATGGGAAAGTCTTTCTGGCTTTCATGATAAGGTCTGGATTTCCAGTGCAGGCATGTACGCTACTGATGAATTGGGTATACTGTTTACATCCAAGTGCTGTATAGTTGGGTTTACAAAGTGCAAGAAAATGGGGTGCAAGATTCCCTGTTACTACTTGTCCAGCATTTACAAAGATGTCCGTAGCAAACAGTCCAAATGCATAAATTCCTAAAGAGGGAAACAAAGAGTTAAATTTTCTGACAATTTATAGTATTTATCACAGCAATAGACCAGCTTCTTCCATTTAAGAACATGAAAAATCCTCCCATGTACTGTACCCAAAGAGCACGGCTCATGCTGGAAATGGTATTTTCCTACAAAACTGCAGCAGGAACACTGCAATGTACCCACACACCTGATGTCTCTCCCATTTTTCATAGGAACACTCACCCCTTGTGCAAGCAGCCTGCTTTCCTGGGCCCCACAGCCATGCATATCCCCTGTTTGGGGTAGCTGGCTTTACTGGTACCTAACTTTTGCCCATGTTCCCTAAACAGAAGTGACAGAGGGAAATTCTTCACCCGATAAATCTGCTTGAAAACTAAGGTGAGATCCTGATGAAGAAGTAACTTGTAAAGTCATAACACACACTGGAAAAACTTTTTTTTTCCCCCCCTTGCAGCTGTACAGAATCTAAAGTACTGAATAATTAAATATTGCCACACACCAGTTGTCTTCATCTGCCTGCTACTGGGTAAATCTCTATGCATAGCATATTAATCACAGTATGAACACAGTGAGCTAAAGATTTATATATTTGAGGAACTACTTATGCTAAACAGTTTTTTTAATCAGACATATCAGCAAAGCATTAAGCACATGTATTCATTCATTAGAATGTAAATGCAAATTACTGATTACTTAAAAGAAAACAGATTTTTGCCATTCTGAGGTCCCTCTCTATCCTTTTGTAAATAGAAAATGAGCTCTGGAAGAACATGCAAACACAGCAGCCTGACCGGCAGGCAAAGCCAGTGGATGCCTGTTCCAATTCCACCTGAGCTATAGATTTCCCCCTACATTTCTATGGGCTAATCACCTTACCTTTCTCATACTCCAATTCACTGTGAATATAGGGTGAGCTCTGGAAAATCCCAGTTTCATGGGGCACTATGAAGACTTTAAAGGATCAACATCACAGCAGACATAATTCCACAGAAACATACAGTTATAAAGGTCAGGATTTTTCTTAGCAAAGCTAGAGGACCAAGGCTGATTTCTGGGATCCTGGCTGGTCAGCCATGTCACACTAATGTTAATTCCTCCCAAGATGCTAGACTCTGGTGAGCAGCACATTGTGCCTGGCCAAGTCACTTCACAGAAGGACCTTTCAGCCATCCCAAGGGTGTGCACTGCACAACACAGCTGGACACGTCACGCTGGGGGAGCATAGTGGGGAGCAATGCCTCACCCACTGGAACAGCAGAGAGGCCTTTGTTCACTCCTGTCATCACAACCAAATTCTTTTTGCTTCTGTGAGGAAGAAGGGACCACTTAGTGGGAAGAAAACTCAGGCACTGATTACACAGAGAGGAACTGGAGTGGGAGGAGCTCCTTATCATCACTCTGCACCTCCTCCAGGCCTATACAAGAGAGTCTCCTTACAGGGGGCAATCGCACTCTGGGAAGGCAGGCACAGTTGTTACACAAACACTGCAAATACAGACACAGCTGCACATGCCCTCCCTCCCCCTGAGACTGGGGCACACAGCAGGATGAGCTGCCCCAAGGCTTCATTCCTCCAGCTGTTTCCTTCAGATGCAGCCATGAGAGAGAACCAAACAGAAGAACTGAGCCCTGCTATGGCATCCCTACATGTATTAAAAAGCAGCATCTGGAAATGGCTAATACAAATTTTGAGTGGTGGGATTTCTCCTTCCAAACACATTTAGAATGAACTAAACAGAAAAGATGACATCTCATAGCTACTAAAGTCAATGGGGGAGTTTCAGCTAAAACCAATGTAGCATGGATTTTGCACAATTTTCTGCTAGAGGCTATAAGACAATATCCAGGCTAAGAAAGCAGCTGAATTGGCTTGGCTTCAAATACACATTTATATCCCAATGTCCTCAGCTTTGGGGGGTGTGTGTGTTTACTATCAGCTATAGATATGGCCCAAGGATACCACCTTTCTCCACTTCACCCCACTTCATGCCTGCTGGTTGTCTTTCCCCCTAGTGGTCCCAGCTCCTTCTACTTTTACTGCTGTTTCTGCAACTGTTTTTTAATCCAAACTTCCAAAAAGCTGCATTTGCTGCCTAAAAGGAAAACTGCACCTGAGTTAAGACTACACATGAAATGTAATACGGTTATCTGAATATTTTCCTGAGGTCAAAATTAAGACATAATTGATCACTCTCACCATTCAGAAAATGAAAGCAGTAATTTTGCTCATACCAAGGAATCGGATGGTCCTGCGCACCAGCGGATTTATATAACAACAGTCTCCAGTTAATATTGTTTTCTCTTGGTTTTCAAAATCCTTTGTAGCTAACTGTAGACAAAAGACTGCAGTTTCTCCAACGATAATCTTAGGGGAGGAGAGAAAAGGGGAAAGAAATGGTGCATCAGATTACAGCAAGTAAAACACACAAATATTACAGAGACAGACATCTCATCTTAAAGAAACAAGACCAAACCAGCACAAAAGACAGCGTAAGTGAATCAAGTTCTGTACATTAATCTTCTTATAAGGGGAATATGCCTTATGGCTTGCTTTACTTTATTTGCCTTAAAAGAGAATAAATTATTACAACCAGGATTTGTAGTCAATATAACATAACCTAGATTTCAGGATGAGGGGAAAGAGAAAGATCTATTAGTTCAAGAACAACAGATCACATAATGCACAAGATCTGGACCACAGTAAAGGCCTAATCCTGCAAGATGCTCAGCATTTCAGTTCCTACATGGCATTCACTGATACCCAGAACTTTCCAGGGTTGAGCTTTAAATTCTGGACTATGATAGAGAGAAAGGGGGACAAAATCGTAACAGAGCTCCTGTTCACATCAGAGGTTTGGTTTGCCAGGAGGTACTTAACAGGGTTTGATTCACATTTTGCTAGCTAAATTTATCAAGTTTGGCTTTAGCTCTGTTAATCATGCTTGAACAAAGTGTCACCACTGATATTTTTACATTAAGCATGTATCAAGTTCTCATGTCTATATATCGTTCACATTATGGTTGGCAAGAAAACGTAAAAATCACCAAATTAAAAAAAAATATATTTTGAATGTAAAACATCTGCTCTAGGTTATGTATTTACCTGTACAACAAAGCATGACCTTTAATTTATTAACTACAATTGTGGATTGAGACTTGATAGCTGAAGCCAAGACTTCAAGCAGATATACAATATGAAGCTTTATGGCAGAGATAATTTAAAAGCAGAGCAGAAGGGTCAAACACTGACCACTGGATTCTAACCCTGATTCACTGTCGGACTCACAGGCAAGGCCCTTCCACTCCTCTGCATGAAATTATTGACAGGTACATCACACTTTAATCAACTAGAATGAAGACTACCAAAGTGAAATCCTAATACTCCACAAATACAACCAATAATGCCATCAAGTCTGATTAATTGCTAAGGTCTTTCTAAACCTTTGCCCAAACAGGAAAAGATAAATATTTTCATATATCACAATAGGTCTGAACAGTTCTACAAAATAAATAAAATAATCTGTGGGCACTGGCCCACATGCACATTTTGTTCTCAACAGGAAGGATGCAATTAATGACATTCCTTAGCTGTTTGTAGATTATGCAGATATCCTTGAGCTAAATTGTGGAGGAAAGTGCTACTTATAAATAATGTGGCACAAGTAACAAATATAAGTCTGGAGGCAAGTATGTAAAAAGCAAAATTTAATTTATCACCAAAAGAGTCATTATCAATTACTTTAGACTGGCTTCAGATCCTAGTGGAATTTTTAGATAAATCAAAAATTTCAATACCTGAACTAACAAATATCTTCCCTCTGTTGTGATGCAAGCAAATTTCCACCCTAGTGAAGTAGAATTTCTTCATCTATAATTAGTAAATGATCAGTATACATGAAAAATAATTCAACCTTGAATTCAAGATCATCCAAATTATGAGGAGAATTCAACCCAACGATCCCTATAGCTCTCATGAAAAAAACATATCCACAAATATCAGTTTTAATGTGATTCATAAAGGTGAGAACACTAACACGAATACTTTTACTGTGAGTCACAATAATGCTTTTCTTTCCTCTCAAGGACTAGGCAACCTGAATAGAGTCAAATTCTGCCTTTAATTCTTTCTGCCAAACTCAAGAGATTGCAGTAAAATTTTAACAGATTTTGAAACTCCAGGAAAGAGCAGAATTCAGCAGAAAGGAAGCATCTGTGAGATGCAGTACTCAACCTTTTGCAAGAAAACCTAGAGTGCCAGCAAGCTCAACTCTCCAGCTCTGAGCAGAGACTGAATCTGCTGATCTAAGAATAAAGGTTGTCTTCTTGCCTGGTAGGAAAGCTGGCATTTACTAAAGAGAGAACTGCTTGTTCAGTTATAGGAAAGGAGATTCTCACTTCCAGCAATGTCTTCATGGGCTGCATCTAGATCTTTGCTGCTGCCTTGTTACATTTCCTGTCTTTGTTGGTGACCTGTATGAAGAAAACCCTCTGTTCCAAAAATAGGAGCATTCAAGCTCTTAGCTGAACAAGAATACTCTAAGGGTGGGCACGTAGGTGCAAGGGTCAGAAGGATGTGGAACTCAGCTAAAGACAAACTTCTGCTACAGAAGGCCTAGTGCTCTACTGTCAGAAGTAATAGGAGTCATTGAGCACACAAGGCATTCATCTTTATACTTCCGTGGATTGGCTTCAAGAGAATCCCTCTAGAATTTGGCAATAAATACAGCTTCTTTATTTTTCTGTACTGGCAGCTCAGCTAAAGCTGTTCTCCTTCCTCCATCCTTCAGCACAACCACTGCTCATCTCAATAATCAGCCTATTGATGTTTCAGAAATGGAAGAAAAATCCTTTTCAATCTCAATAAATCCCAGGAGAAATTCTTCTTCCCAGTGCAATTCCTTCCCCTTCCTTTCTCCAGCATCACTGGCAATAATCAGCTCTACATGGCAGAGGAAAAGGAAAGCAATATCTCCCCTGCACTTTACAGCAATTTGCATGCCTGATATATTCCTGGAAAGAGCAATTTCTGTATTCCTGCTGGCACAGGAACCACCATTACCCCTTCCACTGCATATGCCAGTTGTAACCAGCATTTAATTTAACCAAATTATTTGTGTACTTCTCTAAGTCTTAGGGCAAAAAGTTTTTGGAACATTCCAAAACTGGCAGTGAAAGATTGCAACGGAGAATCTGAATGTTCTGACAACATCAATGTCTGGACAAAACTACACAAGTACAAGTACAGAAATATGATTGCAATGAAAAAGAGAAGATATTAGAAGCATATTTTACCGTATTCTATCAGGGTCATACTACTTCAGATCACTGTACAAATTTTCCCAAAGGTATGTATTAAAATTCTTAGCTCACAGACATTTTAGAAGTTTTTAAAAGCAGGGGAGGCCATCCTTCCCTAAGGCCATCCTTCCATTTTGATCCACAGCTACAGCACATAAAGTATAAGGAAAAGAACAATTTTCATCTGTAGTCTAACAGTACAAAGTGCAGGCTCTTCAGTATTCTGAAGAACATATGTGCATAAACAACTTGCAGAGTCCTTAGATAAAAACAGTGTACGTAAGTGCTGCAACAAGGTGCAAGACAAAGATGATAATTTACTCTTATGGAAGCAAATAAAAAATATTAACCCAGCAAAAATTAAATTATAGAAGTCCTTGGAACCATCTCCATGGCAATCATATCCTGTCTGTGATGTGACAATCCATTTGACAGCCAGGAACAGAATTTGAGAGGGATGTGATCTAAAATTAATATTTCTTCTTGTTTCACCTCTTAACTACATATTAATATATTATTAATAATACATTTTCTGCACTTATTGCCAACCACCTAATACCTGTCCCTTTCCTTGCTTTCTCCTCAGGATTCTTATTGCATTTTGCACACATTCCCTACACTGATTCCTTCCTCCCAAGTCCAGGTTTTTTCTGTATTAGTCATTTTTCTGAATCCAGGAAAGCTGTGCCTAGTTTTAGCACTGCATGTCAATTTAAAAATCTAATTTGTCCTTCCATCCAGTATATTCTTAACTTGGTTCTAAATTCTGCATTCTTTTCAACTCGAAATGTCAAGCCTGACTCATTCCAAATATTAGAGCTAGAGCAGCTCTGACATTGTTGATTTTCCAGTAAACTGACTCCATAAGCAAACCTCCCCTAGTGTCTCCTATGCTTTACAACAGTCAGCACCTATATAAATAAATGACCTTAAATCTTCACTTCTTAAAATAATAATGAGGTTTACTTTATGACCTACATTGTCATCTATTTCACAAAACTCCTTATAAAGTCCCAGGACTTAAGTGAGACTTAAATATTCACTTGCATGACAAGATATCTGAAGGTACATGAATATGTTTAAACAAGATAAATCCTGAAATATAAGGTTGATAATCTCTATTTGGGATTAGGAAATAAATTTCTGTGTATACAGTCATAGACCTTTCCAGCTACCACCTACTTTAGGCTACACAAATGTTCAAGAAATATTTCACACAGGCTAGGCAATGTCACAGAATACACAATTCCCTCTCTGCCAATTCTCAGGGTTATGCTGTAACTACAGCAACCACTTAGATGAGTAACACTGAAAAGTGGTTACTGCATTAAAAAGACCACTAAATATTCATCCATGTGCTCAACTCGTCAAGTTAAGAACATTTTACAATACTGTGCATTGTAGCTTCCCTTCTGACTTCCTTTCATTCATTGTGTTTCTCCCATTTAGGCATGACTTGAACAGTAACCAAGGCTTCTATGAGACCATCTTGAAGAAATAACCTTGGGGGAATGAGCATCTCAGGCAGTCCATAGCTCTGCTTTTCTCTCTAGAATCAGTTTCCTTGTTCTTCCTTATCAGGCAAGAAGGGAAGGTAGGAAATGGAACTAAAAATCTTGGGAATGATTTACATATCTCTATGAAAACTGTTATCAATTAAATTACCTGGCCTCCCTATTCATTTAAATTATGAGTTCCCACTTAGTGTGGTGCAGATCTCTTCTAAAAATATGGCTTCTATATGCTTTGTTATTTCTGCTCTTTAACATGTCTTTTTAACTTTTGAGACCATGGGCTATTCCTGGCCTATTTCCTCTTTAAAAATGCCATCCATGTACCAACGAGCATACTGGCCTCAGTTTGGGAAATCCAGCAGCATAAACCTTAGCCTTTAGTGATGCTCAAAATAAAGCTCCGCTCTCCACTTGAAGCTAAAATTGTTGAGTGAGGTGACAGCCCCGGCAGGAAAAGCAGCAACAGTTATTTCCAGCAGTAGCAATTTCAAGCTTATTATGCAGAGCTTTCCCTTGAGGCCATTTTCTCTGTGTTTTTCTTGTTCTCATTGCTTCTTGCTTGCTTAAACTGACAGCAAATGCCCTGGTCAATTTTCAGAGAAGTACATTTTCTATAGTAACAAATGACCAGTAGTTCTGCAGAAAATGAAAAAATAAACCCTAGATAAATCTGTGTGGTATTGATTAAATAGAAAACATCCTCCCATGCATTCAACATGAGGATATAGGACCATACTGCATAGCAGCTTCTGAAGGTCTACAGAAAAGACGCAAAAAAGAAAACTACTTTTCTAAAGAAAGATTAAAAAAAATACTCAGCCTTTTTGAGCCTGTAAATTTTGTTTTAAAAATATGTACCCCCCATATTTTTTTGAGAAAAAGATTAAAATTCAATATATTTGGTCATGTCCACTTAAAAAAGAAAAATAGCAGTAAAAGATTACATTTCTAATAGTGAAATATTATCTGCATTACTTAGTTCTCTGTAGTGTGGAGTAAGGCTATATGATACTAAAGAGTAATGTTGCTTTTGATAGGAACAAATATTCTTTGTTTCCCTTTTTAATACATTCTAGACATATTCAGTATGTAACAATGGTAAAGGCTGCTCTCTTCACACTTTACTGCTGTTTGAAAGCAAGAGGCACACAGTAGCCAAGCATTTTTAAGCAGGAAGCCAGAAATTCGCCACATGAGAACATAATCACAGAGACATGGACAACTTCATCATTCACTGAATTATCTTCATTCATTACCACAAGAGAGGAAAAAAATTAAATACTTTGAAGTACAGAGTCTCTTAAGACCTTCCTTTTTTTCTTAACTAAGCAATTGATCATGTGTGCCAATGGCATCTCCTCTGGAGCCCAACTAAGGTGTCTGATGGGCAAAGCCCCTGCAGAGCAGCACCAGGGCTGAAATCACACAATGCCAGAGCAAAGGTTGTGCAAGTAAAAGGTCATTGAGAGAAACAGTTACCAGGGCCTGCTGTTTGGAGAAGAGAACGCCTTGTGCCATCACCAGAGGGCCACAACCGGTGGCACATGAGAGCAGGGCCTTGCATGGCACTTGATCCTCTGGGACTGAGGCAGGGCATTGAGCACACAGCTCAGGAGGTGTGCCCGCGCTGCTGGGCTGCCCTCCACACCGAGCTCTGCATTCGGTCCTCTCCACCTGCTGTGTTTGCCACTGCAGCTCCTGCCTGCCCTGCTGGGCTGCCCTCCACACCGAGCTCTGCATTCGGTCCTCTCCACCTGCTGTGTTTGCCACTGCAGCTCCTGCCTGCCCTGCTGGGCTGCCCTCCACACCGAGCTCTGCATTCGGTCCTCTCCACCTGCTGTGTTTGCCACTGCAGCTCCTGCCTGCCCTGCTGGGCTGCCCTCCACACCGAGCTCTGCATTCGGTCCTCTCCACCTGCTGTGTTTGCCATTGCAGCTCCCGCTCATGGCTGCTGAACCTTTCGTACCGCTGTGAGATGAAGAACATGCAGCTGCTCCACAATGCAGCTCTCCAGGCAATTAGAAATGGCCAGGATGCGAGGAACACACTCAGGAACGCCAGTGTGGCAGTCTGGGGGCCAAGTGAGTGTCTGGCACCTGGCTCTAAAACTATCCAAATGCTGGCAGCTTTACAATACTGACATGAGTATTCTTGCTGAACACATTGCAATAGGTAGTAGACAAGAGACATTCATGAGAATTCTTGCCCATGCATCAAGCTTTTCTAATTTAAAAAAAATAACATCAAAAAACTAGAGAAAAAATATTAATCTAGAGAAAAATCTCTACATCTAAAAAAACCCTAGTAAATGGTGAGGGGAAGAGAGAAAAATTAATTCAAAACTGCCTTCTGAAGGCATAAATTCACATTTCAAACTGTGAAGTTACTTTAGGCTCAAATACTCCAGATAAGGTTATCATAGGAAATTCTCAGTTTTTAAATTTTTCTCATTTTCTTTTTACAAAAACCAAGGATGCCATTATGTAAAGTTTCTGAACTCCACACTCCACAAACACACCTCCTTAGGAAAATGAGTTGTAATATGACCAGATATCATTCAGATATCAACTGATTTTAGTCTCCTGATCTCTGATGGATACATGAAAAAGGTTGTTGTTAAATAGAATTATTTCATTAAGGAGATTGAAAAAGAATTCTACATCTTCATTTTTCATTTTTCTCAAGCACTTAACTTCAACCTTTAAAATACTGCGGTATTTGTGAAGGAAAAAAATATTCAAAGCTCTACGATTTATCTTCTCTATTAGAAGATGAATTTCATATATGTTCATCTCGGCACTCAGCTGTATCAATGAAGTCTTCCACTGGACTTCGAGTGACACACGTAGAGAAGACTGTGGTTCTTTATGACCTGGCCTTGGTGAACCCCTTTTTTTCTTCACTGGCCAAGAAAACTGTACATTGTTCTGTCTGCTGAGGCACACTGGTGTCCTAACCCTTCTGTGCATATTGAAAACATGATTCCTTGATAAATACAATACCAGTGCATCTGACACTCATACCAGTGATCATTTCCAACAGCAATGCGACTGTATTTTAAGCCTTAGGTGATCTATGCAAGTGCGCTTTTCTACCCAGGATGAACATTCAATTGCAAAATTCAGCATAAACGGCCTTTCATCCCTGTTTGAATAAAATCTGATTACATAAAAGGCATCTCTTAATGATTCCAGTCACAAAGTAGTGGTTTTACAGTCAGTATATGACTGTAGCCAACTGTTCTCAGAGGCTCAGAAGGAGAATATCTGTATTTCTCACTTTTCCCAGTGTCTTACTTCTAGCTCACATTTACTCAAGGCCAGCGATGTTTTGCAGATATATTATTCCAGAGATCAGTTCAAGGAAAGCCACTTCCACTGAATTGCCATTGCCATCAAACAATGGAAAATGAAGGACCAAACACTTGTACCCCATGTGCAAGTACCCTGTGTTTTAATAGAGCTACGAGAAAAACATGCTGTACATAAGATCAATACCTGTAAGATTCCACAAAAATTGTCTTCTGGATTTTTGTGGCAAAATATATATGTCTACAAAACATACACACAACTGGTTTCCTACTTATGTTTATTATTACCAAATAGTATTTGATTCATAATGATAAATTTAAGTAGACACCTCAAGAAAATAATTCTAAGCTTTTTATTAAAAATTACCTTCAAAATAAAACAGCTCTCTTTGTAATCACTTAATTAGCTCTACTCCTACAAATAATGGCCTCTGTATAAGCACCTCTTCATTTACCATTACCTTAGGCTACAGTATAATTGCCAAAAAATTAAATGCATTAAGGTGATTAACCTTTTTTTAGTTGAACTCCAAGGCAGTGAACTCACTTACTTCAACAGGAGCTGGATTAGTTGTGAAAACTATGGCACTCTAAGTTAAGATCAATACCTCATACAAAGTCTGGAAATAGGTCTTAGCTATGAATGCTGTCCCATGAAAATAATAAAACTAGGAAGACAATCCAATTTTACAGAGAAGCAGTACCAAATATTTGAGAAAGAGGTTTAACAGGTCAGATAAATCAGAAAGATAAGTCAAAAAATGCAATGCCCACTCCTGAACATATTAACTTGTAAGTCATTATTCTAATATACTTTGTCTTTACATTGTAAGCACTACTGCAAAGAATCCAGGTGCCATTAAAAATGAATTTAAAACACTTTAAAAGCTCGTGCATAAAAGCATTTGGTCTAAAACTAAAACTTATTCTGAGCTTACATTAGGGTTACTTGCGCATAATATGTGCATTCCGCATAAAACCAGCAGTAAAATTACTCAGTAACAAACCGTAACAGTATTAATCCACACTTCTAGTGCCTCTGAAAGCCAGGAAACAAATGACCAAATAGAAGCTTTCAAGTAAAGAAAAGTAGAGACAGCACCTTGCACTGACACTTGAGTAACACAGTCAAAGAGATTACTCCACAGAAGTTAACTTTCCAAGCTTCACTGACCAGGCAAACTCATTATGTTATTCAGAGAACAGTCACTGGAGATGCTGGTCAGGGAGAAAGGATCCGAAAGAAAAGAGGTCAGAAGTGCCTCTTCTAGCCTCACCTCAAACAACTAGCAAGCCCAGATACAAAACAATGGGTGACCATTCCTCCTGCATCTCCTCCCTCAGAACTGAAAGCGGTAATTTCACAGTGTGCAATTATTTCTCTTTAAGAATGTTATTATAATAAATTAAGATACTGAACTGATGTTTATTAGAAATAGAATATTAATGATGTCATACAAGTGGGGGTAGAGCCTGTTTATGAGCACCAGAAGCTTTAATAATTATTTACCCCTGCTCTTAACAATGCAGTGGGAATGAATTAGGCAGCAAGCTTTTTCACAGAAATTACACAGCAGTAGTATATCTCATTTATCTTTATTTGATAAATACACAAGTGGAAAGACCTTTTCAATAATGATACTGTATATTCTGTAGATCAAATACGGTGGAATTTCTTTATGGTGAGTTTCTCTATGGTGGGTTTTCTGCAAATATGATTTGCACCACTTTTGTCACTCTTTCAACTCTGCTACACAATGTCTATTTTACTTCTCCTGCCACAAATCCAGATGGCTGCAGATGTGCAGCTGGCAACACTATGTTGTCTGACCCTGTTTAGAAGTTTACACAATGCAGTGCTTGAATTAAGAGGAAGTCCCAAGTGCCCTCATTGGCACAGCAGCCAACGAGCTGAAACAGGAGTAGCAAGAGTGGGAAATTTCAGCAAAAATTTCCTAGTACAGGAAATGCCTTCAAGACAGAGGGGAGATTGTATATTTTGCTGTGAAGACAGCAGAGCATAAAAACAGCTCTTTAAGACATGCAATGGTATTCTCAAAACTAATTGCAAAGTCTATTGGCTGAAGCAAACCCAGCTACTCTTCTTCAATATGTGACTGTATCTCTTTCCACTCAAGAAATAGTGCATAATGGTTTACCCTAACAGGGATCATCTCCTTTGCACAGATCTGTAAAATAATAGTAAATGTGCTGCTGGCTTTATCACATATCTTGAAAAAAGCTCAAGTGGTGAGAGAAGTGTTTTAAGGATGAATGAGTGTATTTAAAATTTTTAGATCTTGTGAAGCGCTGATACTGACTGTCTTCAAGGCAGAATTTATAATAGCTGGCTTTTGGTCTCCTGTATGAAGACAATAAAGGATATTATATAAAATACATGCTATTATGTAAATGTACAAACACATGCTTTTTTAGCCAGTCTTGGATGCAATCTCATTATTGGAGCAATTTAAATTACTACAAAGAGCAGTTCAATGTGTTCTGCAATGAAAGGTGCTTGCACACATTAAGAGATAACAATTTAAGTATTCTGCTGCAAATAAATAAATTCTTTGAGGCATTACGTTTTTGCCATTGGTATTCAAGATTAAAAGTACCTGTGATCAAAACTATGGATACAAGTCAACCATGTAAACATGACTTTTTCTGGCAACACATTGAGCATACTATGTAAACATACTTAGTTTTTTAAAGACAGAGTCTCTGCTCTATGATTTCCATCTACCCCTAATCACACAACAATTACAATCAATTCAGAAACAAAAGAAATACCGAATAATGCTGCAGTACAGAAGAAAAAGATTCTATCAGCACCAAACTCATTCACACACAGCACTCAACCTGAGGAAAGCCTTGTGATTTCAAACAGCACTGAAACATGTGATTAAACTCCATCAATACCAAGATAAATCATTAACAATACCAAGATAAATTAACAATCTAGTTCTAGTATAACTGTTCATGCACAAATCTCCTAGTGCTTTACAGAGAAGCCTAATTTCACAACTACCATCTGACAGCAAGGCATTAACAGCTATGTGTCCATCCTGCTTGAGTGGTCAGATCCCTTCACCAAGGCAAAGCCTGTCAGAGCTCACAGCCCAGCTCTGTACATTCTTTCTGCCAGCTGCAGATGTCCCCAAACCACTCACATGGCCCAAGGTCAATCTGCCTACAAATCTCATCTGCCTTTGCTAAATGCTCTGGAAAGAGTCCCTGTGACCGACTAAAGCGCTGACTTCAGTCAAGCGTGAGCACTTGGCAAAGGGGGCCATGCTAACAGCTGGAATGTCCCCACACCATCCACATGGAACATGCTTATGGCCTACAGCCTAATGCAGCCCAAGCTCCCCTGAGCCCTCAGATGTTCAGAGTCTTGTCTGTGCATTTTGAATGCACGATGGCAGTAGCCTCAGGCCTGGCCTCATGGCAGAACCTTGATACACCCAACAGGGCCAAGGACACTCCTCACAGGAACAGGAAAAGCAGCACCTGAGCAGTGGAGAGGCTCTGGACATCCAGCTCAATCTATGTAAGTATGATCAAAGTACTATTAATATGTGCCAAAGCTTGGGCATGTCCACACATCGTTCTGCATAGAGCTGAACTCCTGCACAGACCTGCACTTGGTAGGTCAGGCTCAGCCATGAGCCATTGCACCCTGTGAGGCTCCTCCTTCTCAGCACAGTCATGGACAGCCTGTGCACGCACTCTGTAAAACCCAAAAAATGAACACATCCTGGGCTAAGTCTTGATTAAAGCAGGTCAAGCTCAAATACTTCACCTCATGCTCCCAACAGGCTGCAAGTTCATGCCATTGGTTACTGTAGCTCAGCTGGCCCGTGATTAAGAAATCTTTAAGCAGAATTAATTCAGTCATGTCTGAGCCCTAAATTGCTACAGACAGGTCACCAAAATCCCTATTACTACCCAAAATAACTATACTGGGAGGCTGAGTTCCACTTACTGATTCTAATATTCAATACTTGATCTATAAAGAGCCAAACTATACACTGATTGAAGAAATCCCCAAAATATTACTCAAAATTTGAACAATAAAAAATAAAATGTATGACTGATTCTTTTTAGAGACAGCATGAAACCTAAACCTAAAACAACAGGTGTTTCAATATGCTGTACAGAGAAAGAAAAAAATAAAATCTGGATAGCAGAATACTGTTAGGCTGACTTCTGTTCTTGGTAGCTGCTTTTTTCTTAATAATTTTTTAGAAAATTAAAATCTCCGAATGCCTTCATACATACTCTTTAACCTGACATGGATGAGAGGCAAGAAGAAACAACAGTAGAGAAAGAAAAATAATATTTTTAAAACATAGCTAAACTACATTTATAATTGGCTATACATTAGCAAGTGCATATGGTTAATGAAATTTTCATATAAATATACAATGTATAGTAATCAGGCAATGGATATTTATGATACATTTACACAATTCACACAGAACTACAGACAGTAAGTTGCCCAGATTGGCAACCAGAAGTGGAATCCACAACCCGAGTTTTCATACTGCATAACCAGGAAGGTTTTTTATGGTGCCTCATACCCCAGTGGAATCCCAAATTAAGAGTCCATTTTGAATCAGTATTGAAAAAATTTTTACACTAATAGATTCTAAAAAGCCTTAATACATACAGTCATTTTTTCTACTGCAGTTTTATTGGTATTTTTACATTGAAAATAAATATATTCTGATCCACAGGTAAATAGAAGTGCTCTTAGCAAAGGCAGTTTGGCCATCAGAGACAGCAAGTGGTAGAACTGCTTTCCTAGTCACTGTCCCACACCATGGTCACTGTGTGCAATTACAAAGCACTTAGTTTTCAACAGATAGTCCTCCTTAAAGCAGTATGTCTCATGTACAACTTTTTGAATGCCAGAGATATGGTATATCCACTTCAGCTGGACTTTTTACTTGCAATCTGTGAGGTTACCACATCTCTGCTGAATAAAAAAACACCTACAATGAAAGCTGGGCCATCATGCACTTCAGTGTATCTGAGAGATGCTGCAAGAGCACATAAAGCTTTTTAAACATCACTTTGCTTTTAGGGCTGAAAAGCACAGCTAAAGCTACTTACAATTCTACTTTGGCTGTCATTTATTATGTATCATATGGACACCCATCTCCTCAATCCTGCATGATATAAAATGAGCAAGAATTGTTTAGCTGAAAAACTGATTATTACTTCAAGCCTACTATTTTAGATTATAAACAACAATACAAACTCCTTAATCACTCAGGATTAGTTGGATTAACAATTTCTCACTTAAACATAAGTGCATCGTTTGTAGGACAAGCAGGCATTCAGCTGTTGCAAACAGAAGCCTGCCTGCCTTGTTCACATCTGCTTGCCACTTTACTTCCAGAGAACCTATCAAAGGATGAAGCATATGGCCTCGATATTGTTAGTGTTTGTAAATCACATGCATACTAAACACAGCAGAAATACATTGCAGTGGAAGTACAAACACAACTTCTGCAGGCACCGCTCATGTAAGCCATCACAGCACAACAGGAATACAGACAGATAAAGAAGAATTCCCAAGAAAACACACGGTGGTTCTGAATTTTTAATTGTTTCTCCAGGTTATAGCTCTGTTGGATTAGTGGTTTAATGCTGAGATAAAGCCAGCATCAGACTATCAAATCACGTATTTGTCTTGCTATGTGTCCCAACAGGCCAGTGCTGACATCTGGTACACAAAGTTACTGCAGATTACTAACAGCATGATTTATTTTTTTATTCTTAAGTAGACTCGCAAAGCAATTATCCATTCACAAAGGAAGAGCATGAAATAAACTTTCCCTTAGCTTTAAACTTCTGCATTCCAGACAAGGGTATTCCTCCTCCCCCAAAAAAGTGGTTTCCCAAAGTCCCCAGCACTTGCATATTTCAAAAAACAAAACAAAAACAAAAAGGCAGCAGGTTTTATATCTTTCCTACAAACACATGGGAATGGAACAAGAAACCTATCAAGGAAAGAAGTTGCAGCTGAGCACACAGATTGAAACAGGGCTATGATGCAGGGATCAAATGAGCCCTGCAAGAACAATGTAATCACAGAGTAAACAAAGTTTACTGGCAATTCCTTATTCATGTAAAGTTTTAACAGCTGAAAAATGTGCCAGCAAGAGAAAGGCATATAAATCTAAAAACCTATTTCAATAATCCTGGAATTATTTTCTTTGATTAGCTAATTAGTTTCTCAAAACCATTTCCATTAGATTTCAGAGGCTGCTTAGACTACCCAACTCATATGAGTCAGGATGTAAAACTTTAATCTTCTGTTGCTCTCTCATTGTCTTATCAAAAACAGCATCATGAGATGTTCAGATATCATAATAAAAGTTCACTGTTCCCAGAAAAAATCACTAGGATAGACTGCATACCTTGCTGGTATGTATGCTGCATACCTATGCTGGTATGTACAACTTTTTCAGTAAGTTGTACATAAAACTGAAAACTTGAATACCTTGCTACATACCCTTGGGATTTTTTTGCCCTGTAACACAGCTGCTGGCAACTGTTCATCCTTGCATTATTTATCAAGTTTCCTTGATTCTTTTCTGGAAGAAATGACAAAACAATCTCCTTCAGGATGCACAGAGGTCACTTCTTCAAGCAGCAGACCAGGAGAAAAGTCTGTTCAATTCTGAGAATCACAGGATGGCCTCATTTGGAAGGAACCCTTAAAGATCATCTGGTTCTTAATCCTTCAACCAGGTTGCCCAAAGCCCCATCCAACCTGACCTTGAACAATTTTAGGGATGGAGAATCCACAGTTTTCCTGTGCAACCTGTTCCAGTGTCACACCACCCTCAGAGTGAAGAATTTCTTCCTAACATCTATTCCAAACCCACACCCTTTGACTTTAAACTGTTGTCCTATCACTATGACCCCTCGTGAAAAGTCCCTCTCCAGCTTTCCTGTAGGCCCCCTTTATGTAGTGGAAGGTGTTCCAAGGTCCTTCCAAAGCCTTCACTTCTCCAAGCTGAACAACCTCAGCTCTCTCACCCTGTGTTCATAGGAGACATGCTCCAGCCCCCTGATCTCCTTTGTGATCCATCTCTGGACTCCCTCCAGCAGGTCCACGTTAATCTTACGTTGGGAGCCCCAGAGCTGGATGCAGTACTCCAGTGGGGTCTCACAAAATTGGAATGACCCTGTGCTTTAGTTTTTCTCCAATACTGTCAAGGTGTCCATAGAAACCAAAGTGACTTGGTACCAACCATGAAGTAGAAAAATAATCAGCCTAAAGTAGATTGAAAGAACACTTGTGAAGGTAGTGGCTTTTCCTAAGGTGAGGAATGAAGAAACGGGTCAGGCATGAGGCACAGCAAATTCACAGAAAATATTTTCAGGACTTTCATTCTAGATTATGCTTTTCCTCACATTATAACAGACAACTGATGTCCCAGATATCACAACCTAGAACACTTTTTCATGTATGGCACTAAGTTACACACTAGTAGAATAGTTTCAGCGAACAACAGGTTAACTAAAAGCTTCTCTGCCACGAGCGTTTTGAGAACTCAGCCTGATAAAATTTGATCAGTCCCTGATGCCACAGCACATAGAATTACAGATGTCAGAAGGAAAATAGGTACTAGCAAGTTCAGAAAGAAGTTCAGGAAGACTGAGATGGGAGGTGTCCAGTCACATCACATAGATCTGTGTGCTGGAATCAAGTGGTGCATCTCCTTCAGGTCTCTGCATATTCTTCAACTGCTCTTGAGCTCCTCAGACCTGGAGCTATTAAAACAGGAAAGACGGTGAAGAAGAAAGCAGACTTAGGAAAACTGTGCACATACTTCAAAAGGTAGCCTCTCTTTTTCAATTTTCACAGAGTGATCTTGTATTTTCTTAAGTACTGGGGTTTTGATACAAGAACAATTATATTGCGTCTTTCACTTTAGTCTTTCTTTTGCCAGGATTCAAAATTTCCTCCTCAAAGGAAAAAGTTACTGACTAAAGCTAAGCTCAAGGCAGAATGTCTCATTTTTGACATCCATTCCTTGTTTGGGATGTGCCAAATCTAGAGATTCCTCCAAGTCCACTTAAAAAAAAAAAAAAAAAAAAAAAGAAGAGAATCCAATACTTCACGTCTCAATGGCAAATATTTTTTTCAGTGAAGACATTAGAAGTATTATCCTAAAATAAATTAGTCTTTAGTTGGTTTGCAGAGAAAATACAAATATGCTAGGAATTTGCCTAAGCAAATAGAAGTGTATATTTTATGGATAAGTAGTGTAATCATATATCTGTCACTTGGAAATAAAAGCAAACACCATTTGCATAATTGAACTGTTTACATATGTTAATGAAAATGTGTCATTATCTCCTCCTGGCTTTTATACGGCAGTTAGCATACATCTTCGGTCTAATGCATCACATTTTATACCACTTATTGTTTAAAAAGTTTGGACATTTTAAATAATCCATATCAGTATGTGGAATCACTAAAAGAATCCTTGAGTGCACTTCACAGCATTTTAAAGAGGTCAAAATTATTAACATCTACCAGAAAGAAACAATGCAGAACTGATCACTCTATAGATTCTGAAAACATGAGACACTAGCCTCACCGTTCTAGAAAACATCTCTACTGGAAACGAAAGGATTAGACTGACGTGTATTTCCCAAGCTACATCTGTCATAACAAGTTTTAAAAAGCAACCAGCATACTGAGCAAGAACTGGCACATTGGGAAAAGGCTTAAATAGCACTGAGCCCTCAACTAGCAGTTCTATGCTTATTACATATTTGAATAGAGTCAAATCAAGAACCTATTTCCTGTCACCTTCACATTGGACTTTAAGATAAAAAACCAAAAAAGAAAAAAAATAAAGCATGTGTTGAGAATTCCTCAGTGTACCAGAGATTTCAGGGTGCGATGGACACTAGAAAGATAGGAGCACAGAGCCAGTAGTACTCCTCCAAATCTGAGTCACAAAGGCAAAAAAGGGAGCCCACAGGGGCACTGCCTCTGCCCAAGTCTCAGTCTTCCCTCACAGACTATCATAATTAGGGCTTTTCCACTCTTCTGATTGCAATTTCCACCTCATCCACATTTTAAAAAGATTTTACTGCTTGTGTGCGTAATGCTCCTTATGCAAACACATCAACTCATTCAAGTCATTACCTGTGCCTAAAAGTATGACCTAGGAGACCTTCAACAAATAAAAGTCTAACACTGGAAGGAACAATATATTTTATTATATGTTAAGCTGCAGTTGTTTTCAGCACTTTTTTAAAAACAGACTAAAGAAAAGCAACTGTTTGAACCCTCAAAACTCTCCAGTGGAAGAACTCAAAATTGATTTGGGAGATAAGAAACAGTGCCTACACCCTCTAGAGATAACCCAGAGAAAACCAACATTATAATAACGTATCTTCATTTCATGGAACCTACATAAAAGCTAGGAAACCAGCTTGGAAAAAAAAAAAAAAAAGCAGCATTTCTTCTCATCCTAGAGCAAGGTTGTTGGATTCCCCTACAAGTTTCCTACAGTTGCTGCAATACCTGTGAATCACAGAATGGTTTGGGTTGGAGGGGATCTTAAAGCTCATCTAGTTCCAGCCCATCCACCATGGGCAGGGACACCTTCCATGGGTCAGGCTGCTCAAAGCCCATCCAGCCTGGCCTGGAACATGCCAGCTGCCACAGCTTCTCCAGGCAACTCCGAAGCTGCAGGGGCTTTAAGCAGACACATATTAGCAGACAATAAATTTGTTACAGCAAACATGAATAGCACAATTTGACTCCTTACTAGATCCTACACAACCTATCAGATATTTAGAAGAGAATAGTTCAGCTAGGAGAGACCTACAATAATCATCTAGTCCAGCTGCCCACCAAGTCATGGCTGACCAAATATTTGGTAAATACATGGTAATTACTTGACCAAAGACTACAGATACACAAACCCAGTAAGTCCCAAGTACAGAGCACAAAACTTCTTTCCTTCAGTCAGTTTCCCTTTTCCATATCAGAGCACTTGACTCAAAGATAGAAATTTTTAAAAAGCCACCACAAAAACAAAAAAAATAAAACCCAAAGAAAATCCTCAACAACAAAAAAACCAAAATCAAACCAAACAAACAAAAACCAGCAAAACCCAACAAAACAAAGCAAGTAAACAAAAAAATCCCCACATACAAAAAAAATGAAACCAAACAAAAAAGCCAAAACCCCATCAAAAAGTCAAGCATTCCAGTAGAGCAAGCAATCTCTGCTTCTGCCCTGGGACTGTACTTCTCAGATCACACTCCTGAGCACCTGTGCCTTGCCAGCCAGCTGCATCTGTCCCTGGATGGCATGGGGGCAGATGGGCTGAGGAAGCAGATTGGCTCAGGAATGGAAGCCTGGCAGCAATGCTGCACCAGGGCTGTAGGAATGTACGAGCAGGAGGCAGCATTTCAAAGACTAACCAGAAAATTTCCAGGATGAACACAGCACTCACAGTACATCCCTGTCAGATGACACAGGTTGTTATTTAGGTCTCAGCGCATGCCTGTGGCTGCCCTGTGAGCAGACACTCAGCTCAACCCCGTGGCCTGACACTCAGGGCTGCTGCAGCATCTCTGATGTGGTACAGGGGTTCTGGATGAGCAGCCATGTGGCAGCCTCACAGCAGCCAGAGAACCACTGTTGATGAAATGCTCATCAAGACAGGTCCTGCTACTGGTACTTTACTTTTTTAGTTTTCTACTAGCAGGCATGTAGAAAGGAAAATCATTAGAAAAAACTGATTTTTTTTATGATTTTTGAGCAACTTCACTCAAACTCAATCCAATGGAGCCATTAATTGAGTCACATTAAGAGAAGCACTCTAAGGCTCCAATTAAGTCCAATCACTCAAGAAAACCTCAGTTGCTCTTAACACCAAGGTAAAGATTCTGTTGCTCTACCTCACAACCCCAGAAAGAGCATTAATCCCATACATCAAACAAGGAAGGAAAAAAAAAAGGATTTTTAAAAAAAACCCTCATAAATTATATTATTTAATATCCTATGTTCAAGGACAATACTCATTGTGGGAAAAAACCCGTGAATTTGCATTCACAGAGATCTATTTCCTTCACTAGCCTACATTTGCATGCAGTCTTTAGAGACCAAAATAGAGCTATGTTACATGATTCCTTCTTGTATTTCATCTATAGAAACAAAATTACACAGAACACATAAGTCCAAAATGTCATAGACAAGAAATAAATGAAATGGAAGAGAACCTAATCTCTGAAACCTACTACAACTGAAAACATACAAGTTGTTTTGGTGAAGAAATCTTACTTTCACCACTCCTTTCAATGAAAAGAACAAGCAAAGGCAATGTACATGTTCTACACAACTGAGTAAGTGCCATCCTGGGTAAACACTAAGTCCAAGAGGATTGCTCAAGGCAAATCAGAACACAACTCTACGCAAAACCTGAAAAATCCACCCATTTAATAAAATTAACTATTAGACTTAATGCTGTTGAATTAATGAGATTCCCAGGAGCTAATTTTTTTTAATAAAATGAAATAAAAATACTTTTTAAAAAAGTGAAACACAGTCATCTACAATGTGGTTTTCCATGCCCTGACATCCCAAAGCATGTCATCTGCCCAAAAGACTGGTGACTGGAAGATGAAACACAGTTAAGTATCATTAAATTCTATTATTAGCTTTTTAGCAAGGCTAATTACAAGACTGCCAACCCAAAATGTCACGGAGATTGCTCTGACGTAATCATCTAGCACCCAGGAAATGAATGGAAACTACCAATCCATCTTGCTGACACATAACAGGAAAAAGAGATGCTCGACATGAATATATGACATAATCTTTATAACTTCCTGAGGCAAACAAAAGAAATAGAATTAAAAGCAAAACAAACACCACACACCAACATCAGAGAAAAAAACCAACATCAGCAGAAAAAAACACAACAAAATTCCCTTTTTGAATCTCAACAGTATTAGGGGTTCAAAAGAACAAAAAAGTGGTCAAATAACTGATGTTCACATCAAAAGAACCCAACAAAGCCAAAATGCTACACAACAGGTTTTGCCAAATGAAGCGACTGAATCCCTCGGGACAAAAAAAAATTAAAAAGAGAACCAAGTCTCAACACTAAGGCTGATCCTGACCATAAGGTTTTATATTTGATACCATCTGAGATTTCATGATGCTACAAAAGCAGAAATTGTATCTGGGATTACCACAGCCTTACTCTGATGAGGCTTTTTTGACTCCTATTTTGTTATATTTTCCTGAAAAAGAATTATTGTGATTAAAAAAAAAAAAAAAAAGCTATGTTAAAAGGCCTCTTATTGCATTCTTTTATAATTCTAATGCTTACAGTTGATAAAAATGAAATCTTTACAAGGGCTTTCTGTATGTCTAGCTGTGCATGCACCTGGTAAGTCTAGATATAATCCATCCGCAACAGTCAAATGCTCCCCTCTAGGTCTTTCCTCCTCAGTATGGTGAGGGATCACTGAATGACGCTAATGCCCTCGTTATCTGACAACACAGAGTACCTTCAACAGCTTGAAAGGAATCTCACTGCTTTTCCAAAAAGCTTTCCCTTAGCCGTTTCGCAAAAAAAGATCCCGATAGAAAATCGATTAAATAAACCACTTTTTAGCCACACCTGTTTAAAACTGATTGACGGAAGATCATGTTCAATTAGAGACACAGGTTTCGTTTGCCCACACATCAGTAACTGTAACATACGGAGACAACTAAATCAAGTAAAACTGCTCCCTGCTTCTTGCACGTACCAGCTGACTTTTAGAAAACAAAACTGACAGAGGGATTTTCTAATTAGTACCGGATGACACATCAGTAAGGGGCTCTAAAGGCCAGGTTTTCCTCAGGTTGCCCATCTATCTGCAAGCGACGCGCGTTTCGAACAAGAAAAGATAATTTTTTACCAAAAGGAGTCGCACGGGGCTGGAAATACAGGCAGTGGCAGTTACATAAACCGGTGCTAAAAATAAACTTGAGAGGCGCGGTGGGCACGGTGAGGCAGGGGCCGGGGGCGGCAGCGCTGCCCGCCGGGGCCCCGGGGCCGGGTCGCAGTCCCGGGAGCGCGGAGGGTCCCCGCCCGCCGGCGGCACTGCTCCGGCCGGGACCCACGGCCCGCCCCGGCCCGGCCCGGCTCAGCCCAACAAGTCACCGGAGTGCGGGCACGGGCGGCCCCTGCTTACCACCAGCACGGGCACGCCTGCGGTCAGCGAGTAGAGGAGCACCGGCGGCACGGCGCTGCGGTCCTCCGGGCCCGGGTAGGGCTTTCGGTACGCGCCCTCGTAGCAGAAGAAGCCTTGCACGTTGACGGTGAAGGTGTCCGTGTACTCGAAGTAATAAGCCAACATCACGGTCCCTGCCATGATCACCATCTGGAAGTAAAGCATGCTGGTGAGCGGAGAGGGCACTCGCATGTACGTGGGCTCCGGCGGCCGCGGCAGCCCCTCTCCCCGGCGGCGCGCTCCGCCCGCTCCCCGGCGGCATCCACCGCGGGCGGGGCGGCTCAGCGGCGCCCGGGAGCGCGGTCAGCCCGGCGGGGCTGGGAGCCAGTGGCGGCACCGCGCCCGGCCCCGCCCCGCCCCGCCCCGGGAGCAGCGGCCGCGCCGGACCGGGCTGTGGAGGGAGTTGCTCGACCCCCGGACGGCTCCCACGGCACAGCTCCGCGGCCGTGATTAGTAAAGGAACCCTCCGCTTTTTCTCCGCCGCCTTCTGCGGGGCGGGGGCCACCGCGGGTCCCTCTGTGCACCGGCACACACACCTGTACGACGGGCGTGCACAGGGCCGGCAGATCCCGCAGGTGCGTCCCGTCCCGTCCCGTCCCGTCCGCTCACGGAGCCGGCGGGAAGCGGCCCCGACACTGCCAACAGCCACAGTTCGGACGGGCCCGGGCAGGCACGCTGATCGCCACTATTGGCCGGGGTGGGAAGGATCTCAACATGGAATCACAGAAGCACAGCATCAGTTAGGTTGGAAAGGACCTCTGAGATCATTGAATCCAACCTATGGTCTGACAGCACGTCAACTAGACCATGGCACTAACTCCCATATCCAGTCTTTCCTTAAACACCTCCATGTATTCCTGTGTGATTCTGTGATTTTACAAGAAAATAATTCTTCATTTTTGCTCTATGGTTTGCCATGGACTTTTATGGCAGCAGTTTTGGAGATACAGTGTAGTTGCGCGCTAACAAAAGAGTCCATCATAGAGTTTAAAATTAGATTCCTTTACATACCCCCAACCCAAAAAGTTTAGTGTATTTATTTATATTTAAAAACTTGTAAATACATAGCATTTATCCTGAGCATATCTGCTTGTTTGGGTGATCAGATATATGAAATACTTTTGACTTATACAATCAGCTTGTGCTCTCGCTCATTTCTGGCCACAGTAGAAGTTCCCTACAGTCCCACAACTACCCACCCCGACCCCCAATACTTCCAAAACTGGGAATTGAAGTACATAGTCTTTTGTATATAGATAGCTATGAAAACAATTAACACTTAAAGCTTTTATTTAACAGCTAGAAAGAAAATTGGTAGCTGGCCTTGAATCTATCCTCAGTCAAGTAACACCCTGGAGTAAGAGGAGAGTCTGCACCAGTGCTGAGAGAAGTCATACACATAGGAACACAAAAGAGTTCTATTTTAAAATACATATACAGCAATACACATAAGAATAGACAACTGTGCCCAAGGCTTGTACAGATTCACGCATGTGTGGGCTCTAGTCTGGATCCCCAGAGCCAACAGATAAAACAGTTACTTAAAGGTACACACCCCACCCCAAATGTTACAAGGGTGGAAAATACTCGTAATGGACACTTACAGCCACAGAGTCCACTTATCTTACATAGTAGAGGTGGTATGAAATAACAAATGAGATTAGATCACCCTGTTTTATAATGAGTAATCATTCTTCTAGTGCTGTACTTTGGCTTTAACTGGTCATTTTCCTCCCTTTCTTGAGAGTTTTTTCAATATTCAGTGATGTTAGTCTCCGTGCATTTATTTTTAATCAGCCTTTGAAGAACACACTCGTCATGTCTGGATTCCACATCCAGTCTATTTTTATGTGCTTTTAACACACTCTCCAGAAGAATCTAAATCATGTAATTCGCACTGCACTCACCAGACTTAGCTGGATAGCTCCCTACCTTTGTGAAAAATCTGTAGTGAGACATGAGACATCTTGTGGTGAATTCTGCCTAGCACAAATTCTATTTTTCCCATTTCTTTAGCACAGTCTAATATACATTACCATACACATAAAAATCGTAATCCCAGAAATTGCATACAGATACCCTCATTGTTAAGGTGTGTGGCCTGATCCAAAGAAAAAAGTCAATAGCTGGACTGCAATGAGCACAAGACTCAGCTCTTCAGTTCTGTTTGAGTGCATGCCCCATAGAAATGCTGGTGGCATATATCTTTCAAATATTTGCATGGAGGAAAATCAATCTTTTTCCAGAAACCAGCTGATAAAATAGTCCTGCATTTTGCTATCACAAATCAACTTCTCTTTATAGATATACCAATGTACCGCAGTTAGCTGATCAAGTAAAAGCAGAGATAGCTTTTTATTATAATGAACATGATGTTTATTGCCTGCACAGTTGAATATGCAAACATATATTAAATCAAACATATAGAAGCATAAGAACACAATCCCCAGTGACTAGTGCAACCAGCTAAATGTATTCTGCAACCACAGTGATATGCATGACAGAAGAATGGCAGAGAAAAGCCCAGAATCCAAATTTTTTTGTTCCAGAAGGTTATTCATACATTAAATTGTCAGCTGAAACTCAGATAACTGACAGACTTGTTTTGAAATTAACTTCCTTGGGAACGTGCCACTGACCTCAGAGCAAGAGTTCCCCTGGTGGTCCTCATAGGTTTATCTTGTTCTTTTCATTTGCTACCTAATTTTAAGTAAATTTTCAGCTCAGGAGACACAATGTAGAGCAGGGCAGACAAAGAGAAACCTTAGATGCACTAGTTTGCAATATTTTGAAATCATGACCTTATTACAAAGAGGTATTTCCAATTCCAAACCAAATTCACTAACCTTTCATATGCTTACATCACCACTTCTTATTGTATTTTCTAGTTATAAAACATTGCTCTGGCAAATGGCAGTAAAGAAACAGAGCCAACATAACAAAGCCTTCTCAATAGGAAGGAAAATAAGAATTGATATCAAATCATCCCACCATTTTTATCTTTCCTGTTAACCTCTTTCATGCTTTATCAGAGTGTCAGCTGCTTGAAGCCCCATGACTGTTTCACTGTTACATCTCCACACTGCTACACTAACCCAGCCCTTTCTGAAAGGAATATTGCATCTGTGTTGATGGCACAGCAGTAGGGAAAAGACAGAATGAACTACAATCTCTACAGATATTTTTAAGAGACAACTAAAAGGACATTTTAATTGATAAAGTGAATTGTTTAATGATATGCTGTGATGTGAGTCCTAAAACCCAGGACATTTACTGTTCAAATTTATGCTTGTAGGATCATGATAATGCAAGATAAAAATAATTTCCTAGCAGCTGGAGCAGCATCAGCGCAGCATCAGAAATGGGGCCTCACCTAGAATACTTGCAGTATGATTCAAACAAGCTAGGCACCAAATTAAAGTTTTTCCTATGGTCTTAGTATGCAGTTTACAGAGACAACTCCATCAGGTGACTAAGCTCTACTACATTAGGGCAGGATGATTCATCTTCTGAAAATGTCATTCAGTACATCCAAAAAAATACCAGCCTCTTATGATACCACTTGTAAGAGAAATGACACAAGCTCTGATGACTAGCTTAGACTAGCACCCTTCTTTTAAGGAGTTGTAGTGAGATGTCATCAATTCTACTCTTAACTTTCACTGACACATAGATAAACTAGCTCCAAAATAGGAATTATACTTTCCAAGACTCAAACAGGGAGAAAAATGGTAAAATTAGTAGCAGCATAAGCATTACTTTTGTATTTATATTGCAGTAATGTGTAGACCTGGACCATATTTTTCATAGAAGACAAGATTTTGCCCCAGTAAGCTTGGGTACCTCATATGATGCAGTGCAAGTAATATGAGAGAGTGAGCAGATGGAGATGAAACAAATGAGGAGGAGGACAAGGCAGCAATGAAATGATTGAGTTTGATATAATGAGCAGCAGTCCCACCACATTAGTTGTCTAGTCAGTATTTACATCAGTAATATAATTAATATTTTAAAAACTGCTTTCTGTATTCAAATTAAGAAGTATAGTTCTTCAGAAGTTATAACAGAAACTTGGGATACCAGTGGGACACCATGTACCTAAGGCCTGTACATTCTCAGAATTAAAGCCTGTGTTACCATATCTACCACTATTTATAATACAAAAACTCAGACACAGTTTTGTCAGTGTGAAATGAAATAAATCACTGGTACTTGAAAGCTCAAATAATAATTGTTTAATCTTTTCTAAGATAAATTTAGGAAAAAGCCTACCACTCAGAAAATTACTACCACAGCTACAAATTTATTTTCATTGATAGATACATTTTTGGTAAGTGCAGTGCTATACAAACTGACTGTACACTTGGCAATCTTTGGTATAATTGGCTCAATAAAAATCATATGACTAGCCTCAGAATATGTAAATAAGCTACCTCATCTCATTCACCCAGAATTCTTGTAATTTCTTGTAATGAAAGAAAGCCACTTCCCAAGGTAATTAAAGATCCCTTTAAAGACTAACATAGCAGATTACTGCACAGTGTTTGACACAGCACTAGCCTATTCATGATGCAGTATTCAAGTGGGGGAAAAAGAAAAATCACACAGACCTACCCTGTGTAGGACACTATATGTATTCATACAGCTGATTTTGTACATCATCTAAAATTAGTTCAGACATTTGAACAATGCCTGAAGGTTCTACAGACCAGTTCAAAAACTCTCTTTACATATTACTGAATTAATTTCACTCATTTGAATATGACAATTTTCTGCACTGTAGTTTGCCTTCTCCTTCGTACATTTTTATTATAAATAGTCAGACTAATTAAGATAATTTATTGACTAAGGATTCTGTACTGCCATTACTGAAAGTAAATGTTTGCCCACTCCTCAAGGTTCTATGTTGTCAGTACAAAGCTCTCATCAAGCTGAAAATCCAGAAGTGTGAAGGAAGGAAATGGTGAGCTCATCAAGACCTTTTTGGGGCATCTTATTCTGTCACCCCCAGTTTAGTTGCCTATAGAAAATGGACCCTAGAAGCCTCCAGTGTTTTTGCAGCTACTTTAAAAACATTGCTCAAGGATCTATGAACAGCTAAAGTTATCAGAAAAATGGAGATGAACTTCTGTTTTAACTGAAGGAGACCTTGTTTATTTGCAAGAAAACTTGTGCAATGAATCAGTTCTTGTCTACTCACAGGCTGGCTGTTTTAGTGGCCAGGGTTGCTGGTCTCTACCTGGATGAACCCATCCTCTCAATTTTAAGTTCCATACTTTAACAGAATTACAACTAATTTTTAGCTCTGTATACTTGCTGTCATTATCTTTTGCTAATTCCATGACTGGAGAATAAAATATTTTGTGACATTAAGGCGGGGAACTGTAAAACCATCCAAAAGTGCGTACAGAAATTAGACCGTGGCTTTGCATGGGACTCTGCATGAAACTGTGAGGTCTTCCTTTCATGTCTGATGATTCCTCCATTCAGTGGCAGTTACAGAGTAAAACTTGCAGAGTTCCCTCTTTCCTTACCCCAGCTTGGCCCCTAGCAATTGTATCTTGGACAGGGAAGGTATACAAGACTTCACTTTCAAGCACAAATCTGGATGTAAGATTAAATTAACCCACTTATTGGCTTTCTTTCAGAAGGGAAAGACCAATGGACTAATATAATAAATTATGCACCAAAGTCACGGAATGCTTCCAGCTCTGGTTGTAGTTTAATGTATGCGGCTCACGCTGGCAGGAGTCCCACACTTCCTCTGTAACTGTTTCTGCTGGGTAAGCTCACACACAGTTGTGCCGTAGAACTACTTATGTTCTTACAAATTATACCAGACATTTCTCATTAGCATTACACCTGAAATCCTATTCCTGAATTGAACATTATCCGTTACTTCATAAAATTACGATGAAAAGCATAGAAAAAGCAAGTTCAGGGTATATAGGCAGCAGTTCAGTGGAGAAAAAGGAAAAAAAAACCCAAGCCCACAGAATTTACCAAACAAAATTACAAACAGTATCCATTGCTACCAGGTAATTGTTGAAGAAAACTAGATATAGTGCTGATTATTTTCTTAGATTACTTTTAAAAATTTAAATATTAAAAATACTTAAGTCCAGTTCATAACACTCATCAGACCCGCTCTTTGCTATCCTCATGTATCCCTCTGCATTCACGATCCATGGAGATACAAGAAATGTTTATCATACATTTCGTTTGACACCAAGCCATTCACAAGACATTCATGTTACATTCATGTTTCACACATGTGCCTCTGAAAAATGCCCTTTCTTTTGTAGCTTCATGAGGATGCAGCAAAGCCAGAAAACTCAAGAAAGTGGAAAACCCAAGTGACAAAAGTCAGCTACAAAGACACAAAGCATTTGTAAGCCCTGGGATTCTGCCATGAATGACACCATCTCCAGGCCACTGAGGATACACCTCACAGGAATTTCCTGCACTGGTTTGTTGCCTAAAGCCACACTTTTCATACCCCCTGCAGGACAGATACCTCTGCACTTTAAAAAACTCCCACCTTCTGCGGATATCTCCTGTACACTATCCGTTTGGCTACAAGGATAAGCTCAGAGGAGGATTAAAAAGACAAACATCTTTGAGGCATAGGCATGCTCACGCTGAAAGTTGTGTCTTTCTCCAAATGACTGGATTCCTACAAAACAATTCCTGCAGGAAGCATTAATTTACATCAATCAGACACTTTCCATCAATCAATATTCAGATACTTTCCTGCTATCAAGGTATTTCTGTCCTTGGAGATATATTCAAAACTTCATTTACAAGGCTCTGAGGAATCTTACCAAAAAGTGAGGTCAGCCCTGCTCTGAACCTAGAATTTTCTCTGGTTCTCTGAATTATATCTGATTTACTCCAACCCAGAGATTTTCTGTCTTTAATCTTAATGGTTACAATCTGTTCTAATGGTGGTTCATGGAAATTATTGTCATTCACTTGATTATTGTAATTCATATCTAAGAATAAAATCATATTTCCTCCAAATTGCTTAATTGATACAAGTTGAAGCTGCCCATCCATTTACCTGAAGCAGTAGCAAGAAAGATATCTCTTAATTTTCCACTTTCTAAAGACAGTACTCTGTGTGTAAATGTCTATATATTTATATGTATGTATGTGCTCCAGTAAGGTACTACATAAACCTGTTAGAGGATTGGTTCTTAAAAAATAATCTAAGAGATTATGTCTTTGACTTAACCACAATTTCTCATCATAATTACCTTCCAGGCAAAAACTGTACTATCAAGCTGTCAAGCATTAGCAAAAGACTCCTGAAGGGAGCAAGGAAGTAACTAAAGCAACAAGAAGTCACTTCTGAGAGAAGGCAACAGCCTTTGCAGCTTTCAGAAGTGAAGCCTGAACTGAAAGTAACAGTTGGAAAACTAAAGAGACATAATAATAATAATAAAATAATAAGTTAAACCAACTTTTGAAGATTCTTTGTGGTAACTTGGTACCGTGAATTATTAATAACGAAAGCTTTCAAGCCCTGCTAAATTAATTTACATAAGATTGCTCTCCTCATTTAAAAATATTCTGTTTAACAAATTGTTAGGCTAAAGGATAAGAAAATTATTAGATTAGAATATGTCTGCCACTGATATAACAGGGAATACTGTCAAATTATTATGTAACAAAATATATGCTTGCTTGGTTAATACACAGCTCTTTACTTTTATCACTGCTGCTGAAAATCTTTCCTCATTCAGTGTCTTATTTATCCAGCTGGCCAGCTTAACTACAGGCAACTGACTGCACTAAAAGAAAGAAGTGGCAAGTGATCATGTGGGAAAAATTATTGGAAAAAGAAAGGTGGAGAGCAAGTAATTTGTTTTTAGGATACATTTGCAAAGTTGGCAAGAACATCGGAAGCTGAAATTACAGGTTTCTTTTGGGAAAATGCAGTAAGTGAGGGATTCTGGAGGCTCCTGCCAGAGCAAAAGGACTAAAAGGTAGCAGCTCAACAGCTCATGCAGACAGCTGATGACCAATGTGGCAGCAGGACAGTGTGAGGAGAGTTTGAGTCTGCACAGGCCTGGTGGGTGACAGAGGGAGAAGAAGGCTGAATCACTGGGACAGAACTAAGGGACATGAAATGTCTTCAGGATTTATTTTAGGAAAAGATTAAACAATATCTACCAGAACTAAAATTCATATATCATTTCTGTTATGACTGCCTAATGACTTCTTCTATGCCCTTAAAGCATCATGTAGTTTTTACACTCTTCATATTGCCAGAAACTATCATTTTTAGAGGCATATAAGGCTCATTTCCTTTGAAGTGACTGCTGTGTGGTAAAGCTGTAAATGTGGTACAACTAGCTCTGAAATAGAAAGGCATTAAAATATTATTAGTGTTTGGTCTTTATCCCCCCACCTATAGGAATTCCGCTGATTTAGAGAAATTAAAATCAGTAGGAGACCTGAGAACAGAACATAAGGGCTGCAAATTCCTATTTTCCCTAAGCTGGCACGAAAATTAACCTTTGGGAAATTGAGTGGACTGTTGCAAAAAAGATACGACTACCTTAGGATACATAATTTTTATGGCTTTAAATTTTTCTTCATATAGCAATGCCAATACCTAACATGCTGAATGCTGCTTCTACAGTCACTAGACAGCATCCAGATTGGATTTGAGTAAATTATTTAGCTTATTAGGCATCCTAGTGTCCAGTATTTAATTCCATTAGAGCAATTAAACTTTCAGCTAGCAAAAACAAAAAAAGAAAAGTAAACCCATAGAAATGAGAAAAATATCAGATTTTTCCCAGCTGACTTGACATTAATCACTCAGCCCAAGTCAACAGTAAGCTTAGAGAAAGATAGGTATGTTGTATTATATACGACTTTAAACAATGCATATCATCCAGACAGGTTTTAATCATGCACTCTCCAATTTATGTCTCAATTTACAAAAACATTGCAACTAGCAGCTCCAGAAACAAGGATAATGTAAATGGAGATGCAGAGCATATTTTGCTCTTATCTCATAATCTTCCCCAAAGATAGAAAAAATCTTGGATGGAGATCATTACTGTTGAAACACAGCAATTTAATTCTGCACCAGTAACTGAATCTCACTAGTTTTATGCAACAAATAGATATTTCTACACAATCTTTTCATTTCAGTTTTCAAGAAAAATACCAGCAGTGTGGATGTTTTAAAGAGCTATAAATAATAAAGCTTTTAAACTAATTGGGGTAGTTTTGCTACACAAGTTCTTAGAAAAGACTTCCACTGTCTAAAAATATCCCTAAGCATACTAAAAATATCCCCCAGAGAAAGGAAAGTTCAACTACATGTTCATGTCCTATAGGTACACAAATCCCTGTGCCCTCCCTTCTGGGAGACCCAACAGGAAAGGTAAACAACAGTGCAATCTCTGGGGACCAGGGATTTTCTTCTCTCTGCATTTCTCACGGTCAGGGCTGAAAAAGTCATTGCATTACAGAGAAGAGCAAAAAGCCTGGGAACATCTTCGGGCTTTGAGACAATTCCAGAAAAAAAACATTCATTAATTAGTTTCCATCAGAGCATGGCTGACTTGGATCCTACTGTCCTTGACACGTTCTCTTCTCGCCTTTTTGAGCTTTGATCTATTTCTTATAAATAAAAGAGGCACTATGAAAAGCAGGGGAAATTGTACCTGCTTCTTGTAGAGGTTACCCCAATCAGTCAGTGCCAGCTCATCGGGGAGGATGAGCAGAGACGGGGAGCTGGCTCTTCCTGCACTGCCTGGGGTGACCAACACAGCTCTTGCACACACAACATTTCAGACATCTGGGTCTCTGTTATACAAGTCTTAAACAGCCTGCTAAGATGCAAATGTTTACTAGAGTGTTATGTTACTTAAGAGAGCTAAGCTCAGAAATTGATTGGGAAGACCACAAATAAAGAACATTTATTGAATTACTATGCTTTATCCATTTCAAAGCAGCAGAAGGTTTCCGATGTCTGCCTTGTCAGTAGAAGACATTGAAAACTTTCATTAGCACCGTTAGTGCTTTTCATCAGCATCAGCTTGGTCTCTCAGTTGCATTGCTCTCAGTGAATGATTAATGTTGAAATTCTCTTCTCTTTGAATGTTTATCATCCTGTTAGATATGGCTGGAAGTTTAATTTCTCAGGGCATTGTCAAATAAAATGTGTTGCAGTTCTTGAAAGTTAAATACTACACAGATAACCAGAGCCTCCCCTGTTTCTAACAGCAGGCTATTCCTTTCTAGCAGTGACAGAACGGATCTGTATTATAGCACATATATTTTTCATTCTAAAGCACTTCTAAAATGAATAATAGAAATTAGGAACTGAAAAGAATTGTGGAGGAATTGCTTCCATGAAAGGTAATTTCAATCCAAAAGTCCCTTAAAGGACCAACACAGTAAATGCAGGCTTATCAATATATGATAATAAGTTTTACAAAGATCAGAATCTGGGTTGATAAACTTGGCTATGTTCACAAAAGAAAAGAAGAATCTACAAGAATGGGAAACTCTCACAGGTTCCCTCCATGCTCCTTGACAGAAAATTCATACACCAAATTCAGCAAGATTTTAAAAGAATCAGTGATTTTTTTTTTCCTGTTTGTGGAATGGGGTTAAGAGGACAGTCAGTCACTGAGTGGTCTTGTAAGATGATCTCTATAACGTCATGGACAAATGTAATGACAAAGAATGCCTAAGTAATTCACATCCTAGTTCAAAACTGATATACTTCCCTAAGCAACTCCTTTGTGCCAGATGCCCTAAGAAACATGCAGGACAGTCAAAAGTATATTTTCCCTGAGTTCTTTCCATCCAAGATTAGTATTTATTTGTATATAAATTGTATATATTGATCCTGTCCTGGTATTTTACATTTATCTATGGTATTTAAAGCACGACATTGTTTTGGAATAGATTTTTTTTTTACAACATACTTAATAAAACAATATATTTTAAATTTATTTTTAATATTTTTATTACTCTTACGGAAGATCTGCTATTATAATAATATTTATTCTTTCTGTAATTCCTTTTAGGATCTACATTTTCATTCAAATTGTTATACAAAGCTTTGAGGGCTAAATCATGGGACAAAATTAACAATATGTAATGATATTATTCAAAATAAATCTTCATAGCATTTCAGAATTGTACTGCCTTATCATGTTGAAGAAAAAGACAATTCTTACTCCACACCTAAAGGGAATTACAAGCCTAGAAATGAAATAAATACACAAAGAAATGAGCACCCAAAAATACTTAGTAGAAGCAGAAACCATACTTTATTAATCTAAAAGCAGATTCCAGTACACATATCTAGTGTTTCACTTCAGTGCAATATCTTTAAGGTCCATTTTAAAAGAATGAAAATTCTAGATTGAAAAAAACCCCATATATTTTCAGAGTTATAAATTCAAATATAAATAATTTGAAAAATTGATATTTTGAAGGCTGGATATTTTGATGGGTTATGTGAAGTACTCACTGTTGGCTTTCCAGTATCACCACAAATTCACACAAGTAGTTTTAGCAACCCATGCGAGGGCTTACTGGCCAGTTTTTAACACTGTTGAAAAGCTACTTAGATATTGGAAATAGAAAGAAAAAAAAAAGGAGAAAAAAATTGTAGGATGAGAAAAATTGCACAAGAAAGAGATTATAAATTACATCCTTCTTAGGCAGAAAATAAATCCTTAGAATCCAAAGGGTAAAGGAGAAACTAAGATTGACCTTCTGCTGTTAAATTAGCTCTAAATTGTCTGAGTCATCTTGATTCTCAGCTATAAAAAAAATCTCAATTCAGTGGAGAGTAAACTGCATAAAGAACTTTGCAGAGTGTATATCCAAGGTAGAGAGAAATGTCAGTCAGCATCTCCTGAGAAGCATGAAAATAAGCTATTGCTGTATTGCTACAAAACATATCCCTCCAAGAAAACCCTAAAAAGCACAAAGCCTGTCAGTGTAGTTAAGCACTCTGCTCTCTGCTAAGAGTTCAGAAGTTCCTTGCATATTAGCATAAATTTTTCACAAAATTTAGATATGTGGTTGATGATATATGTGCAATTCACAGAAGTCAATATTCTCATAGGTACATATATTATAGCATCTGCCCACTCTCAGAGTCAGTAATATTCTAATTCCTTCATTCAGAAAAGGTGGGTTTAGAAATTTCTAAAAGTTCATAACAGGCAAAAAATTATACCTTCTCTAGAGATCCCAGTGAGTATACTTAATGGCACAAGTGGAAAAAAGTGAAATCCAGGGAAAAAAAATATAATATATTTTAAATTGCTAGATTATAATAATACACCTAATTATTCTAGTGTGAGAATTCCTAAGCCTGAAATTGCAGAAGTGTTAAAGATCAGCAAAAGTTTGCACCTAGTGACACCAAGGAGTTCTAAGTTGAGACTGTTAGGTTTTGGGCAGTTAAGGCTGAGTCCAGCAGGCAGTCAGAGAGGAAACTGCTTTGTCCCAGGAATTTCCCTAAAAGACAGTAGAGCTATGCTTGCCTCACAGCTGCTACCTAGACATCTGTTTTCAGCATACACGTTAGAAAAAATACTTCACTTACAAACACATGAGTTAAAATATCTCAGAGAAAAGGCAAATAAATTAGGTTTTGCATAGCAACCTACAAGGTTGGGAAAACTCGGATTAAAGGAAAGTTGAAAAATACCTCACCTTGGGAATCAAAAGATATGGTCTGTCATAATAGCTGCATCAGTTGGTAGTGCTGGAGAAACTAACTTCTGATATTGCAGATATCTTTAGGAGATAAATCTCAAAATCTAATGCTTACATGAACTTCTTTAATGTAAAAGGGACTAGCAAGAAAACAACAAACAAATGCAACAACATAACACAAGAGTTCAATGATACAGAACACAATTCAGAGAAGAGTGCATAAATGATGCCTTGAATCAGCAGAATCTCCTAACAGCAACAGAACATAACAAATGTTTGTACAGCTCAGGCTCTGTACAGCCCAAATGTGCAGATTCACTTGAGCTTGCAAAGTCTTACAGAACTTATTACATTCTTTCCTCCAGCTTGGATAAGCAAATATAAACTCCTAGTTCTATCCACTAGGATCAACAGATTAAATAAGGTTCATTTCTTTGAACTGACTAATGAAAGAATCTGCAACAGAAGACAGAATACCCCAGGGCAACTTTTCTACCATTTGTGAATTAAATAGGACGGAAACTTTTGGAAATGTTGTGAGTAGTAATTTACAAGGCTATTTAGTGGAGAAAAGCTGACATTATGAAAGGCATAAATCTTAGTATCACAAGAAGAATCAAGCAAACAGAGATCCTGGTTTTCTTATCCCTGAAGGATAAAATTTTTTGTATGTCTGCTTAGATAATTTCTCTCACAAGGTTAGAGCTTAATTAGGAAAAAATTTCACTAAATATACTTAAAATGGGCAAGAGCACAGAAAGTAGATCTACCTGTTGTAACATCATTACTTAGCAGATGAGCTATGCTTGTAAGCAAGCCCTAAGAAGTGCAGAAAACCTATTTCTGCCTTGTGGCAAGAGAGAGAAACTACTCTTAGTATTCCTCTACTGTAAATCACTCTGATCTCCACCTTTTTTTTTACTCCTAACCTGCAGGCTACTCATGAAAAAGTAATATTTTTCTGAGGAGAGTGAAATAGAATTTGACTAACCTGTATGTAACTATTCCCTGCTGTAACTTCCAACAAACACTTTCACATCTCCTTGCTGGGCTGAAGTACTTACTGACCATCATACAGCCTTCACTGCCACTGCTGGAGAGAGTGCTGCCAGGATATCTGGCATGGAGAGCAGCAGCATCTCAGGCACACTTCCCTGAGAAGCAAGCTAGAACTTGTGTACAGTCCAGTGTCAAATCCTGCACCCCATTTACACCTGCTCAAATACTCTGATAGTCAAGCCAATAAAGACTGGCAGACTTTCAGAAAAGCAGATTTATACTGTGTTCCATGCAAAACAAATACTTGAAATACAAGCTGGCAAAGCCACACACTTAGTTACTACTGTGCCTCTGCAAATAAACAGTTTCTCTGACAGATAGCCCCATTCTATGAACTGCAGACACATTGGGTCCCTCCAAACAATCATCACCAAATGAGCTACCACTGCTGCCACTAGCACCTCACAGCTGCTACTCCATTTTAATGATAGGAAGGACATAATGAGGCTTTTGAAGGAAGGCTGAGAAAGCTCACAGACCTCTTAATCACCCAAATACCCAAACCTGGATGTGCAAATTCTGCATACTTGTCCTATCCAGTTGCTTTAAAAAAAGAATCACAGCATCACAGAATCACTAGTTTGGAAGAGATCTACAAGATCATTGAGTCCAATCCATGCCCTAACACCTCAATTAAACCATGGCACCAAGTGCCATATCCAATCTTTTTTAAACACATCCAGGGATGGTGATTCCACCTCCTCCCTGAGCAGATCATTCCAGTAATTTAGCACTCTTTTGTAAAAAACTTTTCCCTAATATCCTAACTACAGCTGATGCAACATTTGGATCACCTTTTAATCCTAGAGAACAGTGATAATAACAAGTCATTGTAGAATACTGTCTCCTACAATATATTTGTTGTTTTCTACTTGGGTATCTTATTAAATGTGGGTGTAGAATTCTTATTCAGATTTTCCAAATTATGCCAGATTTGGCACAAGGCTAACTAATTCCCCCCAACATTCAGAAAGAGAAATCACATTTCCTAATCCCCATCTATAGGTCTAGTTGCTCTTTATAATCTCCCTAATTAATTTCATTACAAACTTGTATAATAGCATCATGACATCATCAGAGTTTTTGATCCCCTAATGCTATTAGATGTGATGACACAGAGGCCATGAGTCTTGCTGCTGTGTGACATTGCACAAGCAAGAAAAACCAGTGGATCTGCCATGATTTGTGTCACAATGGATCACAAACATCACTTGAAAATGGAGAACATAAATTGTCAAGTTACAAAACTTGCTGAAATTATGTGACAGAAATAATGCCAGACAATGAAGCAATTTTCTATCCACACAGAAATAACTTCCAGAATGTGCTGATAAAAAAATCTTAAACACCTTAATTCAAAAGGCAAAAAGGCTCTATGACTCCATTGAGGATGAAAATTTCACCAGGAAAGGTCATTTAAGTCATAATGTTTACACCATAAAAAACTTCTGCTTGACATGCAGCTATATTATCCCTCAATTTGTGATATCCCCCACTCTCCATTTATCAGATAACTCTAAATGTGCATAGAGGGATCTGTGCATCCCACAGGAACCAAAGCACTGCTTTTTCGGCAGCAGTATGAGGTAAGGAGATGGGTACCAAAATGCAGAGTCTAGGAATTACATTCATTGACAGATCTTAAAACTTCTCATGTTTTACTTCTGACCACTAAAGCACCACTGAAATCCCTGGAACAGCTGATGGCCTGAAATGTAGGGAAAACAGTGTTGAATTGCCTCTGCAGTAAGGCCCAAGAGGGTGTTCAGGATAGTACATGAGTCTGTGGCTGAGCAGAAAATTGAATGCAAATGCCCCGCTCTCACTCAGCCTAAGAAATGTTTATCAGAAGAGGTTTCACTTTGATCTGCAGTCCACTGAATCCAAGGATACCAGTGTGCACATGCAAGTCAGGAAAGACTGTGCTGAAAATACAGCTTAATCATTTCCCTGAGGCTCCCTCATACCAAGTCAGCTGGCAACCTGAGAAGAGCCATCAGTATTTTTCTTTATAATTAGCATGCACTAAAAGATAATAAAAACGTTGCTGGAATTTTTTGTGTTATGCAAATGTTTTGGACATAGAAAGGGCTTAAAATAAAGAGGAACAAAACCTCTGCCAATATAAAAATGCGCATCTATTCTAAACTGAGTTACCATGTAAAACCTGGCTATGGAAAGTTACATTCTCCTTCATAGCAATATTTTATTGGACTCCACAAGTTATGCAACTCCCAAATGTAAAGTGTTTTAAGAACAAAAATAATTACAGACTTAGAGGATATTGTTAAAATTTAATCACCAAAATTATGGGTCCAGGTCAGAGGTACTTCACTAGCCTGTATTCTGGCACTTCAGTACATCACAATCACTTAAAATTTAATTGCAGGCATAGGGACTCCATTCCCTCTCATGAAAGAATATTATAGGGGCAGGAAATTTGTTCCCAGCTGCCACAAGTGATTGCTAGCAGGGAGCAGCCCATAAACACAAACATATTGATAGTTGCTGAGAGCATTTAATTTAAAAATGCACCCAAGAACTTAGCAATGTATCTACTATATTTTCCTACCTCAACTAATATGGAGCACGGCAACATCATGTGTCTTCTCTGAGGCTGACACCTGCTGCTCAAAATCATGTTCACCTGTGAAGGAAACACAGGATATTGTGTCCATCTGTCAGAAGCTGGCCTTGTTTATAATAATGTGCTGACAGCAAACTAGAAAAGACCTGTGTAAAACACAGGTTTGTACCAAAATAAGGAGTGATGAGCATTACATCAGGGAAGAGGACTCTTCAGGTGCACTTCTTTATTCCAGTATGAAAGATCTTCAAGTTAATTAAGATTTTACTACTTTTTTACATAGATTATAGCTATTTTTGTTTCAAATAATGGCATCTATACTAAGATTTATACTTAAAATTGTACTAATTATATGCCTGCATACATCAACAAAACAAATCCTTTATCTCTTGTTGGCAGAGCTTTTCTAATTCTATTTACTTCAAAGAAATTTAAGCATGTTCTTAAATTATAAACAAGAGGACTTTGGTGAGGAGGCATTAATTGAAGCTTAAAGGTTTTCAAAATTTAAATTTTAATCTATCAGGCTTCTATGGAAGCATAGGAACACAGGACTAAAAGGAAGTGCCAAGCTGTGAAGTTGTTTGGTTCTTAAGGATCCACTGAATCCTTATTCTCAACACTGCCCTTACAAAAACTTTCCTATTCCCTTGCAAGAAAATTAGGATCTGTTGTTAAACTTTAAACTTAAAACAAAAAAAAGCAATAACTGCCTGAAAGAAAAACCTTCACTTCTAATCTCTACTATAGGAAAAAGTGCTGTGGATGTAATGATACTGGGAAACAGCCCATGACTGATATAGTCAATTGACTAAAATCTCTGGAGAAGTTAGAATATTCAAGAATTAGAAAACTTCTAAATGCTGTGTAGTCCCTCTAGATTGCTCTCTTTTTCCTTCAAAACACCCTGTATAACCAATATAACCACTATTTCTCTGATTATTTAATTTTTAAAACTCTACTTTAAAAGCTTCCCTCTAGACTCTTCCTAAAAGATACTGAAATAGACCATTAGCTGTCTTCTGTTTTTCCCAGTTGTTCCTATCACTGTTCTTCATTTAAGTCTCACCCATTTTTTATGCTCTCTCCTTCTGGTGTCCCTGTGTTCTCCCTCCAGTTTCTCTTTAATCTTTCCACATACTCCCTTTCCCTCATTCAGTTTCTCACATGTAGCACATTTTTCAGCATCTTGCATCTCCTCTCTCTCTATTCCATGGCCTCCCAAATTCATCTTTGATTCCTTTTCTTCTTCTGATGCTTTAATAAACTGCAGCTGACTCTTTCTCCCTCTCATGCCCTGCCTGTGCATGTGCATATTTCACACAGGGCTTGGGGCTCAGCAGTCCAGGAGTCAGCAGGCTAAATAGAAGAGCAAGCAGATGCTTCCCAGCAATGTCAAAAAACCAAAATGCTCTGTGTGTACAGCCTGGCTCCCAGCAATGCACTGACCATCTCTGATGCTCTGCTCCCCTCATGAAGGTGGCTGGAGGAGCCTGACATTGTGCATCTCTCCTCTCATGAGGGAACCAGTAGCAACGTGAAGCAGAGTGATTGCTCAATTCTGTGAGATTTAGACATGTACCAGGCAGGTATCACTGGGAGCTGGGAGAATTTTAGCTGTGACCCTGTCACTCTGGGCATTTTTAGCCCTGTCTTTGGTGTGTTAAAACACAGCTGCAATTATCTGCATTCAGCTAGTGTTTATCCAAAGCAATGAAAAAAAAAAAAAAGTGCTTCATAAGCAAGCAAATATGGCATATGTTCTTGAAATTTCTCTCAGATTGTTAGAGGCTGAACTTATTTATCAAGTAAATAGAAAATATTGCTCTACTGTTGATCAATTCACTTTTATGAATCCAGGGCCAAACTCTGCTGTTCACATTCCTTTCAAATCCTCTCTCAGGCAAGAGTCCCAGAGATTCCTTGACACTCCATTACACAGTTACATAATACAACCATTAATACTGCACATGGAGATGTGCATGCACAGCTACTGCACATTGGGACTATAGGCTCTGTTCATTAAAGAGACACCAACATAGCCCTTATTTATTATTTATTGAGTGCTAACAATACACTGAAGAAAAGGGAACAAGCTCTGAGAATTAAGGACCAATATGTGTCGGCTCTTCAGCCATTATCTCAAGACTAAAAAGGGACTAAGATCCATCTTCTCCAGAATAGCACCAAAGGAGCAATGTGTTCTTGTTAATGTTGTGCAAGCACTGCAGATGTGTGTTGGCCAGTGTCAAAAGCTCTCAGTGCACTCAAACGGGGATGAACTCTAGAGCCTGAGATGTATCCCAGATGGTTTTTTTTCCATAGCATTGAGGTAGGTACTGGTCAAAGCCTAGACCAGTCTTTACACAGGATAAGCACACATAATACATGACATTGCCTTTCCAGAGGTTGCTGCTCTGAGTTTGGAGAGAGATGAGTGAGCCTGAATGAGACATCAAGAAGCCATCTGTGAGAGCATGGCTGAAATGTTACAAGCATCCCTATAAATATCTCTTGATAAGGAACTAGTTCTGTTTTAGTGATATGAAGTCTTTTTATGTAAGTAGTTACTAGGCAGCCTATGAAACATTTTCTCTGGCAGTACCCCGCTGTATGCATTAGGCAGCCTGTCTCCCTCGAGCTGCTGTTCTGGGGGCATGCCTAACAACAACCTACAGGATCCCTCTCCAGACAAGCCTACCCCTGGCACACATCATCACCAATCTGCCTCACTGCCAGGCTAGAGCATCATGTTCACAGCTGCGCTGGTTTGGGAAGAGACAGCAGGCACACACCTCCAGGAGGAGCTCTGGACAAGAGCATTTGGCTGAGCAGCAGCAGCTCTGAAGGACAGCAGCATGGGAGCCAAGGGTGAGCTTCACACTTGGCAGCTGTAGGCTGAAGATCCTCACTTAAGACAGTTGATGCGAACCTACTCTCAGTGTTTCTGAACCCATTTGGATCAAAAGTCACGCAATTTGTACCTCTCCTCAACATGAGACAATTGCATTCGTGTTTCTAGACTGGGTTTTCATGGAGCCATAGAATCATTAAGTTTGGAAGAGACCTTTAAGACATCAAGTCCAACCATCAACCTGGCACTATGACTGTAACCCCTAAACAACCAACTCTTAGCTCCTGTAAGGGGGAGGGAATTGGGCAGCAAGGCCAGGGCCACAACAGCAGAATATTTTTACAAAAAAGTAGTAACTGTTCTGAGTAGGGTGTAGGAATCAATTCTATGGGCAATTTCTAGGCATATCTACTGACTCAGGTACTTCAGATGCACAAGGAGACATCCTCTTAGGATGTAACATCAGCAATGAGCTCTGGGAAACTTTCAACAACTTTCAATGCAAAAAGATGCCTAGATTTTAATCACTTCCAATTTACAAGGAAACAGAGGAGGAAGTACTTGTGCTCATAGCTCAAATATGACTTGAAGGGATTTATTTAATACTGCATTTCACAGCCAGAAAAATTAACTCAAATATCCTTAGTTCTGAAATGGAGTTCCCTAATCTCACTATTTTGCTACTTCTATTATCCATGATTGCCATTTGTATATCCATCTTCTGGCATTTTTGGTGAAAGACAGTGTTATACAAGTTCCAAGCAGATCTAAGGCACTACTTAGGATTTATCTAGAAATACAAATGGCATATTCTATTTCATTTGTCTCTTTCCATTTATGGGTGAAGCTCATCTATACCAATCAAAAAGTGCTTACCAATAAATCAGGAGATGTAGAATATGTTCTAACCTTTTAAAAAATGGACTAAAATTCAAATAAAGCTCACTAGAACTATCAGTAGCACTTACGCTCCCCAGTGTGGTAAAAATGTAGTGGCTTGTGAGAAGGTAAACAGAGAATGTGTCTGGGGAAATTGAATTAGTCAAAGAAAAAGGAAATAAGGTCACTGTGCTGTGAAGAAAATCTCCACAGTAAGAAATCATTTTTAGATGCCAAATCGACATAGTTGTCATAGAGATGATGGAGCATAATGAAGATTATGACATTTTAATGAAGAGAAAGAGAAAGAAAAATAAAGAATGTTGATACTTTCCTCTGAGTTACTGACAGTTCTATCTCCCATTTGTATCATATCTATCTATTTATCATAAATATCTATTTGTCAGGAGGGTAAATGTGCTGCATGAATATAATGCAGGAAAGCTTAGAATATGTGGGCTAGTGAGCATTTGTATATACTTTGATCAATTTTCTAAGGTGAACCAACTGAGGAATTCCTGGAAGGTCCAGATTTCCTGCCCAGATGACAATCAACACATTGAAACACATAAATTGTTCTGGGCATAGTGGGAACTGCCTGGGGAAGCCTTCTGGACAGTCCAAAATTCCCTCCAAAATAGTTCCTGCACTAATTAGTCAACCACTTAGCTGTGAAGGTGGCTAAGAATTTATCCAGCTACTTTATCTCATGAGCTAACGCTCATTGTTTAAATTGTCCACGATTTTGTCTCTGCAGTTGACTGGATTGAGAATTGCTGCAGCAGCCAGTGGTGGCAGATTGGTGAGCGCAAAGGCACAGCCCTGACACCCAGCTACACAAGAATTAGATTGCTGTGCGAACCCGAGGAGTTTCAGACTTACTACTTACATTTCATGGCTCTTGCTCCTGCTGGATGCCATGGGGTGAGAAAACAAATTAATTTTTACAGTAATTGATACTCTACTTATGAAAACTGCTGTTAGCGAAGGTCCTCCTTTGACTTTTATCTGTGTGCCAGCTACCCCTCAGTTCCATGCATATGCACAGGGACAGGTGCCTTTTCAAACACTACTCAGGCTTTCACAGATAACAAAGTGTTCATTCTTATATCAAAAAGAATTCTTACATGATCTAAAGCTGACAAAAGTCAGCCTTGGCTGATTTTTTAGCTTTGCTAAGGCTAACCAAAAAAAAAAAAAGATCAGAGAAAAATACTGCAATAACCTGAACTATATTCATGGTGGAACTACTGAAACATATATTCCAAACAATCTTTGGAGGAACAGAGTTCATCAAATTATTCCACATATTCACACTTCTATTCCTCTTTCTCCGAGAGGATTTCTCTTACATTTTAAGCTTGGTGCTGCAGTAACTAAAAGTCTCTTTTTTCTGACATGCATATTAGTTTTGATCCCAGGGTGCAAGGACAGAGGACAGACAGAGCAGTGGGAAGCTATCTCTGTGAACAGCAAAGGCATTATTTGAAATAACGGACAGAACAGAGATGAGTCTGGTATGTAATGTAACCTGAATATCAAACCAAACTACAGAATATCAAAGAACTCATCTGCAGATAGGACTGATAAAACAGGGAATTTTGTACACTAATGTCTACACCTTTTCGTGTAAAATGCTAGGGAGTTTGTTCTCAGCCAAATATGTGACATTTCCAAATTGCTTTTCTCTTACAAAAATATTTTAAAATGAAAACTTAAGAATTATGATCCCTTCAGGCTTTAGATCTGCCAGAGAAACACATGAGAGGCATTTCTCTCCATTAGGAAAGAGAGCTTTTCTCTATATACATAACAGGAAAAAGAAACAGAAGAAACACAGCAAATACTGATGGTGAAGATGCTGGGGGAGAAGTATTCAAGATAACTTGGATGAAGATCATACAGATACAGTCAGCGTTAAATGTATTTTCAAAAGTAAAGTGTGAAACCAATGACAAATGTGCAAGAATAGGTTGCTATCAGCTGAGAGACACATGAGAGAGAACAGTTGCAAATCACCCTGATTAGAGCAGGGAATGACACACTTGGCTGCTTTTGCTACCTGAAAATTCATGAGTGCCGCTAACTGGTGAACCTTAGTAATGAACTCAGATGCTCCTTCCCTCTGAAGCCCAGGGCATTTACTCTCTTTGCCGCTTCCTTGAAATAACCTTCCACCTCACAAGTGTATTAATCCACAGGCAACAAGGTCCATGTGACATCTGCCAGGCTGTCAGTGATTGCAAACACACAGCAACATCTATGTCAAGGGTAAATGAAATATGGGGGGAAATGTCACTAGCAGATTGGAAGCAGTGCAATACACACAGAGTTTTTCCCCCAGTGACTTCCACATATGTTGCACAAATGTTTTGTTTCTTCATTCTTTGCTGACCTTCTGATGCGTGTATCATTTGTGATGATATTGAGAGCTAAACTGTGCTCTCCTGTCTTGAAATGAAATAAAATTAGTTTTTAAAAAACTGTAAAACAGTTGGAACAGCATAGAGGGACAGTTTTATTACCATGAAAGGTGAAAGCTGGGAACTAGAGAAACTACATCCCTCTCTTTCTTAAATTACTCATTATCTGAAGATTAACATGAGAAGGACCTGGAAGCCTGTCAAACACCAAATCAAAAGCTCCCACAGGACTTCAGACAGTAAAAAGTGTTATCAGCAAGAAGAGGATTCATGGGATTATGCTTGCAGCGACAGGATTAAGTTTTGCCCAACAAGCTGCAGTATCAGAAATAACAAGGTCATTTTTCTGTTAAGATGAGAGGAGAATGCACTTGTTTTGCAAGCAGGAAAATTAATGTGGGATTAACCAATTCCACAAAATTACTCCAGTTGTGAAAACAAGGCAAATCTTAATCCTACAGCTTTGTACATAAAAAAAGCCCACTGGAGTGAAAGAGCAAAATTCTGGTGCTGACATAAATTCCCATCCACTACAGATGTGACAGCAACTCTCTACAATAACAACAGGAAGCCCTTGCCACTGAGAAGGCATCTACACAGACACCTTCCCACACAGGCAGCTGATGGTGGGAATCTCTGCAGAAATTCTCTAGAATAGCTAGTGCAGTGTAACTGTCTGGAATAATATAGATCTTGGAATGGCTTTTTGTCTTCATTTTGGTCTCTGATTTAGAATCAAAATATTCAAATATATGGAATGTTATGTCTTAGTCTGCAGCTTGCTCTCCAGTCAGGAGGGGATTTACAAAGTAAGGCCAAATCAGCTGCAGTTCTCTGTGCATTAGCAATGGCCAGGGAGGTATGAATGACACCAGCCATACAATGGGTATTTATGTTGGGTTTTAAACCCAATGAAACCAAGTCTTTAGTCCTAAAAGCTCTGAACAAATAGTTCACAAATGATAAATGCAAATTTCAAGGGATTTGTTTTAATTACACACTGATGACATTAGAATTATTGCTGCCAAGAGTTCCTCACAGGCACGGCTGGAGTGCTGTGGAGGCGGTGGCTGAGTCAGGCTTGATGGATGTATCCATGCTTGTACCTATATTTGATAAGAATCTTCTGTCTCACAGGTCATTGCCTCACTCAGTGCCCAGCTGAGTGCTTAGAGTCATTGAAGCGCCTTCTGGCCAGGCACACTTTCTCTGTTCTTTCAAATCTGGGCATCCCTTATCTCAGCCCCAGGAGTAATCAGTCACAGCCACTATCCAACAGTGAATGTTGAGCTGGCCCACTGTCAGTAGTGGACATTGACCTGCCTGTCATCGTCTGGATCAGATGTCAGACAGCTGCTGATAAAACTTATCCAGCTGATTAATGCACTTTTTCTGTGTCTCATCAACAGTATTATTAGAGCAAAACTAGCAGAGTGAAACCATACTGTGTTTTCCCTAAATTTATTCAGTATTGAAATTTCTGTCCTGATTTTTTTAATTTCTTAATTGTCAAATATTCAGATTTTGAGTAATGTTGATTAGTTATGAATAGACATAAATATCACACATTATTGGTTTTGTTGCAAGGATCAATTCCACCTTATATTAATTAAAAGTTAGTTCATATGTCACCTTGTGAAACTCACTATTTCCAATTTTGTTTTTTCAGAAAAAGTCAATTCCACTAGTGTTCAGCAAAAGTGCAAAGAAGAAGCATAGAGTCACCACAATCATATGTATATCAAAAGTAATTTGTACTTGAGAATAGCTGCATCTCCAGTTGTCTTGAACTGCTGATCTGCAGAATTTCTGATGGTGGTTTTTGGGGAGCTGGGATGAATACACTGTAATGGTTTTCTTCCCAGCCTTTAGCTGCTGTTTTTCTTTCAACTGTATCCTAAAATATATTAAGTACTTTCCTCATGTGACTATCTAAGCAAATTCTGTACTGCCAACAAGATGTGATACTACTGCAGATGGGAGCAGCTATCATTCTTCTTTTTCAAGATCAAAGTGGTGCACAATGTCAGCAGTATGAGTCTCTATGACACTGCTGCATAATAATTTATCAATTATTTCCCATTTAAAAGAACGTGATGGAGGCTGGCATGTATAAATCTCTATATGCTATTTCTTCAGATTACACTTTTTCATTCCATATCCTTCAGGCCAAATACACTCAGCTAATCTAAGACTAAAACCTGACATTATTTCTGCTGTGATAAAATTCACTAACGGTTCTCAACTTCTGCTTAAAACCTAATTTGTGCATAATAATATGTGCAAAAAGTCACAATTAAGCTTCAAAGAACTTAACCATGATAATCATCTTTATACTTCATTAAAACAGCAATAATTTAAAATTTTACTGCATAATTGTAAACTTCCCAGTTAGCTTATGCATTTCTTTATTTTCTCCTACTCTGTTCACTAAAAATAAGCAAAAAAAAAAAAAATCACAGAAAATAAGTTACAGAAAAAAAGAAATAACGCAATTTTGTTTTCACCAGAGAGGTTTAAGTATAGAACTGTAAGTTAAGGCATATGAGTTGATGAGCTGTATTCTGAGCCTGCCTGAACACCAAAATACTGCCTACACTGGCCATCACATATACTGAATCATTCAGACTCCTCAAACAGATTTACAGATATCAAAACAAAGTGAAATAGGGCCCCTATGTTGTCTTTATAGTTTTTGGTGATAAATTATGTACTTTTTATTCAAGCAACAGGGATACATCACTAAGGGTGGGTGTGGACTGCTGGATTTTCTATCTACTATCTAGCAGCATGTTCACAGGAGTATATTGCCGTACTACAACTTTAGGCCAAGTAAACAGAAAATAGAACCTCAATGTGTGTTTGTGCTTTGTATCTAACCATGAAAGATTCATTGTCTAAATATGTCATTGCAGCCAGTGATTCAGAAGTAGAACACTTCCATCTGGCAACAGATGGTCAAGATGGATCTTATTTGCAGGAGAGTCTTCTGCTAAAAGAACTGGTCTTCAAAATCTGTATAATCAGATAAGCAGGTTCTTCCTTGTACCATTGCCATGAGAAACCACACCAGAACGCTATCTCACAAGTTCAATCAACTGTATACACCTACACCCCTGCTTAATTAAGCATCCTTCTATGTATCACAGCCACTCCTGCATTTCAGTGCTAATTTTCTCATTGATAACATGCACATGATACATGTAACAGCTGTGCAGTTCTAACACCTTACTCCATGCTCTCTATCATTGTGTGCTGTGATGAGCTCATCAGCAGGTGTCCTTATTGACTGAGGGATGCTTGCAGCTTCCTACTAGCATTTGCCAAGGATTTGCAAAGCCATCCCCTCAGACTGAACCTACTGCATTGTTTCACATGTTCAGTCACTCATTCACAAGAGACAGTGTCTGTGGGAGTGACAGATGGCTGCTAACCAAGTTGGTCTGTCTTATTTTCTCCCTCACCATACCAGCTATGTGGTGCTCCTCACTGACTTTCTTCTCTAAAGGTTTGTGGAAGAATATTCCAAAGCTCAACATACCCTAAACAGCCATTTAACATTTACTCTTTGTAAAACTCCAGTGGATTCTGTTTCGTGGTAACTAGAAAAAAAGTAAAAAAGGTTACTTTCACTGAATTACTTGTTCTTTGGGAGTTGTTCACTCAGCTCTGAAGAAAAGGGCTTAAACATCAGTTCTGTTGGAGAGTTATGAGTCATCAGATAAGAAAAATCAGCTCTCCCATTTTTATGTGATGTGGTAAACAAGAAAAGCACTGCAGAATTAATTCAGTGCTTGCTTTGGTCACAGAATCTGAAGTGGCTGTTGCCATGGGTACATAGAATCAAGTATTTAAAAGGGATTTAAGGACATGAAGGAGGAGAAATGACAACACATCATGGAAGATTCAAGAACTGTAGATGCCTGAAGAAAATTATGATCTGAAACACAGAGACACAAAAAAGAAAAGTAGCCATTCATGCGATGAACACAAGATAAGAGAAAAGACAGCTCACTGTGCTATCAAGGTGGAGAAATAAAAAGCAGGAACTGGCAGGCACACCAAGAGGCAAAGAAGAGCAACTAGCTCCATAAGAGGAAGGGGAGATGAAAATAAGCAGGATCATGAGGACACTGAATTGCATTATACAGAAAATCATAAAGGATACAAGAAAAGGACAAAAGGAAGGGATAAAGAAATAGCAGACAGAGGATACGGGGAGAAGCAGATTTACAACACGAAAACCAGGTATGTGTGAATGATTGAGGATTTTCATTGAAGAGTCTATGAGCAAGTCATCAAAGCTGATCTGGAGGAAAGCAAGATGGTGTGGCAGGAGCAAAGAATACTTGTCCTGAGCTACAAAAAGTTATCATGGGAGAAAAGAAGCAATCATTAATCCTGCTTCATGCTGATAAATGTCACTGCAAAGTTTCATCAAGAACAGGATCAAAGAGCTACCAGCTAGGAAAGACTGCCTTCTCTTGTCTTTAATGGAATTCTTCCAGACCCAGGAGAAGGAACATACATGAAATATGGTATGAAATAAACTGCAGGGTGACTCAATGTCTAATCTTAGAAGGCAGGGTTTAGGTTGCTTGGTCACTCAATAGAGGACTTTTTTTTATGAGAGACATTTTAAGGAAGGGATTGTAAGCAGGCACAGAAAATAATATTAAGTAGCATCATCAAGTGAGTCAGTGACACAGCTGCTAAAATCTGACTTTTAAGATAAAGTGGTTTAAAAAACCCCAACAGTAGGGAACACCTGAAAAGTATTTTCATAATGGAAAAGAACCTCTAGAGGGAAAGCTTGTTGAAATAGCAGTTGTGATGAGGATACCAGCATCAAAAAGAACTTGGTCGCCAGAAAAGGGATATAAATGCAAATAAAGTAAAATGACATTTCACAGTTAAAGATGTGACAGATGCTTAAGAAATAAGGGGGGGGGGGGGGGTGGTGGGAAAGAAGAGAATCTAGGGGGGCAAATCAGCGTGTAAAAGCAGTTCTAGTGAGTAGTGTCAAAATCATGTGATCACCACAACTGCCTGCTGGGTCTTTGTTGTGAGATCAGAAAATGTCCATGTAACTGTTCTTCCCTCAAGTCACTTACTAGAAAATACAAGGCTTGCAGGCAGCTAACAATGACTACTGGGACAATGGCAGAACTTGGAAATGTGCAATGACTTCTATTGATTTGAATGAACCACTGAAAGATTTAGCATACTCTGGGAGAACAACTCTGTGGGCAAAGAGGGATGCAGACTAAAATGACTTCTATACAATTAAGCATACAGCTCATAATTTCACACACACTGAGTTGAAAACTATGGATATAGTCACGATCCATCTTCAGTTTAGCTACGGCTATAAGTTATATTTCTACTTAGCTTCTAGCTAACTTCCCTAAACGAAATGAATAAATGCTAAATGCCACATAGTAAAAAAGAGTGCAAATGCACCCCACTGCCACAGACAGTCACAATTTTTTTTCTGGTTTTATTTTAAATAGCATTAGAATGTGTCTGTTCCTGAGATCCAGATGCTATTGCAACAAAAACAGTAGAAGAGATAGATGGAAAGACAAATTAACATCTTGCTGCACATCTTTTAAAAAAGTGTATTATGAACAGACTTTTATCAAGGCAGGCAGCAGTAGTAATAATAGAACAGGCAGTGACTACCTCACACTGAAATCTGGTGCTGACATTTGAAGGACAACTTGAATTGTGATATTTGAAAGGTTCTGGAAGAGAAGTTAATGGTTCTTGATAAGGGCAGTTTTTAATTTCTTTTTGTCATTCTTAGAAAGAAAGTACTAATGACCTTGCTTTTACTGTTGAAATGAATTGGACTTTTGGCCTTAATGTGCAGAAAGACAAATCTCAAGATATTGTTATTTTCTGAACAAGTTTGTGTCTTTACTTTTGGGAGTATCACTTTGCACACTTTTGTACATAATTTCAAATAATTGGTGATAAGATTTCTTAAGATGAAATTCATACATTTTAAAAATTATCTTTAGAATAGTTTACATTGGGGTCTATCCAGACTTACTAGTCAGTGAAGTGCTAGCTTCAGCTGTCTTGAAAACCTGCTTCTTACTTGTAGTGAATTAAAAAAACATATTTCAAAGTTGTTCAAAATGAGATTTTAAGTGACAATGGATTGATCTCCTGGCACTTCAAACAGATACATTAGAAAAACTTTGCAGAGTATACAGCAGTTAGGAATGGGCATGATGGATTCAAAAATATGGGGAATAAATACTGCTGATGCCACAGGTCCACCAGGCGAGCCTGTCTCTGGGTGGCCTTACAATGGCTGGTTTCTCACTACTTCCTCACCAGTCAATCCCTACCAAGATGTCTCTCCATTTCAGCTGGAATAATTATTTTCTTCAAATTATCTAAAGACACACAAACAGGTAATTACTGATTTCCAAGAATAATGAGTTGTTCTAAGTATTTCTAATGTACATAAAAGAAACCTCAGAGTAGATAGGTAATAGAAAGTTAGTAGAAAGCTGAAGGTTATAATTCCTATAAGAAGACCCATTTGTGTTTGGATTTTATGAATGGTACACGACCAGTGACATGCATTAGAAAAAAATTATTTTCTAGTAGAAAAAAAATTGCATTGTCTTTAGTGGATAATAAAATATGTTGTCAAGATTGTTTCCTTTCCAACATGTTAGACTGTGGTATTGTAGAAGTAGCCTGGGGGAGGTGCTGGGCAAGAGAAAGTTGAAAAGAAATTCTGTTAAATTTTAGTCATACTTTCTCAATAGGCTTTACTACAAGGAATGACACTTGTTTTAGAACCCCATATTCCTGTATTTCACACATACTTAGCACTACTCAGCCTCATTATTGAAAGTCTTTTCCTAGAAAATAAGGCTAAGGGATGTGGCTCAAGAAAGCTACATCTGCATAAATGTAAATTTGGAAAAGAAGCTAGAACTTGTATCGTTTGTACTTCCATCCACTGCTGTTATCTATACCTTCATCTCTTCATTTTCTCAATACCTTTTGTTTCCTTCTGTACCTGGACCATGACAAAGGCACAATTGTTTCTCCGAGGTCTGAGCTCTGGCCTTACAAACTGCTTTGTTCTTCCACCACAGGCCACAGATCACATGCTAATTTCCGTTAAGGACTCAGTCATCACTGGGGTGATGTGCCACAGCCAACAGGCTGCCCAGAGAGCCATGTCAAAAGCAAGGTGCGTGTTTCCCTAATTTGGGAATTGGGGATTTGGGAATTTCCCAAAAATTTGGTCACATCCTGTAGGAAGAACATCTTAAGCATTATTATAGTGGATGAATTTGGTACAAAATCAATAAAGCTTATTTGAGTAGGGCAGGAGGATGGGTGAGTGGTGGGCAGATAGCTGCTCTGTGGGACAGGAGTGGTACTGTGTGCCTCTGCAAATTAGAGAAAAAGTGATATGTGATACAGCTATTTAGAGGAGGTCATCCATAAAACCCTGGTCTGGTTTCTAATGGAATTTTAAATAATAATTAGGAAAGTAGTTGTTTTAACATTCATCTGAGACACAAATAAAATTCTCACTTCACCTGCTGCAATCTGGGACACATTATATTCTAGAACTATAGGAATTATACATCTGGTTTGGTTATCCTACTAACCAGACAAAAATAAAATCCTGACCAGAAGGAGTACATCCATTTGGCTGATTTTTGGTCACTTTATTGACTGTTTAAGCTCTTGTTTTCTAAACTGTCTCATTGGATCCCATTCTGGGTATCTAGTTTGGAGTGAGGGACAGTGTTAGGCAGAAGGGCATTACAGCCATCTAGCACTATATCAACATAAATCAAGGACTTCAGCAGAAATGCTTTGGCCACTAAGGCATTTACTGGATTTGCTGTTTCCTTTTCTATTTTCAGAGAAAAATGCTTTATGAGAGGGAATTTTTGGTGGCTGGAAAATGAAATATGCTTTACCATTTTTTACTGATAAATATTACTGAACACTTATTTAGTATTCGACATTTTTATAAATCTAATATTCTGAACCAAATCGTAATACTTCAGAGATTTACCCAACTGTCTTCAGTGGAACATTTTGTGTAAAGGAAGAAACTATTTTGTGGATCACCATTTGCAACATTTCTTTCCATTTTAGCTGTCAATAGCAATTTAGAACTATGTATGAAAAGACTTAAGACCTATCTAGCTTTATAACTTTTCTGAACAACCACTGTTGCTCCAGAACACATTTAACTCCAATAATGTATTGTTTTGTAGAAGGATAAACATCTTCCTATTCTGAGTAGCTGATCTATTTATGCCCCAAGACTTAGAAATTCTTGGTGCTACACTGCATGCCAATATATGTAAAGTTCAGTATGAAAAAGCATCATATATAGAATTGAACAGCTCTACTGCAGAAAGCATCTTCTATCAAAATCCAAAAATCATTTCTGAGTTTGGAACTGTATATTAGTAGAAAAACCTACTTGAAAAAAATACACAAATACAGATTTTTTTTAAAAAAAACCCACCCCATATATTCCCTTCCAGTACACTTTATTCCCCACTCACGAAGCCCTTGAAATCAGCAAAAACATTCCTGTTTACATCCTGCAAGCTTTGCACAGTTTCATCCTGTTAGATGAACACCCTTAGAAATCAGACTCCATTTTTCCAGGGAAGTTGTATCCAGTTTTGCTACAGCTGTGTGATGCTTTGGCTCCTTATTTACATACCAATCCCTCACTCACTGGATACAAAAAGTATTTTGTAAGCTGTACAAATACACATGTACCAGATTTTAAAAAAGGTAGTCTGTTGTATGTCCTGCACTCTAAGACACAGCAAGGCTGCATATCAACCTCTGCTCTGCAGAGCAATCTTTAGCTATAATTAGTCTTCCTAAATACTAATCAGCACTTCATCTATGTGAGTTCTTATAATATATTCAATTCCCCAATGCATTAAAAATGTTTCACTGCATATTTCAATCTCTGGTTCATTTCTTCCAGAGGATAGATAATTTTAGGTAATTAAAAATATTAAAAATTATTGCCATCCTTAGCAACATCAGTTACTTGTTATGCCTGTTAAATCAACGTTAATAGAACCTGGTACAAAGCAACAAGAGTCTTTAGGAAGTATCCATATGCATCATGCATTTATGTAAACAAACTACCTTACACGCTTTTAATGAAATTAAATGCTTGTGTTGTAGGAAAACAAGGTGCCCAAAGTACTTTAAAAAGGCAATGCAAGGAAAAGGCAGAGCATGGCAGAGCACTGGGCTGGGGAGAGTCAGGACGATGAGCAGCATGGCGAGAGGCTGCTCTCGGTGGCTGTCTGCCCACACACAGCTGCTGCAAGGAGTAAGAGAAGTAATGGGATAAGCATGGAAAACTCTAATAGCATGTGACTGCTTTTACATTACATGAGCTTACTGGGAAAATGAAAAAGGAAAAAAAAAAAGCCAAATATTTGAGTCTGTTTTTTGACTGAGCAACTTTGATGCATAGTCACTTCTGAATGCAATGTGTCGATGCAGTGGAAAATCCCAGCAGGAATTGTTGGTGCCAACTGAAACAGGATTATGCACACATGACTGACAGTCCCTCACAGCTCAGTAAGGAGCAATGCAAATCACTGGCGATTGATTTTTATTAATCAATTATGCTCAAAAGACAGCAGACTTCTACTTCCCACAGCAGAATTCCTGTTTGACTGCCAGGACGCCAGGGCTCGAGGTGGCCGTGGGCCGCCTTGGTGTCACCCTTGCTGTGTCCCAGGCAATGCTGCACCACCCCTGCTCGCCCCCGCAGCCCCAGCCCGGGCCCGCCGCGCTTCGGGCAGCCCCGTCCGGGCTCCCTTTGCTCAGCCTCGCTCTCAGCCCGCACCGCTCACGGATCCCCCTGACCAACAGTGGGGAAGCTGGATAAAAATCCTACTGGCACGTTCCTGCACCGTGAAAAGGCATGGGGAGGAGAGCAGCAGAGCCGGGCAGGCAGGGAGCGCAGCGCTCGGCAGAGGGCTCCAGCCCCGCGGCAGCGCCGCAGCCGCACACGGCCCGGGGACACCGCTCGGGATGGCCGGGAGCAGCGAGCACCAGGCTTAAGCTATTTGAGTTGACTTGAAAGAATAAATAAGCTGCATGCTTTCTCTTCATACAGTTGTGTGGAGATCATCTTTTTCCTAGCAGAAAAAAAAAGATCTGTGATGCCCCTGCGCGATGAGCTGCAGAGGCTGAAATAAAATGGCTCATGTGCTTTTTGTTCCTGTGCGAAAGAAATCCACCACACGGATAAGAGCAGACAGTAGAGCAGGAAGCACGCTTGGGTTCATGTGCCCGTGCACTCTGTGTTAGCAACGTATCATAACTCGTTCTGCTTGAGTGAGCAGAGTGAAATACTTGTTCTCTCTCTTATTAAAGATGCTCTTTAAAAACATGCCTGGATGTCAGTCTCTGCTTCCATCTTCTCCTTTACTGAATGCTTTCTAGGCTATAGAAAAACAATGAAGGAGCCAAATGCAGACAAAAAATGAGCCTTAGTACTGAAGAGCAGTACTATCTTTGCGGTTGTTCATAATACCACCTCAAAAACATCTGAAACAGCTACTTAATTGAGCCTAACATGAAATACAGAAACAGTCTGACTGGCCTGATTTTGAGTGTGTGCTGGGATTACTCCCTTCATTGCAGTACAGTTGCTTCTGAAGTGTGCCACTGCAAGTAGATCAGCTGAATTCTAAATTAAACCCTCTTCACAAGCATATTCAGCCCATACTCCACACTTTATATCGTGCCTAGCAATATATGTTCCCTAGAGGGTAATACAAACAATAATTATTCCTTTTTTTATTAGTCATTAAAAACAGCAAGGTTTCTCTGTGGTCAGTGCTGCCTGTTTATCCAGTTAGTGCTATGCCCATTGATTGTTTTTGGGTCCTTAATTGTACAGTGGAGGCTAATTGTACAATAGAGGACAAATGTACATCCTTTCCCTCACTTCCCCTTATACAGGAACGTTTTCCTTCTCAGGGCTCCAACAAGCAGGCTAATTGCAAGTGCATCAATATGAATATGGATTGATACACAGGAAACTGGGCAAAGTTACAAAGGGGTGTGAAGTACATATGTGGGCAACCTTCACATGCAATACACACAGCTGAGATGGAGCAGATACAGAGGCTGACATCACTTTATCTGAACTGAAAGCTGTCTGTAGCTGTAACTTAAAAAAGACCCCAAGGACTCTGATGGTATATTGATCCCCCATGAGAAAATGTCATTGCATTTAGTGTATACTAACACATTCTGAACAGTTTTGTAGTATTTACTCTAGTACAACAGTGATACTCCCACCGAATTTCACATATTTTTGCTTTTCTTTAAGATCTTTATGTGATTTCTCTATGAGATTGTCTACTTCAAAAAGAAACACTTTTAGCTTTATCCAAATTTAGAGAATTTTGCGTATGGGATAGCTTATATTCTTCATATTTTTCTTCTTCAGTATTTATTGCAAAAACAAGCCTCCAACCTTCAATATACATTCTAGCAAGGCTGAAATCACACTGAGAAATTCTCAATTTATTACTTGTACCTTGAAGAAAAAGGTTTTCTCTAGCAGAGAGATATTGTCCAAAATAGGGAGATTTTACTCCTCATGATGTTCAGTGACACATGTAGCAAATCATTTATTCAGAAGGTAAAAAATCCAAAGGGAAAGAGAATTGCTCTAATGTCCCCTGTAATGTGACAGACCACTGGTGCAGAGTGCTGTTGGTGCTGTGAAGAGCCATTTGTAGGCAGAAGATGCCCCAATGTCACAACTGTAGCTTTAGGCACACAATTCTGAGCAGGCTGCAAACACCAGGCTTTCCTAAGGCAGCATCCATGGAACGTGTCCCCGCAATGCCTGGGATGGCTACCATCCCTTCTCTTTGGACTACACAATCTTAGGACAGATTTGTATATTTATCTTCCTGCTGAATTTGAAAGATTAGAACAAAGTAAATGTATCATTGAAGCAAAAGTGAGTTAAAGGGAATGTTGGAATTTTTGCATATTTCCATAAACAAGGGTTCTTCAATCTTTGTACTGAAAGTTCAATTTATTTCAAGAAATCTATTTAAACTAAAGCAGGAAGATTTGAAGCATATCATTCTTAAAACCTGTCACCCTATTCTTCTCTTACTGTTTTTTGCTAATAGAGATATTTGAAGTAGGCCATGAAAACAGTATATATATATATATGAGTGAGAATAGCCACAACAGCTTTTCACAAGGTAGTACATTAAGGACTTAAGACTAAAATATATTAAAATATCATAGCACTGTAAAAGAAGGAGTATGTAATCCAATAAAAATGTCTATTTTAATTACACCACCAGCAATTTGAAATGGAAAATTAGCATTTTAGAGTTCATTTTAGAGCTAAGGATGAGAGATGCTAAAAACACACAGTGCCATATCATGCAGATTTTCCTCTTCGGTTAGCTTTGTTTCTGTGGTAATTGGAGTCAAATTTTTCTCCTTTTTAAAATAGAAAACTAGCAGGTCCAAGTCAGTAATTTTTAGGGAGTCCATTATCCCATTACAGAGAAATAAATGTAACAGTTTATTAGATATTTCACAGCAATTGTAGCTCCACACCTGGGAGTTTATTGTTAGAGCGCAGTTAAAATGACCAGCTCTTACCCAGAAAGGGCAAGGAGTTTAACCCCCACAGATTTATCATATCTTTTATCCCTATGAAATCTGTGGGCAACAAAAGGGTCCATTTTGGAACAAGGAAGAAGAAGGTCTCTGCACTGAGCTGAACGCAGCAGTTACCATGGTGGGGCAAAGAGCCATGAAACCAGCGCTGCCTGGGGCGCTTTCACAATTGCACTGCAGATAAACCTTCACACAACACAAGCTGCTGTAACAAGGAGGACTCTACTCAGTGAAATATGAGCTTGCGATTTCATATTTCCTGTGTTTCCACCACAAACATAATTTGACATGACATTAATTGAAGATACATTCTAAAGGCTACAACTCTCAGTGGATCTTAGTACAGTGCTATATATGTGGGATGCATTCTTTTCAAATTAATCCTGACATTCTAAGAGACAGATTTTCCCTGGCATAACCTGTGGGATAAAACACATACCAGGGCCTGGGTTTGTCCAAATTTAGTTATTTAACTGAAATACCTCAGCTGAGGGCTTCCAGCTATAACTTGATGATAGAAAAGTCAAAAGTCAACAGAACTGTGAACTACAGTCAGGGAGTACATTAGGTCCTCCTAAAACCTGAGTTGATTGCTGGAGACACCTGTGTCTCACAGGACACACCCACTCCTTCCATTGACCATGTGGAAAACTTGGGCACTGAGTACCTAAACTTGGGCAGAATTACTCTGTGCCCAAATATCTGGCCCAGACATCTGTGGCTTCCCTGTGGAATGGAAGAATACAGCACTAAGGGAGAGTAGTGATGGACAAAGAATGGGAGAACAGAACAGTGCTCATGAGACATCCAAGAACTTTGCAATACCCATCTCACTGGGGAGGTAGCAACATAAGCCCTCTTTTCCTCTGTGAAAAATGTTCAATACAGCTTTAGCAGGAGTCTTTTATTCCTTACACAGCTACTTTCATTAACATGGATCACTGCACTGCTGGGCTGATAGCATTAAAAAATATCAATTGACCGTCAAACACTCCATAATGACCAGTTTTCTTTCCAGCATTATTAGGCTTTATATAAATTATAAAATGTCGTTATTCTCCAGGCTACCTTATGTATTTTCATCACAGCATATATCCCTGAGAATTTTGCATTATAGGTGCCAAGATAGTCTTGCCTTTTCAAGTAGGAGGGGGAAAACCCTGACAGAGGAAGATGAAGACAACTTTATATATTTCAAAGTAAATGTTCACTTTGATGCTCCATCTTCAGAGCAACTGTCCCAGTTTTCACAGATCTCATGTCTGGGGCAAACACACAGGACACTCAGAGAAATACGACTTTATAGGGTCCTTTGTCTATTTCAGTTTTTTAAATTAATATGACCTAAAATATACAGTAAATACTAAAAAACACATTGTAAGGGAATAAGTATTTTGTTCTTATAAAACGTTCCAAATATTCTTCTGTATTATAGCCATACTAAGTCAGCTCCTTTACCCAGTGGAGCTCTACAAATTTGCTGAACTGGTAACCTTTTCTTTCTGTAATGTATAGTCTGAAGAGACATAAAAACAAAGCACTAGACTACGTTCCCAAATCCTACTGGAAATGAAAGGAGCTGCTCTGAAACACCAGGAAGCAATATTTACTTGTAGTGGTTTTTTGCTCACAAGGTGGCTATGTTTTCAGTAGTTCCTGCCAGGACGGTATTTTGAAAGATTCATTAGATGCATTGACTTCAGTCATGTGCTATTTTCACTGGCTTAAAATAAAAATGAAGGCAGAATCAGGCTATTTTCTGGTTCAGAATGCAGCTGTTCTACCACTGATGGCATAACTAACTCATTCAATAATAATCAAAGGATTCTAAACCAAGATAGTCTAGCAATTTCCAGTTGTCCATTATTTTTTCAGTTTCCCCTTATAATCAGACTTGATTGAGAGAACATAGGAGGAAAAAAATACATACATTATGCATGTGTAGTCTGATCTGTGATACCATTTCCCTTCATTCAAGAAGACAGACAGAATCATTTTCTCCTGGCTATGCTTTCTTGAGTCCTTCTTTCTTTCTTTCTGCTTAAAAAGATGTTTCATAGTAACGAACCAACATTACAAGGTACTGAAGTGATGTAAGCAATACCAGTGAGGCAGGAAATATCAATATCATTATAGCAAAGTTTAATGCTTTGAAAGCTGAATCCAAATTTTGGAACGGAACAATCAAAAGACATCTTAAAAAAATTTCAGGCAATTCTAGACAAATTTGTCCTGTATGTATATCAAATATGAGCTTTATGGACATGTGATTTAACTTTTTTTCAGCATAGAAAGGGACCGTGGCTTCATTTCAGTAAGCTGTTTCTTCAGAAAGACAAAAGAGTGCAGTTCCTCATGAAATGCTTTAAAATACAGTTTGACTGAAGTCATTACCTTCAATTGGGCCCAGATTTTTTCCTTTTAAGTGTAATACAGTACTAATCTAAAAAGTGGTCATAAAATAGTCAGGTTTTACATGGTGGATTTCCTGTATTGAAATACTGAGCACTTTCTATTAACCATAGTCACAAAATTATTTCCTTTACTTTTCATCTCCTAAGAAAACATGAAGGAACCAAACACACTTTTTTGTTTATTTGGTTTTGTTCAGCACCATCCCTTACTAAGCACCACATTTTGAAGGGATTGTGGCTGTTTTACTAAACACCATTAGTGTCCCAGGCACTAAATAGAGCATAATTGCCTGAAAAGTTTGAGGGCAGAATTACTAACTGAAGATGTAAAGGTTTCCCTTAGGCATTCCAGTGAAACTTCTACCATCTGAACTGAGCAATAACCAGCATTTCCACACACACCCTGGCTGCACTCGTACAGAACAGGTTACTTAGGCCCAATTCTCATCAACAATTCTCTCACAAACCAGCAGAAGGCAAAGACCACAGCACACATATGGGTGGGGCAGGTCCATATCCTTTGAAGCCATCGATGTTATCAAGTGTGAGTGAGTAATTAATGCCATCTGCAGCATTTAATTGCAGGTGAGGATTCATTGGAGCAAAGAACTCAGCAGAATTCTTCCATCCAAGGTTAAGCACTCGAGACTGGAAGTGAGGGCAAATGACTGCTGCTGGTTTTCAACAATTTTTACAGAGAAACTCTTGAGGGAAATGATCTTGTCCTGACATACTGATTACTGAAAAATCCATTCCAGATAAAAAAAGCACTTAAAGTAGCATTTCACTCCCAGGACTTGGAGTAGGTTGAGAAGGTGGAAAAGGTCAAAGGTGAGGAACAGCTATGAATACTCCCTTTTAATTTTTGCATTTAATGCAATATTAATGCATGTCCCATTATATCAGGTGTAATCTGCACCTGTCTGCCCTGCATCTTATTGAAATTCTTATTTCTTGGGGTGGATTAACTAGTAGCAGATAACTCAGAAAAATACTTTTTTATGAAGTAACCTATTCCCTATAGATCTTGTGGTAGCAGGGATGAGCTTTAAGTCAATGCAACTTTTATCTACAGAGCTATGTGAGGATTGTCCTCTCTCCTATCCCTAGAGTCCACACAACTCCTGAAGTAAAAACCCACAGAGGAATACTACACTTAACCTGGCAAACTTCTCTTCTTACATGCCAGAGGTATGTTTTTAGGAATAGTTTTTTATGAATCACAAATGACTTTAATTATTTTTTATACCACCACTTAAGAATCAGCTTCCATTTCTCCCATATTCAACAGTTTTCCAAATATAAAAGAGCTGATCTTACTCAGAAGTGATATCCAAGACATTTGATCATTACGCTGCTAACACTACTGGTTTACGCTATTTTCATAACAGGAAAAAATTGGAAAAATAGCTGATCTATATAAAAAACAATCTCAGCATTGCTTTGTCAACCATTATTTCTTACCTTTCCTATTTTACATTTTAAAAGACTCCTTAGAGACTCAGAATATATTGAGGAAAAAAAGTACTAGAGAATTTTAGTAAAAGATGACAAATTATTACATAAATATAATAATCTTATGCATTACATTTAAGGGGGAAATATATGAGATAATCTGTTCTAATAAACAGTATTAATAAAAACAACCCCTATTTCTTGTTTTGTGAAATTTCTACATGAAAAATCATCCCATTGTGTCATTAAAAATGTGTCATTGCATTAAAAAAAACCCACTAGCCATGGAAAATACCCATTGGAAGTCACAACCTCAGGTTCACTGTTTCCTAGAAGAACTTCATATAATATTTGGAAAATCTTCTGGAGACACAGCAGGAGCTAAGAACTGCTGTGTTGTCATTCAGTGACAGTGTGACTGGAAGAGATAAGACAGAGGAGGAGCTGAACCTCTTGTTACCACACCTGATCCTAAAAATTCTAGGGACATCAGAAGAGTCCCTTAGCTCCTCTGGGAAGAGGACTTGGTAAATGTGTTAGAAATTGTACTCAACTGAGTATCTTTAGAGTTAAAGTAACTCACAATAACAACAGATTTTCTTCTAATGGCCTCACAGTACTGAATTAATTATAATTTACATAACACTCATACCATCTTCTAACACTGCAAAGGACATTATCTCCACTTTACAAAGGCATAAACCTCAGCAGAGAGGGCTTATTAGAGACAAAAAAAAAGTGTAGAAAAAAGTTAATGAAAGAAACAACAACTTTTTTATATTCTGTGTTAATGTCACCATTCTTCTTTGTAGAAGGTGAATTTATAATCCTATTTTTCTAAGTTTTGGGAATATCATTCCTGGAAAGAGTCACATAAATGAGTGGGAAACTGAACCTCTTGAGGAACAAACTAAATACACACAAGGAATTCTCAAATGTACAAATTAAGCAAACCGAAAAACAGACAAAATTTCCCTAATCCTCTGTGTAGAGAAGTTACTTTGTCAAACAAATGATGAAAATATTACAGGCAAGAATTGAGATCACTTAATTGAGAATGCCCATGAAAACAAATAATTGTTTTGAACAAGGAGAGGTGAAGGTTGATCCCCTGTACCTGTCAGTATCTCTCACCACATCTTTGATACACCAGGTATCCATTACATATATTCTAAATGAAAGGTTGGGTCAACAGACTAGAAAAGTTCACAATATTAATAGCAATGCACAGAAGCACATTTCAAATGCATTTCCCCAGCACTTAAAAACAATCAAATTGGATGGTATGAATTTGATATAGAACAACATATCTGCATATCTGAGAAATCTAACTAGGCAAGGGATTAGAGAAGCAGGACACTGGTGATCTGTTTGGAATTCCATCTCCATGCATAAACTGCATGTTTCTTCTGCCAAACTTTGCAATAAGAGATACAGCTTTCCACTGTGTTCCTTATGTTACCCAGCTAAAGTGGTGTTTAAGCTGCCTTCACTGCAACATCCTACTGACTCCAGCACCTTGAGATTGCTATCCTGGATTCTATTAGCTGGGCACAGATAAGAGATACTGCCCCACAGACAGCAGTGGAATTACTAGGATGAGAGAAAGAGAGGCTTCCTTGCTACATCTTCAGCCACCTTCTTGAAAAGCTCTGTACTAAAATGCTGAAGGAGAAAGAGATAGAAGGACAGAACGAAACAGGATGGAACAGGACACATGGGACCTCCAGTCATACCTTGGACAGCTCCTCAGCATCACTTCTGCCAGTGAACAGGAGACAGTGCCACTGGACAGCGGTGACCTGGGTACAGGTAATATTTTGAGGGGTATGGTAAGCATTGGGCATGAGCCCAAGCAAAGAGAAGGGTGTCATATTGCTCTTCACTTCCAGGCTCAGTCTCCCGGTTTCTGCTTTCTGTCTCAAATAACTACTGCCCTAAGCAGAGCTAGTTGGCTTCCAGTACACAGGAGACAGCATAATAGGGAAAAACAGAAAATTGGAGCACTATGGAGAAAGGTGCAGGGAGTTGGGAAACAGATATGCCAAAGGTAAACACAAGAGAAAACACTGAAATGGAAGACTGGAAGAGCTGGATGACAGAAAACAATAAGGAAGGGAGGATGGGAAGGAGGCAAGAAAAGTAAGAAACTGTAGAGGAGGGAGCAAACAAGACACTGAGGTAGAAGAAAAGAAAAGGTTTATAGAAAATTGAGTGATAGAACTGGGATGGTGAAATGGCAAGGAAAATGGGGAAAATATATGAAAGAGATATGAACAAGAGATAGAGAGCATGAACAAGCATCTAGAGAGCATAAAATAAAATGCAAACACACAAAATTGTGTGGCAAGAACTGAATTACTGAAATATGTAATCCATATTATGGGCAGTAATACCTGCTTCTGGAACATCACATCAAATCTCCAAACCTCATATCTATATCCCAAGACAAATCAATACTTACTATTCCAGCCACCAATCCATTAACAGATGAATGGATACAATTTAAGTCCTGGGAAAATGTTAATACTTTCTGTCCTCTGAACAATGGTCACAATCTTGACATCAGAGCAATTTAAAATGTAGCATTTTACCCTGTTTAATTTAGATGATAGGGGCATTAATTGCTTTTAATTTTGCTTTTGTGCTATAAACAAACTAGCTGATGATATCCAGGAGTCATAAACAATTTTCCTCTGGTACCAAAGATGGTGACAGGGTTCATCTGCATATTCATCAAGTTGCATGCACATAAACAAGAAAGTTTTGTGGATTACTTGCCCTACTTCTTCTAGTATAGTAAAATTTACAACATTAGTACCATTTAACAGCAGATCAGACTCCCTGAACTAAATTCCAACATGAATGAAAGGAACTATTCTCACACTCTTATTTAATTATTTCCCACACTCTTATTTAATTATTATCAATTAAATGTAGAATTTTACAACAAAATGGAAAACTTTTGTGTTACCAAAGCAATAAAAATGTAGAAAAAATAGTTGAAATAAATGGTTGCCATTAGAAAGACAGATGAGCCCATTCAAAGAACTGTAAAATCAAGTATTAAGCAGTTACAAAAATAATACCTCCTTCATTTATTTTCCTTGGGTTTAGACGTGTAATTTGTCACTGGTCACAATTCCCAATTTATCACTAGAATTTGTATCTGGAAAGCATTCTACCAGAGCAGGAAGGCAAATAATAGTAATGAAAAACACATGAAAATTACATTCTACCAAATAAGTACTTCCATTGATATTCTGATATCAAAGTCATTTAAACTCCAAATAAATAAATCCTTCAATCAACATAAATGAACTCCTGGGAAAGATTAATAAAACTACACTATTGTGTGTTTGTATTATTTTTGTAAGTTTTTGGTTCTTTGAAAATTCAACAGTTTGCTTTTTAATTTGAGTTAGATTAAAGCTATCAATAATTCTATTTCAGTGCAATTCAGGGATACTGTTGAAAAATGGTCAGAGTGACATCCCTTTGTCCACAACAGGAAATCAGATTTTAATGAATTTCTGGTCTCTAATCAAGCTGCAATTTGAAATCCTAGTATATAAAATGCTGTCGGCCTTTTAAAGTAATACCTTCAGAAGGAATGCCTTATTTTTCATGGATTTGGAAGTGTTTGGCTGAAGTTACTGTTTTAGCTCAATACAGGTTTTACCAAAGCAAATCAATAAGCGCTCCCTTAGCCTACAATGATCTGTTGCCTCAGGCAATGCATTTCTCCTTGCTCCTCAGCTAACTGATAACTCATTAAGCCATCAGATATGTCTTGTTCCCTGTTTTTCCCCATTCTTTTTTATCCTACTGTTTGTGTTTACTGGAGCAGCTACACAAAACAAGAACTTACTGCCACACTATTCCATGCCCTGCACACAGCTCAAGCATCCACTCCTGCTTGAACTGTTGCAAAATCATCTTATATCTTCCATATATCCTAATTTAATTTCTGCAAGTTATACCTAATAGGTACAAACCTTAAAACTCAGTGAGAATTCATAATGGCTTGAAGGTGTTTAAGGTATTCCAGTCAGGAGAGATGAAGAACTGCACAGGAGAATCACTCCCTTACATGATATCTTATTATCACAGCTGCCATTACAACTCTGAACTTTAGCAAGATACTTCTATGGTGCATGCTTGTTGGCTGTGCACATCTACATTTACATTCTTAACAGACTTTTCCACATTTAATTCAGCAAAGGTTGATTTTAACAGCCTTCTAAGCACGATTACAAAGGGGCTGAAAGCCACCTGACAGCTCTTCACTCTCACACTACAGAACCAAAGTACAAAACCATTGTATAACCTCTTATATTTTTGCCCAAGTGCTAATTTTATAAAGAACACTGTTGCTGGGAATATTCAACTATTTTTTATAATCCAGATATTTCTACTCAACTTGTTCATAGATCAGGTTTCTATTCACTTTTATTCTAACAATATGATAGACTGATTCCTGCAACATGCTGTTCCTGCATTTATTCAACATGAGTTTTTCTGCTGCCTGATGATGTTGATTTTTTTCAAGGAAAATGTTATACAAATAATGAAATAAGTATTTCATGGTTTTCTCCTTTCTGTTAGTTCAGTCAGAGTTTTCTGGTGCTATACAGTATAAATATTAGTCCTGATATATATTGAGTTCTACTGTGGAATTGCAGTCCTTTTAAGCTGACATGATTTCACTCAGTTGTCACATCATTTTAAGACTTCATAAATACAAAAAAACCCGTATTTATGTGCATATGTATACATAGGGTAGGCTTTTATGTCTCAGTTTTACTAACTAACAGTGAAAATTAATATTTAATAGTGTGGGACAGGAGTTTTCTTCAGTTGTGAGGCTACCTCATTTGTGTCCTTGACAACAAACAGCACTATGATTACAGGCTTTCAAAATAATTGATGTACTAATATGGAAGTTAATACTGGACTTCAATATTGTAAAAATAAAAGATTTTTGTCTCTTTTGAATTTGGAGCATCTAAGAGCAATCTGAAAAACACAAATTTTAGTACTGTAGATACTTCTCCTCTACCTCCTATGAGTAAGACTACCTTGTGTTGTTACCATTCACTTGCTAAATTTCCTTCTCAAAGTTGTGTATGCAGTTTGCCTTTCTCAAGGAATCTGAAACATGCATTTTTCATAAAAATTCTCTGTTTTGAGAAGGTGTTTATTTAAGCTGAAAAACATGACATCAGAGTCTTGGATACGACAAAACTATGTTGGGAAGGAAATATGTGTAGTGGTTAGAAAGGGATGGACTAATAAATATCAACAGGTTACTGTAGTCCTGAAAATGTCAGATAAGTGTACCAGTCCTTTTCAGGCAGGGTATTCATATAGACTGCAGGGCAAAGAGAATTTCTGCTGGGACTCCAGCTTTTCCATTTAGACAAATGGGTTCTACTGTTAATTGCATGACTATAGTTTCTTACTCAACCTCTCTCTGCCTGAGCTCATGCACCAAATGGCTGATATCTAATTAGCTGGTGATTACTTGCTCAGATTCAAGCAAATATTTGTGACAGGTCACTGCAGAATAATCCAGATTTGTTTTTTATTGATATCTACATGAAGTTGCTTTAAAGAGGCATTGTTATTCCAGAAATGGGCTGGAATTTTCACATTCTGATATTTTCAAACCTTCATGCCTGTAACTAAGACCTGAAATACAGATGTGTGCAGGTAAGAATCTACCATTATCAGTGTAGAAATAAACACACACTGGGCACAGTCCATAGTGAGCACAGACTTGACATCAGCCAGCCACAAAGCAGCTTCACTAAAAAGCTACATAACCACTCAGGCTGTTGCTAAATCTGACTTAAGGGGAAGCAGTTCATACAAACCACAGTCCAGCATCACACTTCTACAGCCACATGGCTTGCAACCCATAACTTGCCTAAGGCCAGAAAGCACAGGCATGTAAGTCTGCAAAATACTATGTAGATGTGTTCATAAATAGTATTTAACGCGACAGATTTAGAAAAATGATCTTAGCTTGACTCATGCAAAATATGGAAAGTTCATTTTTCAAACCAAACACTACAGTGTAAAAGGCAGCAGGAAAGCCAGGAATCATTCAGAGTCATCTGCTACTTTAAAGCTGTGACCTATATCTAGCAGCCAAGGAAAAGACATTAGAAGACAGAGCTTTACAACAACAGGAGATTATTAAGCATAGCAGAGAAACAATTGCTTGTTGCAATTACAACTTCAAAGCAGAATTTAACTCTCCCATCTGCACTGTGCATCTCTTTTGCATGTTTTGAACTTGTTCCACTATGAATCTCCCAGTGCTGTCACATGTCATCTATCCAAGAGTGCAATGTGCTGCCAACATGGGATATACAGATGGGTCAAAAAGGAAAATTTTGCCCTAACATGAAAAAGCAAGGAAAAAAAAAATCCTGCACTTGAAGAAAACTAATGCAAATACTGATAATTAAGGGAATGCCCTTGATACCATTCATCTATCCAATTTTGCTTCATCCTATAATTTTTCCTTTTCATAGCACTTATCAGGTTCATATGTAAGGTACCTTGTTTAGATGCTGCCATGTTATCTGACATGATCTTTGTCCTGGGAGCCAGCAGTATTTTTCCTCCAGTATTTTTACCTACTGAGGTAGTTGCAGCAAAGATTAGAAAGCCTGTTCATCAAATATTCATACAATTTTATCTGTTTTATGACCAGAACAATCTTTTAAATGAATGACTAAAGCAACATCCCCTCCCTTGCTCAGGGCAGATTTACCTATGGAATAACATGTGAATTCAATACACACAAGAATTCCCCCAAACAGACTTTCCTGAGGGACTGGGAGTGTGGGGGGAAGAAGAATATATATACTAATATACACTGCTGCATTTTTGAATTCTGATATGGCAAGCAAAGCAGAACAAAAAACATCTGTCAGTTCCACACAGCAAAGCCCAGCTCCCATATGCCACCCTTTCTCAAGAGAGGATTACTCTTTTAATATGGTGAGTTCACATCATCTATTCTGCATTCAGTGGGCAAGCCAAAGAAAAAAAGATCTATCTATATAATATGATTTAACCCTGATCCATGCACATAGCCCCAGAAGTGGCCTTTCTGTGGGGAAATTGTGTGGTGACCTGAAGAAAGCAGGTTTCCTTCGGCTACTAAGCAATGGTAACTGCAACTGCAGCTGCTGCTGCAGCCTCTGGCCAAACTTCTGCTTGCTACAAACCCCCAGAGCCACTCTCTGACCAGGTAATCTGCACAGCCGTAAACTCACCAGCTCCTCTAAATCTTTGTCATATTATTTCATACTGCTTTTGCAAGTGGGTTTATTCAGTGATATAACAGTGGTCCCTGCTTCTGCAGTATGCTTTCTGTTGCCATGGAAGCAGTGAAACCACAGCCATTGCCTGTGTCCAGCACTTACCAAAGCCTGGGAGCACAGACAGACTTGGCTGGAGAGGGAAGAAAGCACCTGGACAAAGAGACAATGACCTTCAGTCACATTTAATGCAGTGCAACCTTGCCAACACACTAGATTGTACTGGAAAAGAATTTCAAATCAGGTTTCTAATAACTGTGGCAGCTACTGTCTGCCTGAGAAGCACAAAGAAAGGTGCTTTCTTCACCTAAAGAAGTTTCACCAACAGTGCTTCTTTAGAGGGTCAAGGTCTTGGGTTAAACTGAGCTCTAAAAAATCAGCTTGCAGTCACCAGGGGCACCTATTGATTGCCAAGTTTTCTTTTTGTTGATGGAAAAATAAATCACTCCTAAAAACTCATTCTAGATGAGTCAGAGGAGGCCTATAGTCCACATCTATAAATTTCATCTTTTAGTTCCCCAACTCCTTTAAATGTTTTTATGAACTTGATTGGTTTTGCTGAAGCAAAGCATAAACAAACAATTTTATACTTTATGCTAAATGTTCCATGACACTTCTCTGAGTTTGCTTGAAGGTAGGTAGAAAAGCTGTCAGGAATAGTGCAGATCCTGTAAATATGAATATCCAGCACATAGATGCATTCATAAGTCACACATCACCACACCTTCTTTTAAGACTATCATGATTGAAATGGACAGGAGGTGTTTCTGAATTAGTTACCACCAACACATTTTCCTTTAGGAGATTATATGGATATGGGTGTTGGACTGCCCTTAGACAAACACTGGATATCTACCAAAGCCTCTCTATCACTCCCCTCCTCAGCCTGAGAGGGGGCAGAAAATATGACAAAAGGCTTATGGGTCAAGACAAGAACAGGAAGAGATCACTCATTAGTTACTGTCTTGGGCAAAACAGACTAGACTTGGGGAAATTAGTTTAATTTAGTATCAATTTATTAGAAAATTTATTGCCAACCCTATTGGCAGCTAGGAATCTACTGCTGGCAGCACACCAAGGCTGAAATGGTGAAGTGGCACCTTAGCTGTACCTTGGTCCTGAGAATGTGGTTGTTCTAGCTGAGTCTCAAGTGAGGACCTAAGTGAAAGCTCAGAGAGAAGGGTGGGACATGCGCCTAGACATGTCCATGCTTGCCCATCAATGTCACCTTTAGGCTAGCACTAGACAGACCTGCCCCACGCTGGGACGCAGGTGCTGATGAACCTTCTCATCCTCTGTTTGACTAGAATCCCATGGAACTGTGAGAGTCACTGAGCCAGCTATGCCAGACCGTGCTGACAGTGGATGTAGCTGTCCAGGTCACAGGTTTCCAGGAGTGCCTGGTGCCTCTTTTTGAGACTGGGGATGACAAACAGTTCTTTTGCAGAAGGTGTGCTGTGGGTGAGGAGCTGTGCCACCAGGTGAAGGAGCTATAGGAAGAAGTGGACAGGCTACTCACTATTTGAGTGAATGAGCAAGAGGTAGACCGATTATTTTCAGAGACACTACAAGAATCTCAAGAATTTTGGGACTCTTGAACCTCCAGTGCAGTGGAGAAGCAGGTGGACTCAGAACCCTACAGGGTAATTAGTCAAAGGACTGTTAGTCAAGGGCCTGTTAAAGATGAAGGCTGGAACTGGGTCACTGCATATCAGGAGCAAGGCGCATCTTCCTTCTCAGTGTTTGACTGACCCAGGGAAGTGCTCACAGCACCTGACAGAGTTCAAGAAGCATTCGGACAATGCTCTTGGGCACATGGTGTGACTCTTAGAGATGGTCCTTTGCAGGGCCAGGAGCTGGTCTTGATGATCCTTGTGAGTCCCTTCCAACTCAACGTGTTCTGTTATTCTGTGGCAAGCTATGTCACTGAAAAAAGTAACCACTTTGGCTAACTCATATATAACCCCACTCCTAGCTCTATCAGAATCAAACACAGAGCATTAGCACAACTCTTCCTGCCCTTACAGCAGTCACACAGCTTGCATGGTATCCTTTCCATTAGACACATGTTTATAGTGAGTTTGCAGAATAGAGGCTGGCTACTACCTTTTATTTCACTGTATCTATCATAATTGCATTCCTAACAGGCCTTTAGGTAGTCCAATGATAAATTATAACTTGCAGGAGGAATTTTTCCAGTTTCTAAAATTGCATCATAATGTGAGCTTGTTTGTTCATTTTACCAGAGAAGCACCTGATGCCCCTGATTCACACAGAATGAAGCAATTTTGTGTGAAACAGGCAGAAAAAGTACTCTTGAATAATTTTTATTAGAGTTTGCTGATTATTTTCAAGCTAGATTCATGATTTCACAACAATCAAGGCCGATACACTAAATGCAATTAAGTGGTATCACTCATTACCCACTCTCCCCAATTATAGTTACATATTTGGCAAGAACAAAATCTTACAACAGCTCCTCAACTCTTGCTGTTTTACTGCTGTTTATTTGCTGTTTTCTTGCTGGTGGAATAACCCACCAGCAAAGTTAACAAAAAGTGACTACTTTTATTTAAAAGCTAGACTTATACTGATGGGTATGAACCACTACTGGACATCCCCACAGCACTCTTAGTAATTTCCTGGAATTTAGTGCTGATAGACAGGAATAAAACCCTTCTTCTCACATCTCCTCTGTTCCCAGTAACCCCCCAGGCTACCTCTGCTACCTGGAGGCCCCTCACCTGCCTTTTACAAGGCTACCAACAATTGCTCTGACTCCTGAGCCAGCAGAAACCCTGTAAATCTTACCTAACAGGGTTAAGACAAGAATATGTGTTGGTATGGCAACGTGTGTTGCAGCTCTGAAAAGTCTTTTTCAATGATTTGGAGTCCACACCTGCCTGCAGGCATGAAGTACATTTTTGATTTTACCCTCTCATGAAGCTTGTCTACTCAGTGCAGAGCATGGATTAGCATATCCACTCTGGATAAATGAAAAGAGAAAAGCTACAAAAGAAAAGGGGCTGATGAGAATCTTCACCTCCATTGCCACTGCAGCCAAAATTCCAGCAACCATCTGAAAAAAAACAGCAGGTAATTTCCCATTTTCCCCCAAAAGGAGAAAGACAGGAAATAAACAATGACTGCTTGAGTCATGCTTCTCTCCTTGTACATTAAAGCTGAACATCACAATGCAAGAATAAGCTTATGGGCACAAGACAACTTCTGCAGACCTTATTAATGTGCTACAAAGAATGTAAATGCTATCTTTCACAGATAATTCCTGCAGGCCTTATCCAGGGTACTTCTCATTGACATCAACAGGAGCTTGCCTGAGAAAAGACTGCAAACTTTGATCCATAAATAGGATCTTAGCACATTTCACCATGGAAACAATTGCTCGGGTTAATTCCGTTCTCTTCAAGACTGTAGCAGTAACTGCACCAGATACTTGACAGATCAGAGAAATCACATGCACATGGGGTTGAAAAGCTCAGTTTGGCTCAGTCCCAGTCACATTACTCCCCCTGACTGGCACTAAGACTGAGGTGAGCTGTCATTAACATCTTGATTTCAAAAAGAGTACACCTGCAAGAAAGGAATATTGATTGTTTAGGAATGCTATTCCCTGGAACGTTCTACTGCTCTGTTTCAGAAAAAATATTTCCCAGAAACAAGATAAACGCCGCAGACTCCCCAAGGAGCATCCCGAGCACCCTGATGCCCTCAGGGATCCCGTTCAGGTCTCTCAAACCCGTACGTGCGCGCACAAATCTCCCGCCGCAGCCAGAGCATCCCCGCGGGTGGGCGCACGGCCCGGGGCTCCCCTGCCCCCCGGTCCCCGCCCGGCCCGGCGCGAAGGAGTTAAGCTGGCCGGGACCCCCGCCCGCCGAGCCGGCTCCTGACGTCAGCCCCGCGCACGGCGCAGCGCTCGGCGCGGCGGCGGCGGAGGAGAGCCGCGGCGGCCGGGCGGCTGCGAGCGGCCGGGGGCAGCGCTTGGCCGCGGGGCCGCCGCCCGCAGCCCCGCCAGCATGTCCGCGAAGGAGCGGCAGAAGGGCAAAGTGACCAAGGACAGCGTCACCCTCCTGCCCTGCTTCTACTTCGTGGAGGTGAGTGGCCGCTTCGCCGAGCGGGCTGGCCGGGGGCTGGCGGCGGGCGCGGACAGCGGCGCGGAGCCGATCGCGGGGAACGCGGTGCGCCCGCGGGGAGCGAGCTCGGCTCGGGGCTCTCTCCGCACCGGCTGATGCAAAACCCTTACGTGATGCTTTGTCTCGCCGAAATCAGCATCGAAGCTCCCTATAAGGAGCAGGAATAAATTGATCTCCTCTCTCGAGCCTTTTGGAGCAGGAATTATTTCTAAGAATTACTCAGAACATGAAAGGGTGCCTCAGATAAATCGGACTATGGCACAGGAACCTCTCGGGAGGAAGACATGTTTCAAGAAGGGCTGGCTTCCAGGCAAACGCCGCTCGCATTGCTTTGATAGAATAAAAATCATAAGGGAATGCTTAGAAAAATAGAAATGCTCTCAAATAGGTAATCACTGATATATTTTTGCTGACCCCTGAAGTATGTGTTTCCTCTATCAGAGCTAAAAATGTCTGTTTGGAAAACAGGATGAGGTCCTCGGCACATCTTCTAGGGCAAAACCTGCTATGGCTGCTCAGCTGGTAGCAGGTGGAGTTGCAGAGACACTGGCTGCTTGGTGTGTCACTTGGAGGCACTTAGCCTCCCTGGAAAGTACAGTCTCTTAGGTACTTCTGGAAGATCATGAGTAGACACAGTTTAAGCTTAAAGAAACAGTTGTGATGTGGATTTGTTTAATGGCACAGCAGAAAGAGGAAGGTACAAATGTTTTATGGGTTGAGTGAAGCCTTTCATGTGACCCTACTCACAGGGAAGAGACCCTGTAGCACTTTGAGGTACCTAACTTAGGTAGGAAACAGATTGTGAAAATAATGTGAAGAACTTAATGGTAAAATATGGTGTAAGTTAACTAAACATGGCACTCAAAAGCATAAAATATGTATAATACTTAATATATAAAATACTAAAATATAAACATAGGGTGAAACATAAAACAAAATATATTTTCTCTCAGAGGCACTTGAAGGGCTTTGGAGGTTCTCTAGAAGGTAAAAGGGGGTTGGGTTCAGAAGGAATTTTAGGTAACAGTGGGGGGTTTCTGTTCCGTAAGCACCTGGATATGGTCAGCAGCTAACACTAAGTTGCACCAACTGGAAAGCTTAACAGAGACTCGTTATATGGAAGCATCGAGCTCATCCTATCAATGTGATCAGGCCTGCTCAAGAAAAGCCCTGTGATGGAAGGCACTTGCTGTGCCATGTGTCTTATATTAGCTTTGCATAGGAGGCAGAGGTCACGCTTGGGGAAGCCCCTAAGAAAAGGTAAGGGCCTTTGTCACTCTGTGCTCTCTTTGCTGCTTTTGGAATCCAGACAGGAAGGGAGGTTGCTGTACCTCAGCCTGAGCAGGACTCTAATGCTGGAAATGATGTAGAGGTCCTGCAAGACACAACAGAACTTGTGCTGTGCTTTGGCCTGCAGCAAGATGGGATGAAATGCAGAGCAACAGGACAAAGTGTGTGCCTGCTGCTCTTAAGAGTTGCCTTATGTAATACTGATTGCATACATACATATAGTTTCCCTAGAAGCTTCCTGCAGCTGTTACAAGGAATAAGGTAAAGGATTCTGTGAGCAGCAAAGAACCTACACTGAGCTCTGCTTACAGCCCCCACATGAGGCAGGCAAGTTCTCAACTCAGGTCTAGACTCTTAGGTCCCTCAGCAAGTCATTCCAAGCTTCATTTAAAAACAGGTAGAGATCTTTTCAACACACAATTGCTCTGAGGGAGTCAAAGCCCTCAATTAACAGACAAGTCTCCTAATGAACTTTTAAGACTTCTATGTTATTCAGTCACAGGAGCAGTCAAGAGCCTATGTGAGCCCTTCCCCACCAGGAGTAATTTCTAATTACTGAACTGCAGACTCACAGCCCTTCTTGAACTGAAAAGCAAAAGCAACATCAAGAGAAAAAACTGATTGCAATACACCCAAACCTAAACATTGATTAGGAAACTTTTTGGTGAGTTATCAGCCCTGTTCCATTACATAGCATGAGGATTTGAAACCATTTCCCACTTTTCAGCTGAGGACTGAAATCACTTGGGTGAAAGGGTAACAACAATTCATGTGATACTTGAAAGGAGCATGTAGCTTGTGCTCCCTGTGAACGCCCACTCCGCGTTTGACGCATGCGCACCAACTCTAATCAGACTAATGAGAATGCCTTTCTGAAGCTTTGGAGCACAGCAAATTGCCAGCACTTCAGCAGCATCAGAGAAAGGACATGACTTAAAATCTTCTGTTGTGATTGGCTCAGACAAAACCAGATTGAGTTGTACTCCATAAAGAGGGATTTATTCAGAGATCATTTAATTGCAATGAGAAGTTTGCAAGTGTAAGGGATAGGGGAGTCACCCAGTGTGGTTGACGGGTATTACCATGTAATAAGGATTTCCTTTGTAAGCAGGAGGTAAGGTCCTAATGCAATCCAACAACAGCCAACTACTTAGACCCCACACTTACCTACTTTAAATAAGGCTTTCTGAATTTTAAAGCTTTTACTTTAATAAATGGATGTAAGAAACAGGCTTTCAACCTCTTGCCTTCTTGCCTTTGAACGTTGTCAATTCTTTTATGCTTTTTTTCTTTTGACACTCATCCACTTCTATTTTCCCTCTCCTGTTCATAGAAGACAGTGCCTTCCCATTCTGAATTGCAACAAAAAAAAAAAACCCCATAGCCCATTAAGTTTCCACCTTCAAACAAGGAAAGTAGGGCTTGCTGACATCCACTTTCCAGCAAGACCTATTTAGGAGGTCTAGGCCAGGGAAAACCACATTGTTTAGAAAATAAATTTCTAAAAATATGCTTTTTTTTTTTTTTCTTCTTGAATGCTAGACACTTGGAAAAAAAAAGATGTTGAGTTGAAAGTTAAATTTTTTTTCAACATAGTAGGAAAGAGATGTATTCATGTTATACAAATGAAATATATTTTAAAGAGTGAAATGAGTGAAATAATACATGTAACAACCATTATAATGCAGGCATGCAGAACTTAGAAACAGCAACACACAAATACAGTTCTGACACTAAGGGGTTTCAACTGTTAAGATCCTTAAAATGTGTTGTGAATGAGATTAACTCCAGTAAACAAATGTGTATAGTGGCAGTGACTATCAGGCTTAGATAAAAATATGATTACACGGAATGTAGACAGGCCAGCTGCCCTGGAGAAAAGGAGACTGAGATGGGACCTCACAGCTGTCTACAGCTTCCTCACAAGGGAAAAGATGAGGGGCAGGTCCCAATCTCTCCTCTCTGATGACAAGCAGCAGGACTCAAGGGAATGACAGGAAATTGTGTCAAGGGAGGTTTAGGTTGGATATTACACAAAGATTCTTCACCCAGAGAGTGGCTGAACACTGGAACAGGCTCCCCAGGGAAGTGGTCACAGCACCAGCCTGACAGAGTTCACTGTTTGGACAACAGCGTCAACATGGTGTGACTCTAGGGGATGGTCCTGTGCAGTGCCAGGAGTTGGACTTTAGTGATCCTTGTGTCCCTTCCAATACATATTCTATGAACTGATGGATAATTCAAACCAGCAGGTGTTTGCAACAAAAGAGTTAAAACATAAAACTAACATGCTTCTCTTAAGAGCTATTCTAACATGCTCCTCATTAGAGCTATTCTTCTTTTACATGGGAAAAGCAAAAGGAGAATCAGGGTAGAGCTTTGAAAGACAGGGAAATTGAAAGAAAATGAAGAGACAGCTTCTGAAAAATGTGGATGGGTCATTCTCTAAAAGCATTAGAGGCAAATAAACATTATTAAGGAAATCTCAACACATTTTCAATTACATGTTTTCCAGTTTCATGATTCATAAAATAAAGTAACTTGATGACTTATGCTATGTCTCGTAGGAATGTTTTAGAGGTTATTTTAAAGGACTGGTAATAGTTCTGCTTAGCAGAACCTCTGATTAGCACACACTCCCGAGAGCTGAATAATTTTAGATTGCCTTATGCACACTTACCTGAAGGGTATGGTAATCATCACCGTCAGGCAGTTGGGCCTCTTGTATTCCTAACTCTGCTTAAGGCATTTTAGGGTTCTGTAGACTGACTCTATGGGTTATCTGAATTTCATTTGCTTAGCTGAGAATGACAAAGCTTTCCATGAAAATTCATAGTCCCTCTGGCCTAGTGGGAATTACTTTTCGTGGTAAAAATCTTCTACATACCTCTGGGAGATCTTGAAAATGAGTATTCCTGGAATAAGTTTTGGGTTTTGTTAACTGACTTTGTTTTCAGCATATTCAGAGTATATAATTATTGTATTCACTTAGAGAAAAAAAATGTTGATGTCTTGAATTTTAATATCAATCTGAAAAACTTCCAGAGTTACATAGTTTCCATTCCTGGCAGAATGGTCACACTTTGGAGTCAGGACAGACAGATTTCTCTCAGTGAAGGACATAGACTGTCTCTACTCATGCTCTCCCATTTCAAAAGCTCCTGGTTTAAATCCTGTTCTCATAGAAGTTGCATAAATTTTGCCTTTGACTTCAGTGGCATTACTGCTTCATCCAGTGCCTAATATGTGGAAATGCAAAAGGTCAAGGTGTTGTCAATCTGCATAACTTGATGCTTTTATTTTCCAGCTAAATTGTGTTGCTGTAGCACAGCCTTCATCTGCTGGTTGTGTAACTTCCAGGGACTAAAATTGGAGATATTTTAGACACTGTCCCTTGTGCAGTTAAATTTTCTTCCTTATGTTTTCTTCTAGACTCTGTGTTACGAATGCATATGGATACAGCTTCTTTTGCTACATTTTCCAGAGCTCAGCCAGGCCTTAGTCAGTTTGGAAACAGTTCTTCCAGTGGTAGAAGGCCACTTATTTTCCTTGTTCCCCAAAGGAGTTGGAATTCTATTCTCACCAGCAGGAAGCACAAAGATCTGTTATCATTTTAGAACTCTAGGCTGCAGAGCTCAGGAGGTCATGAGACCCCACTGAAATAAGTGCATGTCGAGAATGGCCACCATGTCTCAGTAACAGATGCTTTACTTCCTTTTGTTTCTAACATACGCTGATTGCGCTGCGCTTGAAACATCATTTGAAACTCAGTAGCACTTCTTAGTCACATCTGGAATGCCTTTCAGCTGTTCAGCCATGCATGACCCACAATATTTAAATTGCAATGACCTGCAAGTCATGTATAGGTGTGACTGCAAAAAAGACATTAAAAAAAAAAATCAGTGAAGTGATTAGAATGAGAGAGAATAGGCTTTTTTTCCTAAAAATAGGATGTTTGGATCTAATGTAAGAATTAAACTGTAATGCTGTGCCTTGGAGGCACAGTGTAGTCATATTTCTCTCCAGATTGGTTTTCTGTTATACTTAAGTTAAGATCCCCAATAGCAGAAGATGAAATTATCGCATTGCTACTGTCAAAGAAGTATAATATTTTCCAAATATGTCTTTTTCTCTCAAAAGAGTCAATGATGTGTGAGAGGAGGAGAAGGAGAAAGACACTTAGTTCTCTGCTCATTGAGCTGACCTACTCACGTGGCTGACTCTCAGAAGATAGACGTCACATGTGTTTATAAAGCTGCATTACAGACCAATATCCCCAAATATTAGGGGGCTATCTGAGACCTGAGGAGGCTGCTGTGCATTCAGAGCAGCTGTATAACTCATTGGCCAAGTTATCAATGTTGCATCCTCCCTGTCACTTCTGTGCTTATAGAAGAGCTGTACAGCCTAAACAACACCAGTTTCAGCAGGAGATGACCATGAAAGGGGGATGAAAAGGGAGGTGTCACACCTGTGCTGAGGCTGTCTTTTGGAAACAAATGCAAACGCCACAAGCTAGATGTCCCTTCTGGTTTTGGCTATGTGCTTGGCAAGTGTAGAGTTTGAGTAGCTCTCAGTGAAACAAGGCCCTGCTTCCTTTTCAGTCCAGCAACATCCTCTTGACCTAATACTTCCAGTAGTAAAAAAGGCCTGAATATGTTAGAAATTAATGGAGATACATTTTTCTGAATTAATACTTCTTCCAGAAATTTATAATCCTACCATCTGTGATCTTCCTTTATAGCTGGTAAAAATCTATTACTTCGGAGCCAAAGTTAATAAAAACCAGCATACTGTGGAACCTTAACATGCCCAGGAACTGAGCTATTACAAACATGGTATCTTGTCTGATGGTCCTGTCACTTAAAAGTTCCGTTTGTAGGGAGTTCCGAAGTGGCTAAACAGCATGGGAGGAAGCCTTTGGAGAAGGGCTGGCACCTACAGGATTAATTTTTTTTTGTATGTATGGAAATCAGCATTTAGAGAGTACAACAAATTGTAGCATTGCATAGGGACTGGCAGCTTTGTCCCTTAGACATGGGGTTTTTGAAGAAACTTCTAGCTGAAATTTGGTGACACAGACCTGAAAACAACAGACTTTTGTTGAAGTACTGCTGTTCTTGATTTACCATAACATTGCAGCAGAAGCATAAATTTTGTAATCAACAGTACATGTAATATCCTAAATCTCAGTGTATATAGTTATTAATTGATTATAACAATTATTAATTTATTGTAATTATAATTGATGTAATCAAACAATAATTAAGATAAGGAGTCATCAATTATGTTTGAAGTCACACTGAAAAGAAATGCATTACTGGTGGTTTTGTGTTTTAAATTTCTGCCTGAAAATTTACTTTAAACACATATATTTAATAGAATATATATATAAAAATATATAATATAAAAAGTTTGTAAAATATTTATAGACTACTCCTCCCCAAAAATATTTTTGTTAAACAATTTTTATTTTGTTGGTTTCTCCCTGTATAATTGCTGCTTCATATTTATTTATAAAAAAAAGAAAAAAAAAAGAAAAAAGAACTTTTAGGGATACTGTGCATTCAGCATGACTGAGATTTCTGAAATAAAAAGAAATTGTATCACTGGTATATCAGCTCTGTTTTAGGTCTTACACATACTGAGACCTTTCTTTCAAGATTTGGTAAAAGATAAGGATAATTTGAAGAGTTACATGAAGATAGCTGTTGTATTTCCAAAGCTAGACTGTAACTGGCAGTCACAAAGCAATTAAGTTAAATTCTAAAACCAATGCTGGAAATATATATAACTTAATTTTACAAAATGGTAATTATAATAGATTTCAAAGACATCTGGGATTTGAAATTCAGCTTTAGGTTGAAATTAAATCAAATAGCATTACGTCTAGGTGAAGAAAGACCATTATATCATGTATCTGTACACAATTTCCACAAAAGTCAGACAATGGTGAGGCACAAGTAGTTTAGAGAAAAGACTAATTCCTTCTAGCTTTGGGCCAGATGAAACTTGCATCCAGAAAAGGGACAAGGAAGAGCAGAAACTCAAGTTCAGGCAGAAAAGCAAAAAAGCCTTTATACAGATGGAAGCCATAAGTTTCTGAAAATACAAATGCCTTCTTTTATAAGCCTGCAACATTTAAGAATTAAGTTTAGAGCATAAAAATAAATTGAAAAATCTCACTTTTCTGTCAAGCTAGTCCCCTGCTCTATAGGCGTGCCATGTTTAGTGCACTCCCTTCATAGAGTCATGGGTTCTCAAAAATGAGAAAATGGCAGAATTTGGCTGATGCCATTTCTTAATAGTGACCTATTCTGGAAGATGTTCAGTCACAGTGATGATAATGACCTCAGTATTCACCCCTGTCAGGATAAGAGAAACCTGTCTTCTTTCCATTCTCTGCTCCTGTCCATTGTGAATCTTGCAGCAAGGTACCACAGGACAGCAGCCAGGGCAGCTGAAAGCTGCAGTTGCTGTCAGTAGTTGGCTCAGGAACACCTTGTCTCCTGCAACCCACTACAGCCCTCTTTCTTTTCTCATCCATCTGTTGCGCCTTGTCATTTAGACCATGAATTCCTTGGCACAAGGATCGACATTTATGATAAATTTAATAGAATCTTCCACAATGCACAGCCTTGTCATGAGAACTAAACATAGTTATTAATTAGACCATCCTTCTCTGAAAGACTTGGCTGATATTTTTGTCATGCTGGGAAGCCAGTGGCATTCATTTATTATCTCTTTGAGGCAATCCTGTTTATTGACTTGATTGCTTACAAAGATTCCCAATTCCCAGTAAACAAGAGAAACATCTGGAGGCAGCTCCCATACTCAGGAAGGGTTGCAGAACAGCTTAAGAATCTGAGAAGTTCCTGGCCATCCAAGTCTAAAAATTATTTACAAAATACAAAATATCCAAACAATGTATCAGGCATCCCACAACCCTTTATTTCGACAGCTGGCCTAGTCATACCATCTTTAGTCTGCATCTGGCAAATCATGTTTTGACTTTCTTTGAAAGCTACATCCATGCTGCTTCTCTCTTTCCTGCCTACCTTTTATACAGGCAACATCACCATGGGATCTGGGTATGAGTTCCTGGTAAGAGAGAACACCCAGACAGCACAAATTTAGCAAAGCAAAAGTCACGTAACTGCAACCTACAAGACAGGTTCAGACATCTGAGTACGTGACATTCCATAGCTGAATTCTCACGAAGCCCATGAATTTTAAGATGTTATTTTCCTGAAGATAAATAGGGACTTTTTGGTTAGTTACGTGCTGATGATTATGAGAGTAAAATATAAAACTAGCAGTGTACAATTTTAGAGAATTCAGAGAAGCCAGGGATTCCCATGTTCTATCCACTCCAACAGGACTTTCCTACTAAGCCTTGACCCTCTACTCTTTATTCAGACGTCTGTGATCTGTCATTGTGATAGCTGTCCTCTGGCTCTTGGCCAGAAGAAAGATTTGTTTCATGCCCCATCTGTTCAGAGAAGTTGTTGTGCTGCTAAATGCTGCTTTGGTTTGTCCTGCACTATGTAACACAGGAAGTTTTCTCCTTACAACACCTCTGGGTATTTGCATCCTTGTTGAACTCTTGGGAACAGATAACATATTTTCTGATGCTTGGACTATTCCTCACTCAATACAGTAAAAAGCTTTTAAAATATGAATAGTGTTAATTACTATTAATAGCAAAGTTCTGTGGTTTACTGAAAGCTTTTAACTTACAGTTTAAGAAAATAGCAAGGAGGGAAAAGACAAAAAAATCTCTTTTTAAAAAATAAATAGACCACAAATCAAACTTTTTCAGTAGCTATGCTGATTATCCTTCTGACTTTAAGGCTCTAAGCTGAACAGGATTTGACCATTTGGGTTAAACTTTAAATTTACAGGTTTAAATTAAAAGCTAAACAGGGATCTTTCTCCATTATCCATCCAAGGAAGTAAGAGTATAAAGACTTATTAGTCAGGATTAGTCAAGAATTGACATTGGGTGTTTTATTATTCTAATTAGGCACAGGAAAATTCCTATTCCATTTTGTAATTAAAACAATACACATTCTACCACCTAATTATATTTGACATTTTCAAGGTGTTGGGCACCGAAGTCTATAATTACAGAAATGCTGCTGCCTTAAGCAGAACACTCCATAAATATTCATATATTAAAGAGTCAGTTATACTGTTTAGAAGACTTTAGAAACATTTCCCTTTTCTTTTTTATAAATGTTAGACTTGTAGAAGACATATTTTATATTTGTATTTTTAAAAAGATGGGAAGAAAAATGTTCTTTGGGATATGACATACTGTATATAGCAAATTGACTACAGACTTAATAATTAGTATTGTAAGCAGTTATGTCAGAGGTTTATAATCCTTTAGAATTATATATTTTCTTTAGTAGAACAGATAATTAGAGTCAGAAATAATATGGGAGTCCTGTACTGAAGTCATAAGACAGTAAAATACAATTCCTTAAATTCTTTGATTTTTAAATTAATAATAGAGTCACAGCTTACATACAGTAATTTAAAGAAAAAGTTATTCACTACCTTTTATTTTAGTGTTCCACAATAAAATACCACTTCAAATATTGCCTATTTTTGATAGTTGAATACTGCCATTTAAAACAGTTGCCTGCCTAAAAATACTGTGATCCAAGTAGAGTTTGCCTTGTGGCTAATGCATTAACTATTGCTCAAGGAGAGACTTTCCCTTCCTGATATTGGAGAAATGGAAAAATACTGAAGATTAAACTCTGAATGCAAGGTGTTTCATGAGTGGGCCTGCTCTGTGTTTCCGTTCTGGGAAATTACCTTTGGGGACATCTTGGTAAAAGGGCATCATTTCTCAAAAGAAGAGACAATAGGCATCTGCTTGTTTTGTCCTGTTTTTATCCTGTTGTAAGGTGCTTTTGCCCAATGGGACATGGACCCTGACTAAGTCATTAAGTATGACTTTCAAATAGTTATTAATAAATGACATTGCAAATGTTTCAAGAGTTAAATGTAGTGCAGAAGGGAAGTTGAGAGCTCAAATGCTGTGCAGAATTTCAATATCCTAGCAAGAGCAGCACAGAGTTAGTGCAAGCTCCCTGCACACCAGGGCAGGGTACCCTGTGGCAGCCTTTGGGTCCAGAGGCCACTTATCCCAATCAGCAGGGTCTCTGTGCAGGCAGGTGTTGAGAGAAGGGCACCCAGTTCCACAACCATCTAAATTATTCCCAGAGTATGAAGAGTTCAGGGAAGCCCTAATTCATCCTGCACATCTATGTAATGACTGGAAGCAGTCTAGGCCATGGTGACGAATCATGCATGCTTGCATTATGGTCAATCAGCATTCAGCACAAAGTGAGGATTATTTGTATTATATTTATATATGTATATAAAATATGTATTATATAATGCATCGTGCTAAAGAACTGGACTTCTTCCTGTGATGGGCAAGAAACAGAACTTAATTTAGTGACATTCTATGTGATTATTCCATAGATATATACATATTTCTGTCAGATTATATAATAGTTATATATGATGTATTCACATAATATGTATTACATATTGTGTATGTTATATACTGTACATAATACGTATGTATGGTATAGTATGTGAGTGCAAATATAAATGTGTTTGGGTTATACATATATATACATATGTACACTATTTACTGAAGCAAACTTCCTAGATGCCTGGTCTTATTTCTGTAATGCTCACAGCTAGATGATAAAATAATTATGAACCATAGTCATCAAGGCTCTAAACAGACTAAGTCTTGCCAAGTTTAATTGCTTTTTTGGTAGAATTGTAAAATGGATGTGCATTATCACATATTTAGATTCTAGGGAAGGACAGGATACTGGTTTTCATTAACTAATACTTTGAAACTTCATGCAAAATGGCTTTGATGTAAAGACTGTCATATATGACAGAGAGTTGCTAAAGGACCAAAAAGGGTAATTGATGAACAGCGGAGTGCTGAGGCCCCACATGGGAGACTGCAGTCCTGATACTTTCCTTAGGAAAAAAAAATTAAATCAAAGTTTTTCTATTAATGATTCATAGATGAAAAGGCTAAATTATATGTGCTAAAGATTAGGCTGGGTGTTTTGACTAGCTTGGTAGACAGAGGGTTATTGATATCAACTGAACAGTACCATATCTCCAGAGAATTAATTATTTAGAGATAGTAAAAGAGGCATGACAAGGAGCAGTGAGATATAAACAACAAACATCAAAGGGATTTATTAACAGACTATGTCATCTTTGCAAAAGCATTGCTATTCCATTTCCACACAGTAATTTGTTGCTTTCTTCTCTTCTAGCTGCCCATATTGGCATCTTCTGTTGTTAGCCTCTATTTTCTTGAACTTACTGATGTCTTCAAGCCAGTTCACTCTGGATTTAATTGCTATGACAAGAGTCTGAGTATGCCATATATTGAACCTACACAAGAGTCTGTTCCCTTCTTGATGTTGCTTAGTCTGGTTTTTGCTGGACCATCAATTACGGTAAGTTTGAAGTGCTAATGTCACTTAATAAAGATTTTGAATAGAGTTTCAGTTGGCATAAAGAAAATAGCTCCTTTTGTTTCAGTTAAGCTGTAGTGTCATGCAGGATAGTTTCCTTAGGATTTTAAATTCACGTTTCATTCTTCTGTAACAAAAGGAGATACCCTCCTTATAACATTCCCTGTGGCACTTCATCTACTCTCACTGTCTTGATGGTGGGGTTTAGTGTTAAGAAACAGCATCTATAGTTGGATGAGAATAGCTTGAATCATTCTGTTACGCTGTACAAATATTTGAACTTTTACAGACAGGGCATCTCCATACGCTCTGATGCATCAAAAATCATCAGAAATGCAGGATTTTTTTTTTTTTTTTTTTAAATGCAAGCCTTTCACAGTCCTGAACTTGCCACTTTTGTTAGAATTAGCTTTATTCAGAGAGAAGGTATATCAATCTTCTCAGTGAACTCAATTGCATTTTCTAAAAAAGCACTGAAACACCTCTAAATGATAAGTTAGTCATTAAAAGCAGGCAAAGTGGGCTGGTTTAATCATTCACCCAAAGGGAGGAGATGATTTCAACAGAACAGAAGTATCCTGTCAGAATGAGCAGCTGGGTCAGTATTTTACAGAAAAGAAAAGTAGAAATTGTCTATATATATATATATATATATAAAGACTATGCATTTTGTCTGATTTTAGTAGTTCAGATAGGAGCCTAATTCTCACACCACTCCTGTCTGGCAAGTGGAGACAGAAATTCACCTTGGGTGGGTGATTCTCTGCACCTAAAAAACATGATCAACCTTTTGAATGATCTCTTCTCCCCACTGACAGCAATGACTATGCATCTCAGTTAGGCACTTTTCAAAGGCCAGCTGCAAATATAACTCTGCTTCTAGCTTCTCTTAATTTCCTTAACTTCAATCAGTTAATTCTTTTTATGATACTATCCAATTTGCAATTACAAAATGTATAAAATGTGATGCCCGTATAAAAATTATCAAGTGCTGTTCTCTCTTTGCTTTCCAAAATGTTTTTTCTTTATTTGTCTTTTTTTTTTTTTAACTGAACAGTTCTTACTGCATTTAATTTCCGTTGCTTTAGAAACCATTTTTGAAGGATTTTGCACAACCAGCAGGCTAAAAATTGTACATTTAGGAACTGGGAGCTAAAACTCTAAGTGATTCTGGTACAAATGATTGTTGCAAACACCAAATACTGTGATAAAAGCAAAACACGAGTATTGGGGTTTGGCTGTGTTTCTTAAGTGCTTCTGCTGAGAACAAACTGGACTTTTCTGAGACACCTATAGAAGAAATCTATCTAGGCTTACTTTGGCCACAGTAGGTGGGAAAACTTGGCTTTTACTTGAGAGAGTTTCTCTTAAGCCTAGGTGATATCAAACACCTTAAATCAGGATAAAAGATGCCTTTTTCATGATATATTATTTGTTAAGGGCTTTGATTATAACTCAATTCTTTCATCATTGCGTGGAATTTTGCAATAGAAAATGTTATTCTTGCTTGAATCATTCTACCAGCAGTACAGAAAATTAATCAGAATCATGCCATGTGAGGAACTCAAACCCATACTTGAGCATGCCTATAAAAAAGAAAGTTTGATAAAGAAAGTAAATCCCAAAGCTTCAGAGTACAATTAGCTAAAAGCTGCAAGCCTTGGGAAGATGTAGTTCATTTGTATTGGTGTGAGCATGAATGCGATGCCTGTGCTGGTTAGAGGCTGGGCAGTGACAGTGCAAAATACACAACCTCCTTCAGTTGCTCTGAAGGCATTGACTCATTATTTGATACCACTTTGGAGTTAAGGAACTATGGGACATTTCTGTCCAATCCTTCCCTTTTTCTTTGGAAAAATAGGCCAATGAAGCTTAGTGTAAATAGATTACAATTGTGACATGGTCATATTGTCGAATTGAGCATTTTGTAAGTTAGTTTCATAAACATTTCAATTGATTACACACTTTATAAAACCTGTAAAAGATAGAAAAGAAAGCATGAGCTTTGTGAGGAATTGAGGATCTCCAGTAATGTTGCATATCCTGGCCTCTGTCCACACTTCAGGGACTTACTGCAGTATGAGGCAGGAGGTCATCAAGACTCAATAAAATACAGGTGTGATTAAGCCACATTTTAAATATTACCAAAGAGTGTATATATAAGAAAAAAAGGGGGGAAAATATGTGTGTGGGGAACAAGACAAGCAAATTCCTGTATCAATCCCTCTTTAAAACCTTATATAAATAATAGAATAGGATTTTTTTTCTATGTTATTTTTGTTGATATAATACTTTTCCCAAGACTGGAGAACATATAAAAATCTATTCACTTTAGAGTAATTTTTTATACCAAAAAAATCTAACATTTTATGACTTATTTTCCCAAGCCATTATTACACAAGGATATGTTTGGCTTTGGGGCTTTGCATTTTGGTTTTTCTCTTTGGGTTTTTTTTCTCATTATTAGTAAGTAGCAAACACATTTAAACAGGTCTGTTCTGTAGCCATGAAGGGTTATAGAAAATAACTACCTGTATTATTGACATATGTCTCATAGCTTGTGGCATAGATTAAATTTTGCGTATGTATTCAAAAACTGCAGGAGACTTCTGTGTAGAACACCTGGACTTGAAGAAATTATCAAGATAGATATTTTATGTCTAGAACATAGATACACCTGAATTGCAGCATGATTTCAATTTGCTTCTAAGAACTCTGAATCTGATCCTCTGATGGATTTTCTCTCTAGTTACTCATTCAGAAATGTTAAGACTAGTTATTTAATCGTATCAGTGAAGGTTCAAACTCTTACCAGCCACTGACTAGAAACCTGCTTCGAGGTAACAATGTCCTTTCCAACAGAGATCACTAGGACATCAGATCCCATTGATCTGGGAAATCAATTCTCAAGGAGAGAAATTCACTGCTGGCAATTTCACTCCTACTGCCCATTCTACTCTGGGTTTTTTTTCTGTGGAAATACCAGCCTCTGAATTTTCCTTGACATAGGCCTTGTTGTTTTCTGCTCTATCACACAAGCTAATCCATCTGTCTGGTATTTTCCCTGTACCAGACATTCCCTAGAACTTGGCTAAAAATTATTAGACTTTTTCTGAGTTTTAAGTTTGGAACACTACTGGTTTCTCTGGGAATCTTCAGCAAGAAACTGATGAAACATAGATAATAGTGGCCATAGTTCTCAGCTAATTAGAATTCCTTAAATAATCTTTACCACTGGCTTTTCCATGGTGTAAGAGAACCTTCACTACTTTGATCTTCCTGGTCAAGAAATTTCAATTTATTAAAAACTTTAGCTAATAAAGAGTTAGACTAAGCTTTTCCACTTTACCTGCCTTTTCCTCAGATGGAGGAGTTACTATAGACAAATACCACATGTAATTGCAGCAGATTCAGCATAATTCATTGCATTAGAAGCTTTGTGCATTGCATGGATTAGTATTCAATGCAGCTGTGGATAGGCAAAATGACTCTGCTTTTGCTGGTGAGAACTGCCTCATTAATTGCAATATTTCAATTCAACCCTTACTCTGAACTCTGTACAAATGCTGTACAGAATTCAAAATAGCTGCACTACTGAACAAGGAAAACAATAAAATCTGAGAGTGCAAATGTATAAATGTGTCTGGATTTTCCAGAAAGTGACACCAATTTTTTTTTTTTATATTCTTCCTTTTATAAACCTTTGTCTAGGGTTTTGGTCACAATCTGTTTTGCTTGGTGAGCTGCGAGGGACCATAAGGACAGAACTTTTTCTGCTGCTGTGGATCAGGTTAAAACCCAAATCAAACAAATACAGGAGGACAGGCTGTCGCATAATTAGAAGGTGCTCGGGATTGCTAGGCCTGTGGCCAAGACTGAATTCTAAAACCACTTCAGGAGCACTAAGATGCAGTGGCTCTGGATTATTTTAGAGGCGATATTTTATAATTACTGCTTTTTTATTGTAGAAGCATCAATTTTCAGCTGTAGATCAAGGCCTGAGCACTATATACTGTATGCTATTTGCATGTAATTTCGGGGCCATCTTCTTGCCTGCCCTCATTCAGGCTAAGTTGCATTACTTTATGTTTATATATTGATATAAATCTTTTAAAGTTGAGTCAGTGGATGACATTGGTTGTGTTACACTTATATTACAGCCTTTTAAATTCAATCAGGATCTTCTGAGTAAGTGCTACACTCAATTTAATGGCTCCTTTGTCATTGCAGATAATGATAGGAGAAGGAATTCTCTACTGTTGCCTGTCCAAAAGAAGAAATGGGATTGGAACAGAGGCCAATATTAATGCAGGAGGATGCAACTTCAATTCTTTTCTTAGAAGAGCTGTCAGATTTGTTGGTGGGTTTCAATTGTTACTCCCAAAAAAGAACTTTCCACATACATTCAGTTATCACCATGCAGGTTTGCTTCTCTGAAACAGCCTTTCAGAACAGTGCGGAGTTGTCACTAGCATAGATCTTCTGCTAGAAAACATAAGAAACTCAGACTGCAACAGAACAGCTGCATTACTCAGTAATGCAGCATCTACACTTTCCATTTCCCCTTTCCTCTCCTGTACTATTGTCAGTGTTTCTAAAAGAGTAATTTTTTCCTTCTCTGCCCACCTCGAACTGGCTGCTTTTTAATGATTTCAGTGTATAGCTTCCCCTGCCTGTCTTCAGTGCATCATAAGGATTCAACCCACTTGTCACAGTATTCAGCATGACAGTGAAAACTTGTCAGAAACTCTCAGTAGGTTTGACATTCTTTTTCTGGAATGTGTTTATGTGCCTCTCAAAAAGGGCTAGAATCTGGCAACTTAAATGATAGAGGAACATGTCAAATTCTTTCATTTTACTTTGTTTTAATTGTCATTTATTAAAAACTCTGCTTTGAAAGGCAATTGGACTTTGATCCCCTTCTTACAGTTAATTTTCTCTCCCAGTGAGTGGCTAAAGAAAAGGTTTACTGTGTTTCAGAAATCTTTCATTAGAGAAGGCAGCCTAGGCAAAGACAACCAGCAGGACAGCAGACTGAAAACCTGGTAGGACAACTATTCTCTGGGTTTTGGCAGTCTGGCAAACAGGGAGGTAGTGACAAGTGAGGTTATGCATTCTGTGACCAGTAAAGCTTCATAAGAGCAGCAGTGAGGAAGAAAGCAAAGGCTTTGTGGATTACACCATGAGCAAGGAGGACTGTAAACATACCCCACATCCACTTCTCCTGTTTGGTATCACCAAGGAAACAAAGACATATTAATTTCATCCCAAATTCCCACTCTGAATTTGAAGTTTTTTTCATATTTTAATGGCTTTAACATTCTTTCAATTTTAGGATGAAAAATAAATTTATCTCTGTGAATAAAAGTATGGAATTATAGATAAATCCTTAGGAAAAGAGCAGTTGAAAATGTTCAGTAAAGCAAATGCGTTACTTCAATTGTCTTGTGAATTTGGCATTATTAATCAGTCTGACGCATTGATCCCTTATGAAATAGACTTAAAAATTTGGATTAGTGACAAGGACACAGTACTCAAGAAACATCAGAGGTGTGAAAGTAGCCAAAGTTATCACCAGCTGGTGATTCTGTGGTAGCAAAAAGAGAACAGGTCTTCAGAGCAATGATCTAATGGGCAGTTGTCCATACTCCTAAAGGCCTGTCTTCCAGTGGGAAACTCCGAGGACTGGATAAGCACATATGCTCTCCTCAAATAGTTGGCTACTCTTTAGTCAGTTCAGAAAAATTCTTTTCAAACTGAAGCAACTCCAATGTAGCTCTCTTTGATGAAAAGATGTTGGAGGACATAAGACATTAAAACAAAATTTTAAGTATCAACATGAAGAAAACAAGCATAAACTATCCTAATTTTTATATTAAAGAATTCAACTTTGCAATAAGCTCTTGTTCTGCATTTAAATTCTCTTATTCTGCATTTAAATTCTCTCAAGTCCAATAACAAAAGCCATCAGAGCTCTGTTGAATGTACTTTGCACAATTAATCAACTTAATTAATGCATATAATATAACTAACAAGCTCTGTTGATTTCTTTCCTAGGTGTTCATGTATTTGGTCTTTGTGCAACTGCTCTTGTTACTGATATTATACAGCTATCAACAGGATATCAGGCCCCATATTTTCTGACTGTTTGCAAGCCTAACTATACATCCTTAAACGTATCTTGCTCAGAGAATTCATATGTTGTGGAGGATATTTGCTCAGGAGCTGATCTCAATATTATCAATGCTGGAAGGTTGGTTCTATTCTTCATTGTGTACATTTTTAAGTATTCATTTTATTTTTTTATTTTCTGTTCCAGTTTCAAGATTTTTTTTCCGAGTTAAAGTCTGAATGAGTTAAAGGTGAATGCATAAATGTCTTTTTAGTGATATTTAATTTTCTCCATAAAGGTATTATTCTAGCAGTGGGCTTTGGAAGACCTTGTCAGGTTCCAAAGCACAGTCATTAGCAGCTATTCTGCCCCCACAAAGGAGGCAGTTTCCTATACCATTGTCACTATGTATAGCTTTACTGCTTTTGGAAGTGGTATAGGAACAAAATTCCCTGTAACAGGCAGGGGAAGAAGTCTCCCAAGTGCTTGGTCTGAGACCTCTGTATAACATACATTACAGCTTGGGTGTTTGGGAGTTGTTGGGCAAGTTTGTTTTCTGTTTCTCTAATTAATTTTTTTATATAAACAGCATTGAAAAAAAAATTTTTTTTAGAGGAAATACCACAATAGTACAAAGCTGTGTGTTCCCAAACCTGTCTTTACTTGCATGGTATTTCTAAGTGGTTTTTTATCTCTTTCCCCATAAACATTTGCTCTTATTGGGATATTGACAGTGAAGCCTGATGCTTGCAAGCAGTGTCTTGCAACTGCATGGTGTCCCAGAGAAATCAGGAAATGATTACATAGGAGCAGGCAGAAAAATTTTCACAATTACATCTCATTCATTTCATTATCTCAAATATGATGTCTACTGCTTTGAATTGACTGCCTGTAGCCATTCCAAAATCACCAATCATTCTTAAGTTTAAATACCATCACTTCTAAAAAAACAGTGAAATTAGTTGTAACATATTAAGACTAAGCAATCAAGTTTTGGGTGTTTCTGTTTCCCTAGAAAAACAACCATATCTTGATATCTCAAAGTTATCCCCATCACAGAGGATATATTTGTCTCTCTATAATATTCTGGCACCACCCACAATTTCTTCTTAATTCAATTTTGTTGCATTTTTCCTTTATTATGTTGCTATTTCCTTATGCCAGTCTCAGCTTTATCACAGCAAGCAGCACTTGCTACTGGTTCTTTGGTAGTACTTGCTACTTCCTTCAGTCACCTATATAGAAACTATGGTACAACTTCTACAGTACAGGAGGTTAATTTGACTTCAATAATTTCAGTTTGGAAGGAACTTGTTCTGAGTTTGCTAATGACCTTCATTTTTGATTTGTACTTCCCAGAAATTTTGGCTCCAGAAATTTGCCTCTGGACTCCTGTATGAAGGCATAGAGAGGAGCACATAATTATCCAACTGATTACATCAAATAATTTTTCTGCAACATCCCCAAATATCCAATGGTTCCTATTGTCCATCTTTTCCTCTATTATCTTCACAGCCTTTTCAGTCACTTTTGTTCAGCTCTCTAGTGAGGTCTCTGTCCTCAGTCATCTCTGATGCTCTGACTCAGTGTGACTCTCTCTCTCTCAGTAGGACTCTCATTGTTGTTCCCCCTCTACACAGCCTCATGCATGCAGATTTAGAGTGCTATACTGTCATCTGAGTTCAGGATATGTTTTCTTTGAGACCTTTGTTCACCTTTTCAATACAGAGCCATACAAAAAGGCTACATATTTTTAGCTGGAGTTATTTTCATTTGAGATTAAAAGATAACAAATAGAGGAACAAAAGCAGTGACACGATTAGAAAGTACTGAGAGTGCATTTAGTCTGTTTGCCCTGAAAGCAATGTGAATAGAAAAGAGAATAAAGAGAAAATTGACTGTGCCATTGTGACACACCTCATATGCTATTAAAATGCCATCAAATTAAGGTTAAGTGCTAGAAAAGTTCATAGGACTCAAATATACACATTAGCCCCACAGAGACTCTAAATAGATGTATGTTTCATTAAAGCCTGCAAAGGGTAAAGAAGTTGATTGGCTATTATAAACATTTACCCTATTTTTTTTTCATGTCTTTATTCCCCGGTCCTCAAACCTGAGCTTGTTCTATTTGTGAAAGATTTGTTCAGGGAGGTTAAAAATAAAATAAGATGAAGAAGAATTTAGGTCTGTTTTTTAGAAATGCAAATGGAGCCATGCAGATTTCATCTTGGCCAGAGTCATGAACCTGCTGGAGGCATAGGCTCAAATTGAGGTCAGCAGAGTGGCATTCACACTGAACTACATGCACATTTTTAATTGCCAATTAATTATGTAGAACAGACAAGGCAAAATGCATAGGAAAGAAATTTAGAAAGCAGACTCTGCTGCTTTGCAGAACAAACGTCTGTCTGAAGCTAAAGAACTGTGTTTCAGTCTCTGCTATTTTAAACTAGAAACTAGCTCACTCAGGTGTTGCTAGGAAATTGACTGTACATGGGGCCCAGTTAGGATGGCAAGACCCATCTGTGAAGCCAAATTATAGTTGAAGTATTTATCCCAAGCTGAGCTTTCTCAGGTGAAAGCTGCTGTTGTGACTGAAAGGTAAACATACTCTTCTTCACCAAGACATGCAGCATATCACATATCTATGCCATTGTAAGGAGAGAAATCCTCACTGTATCTGACTCATTCCTAGAGCTCAGAGGTCATAGACTTTTTTTAGGGCTTCTGTGATCTAGATGTCTGCTGCAGGGCAGGAATTACTGAATTCAAACCCAGCTTTTTTTCTCTCTCTACTATGTAAAAACCTCCACATTCGCATCACTTTTCTTTAGTTGTTTTTAGATAATTGAAGTGGTCATTCTCCAGACTTTCAATGGGAGCAGAAGGCCCTTCAAGAGCAGACCTGATATTGCCTACTGTCTCAGAGTTTGGACATGTTTTCATTTATTCTCTTTCTCTGGCCATCAAGAAGGGGCCCAGTAATTCTTAGAATACCCTCCCTATGTTGCTGTGCTCCATTAGCTTCTGTCATGATGTAAAGTGCTGAATTTTTTTTTAAAATAAACCTATAGACATAGCAAATAAAGATGTAGTTTGCCTTTCTCTGAGAAAAATGTCACCTAATGACAAATGTTACTGATAGATCACATATTGCTTAGGAAGTATAAGATGGCTGTACCACCCAGTGGTTTTTTTTCAATGAACACTAGCACTGTACATTTGAACTGAGCAGTATAATTTGAGTGTCCTTCCTTGGCAGAAAGTCATTCCCTTCTCAACATGCCACCCTGGCAGCCTTTGCAGCAGTGTACATTTCGGTGAGTAACCAACTCTGTTCAGTTTCATTTATACGAGACAAAAGTCAGAAAGTAATTTCCTGTATATTGTAAAATTATGTGTTGCCTTGATATCATGGATGGATGGATGGACGGATGGATGTTTTTATCCTAATAATCTGAAAATTTATAAATTTGTAAAATAAAACTACTAATAAAGCTAGTTTTATTGTAGCTATTAAAGAATAAGGAAAAGGTTCAACTGCTTCATATTCTTTGTTAAGAAGCAAACAAAAGTGTTATGTTAAGGTATGTTTGATGCCTCATATTATCCTCATATAAAATGCAGTGTTTATCTGTGTTACAGAGTGATATTTTAACTTACCAGTCAAATTAACTGTTATGTATGCTGCCTTTTCTTTGTTGCTGTCTTCACTTGATTTGCTGCTTTTAAACTTGAGGCATTAAGGGCCATACATTGATGTGATGTAGTTTGATTTCACCTCCAGAGATTTGCAGCATGGATGAAATGGCACAATCACTCCCAGAGGCCTTCAAGGTGTTACTGCAAAGCAAGTGAATAAAACCCATCAGTCAGCAGCAGAGAATTGTGGGACATGCTGCAACAATCACAGATGATTTTGCATTTCTGAACAGTAACTTTTCTTCAGTGTGGTCCACAATGTTTGTACTATAGACAACTTACTTGAAGTTTAAAAAGTAATTCCATCACTTATGCTGTAAAAATCAGAGGAAAACAACAGTAACGACCAATTAATGACATTAGATAATAGTATTGTGCATGTACTGGGAGCTTGCCAGTATTTATTCTGCCCAGAGAAAGGCCAGAATTTGGAACAACACTGATGAACCACCTCCACGTAATTTTTGTAACCTCCCTGATATTATGGCCCTCAGTTGAGAAATGGCTCTCTAAAGCATCTGGTGGCAGCTTTTCTTGGAACAGGTTATTGCGTGCATCTGGCGTGACATCTGGCTTCTGTATTTCACAAGTGGTGGTTCCTTAGTCACATTTATAGAACATTTAGGTGCTGATTTGGAACAGTATTGAGGCATAAAATACTTATCCTAATTGATGTCAATTAGCAACACTGCCTATGTTTCTGGAAATCCATTCCTTGTGATTTCAGATTTTCTGCAGAAAGTGAGCAAATTTTAACAGGGCTGTAAAGTAAAACTAAAAGGATTACTTGTAATATTACTGTGTACTAGAGATCTGTATATAAAAGAAACACTGAACATAAGAAATTAAAATCCTCTTAGGTTTCTTCAACCGCTTCTTTATTTCTTTCTTTTTTAAGATGTACTTCAATTCTACATTAACAGACTCCTCAAAGCTTCTTAAACCACTCTTGGTCTTTGCCTTTATCATCTGTGGAATTATATGCGGTCTGACTCGTATCACCCAGTATAAGAATCATCCAGTTGATGTTTACTGTGGCTTTCTCATAGGAGGAGGAATTGCTCTTTATTTGGTAAATATGATAGTCATGATTAAGTTTTAAAAAATTAAACTTATAAGGCTGGAATAAGAGTACTGGTTATTTTTATGAAAACTTTCCATCATGCTCACATGCCATAAGTATAAATAAAGTCAATATGTGTTGAAGATGATTAATTAGGGATAATGACTTTAAAAGCCAACAGGAAAAAGCAAAAAAGTATTTCAATGTGAAGTTCCATAACAGTGCATAAAGTGGAATATAATCATCTGGCATTGTATACAGAAATGGTTCTAGCTTTATGTACTTTATTAAATACTTAAAAATATTCATCTTTTCTAATCCACACTTAAAAGCATAACACAAGATAAATATTTGATTAATTGGTATTGCTGACCTGAGTTGATATTGACAGTGTCTGCTTTATGATCTCAAAAAATTACTGCATTAGTATGAGCAACTCATCTGAGCGAATTGCTGAATCTGCAGGAAATTAAAGGCAATATATTATACACTTGTCATTCTTTGGAGTTCTTAGGGAAACCATGCAAGGGAAAAAGGATGGTCAAATCAGGTTATTCCTATGCTTTTCCTCTGTACTGTGTCAAAAGTGATGGAGCACCTTGGAAGGGTTCTGTAAGGAAGCATGTAGGTCATATCTGCCAGTAGGAAGCTCATCAAGTACTTGCTTTTGCTTGCTGCTCTCAGTATGTCTCCAGCAGGAATTTGCTGCCCTGGTTGCTCAGAGAGCAGCACAGGTGCCTGGGAGCAATCAGGGCTTCTGCTGACATCACTGCTTGAGTGTAGGCAGGTGAAGAGAAGAGTCTTAGCAGGCAGCAGGATGGTTTTACCCCCAAGAACTCAATGATGAATTTTACTATCATGCTAAAATAAGTTTATTTCCTGACCCCCTTTTTTCTGTGATAGCATAACCTGATGTACCTGCAGATGGTCTGCAAAGGTGTCCAGGGAAAAATGGCTTTCACAGTGGCTGAAGAAACAGCAGTCAGGATAGTAACAGAAATGCCATGAGCTACTAAAGTCAGCTTCTATGATTGCACTGTCAGCAGAAAGGCACTCTGTTGAGAATATTATTTCAAATGATTCTCTGTTGTAGATCTACCTAAATGGAGCTGCTGCCCCCAGTTTGAAATGCACAAACAAGTATACTTTGTTAGGTCTTCACATACTGTTGTGTGACATCATACAGCAGAGAGTATGTTTTCCTGGATACTCAGTGCTCAGTAAATCTGCCCTCAAAACTACACACCAATAGGAGGATGGGGAGGAGAAATAATGTGAAACTACAAATAATTCTGAAAGGAATATAAAGAACTAGTAACTCAAATGATTGAGTCAGATATTTGACCCTCTCACAGAACACTCTCAGTGGAGTCTTTTTAAAATGACAGCATTTTACAGTGAGTTTTCTGATTAGGAAAATGTTTTAGAAGTAAATCTTATTAAAGTTCTGCACAGCTTGGAAAGCAATTGATTGAAAGTTGATAAATTTTTCTATGATGTAGATATTGTATTACATGGTTATTGTGCAGTAAAAAGAATCTGCAGACAGCAGAGAACAAACTCAAGCTGTAACAAGATTCGGTAAATCAGGGTAAATGGTAATATTTGCCTAAGAGATTGCAAACATCTTATATTGCTATTTTTCTAACAAAACATTATTTCTGTATCTGTACCTGTTGCTAGATAAAAAGAAGAAAGCTCACGGAGGCTAAATCCTTATCTCAACTATTTATTGCCATGAATAATATGCCCTAGTGAGACTACTTCACATGTACCTAGAGGTACCAGATTGAGGAGAGAATTTGGGCTCAGGCTATACTAGTGAGGAAATATACTAGTATGCTTACTTGCATACTCATCAGTTTAGCTGAAGTAGTTATGTCACTGAATTCTATTTAAAAGCAAAATGCAATTAAAGTACCTTAAAATGTGTCCCTTTTAACTTTCTTAACCAACTGTTGATGCTTCTGTCCAAATATCAGGGCCTCTATGCTGTGGGGAACTTCTTACCAAGTGACGAGAATGTGTTTCACCCAAATTTTCACAGAGAACCTCTAAGGTCATTGACAGACCTCAGTCAAGATGCCAACAGAATCCTGCCAGGTAAAAATGGCAGCAGCAGCGACGGCATTGTCTCTCACCGTACAGAAAGCATCCTGAATAGAAACCACAGAGATTCAGGCTCTCTGACCAATCTCAAGAGGGCAAATGCTGATGTAGAAATCATAACACCACGAAGCCCAATGGGAAAGGAAAACATGGTTACTTTCAGCAACACTTTGCCAAGAGTCAACACACCATCCTTGGAAGATCCAGCAAGACGCAATGCAACAATACACGCATCAATGGATTCTGCCCGTTCCAAACAGCTGCTGTCCCAGTGGAAGAACAAGAATGAAAATCGAAAGTTGTCCCTGCAAGTAATAGAGACTGAATCTGGCCAGTCACCACCAAGGGCTATCGAAATGAGGTCAAGCTCAGAGCCCTCCAGAGTGGGTGTAAATGGTGATCATCATGGCCCAACTAGCCAATACCTGAAAATCCAACCTGGCAGTGTTCCAGGTTGTAACAACTCAGGTTTAACTGGCGGGCCAAGGGTCTCTATTCAGTCCCGTCCTGGCTCATCCCAGCTAGTACACATTCCTGAAGAGACTCAGGAGAACGTGAACACATCACCCAAAAGTAGTTCAGCTAGAGCTAAATGGCTGAAAGCTGCTGAGAAGAGTGTTGCATGCAGGAGCAATAGCCAGCCAAGAATCATGCAAGTAATAGCCATGTCTAAGCAGCAAGGAGTGCTTCAGGGCAGTCCAAAAAGTTCGGAGGGAAGCACAGTGACCTGTACAGGAGCCATCAGATATAAAACCTTGACAGACCATGAGCCAAGTAGCATTGTTAGAGTTGAGGCCCATCCAGAAAATAACAGACCTGTAATTCAGATGCCATCAGAAGGTGAAGGAAGTGGGTCATGGAAATGGAAAGGTCCTGAAAAAGTCACTCTTCGTCAAACATACGAGCTAAATGATCTTAACAGAGACTCTGAGAGCTGTGACTCCTTAAAAGACACTTATGGGTCAGGTGACAGGAAAAGAAGCAACATAGATAACACTGAGCATCACCATCATGGAATCACTACAATAAGAGTCACACCAGTGGAGGGAAGTGAGATTGGCTCAGAGACTCTGTCCATTTCTTCTAGCCGGGACTCAACACTTCGAAGAAAAGGTAACATCATTTTAATCCCTGAGAGAGGGAGCAGTCCAGAGAACACCAGAAACATCTTCTATAAAGGCACATCCCCCACACGAGCGTACAAGGACTGAGAGGAGACATATCAGCTGGTCCATGCCACCACAAAGTAAACACATCTTGACACAGGTTCTGCTCCCTTTGTTTTGAGCTGATATTTACCCTTATGTGCCAAATTATTGACCAGCAGCCCTGCATTGCTGATGTGCAATGGGCATGAGCCTGTGAAAAGCATGTGGTGGGGGGAAAAGCACAATGCCAGAACTAATGTGAAACATTTTCATGCAACTTGTTTCTTCAGATTCAAAACTTTTATCTGAGGGTGATGATGTCAATTAAAAGAATGGTCTTGAACACACTGTATTTCCTGAATGTGCCAACTTTTTATTTTATATTTGTGTCCAAAATTGACTACCTTTTTCACAGCAAAGGCTGTATCAGTGGTATATATTCACCTTTGCAGAATTTGCACCAAATCTTTAATACAGGATGGTGCTTATGATAACTTTACATGTTTTGAAAACTTGCATAATTATTAGATTCTGCAAACATGACATATTGATGTGCAGTTACTTTACAAGTAATATTGCTAATACTATGATGATGCTGGCTGCATTCATTTAGCGTAGGAAATATTTACAGCTTTGTTATAGTGGATCTGTCACATTCAAAGATTGCAAAGGTTTTGTGTAGTTCTTTAAGATGTCTACTGCAACAAAAAATGTGTGGGTGACATTCCATTAGAATGGAATGACTATCTATTTTGAATAGTTTTGCTGCTACTGCTCAACTTTTGTTTAAGAACAGGTGCTACTAATGAAGAGGCTGCTTCTTAGTGGGCTAACTTGTAGAATTGTTTTAAATGACATTTTTAAGGGGTCTTATCAAGTACTACAAGTGATTTAGATTTTACATTTTTAAACTTCTTACTCTGTCCTTCAGCGACCCTTCCATTTTTCTATTAGTTTTTAAACAAATAATGCAGGACACCAGTAACTGCACGATGTGCAAATGTGAAAGGTGAGCCATGAGTAAATAAAAGTAGATGGCAATTTTCCTGACCAGCTTCCAAGGAGACAGGAATTAATATCATAGCTCACACTTAGAAGCAGTCATTCACCTCACTTGCTTAGTATGCCACAAGAACAATCACAAGTTTCATCCCAATCACCATCACACAGGGGATTTGTGCTTCGGTTTAAAGAATGGAATGCCTTGGTATTGCAGAACCACTGAACAAGTGTTGCATTGTGCCACTACTACAGTTCACCTCCCTTGAGACACCCTACAGAACCTTCTTAAGCATGATATTTTTTCCACCACTGCCACTTAAGAATATAAAAGGTCTCTGCACCTGAGAAAACATGAATTACTTTAGTAAACTGAGCTTTGGATATAATGAAAAAACTTGCCTGCTAAAAATCTCCATTGCCAAAAATTATTGAAAGGATAAGCTCTGAAAGGAATAAGTATGGCATGTCCTAGAATGGGCCTGCTAGAAGAAATGCCTCATTTCATATGGCTCTGACTTAAACCCTGAAGGAAGCCAGGGGCAGTGCTCACCCACTGCAGCTCTTCATTCTCTCCTATTTCTACCTGAAAAAGAGCTACTCTCAGTCACCTGGCAGCTCCCCTGCTAGAAGGGGAAGGGAATGGCTTAGCAGTCCTCTCACTGAATAAGAAGTAGAAGATCAGGTCTGTTCTCTGGCTTCTTGAGAGAAGTGTTTTGGTCTAAGTCCTCTTTTCATTTAGGGTATCAGAGAACCAGATACATTCTCTATAGTCAGAACCTGTATACAGACCCTACCTACCCCACAGAACTCTAAGGAAAAGCCCTCCCTACCCCAGGCACGTAGGAGGTAGAAGTAAGAATCATCCTGTTCAAGAAGATAAACAGCACAACACAAACATAGACCAAAAAAAAAACCAAAAAAACCCAATGACATAAAACCAAACAACAAAACAAAAACCCAAAAAAAAGACCTCCAAACCAAAACAAAATCCCAAACCCAGCCCCAAACCTAAGTAATTTCACAAGTATGAGGATGGTGTTTGCGAGTCAATGGAAAGCTTTACGTGTACTTCCCAGTTCTACAGGTGCTCCAGGCTTAGCTGAATGCTTGCTGTCAAGCCAACTGTGCCAAGCTATGCTTCCCTCACCTGTCCATCACCCAGTGCTGTGGAAGAGTGTCAGTCCTTAAGGAAATCACCACACTCTTTCTGTTATTGACACAAGATGACCCCATCACACTTAGGATGATTGGGAGAAAGTATTCTGCAGGCTGCATGTAAGAAGCTACCCAGTAGGGTTGCAGCATATTGTGTATGTTAAAAGCACTGTATGTGTGAAGACACACTTTAAGGCACATCAGCTGGGGAAAATAATCATAAATACCAGGAGAAAAAGAAAAGTAATTTTTTTAGAAATAAGTTCTCAGATGCTAGTCTTTACAAGTCAGGAGTTGTTTTTTCTTTTCAAAAGGATGTATCTTTAGTCCTTGGTATTTAATATGAAATTTTGTACAAGATTCCTAGGAATTAAAAACACTTGGACTGTCATGGACAAAACCCTTTGGCTTTAGTTTAGTTTAGGTACAGGGTAAAGGAGGTAGGATTAGCTTTAAAGGAATGGGTAAGACACAAACACTGTTGGCCTATCAGTGCAGGGAAATAAGATGCAATCATTTGTTAGTTTGTAAGTGCAGGGGAAAAGAACGTAAGTAGATGAACCTGGAAATAAAGGAAAATTGAAATGGAGAATAATGGCAATAAAGCAAAGATTAGAAAACGTTCCCTCTGGCAATTTAGCTGTTTTGGAAACAGCAGGATTCCTGGTGGGAGTGTTTGTTCTTTATTCCTTGGTTTTAGTCAGATATATATTGGCATATATGTTGCTTTTATTACTCTAAAACTTGCTGCACTATTTCAAGTGCAGTGTGATATTTTTCCTAAAGTTTCCTATTTCTTAAGAAAAGATTTTAAAGCTCTTGTGTAATCATTGAAATTATGTTCTATACATAAATATTGATATATTCTTTTTTACTCAAAGTGCCAAAGGCTACTGTTTTTAATAATGGCTTATCAAATTATATTACGTTAGAGAGCAGAAATGTAATAATATATACATTGGAACTCAGACCTCTGCATGTATATTTGATAAGGAGCCTTTTGTAAAATTACTCTTTGTTTACATTCCACTGGTACCTTAATTTAAAATTAATCAAATAAATTGACAGGTGACATCTTCTTAGTGTTCTGATTTTCTTACTTGCTAACAGGCACGATTTTCTTTGTTAGGCTGTGCTTTACTGAGAAAAGAAAATACTTAAAAATAAAATATGTTTTTAAATGAGAATTCTCTATATAAAGTATTGTGTTTAATAAAATGTTATGCCATGTTTTCAAATGGAAAATAATTTGTAAATTGCTATAAATGTATTTTGTTAAATAAGTACAGATCAATGCTACTGTGTGAGTTTATTGTGCTAACATCATGAAATAAAGATAAAATTCCTCATCGATGTTTGTTTATCTATGTGGTGAAACAAAGTCCCACTTCTCCCAAAATATTTTTCAATATTAGGTATCTCATGATGTGTAAAGGGGGTCATCAGTGAGAAACCTTGAGACCTTGCACAATGGTAAGAATTTATGAGGAACAGTGTCCAAACAAACTTTTCTCTAACCTAAAAGCATTTTACAAAAAAACCCCAAGTGAATTGGGAACTTCAAGCCATGTGGGGGTGTGCCTGCTCAGTCATTCCGCAGCACCTGCTGCATTGCTAAGCCTCTAATGCCCCTAAGCCACCTTGCTAGTGTTGGGTAGAGCGGCCAGACATGGTGAGGCCAGCCTTGGATTTGTGAATGAGAACAGGGCAGGTGTCAGAGGCAAACTGAGAGGACAGGCTCTCAGGGGAAGAAGTTAAGATGCAGGAGTCAGCAGGTGTCATACACCCTTTGCTGGCAACAGTGAAAGACCTTATGTGTAACAGCACACTCTGAAAAGCAGTCTTACCTAGAAGGCACACAAGGTATTTGGTAAGCAGACAGCAAAGACTGTCTCCAAGCCTGGCTTGAAACACCCTCAAACAGCAACAGCAGGGCCCATGTGCCTGGGGTGGAAGACACAGCTGTAGCTGAGACACGCACTGACATTGCCAATGGCCTAATTAAGGACCACAGGGAGTAGCAGAGCCCCTGCAATGCATGGCAGTGCAGCAAACTGACTGAGAAGCTTTCCCAAGTGTAGGCTGCCCCTTTGTACCTGTGTGTCCTTGGAGCAGGTAACCTGCTGTGGCTGGGGGGCACTGGGCAGCTGCTGTGACTTCTGACTGCAGCCAGGCAGCGCAGCGCTGAGTGGTACAACAATGTCACATGTCACATGTGTCGTGATCCACGCCAAGGCAGCAGGGTGCACTGACATCGCCTTAAGCTGTGGTGCAAATCTGGGTCACTTGGCAACCCCTGTCCCATGACTTTCATGACAAGTTAAGATGGGAGCCCTCAAGCAAAAGAGAATCAAAAACCAGTATGTTGTCTCTCAAAGAAAGGGAAGAGTCTGTACAGTTGTTCCCTTTGTAGTGACAGAAAGCACTATCTTCCTGTGGCTGAGCTGGAGAATGCCCTGCCACCACAGCTTAAGTAGCCAGTTTCAGGAGAGGCCTCTCCTTTGGCCTCAGCAGATGCTGCTGTGGCAGTCCATTATATGCCCAAGGTTAAGGTGTCCCATCCTCTGGGACATGTGTTGGTAGCCTGGGAAAGCTACAGACAGTGATGGCTGGTATGGCTGAGAGATGCCCTGTAAAAATGCAAGAGAGTAAAACAGACTAAGGTAGGACTGCTGAAAGGTGACATGTAATGCAAATCTGATGAGTTCTCCCCTGGGAATGGCCCCTTCCATGGATCACAAAGGGGCCTAGACAATTAGACAGTTTTAAAGGGCACATTTTAAACATCTGAATTTTGGTTAAAAACAAAGCCCCTGTCTGACTGGTATCTTTGATGCAGAGATTATATTATAAAACTTCATCTAAGATGAGAAAGTACCTCTATTAACAAATCCTCTCACATTCTCTTAGACCATTCTGGCTACAGCAAGAGTGTCACTAATTTAAGAGAGCTCACTGTGATCCAGATTGATGACTAAATGTAATCATGCAAAGGGGTTTACAAAGGTATGATTGATTAAACTGAAACTTAAATCTATTTTGTGCTGGATTTTTTAAGAGCTTCAGAGGTCTTGATATAAGAAGTCATGTAAGACAAGACTACCAGAATCAGTTTGGTACAGATTTATGAAGACCTTTTGTGTGACAGATCAGTGCACACCTAATTTAGCAGGAACATTTTAGAGGCATTAGAACCTCATGACTTAATAAAGTCATGAATAAAATCTTTTCACAAACCTTAAAGCACGGAATGTATCAAAGGTGGGATAAAACTTGCAAATGTCTCCATACTCCACATTCAAAATGAGAGTAAGGCAACTCCAGCTGCATACATGTGTACACAAACACACACAACACAAAGTTAACATGTTGAATCCAGGGTTTAGAAGGAGACAGCTAAACCTACAATGGAACAAATTGTGGCAAGACTGCAAATACTCTAAAATTTTTCTTCTTTGACTGCAGTAATCTCTTCAGGCATTCCAAATATGCATATAGACATAATTTAATTATACCTCCCATATATGAAATCTGTGATTTTACCATAAAGAATAACACAAATCTTCACATTTATGAGCATTTTTAAACAGGAATGTGCTTTATGAGCACATTCCTGTTAAAAAAAATAAAAAGCTAATAACTAAAGCTAATAACTAAAGCAAGTCTGCTCAGTCGCAGAAAGCACTTCTCATGTTTGAGGGGGAAAAAAAGTTATCCCCCCTCCAAACTTCTCGCTACCTTCAAAGGCCAGGTGTCATTCAGTTTTTTCTTACTGTATTACTTTTCCAGTGCTGCTCAGAAAGAAATGGGAGTCATGGGGATTTGTGGATCTGTCAAATCTCTGCAGCTACTAAATGATGCATAAGGCAAAGCTCTGCCCTCTCATCAAATCATTCAGAGGAGACTGGAGTATATGTAAATGCAATGTGATCCTGTTTCTGCTCCTGCTTCAAACAGAGTTTGTGGATCATGATCTCTCTTACTACCCCATGCTGAGGCCAGAAGACTATGTCTGTTCTGTGAATAACAGCACACAACTGAGAGCAATAGCTTTGCTCATTTTCACCTGTAAACTATATTACTATGCTTTGTAAACAATAGCCATATTTGAATTTTCTCTAAAATTAGCTATAATGTTTTCAATTAGTACAGGCTAGGTTTATCAAAGTTCTCAGTATGCATTGTTTTGGTGTTCTTTCATGTACATATTGGTGTGATATTCTTTGCCTGAGCTACATAACTGCTCCTGTGAGCCAATCACCCTGAAATTTGTTTGTTTTAGTCAAGGAAAGGTGTGGATACTTACCATAGTCCAGGCGTACACTTTTTTCATAGAGCATCAGCAGGGTCTGAAAACTTGTTCACGGTATCAGTTGCAGCCTCTTCTGATACTTCTTGACTTCCTGTAGCATTTGAGACAATTATCTTCGCTCTTATAAGAGAGGCGAGCTTTCACAGAAGTGATTCCAACATCCTATATCTCCCAATACTGATTAAAAACAGCCTGGCAGGAAATAGTTGCAGGCTTTGGCCACTTGTAGGCTTTAGTTTCCTGAGAACTACTACGGATATGATGACAAACTAATGCTTTGGTTTACTACCAAAGAATGAGAAAAACTAAAGAGAAGCATGCAGTTTAAACGGCCAGGACAGCTTCATACAGCACATTCTGGCTCGTAACACAGAACAAATGTGCAGCGAGCTCTGTATGCCTAACAGATTGCAAAGTTGTCTAACCTGCTAAACCAAGGCAGACTGTGGAAAGAGGTTTCTTAAAACACTTTTATTTTTAATGAGATTTATGAGAGAGTTCTCCATTCACCAGCTTCTCTTATGATGCAAGTGGAAGAATTGATATAAATTTAAAAACCCCAAAACGTATACCTTACCTAAGGAAAAAAAAAAAGTGAGCCAGGAGAAAGCTGAAGATGCTATGCAAAAGGGAAGAGTAAGCAGCACTGAAATAATAAAATCATAATTTTTAAATTTGCATGGGATTTTTATCAAGAAGTGTATGCAGCTAATTAGTACAATCAGTGCTTTCTTAATTCCTCTTCAGTTATTCATCAAATAAACGAAGACTGGGTCACTGCAACATAATTGATTTCCTCCATACTAAGAAACAAAATGGGCCTAGTTTACAAAACCCTGAGCTCTTGTCATTGAGAAGAGTAAGGGGAGGGACCAAAGGAACTGGTGAGAGTATATCTTAATCTGTGAAGTGATACAGAAGCTACATGGATACTTTATGATATTCAAGATCAAAATTTTTGAAGATTACAACAAGAGTAGCTAATCCAGCACTGGACATGCAGCTAACACAACCAAAATACTTCAGAACCTCTGCAGGAATATATTATCAGTGAAGTTCACTGAGTGGAGTTGCAGCAAGGCTGGTGAGTTGGACAGTATCAGTTGTATGCCACAAAGCCATGTTAGACTGCATAAACAGTCTGTTGTTATAAAGGAAAATGTGTAGAGAGACACAGCAAGAGATCTGCTGCCATAGAAACAGATGTAGCTGCTAGATGTGCTGCATCATTGCTACACTGAGGAAAAACCATGGATCAGCAGTATACCACAGACTGCATCTAACTTGCTTTGTTCAATCAGAATTTAAAACCTGAAACAGATAAATGATGATCGGTTATTTTTTATAACATAATGTAGCAGCACAGGCTTAGCATACTTTCTATCAGGACTTAATAACTAGTGGAAAACTGGAGATGAAAAACTAAAAAATTAAGGAATAAATATCATTCAGAAGCTTTAATGTGATGTTCATAGTGCTTTGCATTCTCAGAAAAATGAAAAAAGGTATAGTGCCTGATGGTTCATTTCTTATCCAGACATTGCTCCTATAGCATTTAAAGAGTGCTTCACTTTTGCAATGTTTGTTCCTATTTGCTAACAAATGAAGCTGAAATTCCATATTTTTAATCCATCTCTCCTATTCCAGTTGATGATACTTTCTTTTTCATAAGGAATCCAGCTGCCAGAACCATACACTACAAGAGTGCCCATTCCATCTTCTATTGCACCGTCTGGTTCCTTGTAGAGACTTAACCAGGCTGTTTCAAGCAGTGCAACTGCTTCATGTGGAATCAATGAACATTTTTAACAAATAAAAATAAACTGCTGTCTAAATCACTGCAGAAACAGGACTTTAAAGTTCACTTTTAGAAAAAATTATAATGACAACTGTTCAAGGCTGAAATGTTATTTCTCTGTAGTCAGTATCTCATTATTCTCTAGAAAAGTGCAAATGTATTTCTGCTTTTAAATTATGGCAACATGGAGCTTTGGATTATTCAGAGAGAGATTAGCACTGATATACAGCTGATAAATTGAATTCTGAGTCCACCTGATTCTCACTTCTTAAAAGATTGGACTACATAAAACAAAGTAGTCATATAATAAATTGCAGGCAGAGATGTAATATCTGTTATGTGTATTACATTTAGGGCACAAGGATGACATTTGGTAGATGCCATAATCTCCTGCAACTGTATTAATCTTTATTGAGTGCTGTCAGTTCCTGGTAGAATTCTGATGTTATCATTTAAATAGGAAAAAAAAAATGTATGTTGGAAATTTATTCAGATTTTCTCTCTTCCGTGAGACAAAAATAAAGTGCTCCATTTAAATGCACTCCTACATGGTTTTCACTGCATAATGGTACTCTGTGGCAGCAGCTTGCACAGTAATGCTGCTTTCTACTAAAAAGTATGAATTGACCTTATGTAAACTGCAGTAATTGTTTCCTGAATTAATGAAAAGATCCTTCATTTTTCCAGAAGAGGAAATTCAATTGAATTGAGATGCTATGAATCCAGAAGCTCAGATATTTGCAATACTTACATGTCTCTGGTAGCAATACCATAGAACAACATATGCAAGCAGAAGCTTCTGGATAAGAACATCAAAGATCTATCACTTAAGCATTAAAGTGTTGAAAGTGCTTTCTGGCTTTTTAGCATATACTTTCCAAATACATATTTTTAGAAGTTTCGCTGAGCATCTAGTTGATTATGTTGTCTCTTTACTAAACACAAAGTTCAAATCTATGTCCTCTACTACCAAGTGCCTGAAAGGAGTCTTAAGAAAAAATCACTTTCATTCAGGTTGGCCTTGTTTTAGTCCTTGAGAGTGCTTGGCATACATCAGAGTAATGAGTGCTTATTAAGAAGATGAGACAAAAGGACAGAAGATTTGTATATTGCATGCAGTTTCTTTTCAAATTGTGATCTACATCACCTTAAAAAAAAATTTAAACCTAGCAGTTCTTGGGACAGTGAAGAGTCAGTTACAATAAACAAGATCCTTTAGCTATCATAGTGAACATTAAAAATTTCTGGAACTCTGTTAGCTAACATAATCACTCAGTCTTTTCAGCATCTGAAGTCCACTGGAACCAAATCAATCTTGAGGAAATGTAAACTGTCAAGATTAAATAACCTTGTATGTTTGAAAACTAGCAGGAAAGCTTCTAGCTGTTGCTACAACTTACAGCTCTGCCCAGATCAATCATAATGTCAAAATATGGCATATACGTGGACACATTGATAGGCAGATTAAATTAATTTCTAAACAATTTTTAAAAATAGAAAGAAATATTCCCTTGAAATTGCCAAAATTACTTTATGATTTTCAGTAATGAACCCATTGCACTATCCTTAGTATGATTGTGTAGAATTCTTTTTGCAGAATGTGGACTCAAATGGGCTGAGTGAAGCCCTGGCTGTCCTTGGTCCAGCATAAGTAGCCTGTGTGAGGCTTTGGGTTTTGAAAATTGTCAGGAGTAAGAGGGTGGGAAATGATAAACCTGGAGTAGTAGTAGCAGCAGGGCAAGCGATTCAACAGCATGGACAAGAATATGGACAGAACAAGAGGGGAAGACAATGAGTTATGGTACTGTGTATGCGTCCAATTCCCACACCATCACACCTGGCTTTCAAAACAGGAGTGTCTTCCAAAACAAATCAAATAATCAGCAGTAACGAAGCCACCAAATCAAGCAGTGCTAATTATTAACCCACACCAACAAACAAAAGCAGCAGCATTTCAGCTCTCCCCTTAGTATAAAAATTCAAAACTGTGAAATGAGAAATGCTGGAACCTTGCAAATGTCCTAACCCCATTTCTCACCAATCTGTCTTTCCTGCCTATCAAATTCAATTGACTGACAGGCAATTTTTAGGAGCCTTTGTACTATGTAAGCTCCAGTAATTCCTTCTTTAAAAAGCCTTTCACTCCTGCTCACTGCAAGAGGTGAAAAAATGTGCCTGTGTGAAGAAAACAAGCAAATTTGGCAGAAAGGAATCCATCAACTGCTGTTAGCACTACCCTTAGGTATGGCAGCTGGGATGAGCCAAAGGCCATAACTGGCAATTTTCTCATTGTTTTTCTTCATCTCTCAAGAGATAGTGATGAGATTTTATTGGCCCAATTAACATCTAAGTCCTGTCAGACTATTTTAGATCAGATTAAGTCGAGATTGAACAGATGAAGATAGAGAGCTAAAAATACTGAGAATGTCACAATTTATGACATTAATTGGTCATTCCTTCAATGAAGAGGAAGGATTATTTCTCTTTCCCTTTTTCCTTAGCAACTGTGAAAATGTTGGGTTCTTCTTCATTTCTAGAAGAGCCCTGATTTCAGGATTACCAGAAAACAGAGGCATCTACTTGTAGCCAAGGCATCTTCTGAATAGCACAGGACCTTTAGTTAAAGCTTTTTGGTCCCTATGTCTTATTATGGAAATTATTTCAGCTAAAAGGAAATTACAAAGCCTGAGGTATGGGAAGCCTTTTATCACACCATGGAGTGCTCATATTATAATCCATCCCTAGGAGAGAACTTCCTTGACAAATAGTATAAATGAGAGCATCTATAAGAGGATACATAATTATTTATCTGCTGATAAATTCTGACAGATCATCTTTCCTATGCAGCTTGAGTAAAAGACATAATCAGAAAGTCCTTGATCTGTTAATGGGCTAATAGCACTCTAAATCCAAACTACCATGAAAAAACTGTTAGCTCTAAAATACTGTTTTACTTTTTTTGTTTCTTTTTCAGTGCAGTATCACTGAACTCTATGCATCATATTGATATTGTACTGGGAGTGTTGTAGTTTGTTTGTGTGGTTTTTTATAATTTTTCTCTCAATTAATGTTTAGCAGAGTTATTTTCATTCCCACTAAATTCAGCCTAAGTTCTCAAGCAATGCTTTTTGTCAGGGTGGTTGGCCAGTGTCTCCGATAGGGTTTAAATGAATAAACGTTTGTTACTTAAATGAGTATACAATATTTCTTACCAATTGCTTCATTTGTTCTTTAAGTCAGAGTCATTTTGTGTCAAAAGGACAAGCAAGTAATATTGAAGGAAAAAGGAAAAAGAACCCTGAAGCCTCCAACTATAATCCTATTATGCAATCATTGCTGGAGACTCCAAACCAAGAATGTCAGCCAGTCACATTCCTAACAGAGACTGAAGAAATTTCTAGGCAAGACACTCAGATGACTATACAAGTACATGTCATTGAACAGAACCTAGAAGTGGATGCAGATACAATCTCTACAGCTTCTTTACTTCTGTCCAGACAGTTTGCAGAGAGAGGAGGTGACTAGTGTGGAAGAGGAATGAGAGAAATGTTCCTCCTTTTCTGCCAGACCAATTATTTTATAATTACTGTGCTGCTGAGAGTTTGGGGCCTGCTGTGGTAGTAGTTCTGAAAAATCAAAATAACACATCTAGTGCACAAAGGAGTAATGATTTTCAAAAGATTTAAAAATGCATGAATGTCTAACAACCTGCATCCTGAAAATCTTCCACTGAATCCATGAGGGGAGGTAGCAGCAAAGTAATAAAAATTTTAACCATATAAGATGGTCACATGATTTTTAGATATTTATAGACATTTTGTGGAACAGACTAGGGTTTGGGGGTTTTACCATTTTGCCATGAAATGAAACCTATAAAATAAAATGAAAATGAACCCTCCATGACAGATATCTGAAGCATAATGATGCTAAAAATAAAATGTTACCAGGGAAACCAAATGGAACTGAAATTAGTGATACGGCCTGATCTAAAGCCACTGAAATAAAATGAGAACAGGATCAAATTACACTGAAGAAAATAAATCAAAAGTAAAGCAGTCCTTCAACAGCAAAAGCTTTATTCTGATAGTATTTCTGATTATAAACCAAAACCAATATGAGACTCCTAGTATGGCTTTTTTCAATGGTCTGGATGTCTCCATACAGGGCTCTGTATGTGTGTGTGTGTGTGTGCAAGACTCAACAACTGAGCACCAATAGCCTACAAGGGGTCTGCAGCCTGCACTGCAGTGATTCCTTCCTCACCATAAGAGCTCATAACTTGAGTCAGCTTTACATAACTAAAACTTCATCTGTTCTATCACATCGGCAACTTTTCCATCTTACGTTTTTAAACTCCTTCAAAAGAACGTTAAAAGGTGGAAAATTATTCAAGATACATTTCATTAAGAGTCTAGATACTCTAATTTCAGCAGACACATGCATTCATAAGGAGCAGAGAGTCACCTACCACTCCTAACTTCTCTATTTCTGAAAATGTTAGTCTACTGCTACAAAATGGCCAAATAGCTATTTTCAGACAGAAGACATTACTTCAGGACTAAATTATTTACAGAGAAGTACAATGACTCCACACTTGACATCTCCATCCTACATTTGTTAATTTTATCACCAAACTCGAGCTTATTTCCTCACTTCACCCCCAACTTCACAGTGGTATTGGTATAATATATCTCTGCCACAATATCCATTCTTACCCAGTGATGGCAGGAAGGCTCCCGTTTGTATTATTGCTCCTCAACTAAAAAAATCTTAATGCTTACATACTCCTTCAAAAGAGCAAAAGATTAATTCTCAACAAAGCAACTACCTGGCAGCTGAGCATTATTTTATCTAAAATATTATTGATGGTTTTTTTCTGAAATGGGACAGTCTCACAATATAGGTGATAATCAGTGATTTTTTAATGGCTATTCATTTTACTCATTTTTGGTTCTTGGTTCAGATCTCAGCTGAACAACATAGGTCCACCACACTACCTTTCTTTCAAGTGACTTCTGTCCTTTTAGTTATATGCTGAACCCAAGGAAAGAGTGGCCTTGATGGCAGACACCAAGGTCTGCCATCGTCACAAGGAAAGTTAATATGTCATCTTCACATGCAGGCATATTAAAAAAGAAAATGCACACCATTAGTTTTGATGGTTTTTGACATGTAAATGAGTATAGCAGTGACACTTCTATGTTTTATTTATAAGATATAAACAGAATTAATCTTGAGAGTTATTCTGAAGCATTTTGTTGAAGCAGACGGTCTACTATCATGTTATAGAGCACAGAATAGCAACATTTACCTTGAAAAGTTCACTTGGAATGGCATCAGGATTAAAATAGCAAACCTCTGGTTTGAATGATTCTGTTAACAGCTCATTTGATGCTTCAGTATGAACGAAGTTAATTTCTCTAGTGAAAACTTCTTCTTAGAAAAACAAATGGTCAGAGAAGAATTGATTAAAAATGCATACATTCCCAGTTGTAGTTTAGAGTTCATATGTTTGCTACCTTTTTTGTTACTCATTTATTATTACTTTTAGATGTTACTTTATATATATATAATCTCCATTATTTCAAACCTGAACTCAGTCCAAATGATGTTCAAGTATCTTGCAGACGTTTACTACCCTAAATGCAAGCACAGCTGCTGAATATGTCAACGAAGCCAAATGGCAGCAGCTGTCTAGATTCCAGTCTGGAAAAGGCTACTGGAAAGGTGGCTTATCAGAAAGAAAGAGAAAATCCCATGATACTCAGGTTTTACTCTCCAAATGATTTTTTAAAATCCTACAGTGCAGTATAGTGGCAAAAGAGGGCTTACTGAACCTGATAAAAGCATATTTCTGGCTGAGATCAAAGCAAAAATACAGTCAGACTTGGAGTAGCTTTGCCTCTGCCAACAAGCTCACTTGATGATGGAAATATCTCTTGTATGTTCACAAAATCTGAGGAGAAAGAGCTGATAAAATCAGATGGGACAGTTTGAGAAAGGTATTGGTTGCTCACTGAAAAATACTTTCTAAGCAGCACTGTAGCAGCAACCTGGCTGGTGGCAGGACAGACAGGTGGCTGCACATTCACCTGCAGACTGCAATAATTATATCACCAAGGATTTCTTAGTTACAAACAACAGCACAATACAAAAACAGCAAATAAAATGTACCCTCCTACAATTGTACCTACACATTTTTCTGGGTGCTTTAATTGAAATGTAAGCCTGGCAATAAAGCACCCCCAGTGTTTGTGATTACCAGCTGGCTATTACCAGAGACATACACGACTCAGCACTCCTGTAAATCCAGGAGTGCTGTAAATCACTCCTCAGATTTCTCAGTTCTCAATCTCTTTTGTAACTCAGTAAAACAAAGCCCATGAAACTCTCATCTCTGCCATCAGCTATGGCTGGTACACTCCACACACATTTAATGTATCGTATTCAGATTTCCTGACATCCATCAAGTTCTTTGATAATAATTTAGTTTAAATAATCCTGTGTGCTTGTGTATCTTGACTGGAGCTTCAAAAGGAAAATAAAAAGTGCTACAAGAATCAGTACTAGAATGGCTTGATAGAGAAAAATATCTCAGGATGTGGAAGACCAAGCAGAAATATCAATACAATGATGTAAGAAAAATCTCATCTGCTCGATAGTTCATGGTTCAGAGGGTTCTCAAACAACACCTTTGTGGCCTGTTGCAAACTGGGTTTAGTGCAGCCTTGTTAAAGGACTGTGATTTCCTAAACCAGAGTCTTCTTTAACAAGTATCTGATTTGAACTCTTGCAAAAACATTTACTATGCAATTTTCTTATGTTTTTTATGCAATTTATTATCATCTACAGTTTGGTCATGGATAAAACCTTTCTTCTTCAAAGCATACAGCTCTGTTGCTCATCCATTCTTGCTATTCTCTTCTAAGAAAACTGCAGCTGCTGCTATGAATATATTAAGGCTTCATAAAACAGCTGTCCTTAAATGTCTCATCACACCTCTCCACAGACAAGTATGGCACAAAGCCATATTTCTGGTTTTGTTCTTTGCATTCATGTCAGTTACACATTCACAAATTCATACAGATATTTTGCAATAAACCTGGTGAATCTTGTTACTCTTGCAATAACTTCTACTTCAAAGTGCAATTGCAAAGCACCCAAAAGAGAGAAACTAGAAAAATTAGCAAAGCAGACATTATATTTCTGCTTGGTTTCTAATGGCTAAAAATGCAGACTCCTTTTGGTTTGTATCAAAATATTAATGTTAACTTCCCTTTTATATTTCTAGATGAGACCTTGTTTACAGATTCTCTTGCAGAAAGCCTCTAAAAGGCAAGTTGGGAAAAACAAAACACTGAAAGGCTGACTTTTATGTATCATTTGAAGCAGCGACACAATATTAAAAGCAGCTGAGTGCCTGAAAAATTAAGGATTTACAAGAAAATTACTTCAACCAGTTACTGTTTAAAAGACAAAGAGTGATCAAAGCATAAACTAGATAAAAAGCAAATATAATCTGTCAATTTCTATAACTGTTAACATATAAAACTTATAGAAATTGAAGAAACAGAGTAGGTTTTGCTACAAAAACAAAACAAATCTTTCTAAATCTTGTCCAGTATATTCCTGTTAGGGAAATTTTACCAAATTAGACAGATTTTACAGGAATCCAATCAGTTCTATTAGGAAAACATGAATGTGCCTGAAAATCTCAAAGAGAAACTATCCTAATCACAAATTTATAGCACGTCACTTGTTCCAAACATCCTTCTAAAATACACCAATTAATAACTTCATTGTTCATGACAATATGTCAACAAAATTACACTCAGTAAGAGAGAATAACGCAGACTGCACTGCAGGGGAATGCATGTGAATTCACCATTAGGAGGATGTGGGGTATGCCCACCACAGACCTTATGCCACCCACAATGTAGGATGACCTACAGATTCAGCTTTAACCTTTCTGACAACCCGAATGAAATAAACCTAGAAATAAGGGGAGGAGACAGAAAAGGAAAATGGGGATTGGGGGTTACCCACAGATCCTTAAAACTGGATGGAAGGTAGTGAAGATAATGAAGATTAAATCCTCCAGTCTCCTGTAGATCTCTCAGATCCAGTACTAAGACTGCTAAAAGCAGTAATTTCCAAATGCATTTATGGCAACCCTGTAAGCATCTTTGTATAAAGAAAATGAAAAAAACCCAAACAAACAAACAAACAAAAAAAAAGGGTTACAAAGAGAACATAGAAAGATATGCAGATTTAATGTTCTTACAGAAGCAACCTTCTAGTAACCTTCTACCTTGCTCTAGCTGACATAATCACTGTTAGCTATTGTTAGTGCAGAATACTGATTTAATGTGGGGTAACACGTCCTGCACCAATGTTATTTATGCCCCCTTTCTTCCTTTTAATTTTTTGAAGATGTTTCAGAATTGATGGCACATGGCAACAATTTAATGAGACTCTTAGTATCTTCATCATAGGTTTGTACCTTAAAATCACATCTGTCACGGGACTAATTTCCGCTGTTATAACTTTAAAACTCAACATTTATCATCTTTTAACTGATGTTAGTTATGATAAAATGGTTTCTAACTGTAATTAGATGACAATAAAAATACTTTATGTGTTTTCACAATAGATTGATTGAAATCACATTTGCTTTGTCCACTACATAGCAGAAAGACCAAAGTAAGACATGAGTCTCATACAGCTGCTGAAAAGGTTTGTGTCCTGGACTTTTTTACTTCTCTGTCTATCTATTCCATCTTCATGGCCACTAGGTTCATCCTAACCCCTTGCTTAGGCTGGCAATGCTGATTACAAGAGCCAGAACCATAATCTCCAGAACACTGTTTTCAGATGGGTTGTCATTCAAAACAAGGAACCAGACATGATTTAGGGTTCCCACTTCGTGGCAAAATATTCTCACACCATAATGTGAGAATAAAGAATTTTCTCTCTTTCTCTTCAGCATACTATATTTCTTCTTGCTTTCCAAAAGTTGTCACACTCAATTCACTCAAAACTTCAGACAAAACTATTCTAAACACTTCTTTCTTTTGCAAAAAATTTAATAAATTTTAACTCATGCTGCTCACCTACATTATGTATTACAAAAAACCCCCAAGACAAAAATTTTCACGTATTGTGGGTGGGAAAGAGATGGGGAGGTTCACTGAAAACTTTGTTATCATTTTCTTGGGGTAGTTTCTTGTGTTCTTCCTTTATGGTTAGAATAACATGTATTCTGTTTAGTTCTAAATAAAACATGCAGTAAGGTGAGATATTTCATATTGGCAGAGCAGACAGCTAATTTATGCATGAAATGCAATTCATAAAGCTTTTTAAGCACTTCCAGAAGCTCACATAGATTCCATAAGATATTTCCATGGATCTCAACCATGAAGGACAGGCTAGGGCTCACATAAAGGTATAAACAGGATACTGTGAAATTATACACAGAGGAAGTCAGGCATAAACCAGAAAATGATTCACAGATAGAATTTTCTTCCATCATTAGTAAAACTCTGAGTAGCTTCAGTTAAAGCAGCATGTCTGGAAAATGAGGACCAGAAGAGTATTGCACGTCATTTAGAGACCTCTCCCTGCTGATTTTTGCCTTGAAAAATAAAAGTGCAGGTGTGATTTGAGTATTTGAACTGCTGTAGTCTGTTGTCCACCCTCTTTTGTCAGAGCATGAGAGTTACTTACATCTCGTATGTCACCTAAAGTTAAGAATTTAGAGTTGACAAGAAATAGTGCCCAGGATTTAGATACTGATAACCAACATTCAGCTGTAAGGTGATTTACACTATTAAAAAAAAATAAATCTAATTATAACTTTCTATACCACCAATGTTCCATGTATTGCCAAAATGAGGAAGTAATAATAATTACAACACAGAGACTCTAAGAAGCTAAGTGATTCTCCTTTTTCCTACACTTTGTACAGGTCCTTTCACTGGCTTTTGTGGCTTTCACAAAAGCCACCAACTGTAACTAACATAGATTTTGTATAAAATTTTCACAAATGACTGCAAAAATTATGTTAGAAAACCAGATGCAAAGACTGTGGGAACATCAAAACTTTCAGTACTTCGATATTCCTCTCCAAAAATTAACATTCAAAATTGCGTCCAGTATTTTGTGCAAGCAGTTATTCAGTACCCTGTCATATGGAACCTCAGTTTTGCTGAAAGAGATCTTTAATACCTTCTCTTCAGCCTTCTACAGTAAGAGCTCACTTACAACTGCAGTCTTTTCTGCAAACAATAACACTAAAAGCACAAGGCTGACAGCTCGGTAAGAGTAGGTGCCTGTCATAGGCAATGACAGATAGTCATCCATCCACCCATCTATAATGACAGAGCCTAAAATTATTACTTTTAAAAATCATTTTGTGTTGTTAAAATGTCTTACAGAAAAGGAAACAATTTTAAGAAACCCTTAAGAGCCAATTAAAACAGAATTCTTTACAGTACACAACTTTTCTCAAATTCATTTGAAAAGTCAGAACTCCAAGAAAACAGACATTTTTCTTCTGCTTTTGTGAGCCTGAAATGTGTTTTTCCTTCTTCGTAACCACAGGAGTGATCAGACCTAAAGTAATATTTTATTAGGTTGGCCTGTCTAAAGAACCTTGATTATTTCCATCAAAGTCACTGTGAAAAGGTACATGTAATTAACAGCCAAGCTATTCAACATCAGTATTCAGCTACAGTGGTTTTGCTCTGGCTCTTTGCTCATAAAAGAACTAACAGGAGGCCTCCAGCATGGGTGCACAGGATCACCCTAATAAAACAAAAAAATCTTCTAAACTAAGGACGTGTGCTGTCTTCAGTCTAAGCTGTCACAGACAAAATATCTGATCCTAAAATATAATTGTGTTTGGGATGTATAACACTCTCTCTAACACAATGGATGGAGCAACTCCAAAATTCTGTCTGTAAAGGGAATAAAAATTCCGATCATGATTTTAATAGCATTTCTTTTTAGAAGAAACAGGAACATTAACACAATGAATAAAATAAGCCAAATTTTAGGAGCAAGGTTGAAGAGGAGAGTACTTGGGCACTTAAAAGCCAAGGTTTTAATCTCAGTTCCCTAGGAAAAAAATACTGCCCTAAAAAGCCACCAATTTATCAATTATTTCACTTACCACTGCTATCTTTCAACACAGCTTCACCAGCAATATATGCAAAGAATATTACAAGTAATACAAGTAAAAAGTGGAGAGGGCAATTTAGATACATCAGAAAGATGAAAATCCACAACATTTAGGCCAGCCAAAAGTCCTGAAGCCTTATTTTTCATTAACAGATACATCTAATACATACTAGAATACGTAAGCTAATATGGAGATGCTGATTTTGACCAGAATAAAAGAAAAACCATTACTATCTTTTAGTCTATAATTAAAAATAAAATTTGAGGCTTCTGCAAATACTAGCAAATGCCCTGTGTGTGTGTGTGTGTGTATACTATCCTTGGTGCCTTAAGTCAGGAATAAATGCACATTTAATCTAACCATAAATGGGCTTGTAGCAATGACATTCCTATTTCAGTGTACTACCTTGCCAGAAGATGGCCATGACTATACTACACTTTTCTGTGTGGTAGAATGACAATATTCTTTAACATTTCAGTATCATTAATGCTGTTTTAACACTGATATAACTTTGTACCAAAGCTCTGATATCTTAACATAGAAGCCCACTTCCAGATATTTAACTTAGCTAAGTCTAGTTTCCCAGCCAAGAACACTCTCCACATTTTCAGACCTGGGTTTTTGGCTGTGAGGCCAAAATTGTAAAGCACAAGTGCCACACAGACACCCACTGTCCGGCCTCTATTTAAATACCCAGCTTGGATTCAGGGTGCAACTAAAGGTATTACATTTTAGCTACCAATTCTCAATAAGCATAATTTCATTTTCAAGAGCACTGATTCCTTACACCTTCTATTGAATTTTATGAAAACACTGAATAATACTTAGTTATTTTTTAGATACCTGAATTTGCATTAATTTCAATAATAAAGAACTTCAACTAAAGAACAACAAAAATGATTATATGAGTTGGGAAAGAGCGAACAAAGAAAGATTAGAATTATTTTACAAGACTTAAGTATTACAGCACCTTCCTAGCACTTAGCAAATGCACAATGATTCTAATTCCCTGCTCTAGGAACCACATAGCCTAAAGTCATGGCAGATTTGCTTTTCACAGTCGGCTGTCCCAACAAGGTCCTATGAATTAAGAAAATCTCTCTGTGCTGTTTCTTAGAAGAAGGTACCTATGGGCAGCTGTGAGGGTCCAGGGAACTGGGACTGAGAGATTTATGCTAATAAAAACTCACTTTAATCTTTAACACCCTTAAGTGAGGATTTACATTAAATCCTCTCCTTAATGTTTTAATTCTAAGCCAGGAGGAACAATTTCTGATCCATGGTGTCCATGACATAAATTTAATCCACTTGGAGATAAGGATTCATCACACCTACAAAACATTAACCATGTTATGGTGTGAAACAGCAAAACTTCCATTAAATAGCATCCTTTGGCAGAAAATTTGACATCAGTCTGTCTGGGATCCTTTAAGGTCTTATAGTAGTTTAGTCTATTTTGAAGAGACCCTATTGAAAATATAGCAAATGGAGCCTGATGAATTGCTGATCAACAATAACTTCTGTTATTCCACAAAGACAAAAAAGCACTTCTTGAAGAAATAATTTCCGTGTCACAACCAATGCGGCATTAGCATGGCATAGTGCCCAAGAGAGCTGTGAGAAATGAGTCTGGAGGAGACTGCCAGAACTCAGTATTGCCACATAAACTGAGCACTGAACCTCAGAAACATAAAAAAATTCTAAAGCAGAACACATTTGGTATATTTGACGCTTTCTTGTCCTACTTCACACAACCAATCCCCTATAAAATGTTTAAGTGCTCAAGTCAATGCTTAATCAAGAGTCAGAAGCTTCACTTTTCTTAGAAGTACATAATTTGAAAACAAGTGATGAAAAAATTATGACAGCTGATGGACTTTATGAATTAAACTAGCAGAGACTTTAGATCTAATTTGTGGATAGCCTTCCCTAAGTAGGTGTGTTGCAGGCCACAGTATCTAGTATGCAATATGCACAAAGAATACATCTATAATTCTGGCTCTTTTGTTTTCACTAGGAAAGATCTAAAAACTAAACTAGCAATTCCAGTAGTTACCTAGAAGAAAACACTGCAGGCAGTACCATGAGAAAAAGAGTTGCCTCATAGTACATGCCAAAGGCCTCCAGGACCCAGCCTGTGCTTCAGATAAGAGATACAGCAGTAGTTCATCTAGCAAATAGCTACAGTGAAAGCCCAGAGGAACTGCTCCTGTACTGCCGAAGTTGCCTGCTTAGTGCAGTCATGTTGTATCTCATGTGCATGGGACTGCCACATGGCCCTGCTCTCCTGAGACCTGCTGACAAGGCCCCCAAAGCTCTCAGTCTCCTGCTGCAGGATGCTTGCTAATCCATATAGGTATATTTCACCTTTGGGGTTCTATCTCTACCAGATCACCCTACACTTTCTACAGCTGACAGGAAAATGCAGGTTTTTACAGTGGGGAATTCTCAGCCCCTGAGCCCTGCCTCAAACATGATAGCTGGAAGATTATCCCTCTCCCCTTGAGCAATGCCAGAAGTCTGTGGACATCCAAGAGCCCAGCCAGCAATTACATTAGGTGACATCCCCTTGTTGCTCAGCTCCTGTTTACTGGTGTATCTGATGAGATGCACTGATCATGGACATTGCTGACCTGGAGACACCTCTGCCATTACAACTGAAGTGCCTCGTTAGTTATTTTAGAGGACATTGACTCATATGAGCAAAATCATGGCATGTAGGGGCACCCCTGCTCTCTTGCCACAGAGAACATTACCTTCTCACCCCTATATTACTTAGAATATGTTAGGTGGGTTTTGTATTCAGCATAGGCATAATCTATCTAAGATAGTTCAGCACTGTGTCAATGTGAAAGCTCTGACAGAAGTTTTCATAATCATATTTTGGTGACTAAACTGCTGCAAAGGTCAATAAAATAGTGGATCTGCTCAGATTCCTGAAATAATTCAAGATATGGTAAAGGTCCTATATTGTCTCCATATTTTTTTAATTAAAGGTCAGTAAACAAATGTAGTATTGATTGGCTCAGAAATGGATATAAGAGTGAAGCCTGTAGTGCAGGAAGATGAGAAGTGTTTGACTAGATATTTTCAATTAAAAATATGGCATTTTCAGAGCTACAACATTTTTTGAAAAAGAAACACTAACTGATTTCTTGATTAAGACAAGTGGAAAAATATCTATGGGTATCCAAACAGTTTTCAAACACAGAAAATACTATTTTTGATTAGAACTTATTTTTATGTCTGTACATATAAACTTAGCATATGAAATGAGGATAAGAAATAAATTCAATAATTCAAAGTAATTTCAATTAGATGTTTCAAGTTCCCTGACTGCATTTTTCCACAATATAAGTTCATTAATGTTTTAAAAGGTCCATATTTCATTATGAGAAAGAAGGTATTTAAATAGTGAATATTTATAGGGATAGAAAAAATAATTTCCTGCCCTGCTGCAAAGAAACTGTTTTTATTAAAAATTGCTTGGCTTTCTTTAAACCATATACAAAATTATGCTTTTATTCACTCTAATTAATGCATCAGTAAATAAGAACTCTATCTCTACAATCATGACTTTTGTGGCATAAATGTTATATGCAGGGAAGAAAATTGTAGCACAAAATCACTTCATTTCCAGCAGGTAAGTTGCCTGTAGAGTATCTTATACACAAAAAGCCTTTTAAATTGCTTGTCTTTTGTATTTCTGTAAAATGCACAATCACTGGAGAAAAAAACAAGCTGAGAGAGATAATGACAGGCAGGCTAAGTATACAGCAACTGGCAGGAAAATTTCTTTTCCAAGTCCAACATATTTGGCAGGCAAGTCTATGGAACACACATATTAGCTGGCATTTATATTGGAAATCAGAAGAATGTTCTGGTAACAAGCACAATCTCTTACATGCTGTCAGACTCATATTTATTTTGTTCAGCCCAATCACCCATTTCTCACTTTCTGTTATTATATCCTGAGCCCCAACTAGAGACCCAGCTGGTAGACATAGCAACGCTAAAGCCAGGTAGAAGCACCAATGAAAGAGCTGAAAATGACAACAGCATCAGAAAACACGTGTGTTCACTACTGAGGAAAAAGCATGGCTGAATTTTCAAATCCTTCCTGGTTCATTGAATAGCATGAGAAATCTAGATTTTAGAAATAAAAGCCAAATCCCTGCTATCCATAGGTTAATACTTAATCAGCCCAAAGTTCTCAACAGGAATTTTCCCATGTGATGGTAATGAGCTCTATTAAAAACTTGGTGGATTAACTACATGGATTTTTAATCATGTCATATCTGTCCAAATCCATACAGTAATTTAATTTGTGTCCAACACAATATTTTCTCCCTCCAAATCAAGCCTTTTCCTCCAACTAATTTTTCTTTGATCTTTTCACAACCATTAAAAAAAAGATTTCCATACTGGAGTCTCCCACCACTGTCTGCACTTGACAGTGTACCACCCACACAGTTTTGTGCAAGTGTTAAGCCTACAGTATTCATAAGCTCTCTAAAATGCGATTCAGAATATTTTCTACAGCAGATGTTTTTCCTTGCCTCTGCTTTCATTTTTAGTAAGATTTTTAAAAAGTTAAAAATCAGCATATATTAAAAATAAAGATGATAGAAATATAATTGCAGCCAGCTGAACACTGGAAGGAAAACCTCCATTCAAGGACATCTAAACAATCAGCATCCAGGTCTAAGCCCAGCTGCTAAGAAGTGAGAGCATCTTTCAGCCCCCCATTTTTACTTCCACTGAAAAGATTAAGAGTGTGAGGGCTGTTTGACACACATCTTCTCTGTTTGCATTGCTCTAGTCATTTGGTTTGTGTATACAATGAATGAACTTCTGTGCACAAATCAAATAATCAAAGATGGCCCAACTTGTTCTATGTGTTCAGTAACACACATGAACATTTGAATTAGTAGATGGGGACAGTGAGACACCTGCTGTGCCCTTGTGTGAAAACAATTTGTTCATCTTTTTTAAATGTTGAATCTTTATGGTTTTTCCATTGAATTCAAAAATGTTCAAAGACTACAGTACTTATTGCACACACTTCAGCATTCTCAAGTAAACATGGTCACAGTGCACGTATCACTTTGTTGGGGAAAATGTTGTGAGCAAATCAGCCAGATTCTGCTGCAGGGAAAGCTTAAGATCTAAGACTCAAATCCACATTAAAATGTATCAGAGTAGTCACTATTTTACTTTCCCACAATTTCATATTTTTGTTTAGTTAATGTTAAGCTATATACCAAACTCATCCAACAGATACTGATTTACTAAATAAATTCAAAAACTCATGATACCACACCTAGTGCTGATATAAACAGTTGCAATTCATTAATAACAGATGTAGGAAGTCAGCCACTGGTGTGTGACATAAAATAATTTGTCTCACTCTGCTTTCACTACTTTATATCTTTGTAAACAAAGATATAAAACTTCAACACCAGAATTAGTGTTATTCCTTATTTGACTGTATATTTTTTACTGAGAAACAAACAGATCTAGAGAGTTAAAATGTAAATAACTACAAAACAATCCTTACTTTGCTGTACTTGAGATCCTAATTTTAAAGTCACCCTTATATTCAGGTACACCCAATGTGAAGCGGAAGCATTAAGACTTCATTGGTTGTGAACACAATACCTCTGTTATGAGAAGCATTTCACCAATATCCTCTCAAGCACACTTCACATCCAGATTGAATGTTATGTGAATGGAATTACAAGTCCAAGAAAAATAAAAATTTACCTTTTAACTTTTGATTTTGTTTTGGTTTTGTTTGGTTTTGTTTTGGGTTTTTTTCTTCAAATTTCTTTCTCATTTCTTTCACACACACTCGGGAGTTGAAGAAAAAAAATACTGCAATGCTTATTTCTACCATAAAATCTGAATTTATGAAAGCTTGGGATTTAAAAATAAAAAAAACTCAGGGATGCTTCAATGCATCTTTGTTCAATGTAAGTGCTGTTTCACATACTATTACGTAACATTCAGGAGAGACACAGGTGGAATAAACAAATGGTGCTTCAAACATCTTCCAGTTCACTGGCAAACTGCCAGGGCCTGCAGGCAGATCCTGGAGGAGGCAGAGCCAGGACCTTTACACTGGTGCATAGCATGAGAGTGTGAGGTGGTGGGGATAAACTGGAACAAGAGAGGTTCAGGCTGGTTGTGAGGAGGGACTTTCCCTCTGTGAAACCATCAGGTAATAAAGCAGGTACCCCCTGTGCCATCTGCCTTCATGGAAGTTTTCAAGACTGAACAAAGCCATGAGCAACCTGGTCTGAGCTGATATCTAACCATGCTTTGAGGTTTGACTAGACATGTCTGTAACTTAATCATTGCAATAAGATGCTATAATGGCAAGGTCCTTCCTTCGCAGTTGTAAAGATGTGATCAAAGCTTTCTTCTCCATACACAAGTCAGTCTGTTAAGAAAGGCAATTCTCCAACTGTATAATCAGTACAATCTCACCTGGAGTTCTGTGTGCAGCACTGGGCTCCACCATTTCAGGAGGATGTGAAGGTGCTCAAATGCATCCAGAGTAAGGCAACAAAGCTGCAGGAAGGGCAGGAACGTTCTATGAGAGCAGCAGAGGACTTTGGGCTTGTCTAGTTTGGAGAAAAGGAGGTTGAGGGGTGACCTCATTGCCCTGTACAGCTTCCTGAGGAGGGGAAATGAAGGGAAAGGTGCTGATCTCTTCTTCCTGGTATTCGGTGCTAAACACATGGGAATGGTTGAAAGCTGTGCCAGGGAAGGTTTAGAGTGGACATTAGGGAGCATTTGTTTACTGAGAGGGTGGTCTTGCACTGGCTCAGGTTTCACAGAAAGGTGGTTGCTGCATCAAGCCTGTCAACATCTAAGAATCTGGACAATGCCCTTAACAACAAGATTTGACCCTTGGTCGGTCCTCAGCTGGCCAGGCATTTAGAAAAGATCATAATTATAGGTCCTCTCCAATTGAAATATTCTATTGTAATTCAAAAGGCAAAAAATTCTCCCGATCTTAGCTAGGTCACTAGACCAGTACAATTAAGAGACACCAGCCTGTAGAGCCAACTTCACCCAAGGGAGTGCTTCCATTTAGCATCACAGATGGTCACTTTTGCCATCCCAGTCCAAATAACTATTTACCAGACACCCATTTGCAGATAGCTCATGGAAAACAGTCCCTAGCACAAGTTCAGAGTGAGGCTTGAGTGTTAACAAGAAAAATTAATCATTCTGCTTCATGTACTTCCATGTGTAATTACTCTTACAGACCTAAGATGAAGGCAGTTATATAATTCATCTACAATATCTCTCCTGTGCCTTCAGTAACAGATAAATAACAGAATCCAAGAGCAACTGACTGCATTACATTTCAACAGCAAACATACTCTCTCTTGGGACTGACCAAGTCCATTCATGTCAGGGAGCTGCACAATTACCTTGGAACTGTAATAGAAAATTCAAGGTTTGTGTGCCGATTGGACAACAGACAACTGACACATCCACGTAACTGGTCACTTCAGACTACACCAGGTGCTCTTCCTCTCAGAAGCACCTTTCTGCAAAGACATCTGAACACTTATTTGCCTAGAATTATTCAGAGTGCACACTATATATCATCTTGTTCATGCGTACAAGCTGCTGAACTGATACTTTAAAATCCTATAGAGACAAAAAAAAGAAAATAATTATGATAGAAACAAGTACACCTCACAAGTGCAGTAACCAGCAGAAAAATTATCATTTCTTCTCTTTCATTCTCATATGAATTGGCTATGCAAACACAGGAGTAGATATTTATTCAAAATGGTTCTGCACAAGCTGCTGTGAAATAAGCTCTAGAGAAAGAGTAGTGAACCTGAGTGCTACATGAAAATCTCATATAACATATTTTATGTCTCAGTAGAGCTACCACACGGTAATGACTAGCAGAGAACTTCACAGAGCAACAAATCTCTCCTGAATATTTCATCAGGGACGTCCATCTCAGAGTCCTTAACAAATTTGGGGCAACTGTGTTAAATTAATTTATAAAGTAATCTCTGTTAGATGTATTTCAAAAGACTCACTCCGCCTGTTTGCCTAAATAAAAAATAATTTTAAAAAAGGACTGTAGTGTGCAAAACTAAGTCTAGAAGCATTAATGGGTAGTATTTTGCTTAGCTGATAAGAATATAGCTAGTCATTGGCTGAAAAGAAAGTGTTTACCCTACTGTTTTGGTACATATTTCAGTTTAGTGAAATAGAATAAAGATATTAATCTGATGCAATGGAAAATAAAAGCCAAGAAAGTTGTTTAGACTAGTAACATTTTCTGAAGTGGGTATAGGTCTCTGTGAGAGTTTGCACTAATCACTGTCAATCTGGTCTTTTTTACTGCTAAGCTTCAATTAGCACCTCAGAGAGAAAAAAAACAAACCCAAACCAATTCATTGCAAATTTTTCATCAGAGAAGACTTGCCCTTCTCACTTACTGTGCAGCTAAGCAGTGTACTGATGTCTAGCAGGAAATTTGGCTCAGTCCCAATGAAGAGCAGACAATGGCTACTAAACTGAGACCCTATATGTGAACCAATTGTCAATTAAAAACTACTCAGCAAAGTGTAAGATAAATAAGACGTACTATGGCAAAACATTATCCTGACAATGGAGTTGAAACCACTCAGCTTTACTATAGTATTATTACACATAAACACAAATACAGTTGCTGTATAATTGAAAGAATAGGGATCCCATCAAAACAGAAGTATCTCAAAGGGTTAAAATATTGTTTCATTCCTATGAAATGATATTTGAGAGCTCCTCTTGTGATATTTATTCTGGCTTCTGACTGCATATATTCAGGATGTTTGCAGATCAAAAAAATAAATGAGAAATTATGAAACTACTACTGCAGTTATATGCATGGGAATTTGAGGGCAAAATATAGACAGAAAGAATATCTCTATTTCCATTTACAAAAGAAAATAAAGATTTTCTTACAGTGCTGGAAAAGGCTATATAAAAGACCTGCAGCAAAACCAATACTGCTGATTAATGCTCTTTGAAAAAACTATTTTTCAGAAGGCTGTCACTGTCTTAAGCCTTCACTTAGCAAAAAGGAGCTTCAACTCACAATGAGAAATAGTAATAAATGAACATGTCTCAAAGAGTAAAGGAGGCCATCTTGCTCATTGTGATGAAAAAGAAAGACTATTTTAATAGCTATGCAGAAGGATCAGCATGGATTTAAGCAGGCTACTGCATGCCAAGGAATATTGTGATGCCTAAGTGTGCCCTGTTCAGAGAGTCTTGATGGTGTATCAGTTTTTGCTTTTGCTCACAGCTGTTATTTCCACCAATGTAAAAATAAGTCTTTGAGAGTTAATTATTCTACATCTTCATAACACCACCACAGGTAAAAACAAATGATCAGCTGCTGAATTTCTGACCACAATTAGAGAGATAAAGGCTGGCATTCAGTGTGTAACAACATGATATTCTAGAAGCAGATACAGATTTACTCTCCTCAGTACTACAGAATGTGCTTCAGTACTCAATCTTCCCTTCACCATGCGTGTTAGGAAAGGTTCACAAGTCCTACTGCTCTCTGCACCCCGTCCATGCCTGTAGGGATGGACCACAATGGATCCCAAAGCATGGGATTGTTCCTGCACATTTAAGGTATTTTTTCCATAGGTACTCCACACCACTGTGGGAATCTGAACATGTTTTGCACAGGAAGGGACCATATGGGCTGGGTTTGTTTTGCTCTTTTTTTTTCCCCCCCAGAGCATCTCCTAGGGACAACAGCTTTGTGCCTACTGCTGTTCTGAACAGTCTGTCCCAACAAGAAAACTGACACCAAGGAAGAATTGTTTACTGTCATATAGAAGAGATTTCAAATTGAGCTACTTTAATGAAAGCAATTTTAATAAATATCAGCCAAGATATCTAAACTGACAAAAGCACGGCTACCAAAATTACTGAATTTAACAACACGTTTTCCTGAGATTAAAAGAAATTGGCAGATGCCAAAGGGGGAAAAAAGTGGTGTCACATATTGCAACTTTTTATGACAGATGGTTTCGAATGGATTAATGAGGTGAGTGCTGAATTTCTAGGTTGTGGTTAATATTTAACCTCCAGTCGGCAGACATTGCTACGATTTTTACACCTGAGTGGTCAAGTGGCCTACCTAACTGACCTGTTAGAAACACTGTGTGCTAATTTTAACAGTATCTACCAAATGAAAAAGAAAGTTAACAAATATTGCAAAGTGGGGACGGGATTAGAGAGACCTTGTCACAACACTGGGATAGAAATGGAAATTCAATCCTTTCTTTTCCTTCTGAGGAGCTGAGGAGAGACATACAAACTACATGAGCTCATATTATACTGTGACAGTCAGGAGAAGCATTGCCCCAAGTTGAGGGAGGTGATCCTGCCCCTCTACTCAGCCCCAGTGAGGCACATCTGGAAAGCTGTGACCGGTTCTGGTCTCCTCAGTACAAAATAGACAGGGAGCTCCTGGAGTGGGTCTGGCAGAGGTTGACAAAGACAAAAAAGGGACTGAAGCATTTTACCAGGAAAGGCTGAGGGAGCTGGGGCTGTTCAGCAAGGAAGAGATGACTGAGAGGGGACCTCATCAATGTCTATATGCAGGGAGGTGTCAGAGGATGGACCGGGCTGTGCTCTGTGGGACAAGAGGCAATGGGCAGGAACTGATGCACAGGGAGTTCCACCTGAGCACGAGGAAGAACTTCTTCACTGTGCAGCTGACCATGCACTGGACCTGACTGACCAGAGGGGGTGTGGAGTCTCCCTGCCTGGAGACATTCCAGAATGGTCTGACACAGCCCTGTGCCAAGTGCTCTAGGATCACTTTGAGCAGGGAGGCTGGACCACAGGATCCACTGTGGTCCCTTCCATTCATACCCATTCTGTAATTCATCTGCTGTAATGAGTCCTCTCACTGCATTTAGGACATCACAGAAGTTACTTGCTTGATATAACCAGCAGACATGGCCGGCTTCAATATCTTCATTATCTCCTGACTTTCCCAGTTCATTTGGCTAAGAAGTTACACTAAAGTGTATCACATTACAGTAGATAGAACCTTTCAGGCATTAAAAAAAAGTTGAAAAACTGTTTGAAGCACTAAAATTAGGCTTTGCAGCTAAACCAATTTGAATTTGATTCATACCTGTAGAGTTGTTACTTAACACTTCACTGTGATCAGCAATATTCAGTCATTTGTATTTTGAAGGAACTGCTGGAAACACAGTACAACAGTATCTCCTGGAGTTCAAAGGTGAGTGAGAGCACAGTCAAATGAGAAACAGTAACATTCACAGTGCAAATATTTACCATCCTAAAAAAAATAATTATCAAGATATTCCATTTCACTACCTTCCTCCTGAATTTATTATTGTCCAGAATATAGATGAAGTCATTCTGAAGTGACTTGCTTGTATATTGAACAGCCTTCATTTCTCCAGCAAAATGGAAAAAACAGTGCCTGGTCACACACTCTTATACTATAGCTATTTACACAGTACCTGTTTCACAGAGAGCCTAGGCATACCCTAATCTTTAAGAGTATAGAGAATGTTCCTTGTTCTCTAATAAATTAGGAGGAAAGAGATTAAGAAAAGAATTACTAATAAAAAAACTTAGTTAATTAAGAGGATAAAAAATTTCTTTTGGTTTCAAAATTCTTAAAGAGAATACTGCCAAATAATCTGTGACAAAACAAGAGTGATACTCTTAATTCAAACTGCAATCTGTATATCTGCATACCCTTCTTTAAAAAATCTTTGTACAAAGCATTAATTCTACAAAAGGCTGTCACATAAATTGTTATATAACATATTTCTGTAGGTCTTTGAGAAGAAAAAATACACATATGTGCAATATACAATACACACAAATACAATATATAAAATGTTCCACATATGTTTAATATTTTATATAAAATGTATTTTTATGTGAATAAAATGCAGAATATGCTCCTTGATGCTGGCAATATCCTCATCATTTACCAAATTTGTCTATTATGCTCTGTTTCAGCATATCCCAGGTAGACATTCAAGAAGTAAAATACTTAGCCAAACTGGAATATACAGTGGTAATCTGAAATGGTACTTAGAATTCTGCTCTAATAAATGTGATGAAGCCCTTAATGACTTCAAGCAATGGGGGGAGGGGAAAGTGAAGAAGAGAGTTTGAATCTGTTTTCATAATGAAAACTGGCAGCTCTGGGTTCCAATTTCACCCAAACTGCCACAGATTAATATTTTTCTCTCAAAGCCACAATTTTATAAGAGATTACATTTTCCTCTGAAAGCAGAAGAGCTCCATTCAAAGACATGCCCATTTGTTGTTGTCAGCTTCTGCCTAACTGGGCTGAAAGCCTACTGTAGCTCTGCGGATCTGTGACCTGCACTTCACTCCCTCCAGGCACTATAAATAATTTCCATGGAAACAGCACTGAAGAAGATATCTGCAAGCCAAGAAGATATCTATAGCCTTTCTGTTGGATTTATGTCTTTTATTTTATCCTCTACATTTTCTCAGTTAAACCAATATTAAATGCATTTATTCTATAAAATTTGTTACACACAAAACTAAAGTTATAAAAGAAATGAAAGATAAAGGAGGAAAAAAATAAAGGAGATTCCTACTCCACAATATGTATGCATCTATAGAGTATTTTTATATCCTGTACTCCCCTTTGTCCCAAGGAAACCATACGTTGCATCCACATTGCACTTTTTTCACAAAAGGAAACATTCTCCCTAAGTCATAAGGTATGAAGAGGTGAATGGTAATATCATTAGGTATTTAATGAAGAGTGTTGTAATTCACAACTTGATGAAGCTGAGAAGTAGTAGATATATGTGAAATCATAGCTAATGGGCTCTGACACAGCCACATCAGACCACAAAGGGAGGAACTGAACACAGTGGAGTGTACTGTGGTCTTGCCAAATCTGCTCTTCAGACCTTGATGCCAATTCCTAAACAGTGACAACCAGCTAGCTTCCAAACCATGAAAAGTAATGCTCAACACAAGGACTTAGTAAGGATGATCTGGAAACATACCAAATTCTTTTCCCTCATGATCCTCCAGAGTTCATGAGGGTCCATGTATGTTGGAGGTGTGCAGTACTCCCTCCTTCTCCTGCTGGCCACAGGAATACCAAGGCTTCAGACCCTCCTTGCAAACCGTACAGCCTGTACTGCTTTCTCTGTCCACTGAAGCTGCAGATGACTAGCCCCAAATTATAAGGGCCTCCTGACTCCAAGATTAGTCTACAGTTATGAGAAAAAACTGAGCTTGTGCAACCTGCCTGTAGCTTAGGAGACGAAGGAAGTGAGTCAAAGCATCAAATCAAAACTCAAACACAAGCACCTAAGGAGAAAAAGTAATCCCTGCTCTGTTGTTTTTTGGGGGTTTTTTTCAGTATAAAAATAACAGCCATTGAGCGCAACAATAAATATAAATAGTTATTCTTAGCTGTGTTACAGGTATTTTTGGAGCTTCTTTTGCCCTCCATATTCCTCCTGTAGGATCTGGTTTATTCTCACACAAGTTTTGAGTGCTGATTATGAGGCTTTCATCATTAAAACACATCAGATTACATATACTCTCTTAGATTCTTTCCTGTATATTTGTTCCTCATTGGAAGAATTCATACAGTTCATAGTAGCATCAACACTAGGATTAAAAGTAACAACTTAGGCATCCTCAAATCACTGCTCTAAAGCAAAGATTTCTTTGAGGAACTGTTGCCTACTATTACACAAGCCCTTAGCTGTAATCATCCTTTAAGGCTTCTCTCTATATCAAAAATGATGGGAAAATACTTGAGAAGCCAAGACTCTCTTAAAATGTTTTGATCCAATGAAGTTTAGAAAAATATCAGATAAAGCTAATTCATCATAAGAAATACTTGTATTTACATCTTCCAACAGCTACTGAAATCCAGATTCCTTTTAAACTGATGTTTGACAGCATTTTATTTCCAGTAGTTAGAAGAAAAAGAGTATCAAGATTAGAAAAGTTATTTCTTGTTCTCAATCTAAAATATTCCGAAGGGGGCTATTTTTTTCAGATTTTTCTCATATCCCAACTCTGTCAGAATTCTCACTTTTACTACTTAAGATGCTCCCTAAGTATTTAACATTATGTACACTGCTTAACTTCTCTGTGCCTTTCTTTTTTTTTTTTTTACCATGAACTAAAATGGAAGGTTCTGACTTGATTAGGAAAATAGTTTTTGACAGCGACAGGACAGGAAGCAGTAGAATGGGTTGTCCAGGGAGCCAAAGAAGTCTCCAGAACTGAAGGCCTCAAAAACCTGAGGAACCTACTTTGAACTCAATATAGATTATGCTCTGAGAAGTGGATTGGGCTGGATGCTGGGTCCTACTCAGCCTTTGTGAGTCTGTGTACACTTAAAAGTACATGAAGCATTCCAGGCTCTGGACTTTTAATTTTTAATTTTTAGTTCTGAGTTATGAAATGAGAAAATCATCCCAAGGATATATGAAAGAAACATACTCAAAGTTTCTGGCAGCTTTGGAAGAGAACTGGCAGATGATCACAAATATGTCTTTGTGGCAGTGGTGCTACTTGACTCCTGCACTGCGGTCACTTCCTGTAAATACTTTCATCAATACAACCCACCAGCACCCAAAGCTGTTTATGTTTTGACAGGGCAGAGCACAGTGCTAAGATTCACAGTTTCAGTTCAGAAGTGATAGGTAAGAAATAGCATATATCAGCCTCCATGCAGTTATTTACCCCTCTGAGCATTCAGACCTTCCACATCTGTTTGCATTTATTCTAAATAAAAAAAGCTGCTTGACACAGCTGACCTACCTGAATAACTTATCTCTCAAGCCAAATGCAACACTGATACATAAAGTTTAAATGAAAAACAAAAACTCCAGAGATACTCAAGTTATTTGAGTCTTTAATTACACGTCATAAAGAAAATCTCCTTCTCTTAAACAAAGGGGGCACTGCTTGCTGGTAACAGCTAAAACACATTCCTTAAGCCTTTCCTTCAGCAAAGCTAAGCCTATTGTCAATTTTAAGCTGATTTTTCACTGCCAAAGCTAGGAGGGATGAAAACTCACTTCCTATCAACACAGTTGCTGGTGCATCACAATTTGTACCTCTGGTAATATACATGTAAAATTATGACTGATTACCTGTAACCCACAGGTACCTGCTACAGGCTTCCCACCTCAGCTGTGGGTTTGGAATGGCCTGGTAACTAGATGACACATTTCTAGTCTCAGATGATTATCTTCTTTACCAGATATTAAATTTTGTGGTGTAATTACTAAAAAGTCTCTCACCATCTTCTTGTTCTGAGATGAGCACTCAAATCATCTGGGATTAGGCTATAATTAATTATGAACAGAACTCATTACAAGCACTTCCACTTCCATGAACAAACCTAGGTTTTGCATTGGGTTTTGCCCCTTGTAGCTATGCACAACTTATGGTTGGGCTAAACAGCCTTCAGTCAGTGATCTCCTCCTATCAGAGCACAAATGGGTCACTGCAATATCTTAGAAAATAGGCTGCCTTCTGCATTATTCCTAGACATGAGGAGCACTTACAACGTCAGATTTCTCCTGTAATTGGGCATATGCTAAGCCTCAGGCTCCTCCTATGTTGTTTTGACAAAGAACAATATAATGCTACAGTCTTGAATTGCAGAGTCTATCTTCCAATTTTGTTTAAGAAAAATGATAGATACAACACTGCAGAGGGGATTTAAAAACCAACTTTTTTTACAAGATGTGAAACAAACAGATTTATTATATAGCTCTACATAGTTAAAAAGTGCTTCAGTAAATACACCATAGGAGTTCTGTTTCTGAGGACGTACACTACCTCAGAAGCAGTGATGTCTATGTTCACTAAAGCAGAACCCAAGCATTGTTTACATAACCCCCTTTCAAAAAAAAAAAAAAAAAAAAAAAAAGGCAAACCAAAGATCAGAATACTTGCTTTCACTTAGATAGCCATACAGCTGCAGAGCCCGTGCCTTTGCAAAAATTGAGGCTGGGGGAGACTGAGAGCAGGGCTGTTGGGTTTGTCCCCTTGACACTCCTTAATTTTTGTCTCGTCCTGCCCCCTGGTGGGAGCACGGGCCGCGGGTCTATTGGTTTCACAGAGACGCATTTCTACAATGCAACCCCAAACCACACTGCATTTCTTACATTGCTTTTTGTGATAAAGAATTTGTGTCAATTAACATATGAATTATTTAACTGAATAGTAACGGAAATAAAACAACATATTATTTAATAAAATAATTACTTTATCCAAATAATTGCTTTCTCTAAAACTTAAAAAAATCAACTGCACAATATTCACATTGCAATAAATATCCTTCCCATTCCAAATAGCTATTTAATGCTTATGATTAAATGAGAATGGATAGAAAATTTTATATATATTAATATACAGTGCTTAGTGTTGTCTTAGTAGGAGCTCAAGATACAGCAACATCTATAGTGTGAAAGTTTCTTTACTGAAAGACTACATAAATTCCTCTTTTATTTCTAGAAGGATCAACAAAATGATGCACAGACCTGCATTGGGCTACTGCTCAGTAGTTAAAAAAAGACTTTAAATCTAACAGGTGGAAAGAAAAAAGCAGAATAAAAGCAGAAATGAGCAGAATAAAAGGCCTTACAAGTGTTAACACTTGTCATCCATTTAACTGCTGCAATTCTACTCTCACTGAGTGATATCCTCTAAGAGTAGCAAAATAATACACTACCAGTTCAAGTAAATGCCAATCTTAAACCCTTCAGCCGTGTTCAGATCATTTTTGACACACCTGCATTGCACCCTCAATTCCTTTATCTCATTTAAGCTCAAAACACTTCTGCATACTCTTAAACTCCTTCAGGTGGCCAGGTCACCCACTGGCATTTCAGATGTCTCTTGTCCCAAACTCCAGGTCCTACAGACACTAATGGTTGTAGGCAGCACATTCTGCTCTTGTCTACACCTAAGCTGCAGTGGAGGTGAGAAAAATCCTTCAACCCCACTCAGCTCACTGAACTGACAGTAGAAACAGCAGCACTGCAGTCTCTGTGCACACCTGAGCCATTGAGGTAACAATGTTTGGCTGGGGTGTGACACTGCAGCCCATTCACCCCCCAGTGCTTCAGGAGCCACCACTGGCATCCTGATAAACCAGATCAGTCTCAGCAGCAGCCAGAGCTCTGCCCACCTCACTTTCTGCAGGTACATCTGCCAAAAAACAAAGGACTTCTTACACCTTTCCTTGGTTTCCTACCGCAGAGAGCAAGTATTGTTTTTGAACACGTATCTATACATGCAAGTTGATAGAAAAGCTCAATCTTGTTTTCACACAGACAATACAAATCAGAAGCTACTGTAAAGGCATATAGAAGGCCAAAACATCAAAGTGGCAGAAAATATCAGAAACCATAGCAGAGGTTTTATGATTCCCACATGTATGTTGGCCTGGCTCTCAGCTGGTAGAGCAGCACAATTTCCACTGCTTTCAATAACTGTTTTGCAGCCACCAAGAATCCAGCCATGTGTGACTGCATAGGGCAAAGGGAGATTAGACATCTTCCTGCAATTACATAACAGTTTGCCTAAGCGGTGAATTTACAAGTTGCAATCAACTGGTCTACCCTGCAGAGGCGTGTGAAAATGCCTCGGGTTGTGTGACACAGAACTACATCATGTCCCTGACTGATCAAAAACCCAGTATGAAATGGTAGGCTGCAGATGAAGTGCCAGCTGCAGTCTAAAACCAGAATGTTTGAAGAACAATTTCTTATGACTGCGTATTAGCACAGCAAACCTTTTCTCTGCTTAAGCATCCAACCCAGACTAATTTGTGGTGCAACATTTAGGGACTACATGTCTTTATGAACTCCAAGTACTGGGGTAAAAAGAATTGTGATTTTAGGGCTGTCTGATGGCCTATCTTAATTATGCTCTCACCACAAAATTAAAATCTAATGAGATCTCAGTTTGAATAAGTTCAATTAAATTGTCAAGGGTACAAGAAAGAGCTGTAAAGTCTAATTAAAGGGGGAAAAAAAAGAACCCTTTATACATTGAAAAACAGAAACAATTTTAGTTCATCTCCAGTGACTGTAATTGATTTAGTCCCTGATTTATACAGTTTATATTCTCAATAATTCAGATGAGGACCTGATTCTGCAATCCCCATTTATGTCAAACAGGATACACTCAGGTGAATAATAGCATTGATTTTAATATTGTAACTGCACACAGGAAATAAGTAGGAAGCTTTGCAAGGTGAGAAAGTAGCTTATTATTTTGTGATACTTTGAACACACTATCATGCTTAAAAGTTGTTTGTTTGGGCCATCTACTCCATAAGTAGTTTACTTGACATGATCGGGGAAGAGGCAGATAGTCAAACCCTGCTGACTGATGAACAGCCTGGGAAGTTGGAGCAAGCTTCCTGAAGCAAGCTAGAGACAGCACAGCTCTGTCCCACCTCTAGGCTGCAGAAGGGACCCCTCAGGACCCAGGTCATGTTAAATTCTGCAGGAGCTGCATGTGGAAATTTATAAAAACCATTTGCATTGACATTTTCTTAGGCTGTATCAGTTCTAACATACTGTACTACACAACGTAAATTGCAAATATTTGTTTTTCACTATAAGAACAGACAAACTGTAGTTAATTAAGTATCACACCGCCTTTGGAACAGCAAAGAGGATAAGAGGAGGCTGAGGGCTATCTGTACTCAGGCCAGTGACCAGAAACTGCAACTAAGGAAAACATTTCTAGCGCTGGGCCCTGCTTTGTGATTTCACTGCAGCCTGTGCTCCGTGGCTGGGCCCTCACTCCCTGCGGCCTGACTGGAAGTGAATCCACCTTATGGAAAAACTCCTTGTAGAGCTTTTGTGGCAATGTCTGCTGTGGATGATGACTCTCTCATCAGACTCCCAATGCTTCAAGAATTATGATCAAATGGTGAATGACCCAGTTCAACAATGAAATATCATTAATACTTGTATATTTTCTGTCTCCTAGGCAACCACGCTTTTTTTGTTTGTTTCAGAAGATTTAAAATACAAAAACACACATATGGAAAGATTCAGGCAAGAACGCACACTATTTCCTTCAGAAAAACATGTGCCTGAGATTTTTTTTTTTTTTTTTTTTTTTTTTTTTTTTTTTTTTTTTTTTTTTTTTTTTTTGCCATGGCTTGTAGCAAGCAAGCTCTAGAAAGACATTTGCATCACCTTATCGGAGAGACTTGAGGGAACCTGCTGGCTGCGTTATGGAGCTCCCGTCCAATCCACGGCTCTCACAGAGCTTGGTTTGCCTCCTCCTCCTCTCCTGCCCTGACCCCGCCGTCTCAGGGCTGTTTTCCCCATTTTTCTCCTGGCTGCTCAGCACCTTTGCGGCCTTTCCCCCTTTCTTAGGGCCCACGAGGCCCGGCTGTGGGTGCTGCGGGCCCGGCCCGGCCTCCCCTCAGGGCGGCCGCCCTCAGCACCGAGCCCCACAGACCAGCGGTGGGGGCAGGACAAGACAGGACAGGACAGGAGAGGATAGCACAGCACAGCACAGCCCAGCCCAGCACAGCCCAGCCCAGCCCAGCACAGCACAGCACAGCCCAGCACAACACAGCATAGACAGCACAGCACCCCGGGCGCTTGTGGGCATCCGGCGGCACGAAAAGTGCACCGCTCAAGAATGACAACACTTTTCTGGTTTTCCTCGATGATAAGTGCCGGCTTTCCCCACTCGCAGAAGGGCTTTTTTGGGGGGGGAGGGAATTTTCTGAAATTTTCGTGATGCCTCGCAGTTCAAGCAAGTTGAAATTGACTTCTTTGTAGTGAAATGAGTCATTGCAATCTTTCACTCACATTCGTAATTACATCTCACCCTGGCTATTCGAGCTGGTCAAAATTACTATGAAAGAAATATACCAGCACCTCAAAAGCACTTGCATGAAAGAAATGAATGGAATTTGAGAAATAAAACCATTCCCAGGTGACAGTATTGCCTGTTAGCAGCTAAAGAAGCCCCAAAAAATTCAGTCTGGTTCTCCTAAACCAGAGTTTTTACCCCAAGAGAATCTCCTGCTTTTTATCTTAATTCAGGATAAAAAAAAAAATCTTAAAAGACAAAGCAATCACTTGAATGTTTTCCTGGAAGAAATGTCCATTTTCCAATTTCCTATCTCCTTTGAGCAGTCTCTATCTGCAAAAGCCCTTTTATCCCAGGAGGGAATATTTTAATGGAATACGTTTGAAATGCATGTTCATCACCCAAGCACACAAAAAGACACAAGCACACATTTTAGCTTCCCTGATGGGCAATGTAATTCTCCTCTCAGATCAGCCAAACTTCAACAGAGCAGCAAACCAGTTGGACATTCCTTACCTCTGCTTTTGCAGCACACACTGCTGGAAAAATGCTCACCGCTTCCTCACTTGAGGAAGTGCAGACCAGCAGGACAATAAAAGATAAGTGAATATGCAAACGGAAGTCTAATCTATTTCTTATCTGTGACCTATTCACAAACTAAAAAGTAACAGCTTGGAATTAATTGTTGAGGGTACTCAGTATACTAAGAAGGAAAAAAAGAGGCAGCCTTGGATCAAATTTTTTTCTAGAAGTTGCTATATAGAGACAAAACTCTCCTTTTGTGCAACTACTTTTTAATCTTGCTAGATTTTTAATAGGATTAACAATTACAGTTTATAAAGGGCCATTAAATCCTCCAATTTTATATTTAGAAACCCACAGAATTTCTTCAAAATCGACAAGCATTCATTTTTTACTTGAATCCATTTGAAGTTCATCACCCTTCCCCTGATTCCTTTTAGTCGTTAATAACTCTAACTTACAAAATATTCATGTGAAGCACTACAACATGTTAAACCCACAGCAATATAATAATGACAGTTGCCTTTTTGCTGCAGCAGGATTACAAATAGGAATGCTCCTCTGAACATGGCTGTAGAGTTACAGTCCAGCTTCTTAGTACTCAGGGTTAAAGAACTGGTTAAGGAGTTTTTGCCTGGGTTTTATAGGAGAAATCATGCTTTATAAATCATGTGTGCCATATCCCCTGAGAGCCGAGAGCTGTCAAGAAGCCAGTTTCCTACCTTTACCACATATACCATAATTATTGGTTTATCTTTCCACCAGTACTGAAAGAAAGTCTTTTCTGCTGCTCTTTTATATTTTTCAGTAGATTTATAAAAGTTATATTGATGAAAATCTGGACCTTCATTAAAACAAAGTAACGAGATAACTTTTATGTTTGCATTCAGTCACAAAAAATACACCTATTTTTAGGAAGTAGTTTATACTGAATCACAGAACATGCTAAATTGGAAAGGACCATCAAATCCAACTCTTCAGTCTTGGGTAATATCATTCCTTTGTTCCTGTGAGTTCTTCAAGAGAAAAAATTTGTGCTACAGTAGTGATTATATCCCCCTAAGAGTGCCTGACTGTGCTAGGCACAAGTAAATACATGAAATAATAAAGTCACTTCCTGCCCTAAAGAGGTACACTTTAAGCATACATGACAACAGATGGAGAAAACCCTGGAGTATTAATATTGCATGCACCAGAAGGGATTATTCTCACTGTGCCTGAACTAGACTGTGTGCTGTTGCTACTTGTACTGAAAGTCCTTGGTCCAATACCACATCTTGAAGGACTGGAGGTGGAATAAAATTTTCTTTCAAAGTCTGCAGATTGAGTGTAGCCTCCCACACATTTCATTATACTGCTGTCAAGGTTCATTCTCACTGGCATTGTCATTTTTATCTTGAAAATGTTTTCAGAATGCAGGAGGCTCAATGGAAAGAATCACTGACACAAGTTTGGCATGCTTTTCTGTAAGCAGTAGAAGAAAACTGCCTGCATTGCAGGCATGATAATCAGCATATCCCATGGGTAAGTACTTGTTTCCCTCATCTGAAAGCATCACAGAACATAACTGTACCAACAGTCACCACTTACTTTTGTATCCGTGCACCAGTGGTCAGCAGCAGGGGAAAAGGAGAACTCAGTAAAATATATAATGTTGTCTTTTAATATGCAATGTCTGGAGCATTTCTGCAGCAAACTACTGACCTGGAAGTCCAGATGGTTTGTAAACTGTGCCCTTACAGACAATTTTCCCTCTCACCAAGTCCCTTTAAATCTGTAATGCTAGTCTCTACTGAGAAGTGTTTGGCATACCTCAAACACATTGTAGAGTGTGTTTCATTTTGGAGAAGCTTTGTTTCTTCTTCTTATGTCCACTACATTTGAACTTGCATAGAAAGACTAATCAAACCAAAAGAATACTCTGTCATAGACTGTGTGTGGACCAGATGTGCTTCTGTTGATGTTGCTGAGAGATTTTTCCCTGTGGATTTGAACTGGGAACATAAAGAGGCCATATGGTAGTAAAGATAATTTACATAGCACCTTTTATCTACAAATATTACAAAGGACCTTGCAAATCACCTACTGTACAGGAAGAATTTCACTCAGAACTGAAACACAAATATCTCTGGGGTAAAACATGGACATACATAATAACACACAGTAATGTTATAATGCTATTTCTAATTAGTTGTGAAAAATAAAGTCACAAAAATGAAATCATGAGAGGAGCACAGGTGGACAAGTTCTATTTACAAATCAGTTACAATCTGCACAGCTTCACCCTATATGTGAAGTAATAATTTATGAAAAGTAGTTTATTCCTTTTGTTAAGTGCAACTCTGATAAAATTATCTTCAAATACAGACATTAAAAACAGAACAGAATACTAAGTAGATAACTTCATTTCAGTTTTGCAGACATCCACTCTGTATAGGCACAGTAAATGTGTATACCTCATCTTAATCTCAGTGTCCCAGTAGGTAATATGGCCAAGAAAAGTAATACTAATTTTTGTGTTTGTTATAGGTGGGAGTGTGGGAGGCTCTGGACATTTTCCAATACTGTCATGAATGTCACTACTGAAGCAAGAATAATCAAGAAAGAATAATTTTTTCAAAGACAATATAATTTTCTTTCTATCCATGTTGGGGAAGATGAAAAGTAGGAGATAGAAAATGTGATAGATTGCAATATGGATCAGGGTGAGCAAAGAAAACTGTCATAATTTTAAAATGAAATTACGTAAAATTCTTCAGTGAGGTTTATTATTTGAAAATGTTACCTTCTTCCAACCTTACTTCCAGGTTGAATCTTGTTTCATTCCCAAATCTGTCTAATGTGCTGTAGATATATTCATATTATGTTTATCTGCTCTAAGAAGGCAATTCTAAATGCTGCTCAACAAGTCAAATGCATATTAAGTAGACATACAACATAATCTATATTGTATATTTATAGAGCTCCCAGAACAACTTACAACAAAATCACTCACTGCATTTAAAATTAAATTGGAAACATAGTTTTGTGTAAAGAGACTTTTGGAACAAGAATTTTTAAAGAATCCAGAAAGTTCAGCTTTCAGGTCTTATCTTTCGATTTTGTAAGAATTTCTGCCCATCCACAGGAATCCAGGCCTGGTTACACAAAGGCCCAGCAGTCTTAATATCACATTTATCCTCATTAACCCAGCCATAGTGGTCCTTCCTGTCCCTGAAAAGATAAGGACAATGTTACTGATTCTATAGTCAATGACCAGCAGGTCTTTTCCTGATTCCAGCATTGCAGTTTTTTGTAACCATGACTGCAATGATTTTCAGTATAACCACGGGACAGCTGCAAAACTTCTGTGTATTAAACTAGCTGCTAATTAGGAGTAAAGAGTTTTCTTGAAGCTGTTCAATCTCTTAAAATTGACTGTGCCAAGATCCATTGTCCAGATATTCCTGTTCACTTCAAAGGAATGACAGCAGAGAGAAACTGTACTACAGACACAGTATTTGAAAATTATAGGTTAGGAAAGACACCAAAGCTTTCATTATAAGAATTGCAGCTCTCTGAGGGGGAACAGCACAGGCATGTGTGGAAGTTCTGTGTGCTTACCCCTGATATGCAACCACTTAGTATTCCTGAAAAATGGGCACTAGCAGTATCACTGCACAATTATGAAGCCCATTTTCATGGTCATGCTTTGTTCATCCTCCTGATGGCACTACTTACAGTCAGAGGTGTGGAATAACATGAACACAGTGTGTTCCTACCCCCAGGAGCAATTTTCCTTTTTTTTATTTGTATAGTCATACACACTAAAAAGGATGTGAAAAGGCTATTATTAAACTACCCTTAAATATGTTTAATGACACCACATGCTGACTCAGATATTCCTTTCTTCCAAGCCCATATAAAGCTGAGGGTCTAATTACAAATGCTCTATTACTGTGTTGATAAATGTACCGTATCATTCATTCCTTTTCAGAAAAATTTCATGCAGGCCTTTTTTTAATACAATGCTTCAGAGATCAAACTCAGTATATCCATTTAGAAGAGCAATCTCAGTTCTTAGCTTTACTCTTAGTAAAAGTAGTAATAATAACACTTACTGTACTTTAGATCTTCAAAGCACTATATGGGTATTAAGCAATTTGTCTCTCTTGGCAAGGATTTTAGTATGCATTGGACAGTAAGTAGCAGCAGGTACCTTGTTTCTTCTTTTTTTTTCTTTATTATTTTCACCCTCCTGTTTTATTCCCCATAGGCTAGAAGTGTGTCACTTCTCTGTTTATGGGAATTCTAGAAATTCCTTGCTGGTGCTACTGAATTATTTGAGTTTGCTTTTACCAGCCAGAGCAATCCATCAGACTCCTGTTATTTGTAAGATATCTCAGGAACAGAAATGAGAGTCAACTTTCTTTTGAAGCCTCCCTCTTGCCATAACACGGAGCTGTCCTGGGTAGGTTTCAAAAGGAAATATCCACCTTTTTTTTTTTGTCCCCTAGCTCAAATATTATTTACTATCACAACTAACAGAACCAGAATAAGCAAGAATCTTGTCTTTTGCAAGAGCTGGGGTAGAAACTCACAATGAGTGCAGTCCCAAGGATGGTGTTTTCACAAATACAAGGATAAACATTATTGTTCTTTGTGCTTTTCAGTGAAACAGGGCTTGACAATCCTCACTTTCTAGGAGACTACCTCCTTTCTAGGCGGCAGAGGTAAGTGCAAGCAAAAGAGCCAGTTCAGAGTGCAAGCAAAAGAGCCAAAGGTACAGCAACCGAGATCTGTGGAGCCAGGGCTCATCACAGCAGCAGTGATCCAGAAATCAGTTGAACTTCAAACCTATGGCACTCCCATTTCACCCATTTCAGAAGATGCTGCAGTCGCCATTTCTCTTTGCAGTAACTCCTCCTTCTGTAAATGTTTGGCATTGTAAAGAACTCATGTCCTTGAAATTTCTAATTAAATCCCAAGGAGACTGGGGAGTCTGCAGATGTAACAAGCATTAATTCAATGGTCTCTATTGTCAAAAAAAGCAGTCAATATTTATGTGCATTACAGCCATTTATCTTTTGGTTATCCTGGAAACTATTTCTATAGGATTGTGATGCAAACATTTTCAATAAACATTAAAATAAAATCACCGGAGCAGTTTGGCTTGTGGAAATTCTCCCAAAATTGAGAATTACCAACAAACAGAGATGCAATCTCACTTCTAAATTGTATCAACATGGGTGTGAGTCATATTCACAGGAGCTGTGAATGTGCTGTGACTTCACTGTCTTCACTTCCTATCTCCTAACAGTACGTGTCCTGGAAGTGCTCTGCCACATGCTTGCTTCCCCAGGACTGCATGGATATTTCTGCAGAAGCAATTCTGAAGAACTAAAAACCCAACTGTCTTCTTCCATGACCACTAGATCTGGAGAAACCAGTCTCTGCCCAGTGATCAACTTGACTTTTGCCAATACCACTAAACAGTGATTCAGGAATTCACAGGCTGATATTTTGCCATAGAGACAGCACTTTTCTGTCACACAACAAAAAAAGACATTAGCTTCTTAGATGCCCAAGTCAATCATCTTTGATTCAGATGTGTTTTTAAGCTTTTTTCTTGAAAAATAATATGCACATGGTTTATGTTTCCTATTATATCTAGAGATAAATTCTGTATTCTCTTTTGGAGACTTCAGTAGCCATAGAATAAGTCTTGATGACAAGAAATTAAGAAAGTGAAGGGTAGGACTTGCTAGAAGAATTTATGCAGCTAACGACAGAATAAAAGACTTCAGGGTCTGCAAGGGTGAAGTAGAACTGTTTATCTGTCATGCCACATAGAAAAGATTTCTGAGCTGATTTATTGCTTAGCTTTTGAAAGATCAACAGTCACATAGAAAAAAAAATCACTGTTTTCTTTTCTTCTTTCCAGAACTATAAACCTGTATTTCAAAAGCCATTGTTGAAGTGGAGGATTAGATGAAAAGGCTGATCCCTGACTCAGTTTTCAAGGGCAGGTCTCATGCTACTTAACCCAGGAATTTCCCCAGTTTTCTGTCGCAGTCTATGCCGCCATCATCTGGCTCTTTTCATAAAATCTGACATTTTCTAAATCTCAGTTATCTCCAGGCCTGAATTTCTTTTTTTGAGTAAGAGTTTTCAATGCTTTTCGTGGTGATGTCTCCCAGTAATTTACCTTTTCTCAAGCAGCAAGCATCTCTCTGCAGCTTCCCCTGCCAGAACATTTACCCAGACTGTGGGCTAGGCATGCAGCTGCCTTTGCCTAACTGAGTACTCAGGATGGAGAGAGGATATTAATTTATGTGTCTGTTCATACTCCAATGTACTATTCTGATTCTAAATCTCTTCAATCACCTAGATGAGATTTCTTGACAGCTAGCCAGTTACTTCAAGCCTGCCAGCCACCAGAATCTTGACTATGCCATCCTAACTCAGGGAATGCAGACATTTGGTCATGGAAAACACCTCTCCTCCCACAGTAAAGGGTGTTACCAACTCTCCTAGTGATTTGCTTAAATATAAACAGGTTGTTTACTTGCTCCAAGGCAAATCTTATGTCTGATGGGGCAGGTGACAAAAAAAGGTGACAGAAGCTTTCCAGTGGGCTTACATGGATCCAAGGCCACACTGCTTCCAAGGCATCACAACCTTCACGTCCTTCTCATATGTCTGGCAGCCAGAGTACTGTGGAAGATTCAGAAACATTCATCTGGCTAAACTCTGGATTTCTGATGGCAGGTAAAACTCTGAGGGAACTGTGAAAGCATTGACACTAATGCAGACTTGGGGAAGAACAGTACATACAATAAACTTTGCTTCATCTTTAGATTGCAGCATACCATTCTGGGTTCTGAGGAAAGGCTTTTCCTGGAGTATTTCCAATGCCTGGCTTTTTGTCTACTCTGATCTTCACAGAAGCCCTCTGTCTCTCTGCATGCCAGGCAAACACCTGCCTAGCCAAACATGCTCAGCTGCTTTGTGTTCCTCTTAAAGGATTCACCTAACCTGTTCTGTAGGTAACAAGGACAGGAGAGCAAGGCTGCCTCTCTGCTGCCCAGCCACACCCCATGCTACAAAGAACATTTCTGGCGTACATGGAGCTGCAAACAAGCAAGCACAGCACATCTTCTATCACAGCACACATCAATCAAGGCAGGCAGTTCTTGACAGGACACTAATCAATCACCATAGGGAGACAGCAGCATGGGGAGACATTCCAATATGTTTTCCTTCATTCTTTTTCCTGAAACAGAAGAGGCAAGTTAAATAAGGCTCTGCTGGAGCTGGTGATGCACATTTTTCAGGTATGGTAATTACTGCATACAAAGGAGACTTTGAGGCCTATAAATTAGAATGAACAAGTCTTGGGGCAAACCAGAAAAAAAAAAAAAAAAAGGCAGATTTACATAGGGACTCTAAGGAGAAATGAACCTAAAAAGAGAAAAGAAGATGGGAAACTTGGTCTCAGAAACAATAAAAATTTCTGCTTTGTTTTAATTTACACATCCAAGTCCTGAGAAAATCTACAGAATGAAAACTCACATTAAATAGACACTTCTTTAATGGACAAAGCAGAAACATGTCTAATATTTGGATATGCAGAAGTGACCACTTATTTTGCCTGAGTACTAACTTCAAATGGCAGTGTGGTGAAACTTATAGATTCTGTATTTGCTATTTATTTTTGCAATGACAGAACAGAAGCTGGACAAAGTGGCTGGACAGCTGTATGAAACCTCCATTCTGAATTCAAATCTGAATTGGACCTCAACTAATACACGCAGGTCTTGAGCACCACTACATTCCTCCCTTAAAAATCTTCACTGCTCTGAATACTGGATGAATGTCTCCTTATGCATCCTTTCTGAACTGGGCTGAGACTTTCAGACCCACTTGGGAACTGGCAGAAGTGGAACTGGGCTCCCAAGGTTTAAAGGAGTATCAATCCTAATGAAGCAGCACAGAAAGTAAATATGTACCTTTAAAAGTACTCATGTCAGCACAGTTAAATATTAGAGGCTTGAAGAAACACCTTTCATACAGTTGCTGGTAGAAGAAATGCAGACAAGCCCTATATTGGCGCTATATAACATTGTATTTATTTCTTATACCAGCAGTTTTCATATCGTTGACCTGTGTAACTGTAGAGTAAGAAGAAAATAAATAAGCAAACCACATAGAAATATGTGGCCCATGTTCCTCTCTTGGGGATTAAACAAAACAAAGAATGTTTCATTTCAATTTTCAAGTAGGCTTTCTGTGTTTCTGAAGAGTTCTGATGCCCTGTGATATCTGAGCAAGACAGCATTAGGACTGTACACACTGCATTCCTCCTTGCTTTATTAATAAAACAATAATGAACTCAGTGGTGCAGAAGCAACAGAACATGCTGCTGTGAAGGAGACCTCAAAGCCCACTCAGCTGCTTCACTGGTGTATATTAAAATTAATGAGTTTCTGCTGCAGAAGGAGAGAGGTGTCCTTACAGGGGAATGAGATCTATGATCTTTATATTGTAGCACAACCACTAAGAAGCACGGAAATCTGCACAGCTCAGTCTCAAATAACAAATATCTTTTTACAGAGGAAGGCAAGGACAGGCTGAATATGCTTGCTATACATCTTAAAGAGGGGATAGGAGAGTTTTTCATTAGCATCTTAAGCACCTTCCCACTAGTAAAAACTGGATCAAGGCTCTCTCCCTCCCCCCACCCCCATTTTTATAGCTAAGTGAGAAAAATATTGGCGGTATTGAATGCCAGCCAGCAGCTGAGGCTGCTAACTCAGCCATTATAACCACAGTATTTAATAGCTGTCAGTTAAAGAGCTCTGATATTTATACATGGGAACATATACCTGGAGGTCAGCACACTTCATTAATATTTTTGTTTATGGCATCCTTCACAGTGGTTTTGAGCTTTTCATGCTTTCAGTTAACAAATCAAAATTTTAGGTTGGTAAATAATACCATTTTTAAAATGTTGTTTCATTAAGACAGCTCAGTTTTATTCCAAATTCTTCAAGGCTTCATTCGACTGCAGAGAGGAGTTAATAACACACTGCTACAATAGCATCTCTGTGAAACTTATTTCCTGCTTAAGAGCTCCAAGGAAAAACAAAAGTTACTAGCATGTTTCATATCTGAAGCATATCAAGTATTCTGTGAGCTCAGTTCAAGCCACTTGCTTGGACTGAAGTTGTAACTGGAGAGTACTTTAACCAGAGATTACCCTAATTCTATACAATAATTACCTAAAATCTTAAAGAGGATCATTTTCTTATCACTCCCTTTTCCTAGGTATTTCTAGAGATACATTGACCTCATATATATCAATGTGTGCTAGCTTCAAACATAGTTTAAAACACCAAGTGCTGAATCATGATAAAATTTAGAAAACTAGGATCAACTCAAAACTTCTCTGAACTGTCCTGTAGGCACCAGGTACTCCCATTAAACGAGAATATTTGATCTCAATCTATTCAGATTTGAATTTTAATGCACTTTCTATTCCAGAGTTCATTGCAATCTACAGAGAACTGCTACAGAGCAGGAAAAAAAGAGGGAGGGAGAAGGTGGGAGGGGGACACAGACAATGCACAGGACAGACAGGCCCCAACAAAACCACCAACCAACAAAGAAACACAAAATATCCACACCAAAACCAGACTTGAGGAGCCATCAACAATTCAATTTCCTAATGTTTTATGCTATGATTTATACCTAAAATCTTTACTACATCACTTGTGTAGAGCTTAGAGTTTTCCACAGTATAACCTACATCTCAGACTGCAAAATGCTTCTGTTCTAATTTAGTCAAGTTCAGCCTAATAACAGTATCATATAAAGGGCAGCATTTTGTTCATCTCATTAAAATCCAGAAATTTGCTACACTGCCCTGCCATTAAGTCCCTGTCAGTCCAGAAGCATTCCAGTGGGGCTGCATTAGTTCATTACTGAAATACACTTTTCTTTTACTCTCACTGGAGTGAAGCTTTACCAAAAACATACTACATGAAGAAACATGGTATCTGAAGTTCAACCTCTAACACTTCTCTTTTGGAGAAGGTTTTTGGAAAGGCAAGAAAGAATATGGCAGTAGAACTCTGTCCCAGAAGACTCCAGAACCAGTTATTTATATGACATAAAGAGAGGATGATCTATTTTGTCACTTGCAAATCTTCCTTCGTGTCTCTTTCCTCTCCCCTACTGTTTTAGATGGGGCAAACCTGAAGTTAAGCTCCAGAAAGTACCTGGGGAATGCTCTGATTCTGGGGATAATTTGATCCCAAACACAGCTGATTCCAGCTTGTCCAGCTGAAGCAAAGCAGAAAGAACCTCAGCACTGAACAACCTGACACGTATACAGTAAAATCTCACACTGGGCTCTGGCAAAGAATTGATTTCCTTCCTTCTTCCCTCCTAACACAGAGAAGTGCAATTGGGTGTGTGGCCCCACAAAAGAGTGATTGTTAAGAGACATTTCCACAAGTGCTCCCAAGGCCAAAGAGTCGAGACCACCTCTGCTAAAAGGAACCATAAGCAGCCAGAGGCCATGTACACACCAGCGAGGACTGGGGTTCACTGGAAACAGAGCTGGGCAATGAGAGACTTGGTGCTGATGACCTGACATGCTACCATGAATATTTCATTAGGGTTTATCTCAAAAAAGAACAAACCTGGTCTCACTAGGGATTGAATGCAGCCAGTGAGCATTGAAAATGCTCTTGGAAAACATTTTCCTTTCAGTTTAATCTGAAAAGAGATCCAGTAAAGCACCCCAAGACTGCTCCACGGTATGAATCAAAGCACATTTACCAGGGACAAGCAGATTAGCTTCAGAAGCACATTCCTGATCTGAACTAAACTAATCTAGATGCACTATAAATTCTTCTGCATGAGATCCTAACAGCACAATATAGAGAGGAAAAAAAAATTATTTTGTACTATGCTCAGACATGCACCCCTGAAAGTGGAATCAGGATGCATCTTCCAAAGTAAAGTGATGCTATGTAAAAGCCAAACAGATAGGCAGGCAATTTTTTAAATCAAAGATAATGGAAGGAAGCAATTTAAGGTAATTTTACTCCCTTTAAGAGTTAAAATTGCTTTTACATTTCAATCAAATGAGAGCATCTATGCAGTATAAGCCACAGAGCTAAGCACCAAGCAGTGTCTCCTCTAGTGTCTTGGATGTTTCTCCAGTGGCATTCAGGTGACAGAAGAAAAATCAGGATTTTTTACAGGCTTAAGACCTTTGATATTCTCAGCCTTTTTTTTTCTTTTTAATCTAATTGCACAATATTAACTTAAGATATTTTGACATGCCTCAATGGAAATAAAATTCATTTTATTCCACCAGAAATTAAATATAGTAACAAAACTCCAAAACAATCTATTCTCAGCACCCTGTGAGGGGCTAGAAAACAATAGCAAATGTGTATATTTATCTGGAAATGCTTACAACACACTTAAGAATTTATTTCTTAATTAAGGAATTTCAAAGTTACTAATGCCAATGGTCGTCTGGTGCCAAACGAAACACAATTTTTATCCCCTGCAGTTGCTCAGTTCTCAGTGATCATGAGTAATATTTGTAAATCTGTAGAGACTTCAAGTCAAGCTATGAACTTAAGTTTCAATATCTAAATCTTTTTACCCAATTTTAAGGAAGTCTAAACACATACAGCTCTTGACTGATTTAGGTGGCACTACGTGAGAACTACATAGAAAAGTTGAGGCTTCACACACTTTGCTTCTGCCTCTCAGACCTGGCCAGTAGAACAAAAAATAATGAAGCATAATCATTAGCTGCCCTGAATGGTTCAGTTGTTTTCTGTTCTGGTTAAACTGAACAGCAGTGAAAAAGATGATACCCTAACAGAGGAGGGAAAAGTGCTCTTTTGCTTTGAAGTGGTTCTGGGTTAAAATTCAATAGTAGCTAGAGTAAAAAAAAGTAATCAAGAAAGTATCATGACATCTGTAATACTGTGTAGCAGTTCTGGGAACAAAAATCACCTCTTCAGACAAACAAAATTCTTGTAGTCCAGCAAATAATATTAATTTCAAGCTGCACTACTATATCAAGACAAAGGTCTCAGTATAACATAAAGCCAAAGTGGTCAGTGGTCCTTAATGTACATGTGTGCATAGATTTGATAGTAGAGCACTGACTGCATGATCCTGCCTTATGCACCACATAGATGCAGATAATGCTTTGATGAATAAACAAAAAAATCTTTATCGTAAGGAGGTAAATTTTCTTACCAAAATCTGTCAGGTCCATCTCCACTCCGGTCTTTTCTCAGTATTTGTGTAAGTTAATTACCTTCTCATCCTGGTTTTAATATCATTCAGGCTGTATTTTTTTGCTCAAAATTGACCAAACCATTCACAGTGGACCAAAATTAAACTTTTTTCACACTTGAATATGGCACACAGTAAGACTTTATCAAAAATGCATATCTAAGGGATGCATAAAAATTATATCATTATATCATTCTTTAATTTCTCACTCCTTTTGAAATATGCTGATAGGCTTGTAGTAAAAAAGCAATTCCACGTGTGTATTTTAAGAGATCATCCAAAAACCAATTCCAGACAGAAATACTGACGAATGAAATGTAGCGGCCGCCAGAGGGAGAGCTGGCGGCGCCAGAGCCCGGGGAGCTCGGCAGTGGCTGCAGCTTCGCTGCCCGCACCGCACACACAAACTGCATCACTGCCCGCACCGCACACACACACACACAAACTGCATCACTGCCTGCACCGCACACACACACACACACAAACTGCATCACTGCCCGCACCGCACACACGCACACACAAACTGCATCACTGCCTGCACCACACACACACACACACACACTGCATCACTGCCCGCACCGCACACACACACACAAACAAACTGTTGACAGTCGGTGGGACTCCAGTGCACAGAACTCCTTCTCAAGGAAATGTCTCTACAATCACAGCATTTGGGTTCCTCTGCAATCTATAGGTGCAAATCTTGACTAAAGGAGTTGATACTCAGTGCCATTAAAAATTAGTCTTTTAACTGCCTTTAAAATTATTTCCTTACTAGTATTTAACATATTTTTCTTATCTTTTCCTGGAGAAAAGATAGGGCAACACAGAGAGGAGAATAAAAGAATCTGTAGGAGCTTTACCTGGCCAAGTGAAGAAAGGACACCTACAAAACTGAATTTTCCACTTATTTTTTGTTTACCTACCCAGAAGATGGGAATAAGTCAAGAAGGAAAGCTAGGAGGTGGTACCATGACAGAGTTCACCAGCCTTCAGTCTCTGCTGGTAGAAGGCCAAGCTCTGTGACTAGTGAGTCTCAAAAGTCAGTAGATCTCCCTATCAGAAAGGAGCAGACCTTACTTCGAGCTGGTAACCTCACCAGCAGGAGAACCTCTGGGAACTGGGGCACTCTGCTGCAGAACACAGCTGAGATCAGCCAAGTCACACGGACTTGGTCACAGACTGCCACACAGCTGGTGTTCTGTGCTCACCAAAGTCTGGGCCAACCTACTTTGTCTCATATTACAAAACATATAACAATATCCCAGCTGGCCTTTGAATATTTCCACAAAGAAAAAAGATCCCACATTGCCAAAATGGAAAGAATTAAAAAGACCACACCTTTCTGTTATAGTTCAGAGATTTACCAGTCCCTGAAACGTCCACTGCAAAGGGGCTATGGCCCCTCACATTTCTAACTTGTTCATTATCTCTCTGCTTCCTTAGGTCTTTGGTCCTGACATATCAGTTTAGGGAAGCAGCTTTTCCAGATTGCTCAATTTGTCTCATATACAGCTTGAACAGTTCAAAATGAATATTCCTTTAGCTAAGTCTCCTGAAGATTTGATGGAAATATTCTCTGTTATTGAAGTGTATGTCGAATCCTGCAGAGTCTGAGATATGGCTCAGAGGGCATACTGCCAAAAAAACAGCCATTTTCCCTCTCATTCTTCCCACACAACTAAATGGATAAATCGAGGTGTCATGAAAATTGACGCAAGAAAATCCAACAGTTGCCACAAAATTATTGCTTTCAAAGCAATTTTGCATGAAACAAAACATGTATTGATTACATATCCAATATAGCATTCTCATCGTATCTCTAAGAAAATTCCCCATTCACAGAAGTTCCATTTTAGAATGCATTTGCTGTGCTTTTTCCTGAGTACTGTCAAGAAATAATTTCATTTAAAACAGCTCATCATATGAAAGTTTATAATTTTTTAAAAAACAACCTTTAGCATCTGCCCAGCATTTTTATCTTATGTTCAGAAATTACAGTAAATCACAGCCTTTACCTCACCCGCTAATTTAGCTAGGATATGTCCAGAACAAAGGGCCACAATAAATGCCAAAGTGAGGGCTACACCCACTTATAAATCACACAGCCCCAGGTCTCTTAGTTAGCAGGTTAAAAATTTACTAGATTTTAACTGACATACAAGACAAGTAGGTCCCTTCAATGACAACTGATTTATCAGAGGAAAAGTCTTTAGCAAGTACTGCTTAGCCCACCATGGACTTTTCTAAAATATCTGTTTCTATCTGTTTATCTTAGCCCCAAAAAAGACTTCACCTGGATACTGTGCATGAAGAAAGCACAGTAACATAGCATCAAAAGGATTTATAATCTCAGACTTTGCTGCTTCCAGTCCTCTACCTTGTTGTCAATTGCAAGTGGTGCTGATAAATGTGACATCAAAATGCAGTCTCACACTTTGGTTTCTGAACATCAACAACAAAAAAGGTAAGGTCACTATTTCTTTAAAATCTATTTTCTTAAGAAGTGTGTCTATCAAAATCTGTCTCTACATAGTATTTTCATCTTGCTCTTCTTTCTGCTTTTCTTATTTACTAAAAAAATTCCTAGTTTATAGATCTACAGTTATGATGTGGATCTGGTGTATGAGTGTATGAGCTCTTGTGCTTTCAGATGTGGGAGGAAAGGACAGAGAACAATTTGTATGAATGAAATATAACTTCAATGCATTTGTGCCAGCTCAAAATGGACGAGTACCTATGTCAAAGGTAGAGCTACACAAATGTTAAAGTATGTGTGTCTGTGACTGCAGCTGTTCTTGAGAGACAAGGGGAAATGGTGAGAGAGGATAGAAAGAGAAGATGGAGAAGAAAGAAGATGGTGTTATTGAAATGTAGGTGGATTTCATCTAATTGTTCTAAACCTACTTCTGTGACATTAAATAGTATTAGAGAATGACTTTGGATACAGAAAAATACAGTGGTCACACTGTGCCGATGTGGCCATCAGCAAAGCAGCAATTCATAGCAATAATTTCAATTTACATAGATACACAGATCCTGTGGTTTGGCCTTAATTTAAACTAGACATTTTCGCTGTCAGAACTAGAATAGTTTATTTTAATATGTGACTCTAGTTGGCCAATTCCAGTTGTTTAAGCATTCTGTATGATCAGGAAAGGCATCAAAAAGCACTGTGAGGAAAGTCATCACCAAGTAACAAATATATTTACGTATAACAAATGTATAAGCAAATACTACTTCTGCTTTGCTCTGTGGATATTCTTCAGACCTCAGAGCTATATCCAGCAATGGACTGCATTAAACACCCCCCACACTGAGTTTCCTGCTATCTCATGTGATGATTCCATTATCAGAAGTCACATTCTCATGAAGATTTTGTCTGACCTAACTTCTCAGTCCCTAACCTCCATAAATTACGATTCCTGCTCAGCTTTTCTCACTCTCAAAATTGGTTATTTCACCTTTCAAACACTCTAGCACCTTAACCTTCTCTTTAAGTTGCTGAGAAAAGGTAATTTTGATATTCTCCTTCTTGCCTCTCTAAATGATATCCTCAGATTGAAATAAAAGGACAATCTCAATTGTCTTTGTTGTATTTTGCCCCTCCCCAGCCCCTGACCTGTCTATAGATGCCTGCACAGACAGAGCTTTTCTTTTGCATGGAGACATTTCCCCTGACCATTTACCTTTCTGTCACACCCTGCTTTAATAGTGATATGCAGAATATTCATTTCAGATTTAAGTCTCAGAGAAGAAAATTAACCACAGTGATTTTTGCCTGCTTGTGGTAAATTATAGCCTTGGACATTCATTGATTTGGGTCTGTTTTGGTAAAGATATTTGTCTGTTTTAGGAAAACAAGCAGATGAATTAGGAACTGGTTGAGAAATTACCAAGTTTCTCCCACGATTTCACTACAGCAGTTGGTGTTCATTATTTCATTTAAATCATACACAACATTAAATATGGGGGTTTTCCTTTCATGTGTAAAGTTACAAATCAAATTAAAGTGTTCCTGTGCAGATTACCTAGGAATGTAGAATCTCAGTTCCACTGTCAATCAACTCACCATGCACATCACAACAGAAATATTGATGCTTACACCAGGCACACAAACACACTGTGTGAAAGGACACAAAGATGAGAAAGGAAAATCGAAGCTCCAACAATGTGGTAGGAATTCTACGGCACTTTGCTGAACTCTGAAATCTACCCTACTTTTATGGTGAAGCTTGCACATGGAATTGGTGGAATGACATTTTCCACAAACTTCTAAAAACTATTGGCATGAAATGGGTTTAATCTCAGGATACCTATCTCAACAAAGAACTCCTCCACTAAGTTCCTGGGAGAGGTATTAAGCAGATGCAGGGTAATGTAATGAAGATTTTTATTGACTATGGTTTTAAAAATATCACTTATCTTAAAAATTACAATACATTCAACCTCAGGCATAGAGAATGCTGAAATCAAATTCTGGCAACTTTAGTCCAACAAATGGCCATTGATTTCCATAGCCTTTTTTTCCCTGAGGAAAGGACATATAAAGTTGTCTCAGTATTTGTGGGCTTCTGTTAGCTAAATATCGTGGTAAATTCCTCTCAGAAATCCATGACCTAGACAAACATAAATGTTTTCCAGATTTTCAGTGCTATAGTGCCATTCTTTTTCTAGTTTGCATCAGAAAACTGTTTTTAAAAAAAATTCCTGGTGGGACTGTGTCAGAAGTGATAGAACGTGGCTCTGCAGAGCAAAAGGCAGAGGGCAAACAGCAGCCCTGTGCCTGCCTGGCACTGTGTCACCTTCAGCCTGGGACTTGTACAAATCAGTCACAACCAGCTCTGCAACTGATAGCAAGGCTTGTGTGCACACAGCAACAGGAGCCTCTATGAGCTCACTAATTTAAGCACTTGGAAGCAGGAAAGAAAAGGCATAATAGTCTTGCCATGGAAGTCTGAAGGTAAAAGGGATCAGGGGAGGAAGGCTGGCTGTTGAGGGGAAGTCTGGACTGACTCAGAGTGGCAGCAGTGACAGCCTGTTCCACTGTGGTCTGCCAGTGCACACAATTTCCAGCAGTGCTACAGAGCTGGACTCAGCAGCGGCAATCATACCTCAGCACCTGTCCAGCTGTTTCCACGTGGTATTTTTTGTAACAAAACAGAGTAACTTCATGAAAGCATTTGAATCAGAGTAAACTGGTACTCACTGAACACAATCACAACTTAAGAGAGATGCTTCTATTTGTTTAAAGACACTCCAAGTCTTGAAATTCCAGTGGGATTTCACAATCTTCAGTGGAAATATAGTGTCAGATTCTCCAGTGTTATGCATTTCCATACATGCATGTCACTCCTAGCAAACACTACAAAGGAGTGGTTATAGGGTATTCCTTGCCTATAGTTTTCTACATGTAGCACCAAACCTTCCCTTACTACAATTTCAGAAAGTATTCCTCTGCTTATGCTAAAGCCAATACACTTCTATTCCTTTTAATTCCTGCACACCTTGAAGTACCTTTGTCCATACTGATTACTAAGGAGGTTCCAGAGCCAGGTTTCCTGAAGGCTGATGGGAGGCAGTGAGGATGAAAGGGAAGCTGCCAGTGAGCAGCACTTACCTATTAGCCATTAGCTAGGGATACTCCCACTCCAGCTGTTGCCTGAGAGAGATTTCAATGGAAAGATTACCCACATTTGATAAGGAATATTCCTAGCTTGGGAAGGACTCATGATTAGTAGATGGTAATAATATTAGTCTAATATTTAAAGTGTGTCAAGCAGTGCAAACAGGTTAAAATATTTCATTATGGATTCATTAAGGTATAAATTAATTCAGTGGTGCTAGGCTGATAGCTTAATTCTCAAATGTATATGTAATTTTCTACATTGGATGAGCCAGGCATTGATTGAAATAGCCAACACAGACCTGTGAACAAATAAAATTAGGGAAGAGGAGCTGAATTTTTTCCAGGTTTACTTTATAACACCGTATTTACTTTCAATCTACAATATAGTCCCCGAAATGAGCATACCAAAAGAATTTTCAGGCAATTAACACATATAAGAAAGACTTATATGTGATCATTGACACAGCAAACGCTTGACAGGCCTGCCAATGAATGTTCTAATGAAAACAAACACACAGAAGCTACTGGAAGTTATCTCAAAATGTCTGCTGGAGTCCAGACATCAAGTGATGGGTGACTTGCCACACACTATTCCTACAGAGAGACCATTTCTAGCAATCACATAGTCTATATAATTATGCAAATAGACTTAAATGAAACAGGACATTTTGCTGGTATTTTCACTTGTACATTTCTGGTAAATGCCACATAAAAGTTACAGAAAAGCATGGCTCCCCCTGTAATATATATACATAAATGGAATTACCATTCAGTGAATAATCCATTCCCATTTCCTAATCTGATTTTAAGGCAGGGAGATCACAATATCTTAATATTTAACAATGAAATGTGGTCTGTCTAAAGCTTGTTACAGAAAGTTGGAATATTTTTTGCATGTCCATTGACTTATAGCTTAATTTGTGCAATTCTTTTGTTAAATGTGCAAAACTGCCTTAACTATACAGTTGATATGGTCAGTGAATCTGAGAAATAACTCAAGATAGCAGCGTTTTCTACCCTGAACAAAATTCTGTGCAACTCTGGCTGCAGATTGCAGAAAAGGAATAAACACTAGTTGTGCTTTATTGGGAGGCCTGAAACTGTTGCCTTGAGAACAAAAAAGGCCAGATTTGTAGGATCCCAAGTGTCTGTCAGAAAAATTACACAAGACTTCTCTTAAGTAGGTTACAGACATCTCTGTCACTGTGGTTGCACCCATAATACCTGACTCACTCCCAGTTATAGAACAGGATCAACCAACTGAAAGTACATCAGGACAAAGGCTCAGAGATCCTTGCACTTTAACAGCTCTACATGGAGGTGGACAAGTGGCCCTTGAGCCCAGTTCTAAAGTTTCTGCTGATGACTACAATGGAATTTGGGTGTGAATCCATTCACCTTCAATTCCTCTATCTAGAATATGATAAGACCAAGCCAACAATTCAAGCTACAGTTGTGCTTATACTTAAATGCTTTCTTTTCCTGTTGGCCACATTTCCTTTTTTAAAAGGCCATCCTGTGGGAATAAAGAGCTCAAAAGCAAAATAAAATAAAAACCTTTTGCATTTCATAATGAGATGTTTAAAGCACTTGTCTTCCTTCGCATTGCCAAACATTTTTCCAGCTCACAGATATTTCAAAGATGTATTTGAGGTCTGGGCACAAACAGTGCTTTGTTTCTATATTTATGGTAAGATCTTTGTATGGAAAGATTATAGATGTTTTCCATTTCCAAACAGAGGACTTTACAACTTGCTTCACTCAGAAGAAAGTTTCCATTAGTCTGGAAACAGCCAATGTTGGCAGTGCTAGCTGAGCAAACAGTAAACTGAAAAATACAGCAGATGTTACATGAGAGAGAATAAAGTAGGAAAATCAACAAACATTTGTTTCCAAGCCTGGGCTTGTCCATCAGTTAGTTTCACTGTGATGGCCTCCCAGAAGCAAGTACTTGAAGGCAAGTATTTGTCTGCTGCATAAACTGGAATGCCAAGTATTTGCAACTTGCTCTAGGTTGCAAGAGATGTGAGTCAGTGCTGTTGAAATCATTATAAAGTGATGCTAAAGTTGGGGTATTGGAGAACACTACCATGGGGATTATCAAGTACAGAAAAAACAATTTCCCAAGAAAAAAAGCCATCACAAGGCAGCTAGTGGAAAAAAATCTGAACACGGGTATTGCTCTTCCCAGCGGAATCACACAAATGTTTATGCAAACAACTTCCACTGCTTTTTGTATCAGCTTAAGATATAGATAAAATAAGTCCCTACATTAAGAGTTAGGGGGAAAGAAGAACAAATATTTTTCCCTGCTAGTAACCTTGACTGCAACCTAGGTGAAAGATTGGAAAGACACCAAGCCTACCATGACTTTTTACACACATCAGAGAGGATGAGGTAAAGACACAGCAAACAAATAGTAAAAGGAACCCTATGAAGTCTTCTGGGCATTAAGAGACCTTTAAATGCAATGGTAGAAACAAAACATTGTCACAGAAATGGCTTTTACCCTAGCTGACCCATCTCCTCATCTTCCCACAGCATACTGATGGGCCTAGGCATGATTCTTAATTTTTTTTTTGTGAGGTTTTTTTTTCATGTTTCACTGAAAACTGAGAAAAGGCAAAACCACATCTTTGCAAATGCAGCTTTTGAACCGGCAGCAGCATGACTCATGAAAAATGAAAAGCCATGCTAAACACTGCAACCATTAGAGAAAGGCTCTGAAAAGGGGATTCTTCTGTGAGACTCAGCACAGTCTGAAGAAGCTTGGGACTTAGTACAGTTATAACTCCTCTGACTTCAAAGGTACCCAAAGAATTAATTTGGCCCTGTTTGTTTTGGTAATGGCTGACTAGCCAAAAATAAAACCCATAAGGCTCAGGAAATGTCAGGGTAATCTTATTTCTTTTCTCCCTCATACAGCAAGGATAGGCTCCCAGCTGACTGCATAATATCCAGGATGATGTGTGTCTTGACTGTCATTTGTCAATGCTGCTGCTGCTAGAAATCAAAGATTTATGTTCTCAGAAGAGCTTTTTGGCAGAAACTCTCAATTGCACTGCAGGGTAATTCAATATACTGAAGCACATCAATGCAGTTTGCTTTGTGTATTTGCCCCCTGCCCAAATAGTCCTCTATAGACTTAATACTTAGCTGTCAGGCAACAAGCATGAACATGAATCTGTCCAGACAGATTTTGTAATTATATGTTTTGAACAACAAATCCTTCATTTCTAGGTGTTCTTTACCTCCTCAGCTCCTGCATTGAAGAGATTACCATGCCCTGGGATTGCTCAGTTGAGTCCAAAAAGAGTCAGCAAATTCCTTACAACGAGACTTTTTTCTAATTAATCCTCATATTTCAAGGCATTGTTTTGCATAGTGAAACATAAATAAATTCTATCAACATGTTACTCTATTTAAAAATTAGGATTCAGAGATGCTTAAACTAGTAATGGATGACTGCTGTTTTGGTATTTACATTGTGATCCATGCACAATTGAGCATGAAGATGGAGAGAGTCCATTCCCTAAGTGGTATTTTGCTTGAAGTTCAAGAACATTTTTTTCAAAATAAACACTTTCTTTTCAAGATGTTCACAAAGTACACAGAAATTGCGTTCTTGAATTAAGAATTGCATAAAGAAGAGATTAATTCCTATCTACTCAGATCTTTTCAGGGGTTTCCAAGGCTCAATCCAGGTTATTACTCCCAGCATAACTCTAGAACAATTCTCAAAATAAAAGACAATGACAGTGTTTGTTACAAAGTCAGTGTTAGGGGAGTAAATATTGTATTTGTATGTATCTTTACAAAGACATTCACAAGGAACATTGTTTTAGAAAACTACCCCCAGGAGTCTATGAATGAGCCAAAAACTACCTTAAGCATGCCACTGAAAATTACTTCCAGCTTTCCAGGCAATTTTGAGCACTGCAAGAGTAATGTTCCTTTGGCTAATAACCTCAGTGCAGATGAGGTGCTAAACCCTTTGGCTGGCCCCTCCAACAGCCCAAGCTTGCAATGTCCCAACGGATGCTATAAAGAAATTACATTGCACAGCCAGAACCTTCTTTAATAAATTTGATCTCTACAAATAATTAAACTACTGTCCCCTGCCCCAAACCCCAGGAGAAAACTTTATGCTGTACCTCAGAGGACTAAAGCTCTTTGGAACATCATGCTGCTTGACAGTCCCCAAAGTTGCTCACAAACAGACCTGATTCTGTGCATTGTCGACAGAAAATTGAAGGTTTCACATGAGTTTAAGGGGACTTTGACTAGATGGAAACTGATGAACAGACACAGAGGATCAGGCTCTATAAATTGAGGTTTTATAAGTTTCAGGTTCCATATATTTAAGTCCTAGAGACCTTCAGTTGTTAATAACGATTTCTCCATGCTGCAGGCTGGAAGGATCACAATCAGTCCCCATGAAGTGTGTGCTAGTACCCACATGGCTCACAGAGTAATGGTGTAAAGCACCTGCAGACATTTCCTTGGCAACATTAGCTCAATCCAGTATAGGAAGCAAAGGGGTCTGCTGGTACCCTCAGAAAGAACCATTATCACACCAGGACTTCAAAAGAGGAAGAACTCTGTCTTACTTTGGACTCCATCTCAAGCAGCGTCTTTCTGCTCTCGATGAGTTTCATGTGGTCTGATGATTGTGTCACTATGTTGTTTCCACACAGCTACTGTGTCATCCCATATTTACCTGTCAGAACACAACATAGCCCTCTTTCATAGGCAGTGAAGATGCCAGGGTCTGAGAGAACATGTCTAGGATCTCCCCACCCACCACAGACAGCCAAGCTCTACAAGCCCCAGCAGGTTCATCGTGGGAGGAGTGCCAGTTTCTGCGTTTCCTTTTCTCAAAGTGCTTCCTTCGCTGCAGCTGAACAAGTAATACTGGATGTGCTGTTGGTTAACCTGTCCATGCTCTTACTTCTCCTGTAAACAGTGGTTGACAGAAGTTTACTACTGTTTTCACTGATGCCACACCAACTCCTGCTCTATGTCCCTCCTGTAACTCAGTTTCTTTGTCAGAATGAGGCATCAGCTGAGCAAGCCCTGCCTCATTCCCAGTGTGGGAGCTGAACTGCTGATCAAAGAGCTTTCAAGCTTTGTTATTATATACCTGATGAAGGCCAGACAAAAGGCCAAACTATAGATCACAAAAGTGCTTCTTCAGCAACTTACTTTCTCATGTATCAGTTAACTTTTTCCTAGCTTTATCATGATCTCTGAACCTCATGGTATCTTCCCTGGTTTTTGTGTTGTTGAGGTTCCAATTACAATTAGATATCTTTCAGAAGTTCAAGCATGATCTATTTGAATGTTTCCAGAGGTGTTGCGGTACATCTATAAGTTAGTCATTGACATGAAATAGTGCCACAAATTAAATGAAAACAAATCAAAAGCGGGCTTCCTGTATGCTTTCCTAATTTTTTCTTTTTCTGGTCTAAAATATGCTTTCTGAGGTTAATTCTCCCCTCATCTTGCTCACTGTTAGTACTACAGCCCAGAGAAATGTCCCACTACCTATGACCATTCATTACAAACATCAGTTTACTCCCATATTTTGTGTGTTTGGAACCATGACACACCATGATCTACTCTTCCCATTAAATTTTGTAACCTCGCAGGCAGTGAAATATCCCAGACTGGAAGGTATTGTTAGGAAAAAACACAATAAACACCCTATGCTAGGCTATTGCCATGAATATAGGCAGCTGAGTCAGAAAAGGAGTTATCTAGATAGAGCTAAAGTTAAGGGAGTACAAGGCTAAGTTATTCCAGCTAGTTTTATGTGAGCTTTGGTCACAGTAAACATTGAATCGTGTTATGTTATTTAAAATATATTAAATGTTTTCTAACAGCACACTTTGCCTGGTATTGATAAGGTCTCTAACATTATCAGAAAAGGTAGCACATACAAGGCATCACAGATTCAAAGCCAAGACTTTTATGAAAACCCCTTTCACTTTCTTCGTTTATAAGCTCACCACAGCCCAAATGTTTGTAAAACCCCCAGTATGACTGGACCAGAGTATGCAACATTGATGGTAAAAGACTGCACAGACTGCACTCTGTCAGTGGCCAAATCTCTGAGTGAAGGAGCAGTTAATTTATACAGATACACATGTAAGAAGAATATTTGTGGATTTTGTATTCCTAGATACACATTTTAGTAATATGCAGGGCTCATCACCAAACCCAGCGCTGTCATCTGTTAATGCATGACATCAGTCTGGTTGCTCATTTAGAAAGAGCAGCAGATGAGAACATAGAGTCATTAAGGGTTGGAAAATACCTCTAAGATCAGCTGAACTATAGCCCTCTGTGAAGATAGTCAGCCTGCTACACTCAGTGTCAGCATGCAATGAACTGAGAAGTCAGCCAAGCCACACACAGAGACCTTTTTTTGAGAGGGACTAAATCACATGACAGGACCTCCCCCTGGCAAATCGACAGGGCCAGGCTGCTTTTAGCAAGGGCAGCTACTCCTGAAAAAGGATGGTGATGGCATAAAATGATTAGCATAGGAGACTGTTCAAGGGCAAAGCGCATTTGCTAATGATGACTATAGTCCATTAGCCTGCTGCTGGGCCCATGCCATCTGAAATAATTTGTTAAAGTTCTGGAGACCACTATGGCACAGAAGCCTATTGCAACAGAAATAAATTAAGACAGAGACATCTTTTGAAACAGAGGCAGCTTATACTTCATGGTGAGCACTCGCTTATGAGTTCCAGGATTTTCAACAAAAATCAAGCAGATGCTTCCATTCTCTTCGGGGCAGGGCTGGCCTGAATTTTGGTAGCACAGTTTTGGCAGTATTCCATTATTACTATGGCTGGTTGCAATTGTTATTTTGCATGGAAATCTATAAATCAAATGGCTGTTTAAAGTGATTTTTTTCCCAAAATTTATTTTACCAAATGACCAGCATAATTTCAGATAATTCCAAATTCTAACATCATCTAAGTGTCTGTGCAAGGAACAGCCCTTATTCAACAATGGCAAACTTCAATGTGAGCTAGGAAAGTACCATCCTGCCCATCTGTCAGATGGGAGGCAGGAAATACACAGAGAAGCAGGGCTGATTTTCCTGACTTACACAAATTCATTCACAATTCTCCTTGGCTCATGAAAAGACAGCATCTTTATACTCACGTTTCTTGATTCATGACACCAAAAAGAATGGCAAATTCAGTCCCTATTTGAAAACCACCGGTTCTGGGTTATAAAAGGTTACTGATCAAAATGTACAAAGTTCCAAAAGGAAGGCAGCAAGCAAGTGGATCCAGCAGCAACTGCCATGTGTCTTGTAAATACATTCTGTAACCGGCACAGTAGGACTGATGATATTATAATACTGACAGCCAAAATAACCATCTACCCAGGACAAATAGCAAATTCTGAACTGTGAAATTTTTTAAGCATTTCTTCTGGAAATGTGAAAATCAAAAGGAAATTGAAAAAAGATCAATAAGAAATCTTTTAAAGTTGCCCTTGATTAAGCCATTTTTCTATCATCTAACTAGTCACTTTCCTGAGCATCCTAAGAATGCGCTCAGGTTTTGTGGTAGGTTTATCACTTTGCTATTGTCACTGCCCTGGAATTATTGTCCCTCTTAAAAATCTCTTCTCCCATGCAGTAATTTCACCTTTCAACATCCAGTCACTGAATTTTGTTATCATTTTGCCTTTTGCCATCAAATTTCCATCAGTAAGAAATTGTGTTTTCCTGAAGAGCTAATTAATATTCTATTTAATCAGTAATACTCGTTTTGTAGAATGTATTCTGTTAGATTCTTCTATTATTCTTCTCATAACATTCCAGTCAGATTTCAGCATCCCTCTTAAAATATTTCCAGCAAAATTGGACAATCTATCCCCCACAACTGTTGCACTCATCCCTAACTCAGAGGAACTCTCAAACTCTTTAGAACATTAGCCATTCTACCTACAGGTTTGCTATCAGAACTAATACTCATCTGATGATTCAGTATGACTCCCAAACTCTCCTTAGAATCTTGAGGTGTCAGGGCATGCCTTAATCTGAGGAATTTCATCCTCCCTAAACACACAGCCCTGCTTTTGTTAACATTCTTACATGTGTGAGCCTTAACAAAAAGAAATAAGATTCACTTTCTTACAGCTACAAAGCACATATAGAGCAGTTTGTTACTTCTGCATTGCAGAGGGCCACAGGAAAGGTCCATTTGCCATGTTAAGACATTATTGTCAGTGAAAAAACATGAAACACTGCTAAGAAAGAGCCTTCATGATGGCAGAAGTGCGAAGGAAAATAGAAATCTCAGCTAGTCCTACATAAGGCTTTGTTATTGATATAAGCCTTGTGAACCAGGGTTTGAAAGGAGAAAGCCCAAAAGCCTTTTACAAATCTAACTCTTGTCATTGAACAGATTGGAGGCAGAAGCCATCAGAGACTCTCTGTAAACGTCTGAAGTGCTGAAACTTACCCAGGCATACTTAATAATTTAGCCTATTGTTCCAGAATGCATGACAGATCTGAAACTTTATTAATCATCCCACATACACATGGAAAGAGAGAGCACCTTGTTCATAAATTATTGTAAAACTTTTCGTTGCCCAGGAGGATCCAATTATTTTGAATGATTAAGTGACAAAATCATTAAATAATCAAAGCTGTACAAACCAAAGCATTAAACCAATTCCTATCCCACCTTTGTTTCTGGAACTGAGAGTATCTAGATAATAAACTGAAAATTAGAGAGATTAGACATTGTTCTCAGTAGCTAGGAGTGTTCCTGCAAATCAGGCAAAAGTTTGTTGGCTAAAAAATCAAATGTTCAGGAAAAATAAGGAAATTAAAGTTATAACTAGATTTAAAAAATACAACTAAAATGATAATGTAGGAAAATAAATTGTAGGATCTAACTATTTTAGAATTCATCGACAGGATGCAAATAGCATTAAAAGGGGTAGGGGGGAAATGGAACAGAAGAAGAATTCCAAGATGTTGTTTTAGCACAGGAGGGTTTGTGTCACCTTCTAGCCTTTTATATAAAATGTTTTTGACAAGCTCTACTACAGATAGATTTTTACCTCCAAGAATTAGAAGATCACAAGTGAATAAGTAAATTCAAAAAAAGTTAGAGAATTTATAGTAATTTTCTGCAAGAGAAACAAGAAAAATCAACAGTCAGGATGTTTTTTCTGATTGAAGTCTCTATGTAACCAGGACAGAATCCCACTTGCTTGAGTCATGCTCATGATCTTTCAAAGTCTGACCTATACACCACTTATTGTATTATGCATGTTGTTTTCACAACTGGCATTTAAACTTCACAAACTCAAAGATGGTTCTATACTACAAGCATTATACACAACAAAACCAAAAGGATCAATATGTAAAAAAACATTTTCAAAATGTCTTATGAGCACTTAGAGCTGCTCTGTGGATTTCATAACTGCTCGTTAGGGACAATTAAATGGGGAGAGTCAAGCTGTGGTCAGTTTTACACAGCCTATCAGTGCAGATGGTGCACACTGGGAGCTGTCCCCTGGACCTTCTTCATCAAATACTGACAGAGGTAGGCAGATTTGCTCAGGGTTTATGAGATTAATGTAGGACAGGAGAAAGATTGAGGATTAGCATAATGTCTAGCTGGAGTAGGAGGAGGTGGAAGGGACTGAGGTTCTCACGAGGTTTTTTTGGAAAGCAGGCGTTATCAGTTTGGAGAAAGTGCAAGCCAGAGGTATTGCAGGACCAGCCAGGACCTGAGGTATTGCAGTCAGTTCTGCTGAAGGTATCATAACAGTAAGGCAATTAAGGAAAAAGGCTGCTGTCAAAGGAATAAGGATTTGGAGGAAGAGTTACTTTGAAGCCCTTAGTGGGAGCCACCAAAGAGACCCATTCCACTGCCAACACTGCCAATTCTAATTGCTAATTTGTATATGGTAGCACACAGCTGCAGTGTGAGATCAGCCCTGGAAAACCCCATTAGCACCAGTACAGGACACTCACACAGCTCTGAAATGTGGATTAAATTTCTAATTCAAACCCCAAGAACAGGTTTCTTAATGTCTTGTAACTGCATCAGCTGTATGTCTGACAATGCAGCGAGATCCATTTGGCAGCAGGCTATTATAATAGTCAGTGAAATGAGAAATTACCTGACAAGCCCCTTTTCCAGATTAACACAATGCACCAAACCCTTTTCAAATAGTCATTTCACCTACAAGCTATACACAATGGATTTCCAAATTTTCAAAGATTTTGTTGAAATAGGTTATTAAAATAGTATTTAACTCCAGCCTTTGCAGGCCATCAGTCTCTAAGGGCATTTGGGCAGTGAGAAATCTGTAAAGACCGTAATGGCTCTCCAAACCAACTATAGGTCCTACTTGCCAGGATGCAGAGACATTTGCAAAGACACTCTTCAGAAATTATATCTAATGAAGCAGTGCCATCACATGCAGATTAGCTTGGCGCTCCTTAAGTCACTGGGTAAAGAGCCCATTCACATCTTAAGAAGATATGACCAGAAAATAACTTTCAAAATATTCTTTCATACAACCAGATTATCCTTTGCATTCACAAATGGTAATAAGATATTAGCCTTTGACCTGATGAAAGTGTTTCAAAGGCCTATTCACCTACGGGGTGGTGGAGAAAAGGAAAAAAGAAAGATTCTACACATTGTGTTACATAGTCTGTAAAGGTAAATTTACATTTAATAGCTTATTTTAACAAACAGTTTACCACTTTTCCTTTCTTCCCACTTGTCCCTCCTCTTCCACTGCTCTTTCCTCCTCTGCATTTTCCAATAGCCACAGTTTCACCTTCTATCCTCTCTCTTTACCACTCTTTACCACAATGAGTACCATCCAACTCTCTTTACCACAATGAGTACAATTTTGGCACTCATCAGGCTTCCCTGGGCAATGATCTGACTCATCAGCACAGCGATAACCACCTTTTAGCTTGGTTAGTTCTCAGCCAGCTTAGTGAGGAGATTCAAGGAGCAGACAGCCACATTACCTGTGGGAATATGGTACATAGAGACAGAATCAGGATGTCTTCCTTCAGCTCCACAGAGCCTTTCAAATTTCTTACAAAATTTGACCATGAGCAAATACCAAGCAAAGAGCAGAATATCACTAAGAGGATCCAGTTCAGATTCAGGTGAAAATAAGGACAATAATATCTTTCTGATTAGAAAATGTAGCTATGAAACAGGTCTGAAATCCTGACAATCTAAACAAAACTTCCACAAAAAATAAGGAAACTGTACCATACCACATTTTTTGCTCCTAGTTAATAATCACCACTCTAAGTTAAAGGGTTAAGTAAATGTACAGTGCTGTGTGAAGCAACAGTGAAATATTTGAATCTGTTGAAAAATAAGTGTTGGTGACATACTGTCACAGGCATGCGGATGACTCCAGGTTCAGCTGCTCGGCTGCCCCGCCTGGCACAGCCGGCGGCAGCTGCCAGAGCCCCGTGTTATTGAGGTGACCTCCCTGGCACCGGCAACGAGCAGGGGACAGCTGACATTAACAGTCTGAGTGACTGACAAGCTGAGAGTTTTTCCTCAGTCACTGCTTCCAAATAACAAACTCCTCAGCAAAAAACAACAGGCTGAAGAAACTAGGCCTGTATTTGCAACACTCATCATCTGACGTAAATAATCTTATCATCTCTGCTAACAATAAAGTTTTACATAATCTTATCATGTTTCTTTTTTCCATTAACACTTGGAAAGGGTTACGCAAAACAAATTGTATGTGGGATATTTTCTGCCCACCCACAGCGGGGGATACTTAATATCTGGAAGCACAGGAAGGATTGCCAGAGTCTGAAGTCATCATGTTTTCACAGCAGTTTCAGGCTTCAGATAAATAGCTAAGCACACATGCTTCTCATACGTGTCAACATGAGATCTCTCATGGTCCCTGGACCACTCAGTAAGGTAAGCCTGAGGGCTGCAAGGTGGCTGAGCTCTCTCTCTGCTGCCAGAAGTCACATTTCCTACATCTTTCCTCTCTTGCTGCTTGTCTCCTGATCAGAATTAGAGCTGTATTGACCCTATTCAGCTCACTGACATAGTGGATATTCATGGATTTGGGGATTGAGGTTTGTTTTCAAGTTTTCTTCTTAATTACTTTCCTGACAGACTAGCAAATGCAATTGCTTCACAGATCAATCAGATGAAGGGAAGTGACAGGAAAATGTGGCTGGAAGTGTGGGAGGAGAAAGCAGTAACTCCTCTTTGCTCTGCTGGGAGCTATCAGATAACGTTCATCCCATCTTGCAGAAGGTCTGAGCTCCAGGGCTACAGGCACAGACTCGTCAGGCAGCTTCTCAAAGGAGCAGCATGTGAGCTCTGCCTATGCCTCAGGAGAAGGGAGCAGCTGACGTCACCCACACGGCTTCTCCATGGCTTCACCACCTCCCTGGTGAAGTCTTGTCCCTGCCTCTTCTACACCACACCCTCCCCAGCTCCAGCTGCAAAAAGAGCTTTTCTCATCCGGAATTACTACTTCAGCTCATCTTCTAGAACAAATTGTCTGTACTTTTAAGGTTTTCAGCAGCAGCACTCGGTACAGTGGCACTGGTACACCTGGCACTAAATGTTCACAAAAATTTTGCTCTGCCATCCTACTGAAGTCTCTTAGGTCCAAACACCACAACTGTCCTCATTGTGCTTTCCCCGTAAAATAAGAATCAGAAGAATACGAGATGTAGTTTCCTCATTATGGGCAGCAGAGTACCTGTTTGGGTTTTGTTGCTTTTTTCAGGATTTGGCCCTGGTTATGGAGTGGTTTGTTTTCACTTAATAAAACATGACCAAACTATGCAATAACTAACGATGGTTCTCAGAGCCCTGCTAAAAATTCCCCACACAGTTGGCTGGGTAGGATTTAAAACTCTGCCCTATTCTTAGAAGTGCATATCTGCAGCAGTTGGAAAATGCTAGGTTGCAAGCAATGCGTTCCACAACATGTTTAAGGCACCCATTCTGAGTATTTCAGATTCTGTGAATTTGTTTCAGTTTACATTTAAAAAACAAAACAAACAAAAAAAGCCTGAAAAAACTCCCCAAACCACCACAAAACAAACACAGTCCTGAACACATTCTATTAAGAGAACACATTCTATTAAGAGTCTCACGTTTGATATCACCACAGTAATTACACTTAAACTATTCACTGAAGTGGGATTTTTAGATGAGACACAACAGAATGTTAAAGGTGCTTTGGAAAGCCTCCCACATCCAGAAGTTCATAAAATACACAAGACTAAGATCAGACAAGTCTGGGAATATGAAAAATGCTACACAAAACATTGTTAACTGATTAAAAAATAATCGGTATACTTCAACCAAGTTCACTGTGTGATTTTAGAAAATAGGGGCAGGACGGTCCATTTTTAGCACAATAGCACTTTTAGCTGGGTTTAACTGTGTCTTATCAACATAAGATAGACCCCTACCACAGAAGAGACACCTAAGCCTGTGCTGCATTCTAAAACTTCTCCATAGCATTGAAAGATGGCTGAGCAGCAGATGTACCATAAAATAAAAAATCGATGTGTTAAAGAAACCTGATGATAATGCCAAATAGCTGGGTTTTTAGTTTGAGTTTAAAGAAGTAATATATTTATAGTTATGAATAGCAACAGGAAGGGAGTTGTACCAGCTGAAACATAATAGTCCAAGGCTTTTCCTCCCAGAGATTTAGGGTGTGTATCTACTCAAACAAGTAAATGAGGTAGAATTTAGCTTCATAAAACTGTATAAATATGAGATATTTGGATATTGTTTTGCTTCAGTGAGAGGACCCAAGAAATTCATTCTGTTAAAAGACCTGTGTAGTAGGGCATTACTTCTCCAAAATTGGCCTTCAAAGCAAAAATTAAGCCCTGCTGAGAGCTGGCAGATGTTTTGCTGTAAACTTTCTCTAAGATCCTAAAATTTATACATTTTTAATAATTTCAAGTGTATCATTTCATGGAGGGATGTGAGCCTTATTTAGATTTTCAAATTTCTATTTCTTGCTGGGTTTTTTCCACCTGTAAAATGCAAAACTGTGGTTCTAGCTGGAGAAGAGATTGTCTCTCAATCAGCTGAGGCACCCTCGATAACAGACTTTTGGGCCAATTGACAGGATGGCTGCAGTAAACATTTCTGTTGAGACCTTCAATGACATTTATCTCCTCCCTATTCCTGCTGTCAGAGTCAAGGCTACATGTAGACAAATGCACAGGGGCAGTACACTTGCTCACTGTGAGAATGTAGAATTCCTTTTTGTACTGAGTCCAAAACTCCATTTTCGTGTTTCAAGCACATTTACCAAATGCAGCTCATCACAAAGAAAAATTATCAAACTAGTTAATATGAACAAAATGTGAATTCATGAACTCAGTAACCACTCTTTACAGAAAGTGTAGGCTAGGTTTTCAGCTGATAACAATCTAACCAACTCCATTAACTTCAAACTCACTTTTTGAAAAAGTGAAAGCTTCTTTCTCCTTACCTTTAATGCAATGTTTCTTCTCAGAGGCAATTGTTTGCTACCACAATAATCTATATCTCACTGTACTTTAGGCTAGCTATTTGTTTCAAATGAAATCCCAGTACAATGAGCAAGAGTAGAACTGAGGCTGATATTGTATGCAGAGTATAACCAAGGAAAGCCAGTACAGTTTGGAAGACCATTCCAGGACTCAGACATTGCTCCAGAAATGAACAACAGAACTTGCATTTTCAGCTGTGAAAGTGCTTCTATGCTCCTTCTAGATTTTGGTTCATGATATTGCATTCTTCTAAATTAGCACCCCCTTTTCTGTAAGACTTCATAATGGAACTCTCTCATCTTGTGCTGCAAATTTGCATTATTATTCCTAAATGAGGTATACAGTGCAAAAGGGAAACAAACAAAGAAATAAGTGAAGCCAAAAAAAAAAAAAAATCCAACTCATTATATGATACACAAACATTTTCTGTATCACTCAAGCAATCTATTCTACCAAAAGAAAAAAACTTTTTCTTAAAGTTGCAGAATAGGTAGACAGTTTCCTGTGGATATATTCCTGGCAGGCAAATTCTGAGAAACTTTGTTCCAAGAATCCTGTGGGCTGAAAACACAGCTGTTCAGATTCACTGCTCTAACCTTTACTCCATGGATACTCCTACTGGTAAGGCAGGCTTACCGGGCAGACAAAATGACAGCTGGTCCATTTCTTCTCTTGCACATAAATCCCATTGAGAATAGGATTAAGATAACTGGAAAACAACCTATTGACTGAACAACAAATCCTTCCTAACAAGGGGATATATATGATTCAAACAATTTAAAATATTTAAAGTCGGTTTTAAATACTTTCCTAATAATTGTCACCTAAAAACAGAAGCAACATTCTAGAAACCTTCAGGTTACCTCAGCTTACTGGTTTAGATTATGGAAAGACATGATAAATACTTTTCCAGTCTGTAACTATATAAGATCCACAAGTAGGGTTCTTAAAACACTTACAAAATTTTCAAGCATAACTTTAGGACAATATTTTATATTGTCCTAAAAAGATCCTAAAAGTTCTAAGCAATGCAAACCCATTGATTTTCATTTGATCTTAAAATACAGATCTAATTCCTCCACCCACTGAGTGTAGATCCCATTTATTTCACAGTACAGATTCTGGCCCAAAACAGACATCTTTACTTTTGATGTAATCCATTGCTGCTTAAAATATTTTTTCAACATTCTGAAGTCCATCTACACACTTAAAATTTAAGATAAACTTCACAGAGGACAAAGGTAAAATAAGTTGGTTTCAGTTTTTTTTTTTAATGTTTGGTAAGGTGCTATACTAACTTATGAAAGCTTAAACAGAAAGACTCTCTCTATTGGCTTCTGCAGCAACAATATCTTTATTTTCACAATTCATTGAATTTATTCTCTTATCCATAAGCCAAATTTATTTAAACTCCCATATAATCTGTCTCTTGATACACCTCAATATACTTGCCTTTGAACTTTGCATTTACTTTAATATTGTAATTTTTAAAATTTCAGATGCTGAACAAACAAAGCATATACTAATATTTTAAAAATAGAAATTACTCTTCACTGGAGATTAAAAATGGGGTCTTTGCAAGTTTGAACAAAACCTCAGGGTGGATCAGAGTATAAAGAAAACATTAATGAATTCTTAATCCCCAGTGCAGAGGGGGGAAATCTGCTCATGTATACAGTGGAGTGATGACATACTAGAAAGGAGGAAATTGAAATTAAATATTGGTTTCTATTGAATTATAAGGCTGCAATTTCACCATCAAGTGTTCAATTCTGTAGCATCTTATAATTTGCTAATAATGAGCTTGATTTGCCATTAAGCTTCAGGTCACTGTACCAACATGTAAAATAAACCCTGTCACCAAATCCTGCTGAGTTGAGTCATGTCAGTGAATTAGCAGGAAAAAACCCAAACATGCTGACTGACTCTTCTGCTGGTGTCCTTACAAAGACTTAAGTTACATGATACTGAAGGTAACAAAGGGTTTTCAGATTCACATTACACCTTTATGCTGTTTGATTTGCTTAGAATTTTTTCCACAACTGGATTTTACTAAGGCGGTTCCACTTGTTCTGCAAGTTTCCTAGATTGATTTTGGACAGCTGACTCTCACTCAGGTAAATGGAAAGGTCAAAATGTGCACCATCCCTTAAGGCACAGAATGCTGTTTTCAGCAGAAGTCTGCAGCAAGTCAACTGAATAAAAACTCAGCCTGAGATCCACCAGCATTTTAGACTCATCTCAGTAACACTGCAGTGATGATCCTGAAATCCTTACTTAGGCAAAGCTTCCCCTGAGTCCCAGATAGCTGACCAGTAATTGCACAGATTAACACTTGCATTTAATGAAAGACTTGATTGCTTAAAGTTTATCTTACTTCAGGTTAGCAGTTCTAAAACTCTTCCAGCTATGAATACAGCTTTTCTAAAAATTTCATCTACAAAACTAAATTGAAACAGCCATCTCAAAAAAAACTCTATGCAATCTGCAATGCTAATATTACAACAGGTTAAAACATACTGGTGAAATAAGATAAAGAAGTTAAATAATAAACTTTTTTCATTTAAATAAATTTAATAAGTTTAGAATATCTCTTTATCACCAGAATCATAGAAAAAGAAAGATAAATAGAACATAATAAAAGTTTACTTCAAGCATGGTCCTGTAAGAGTCTGTTTTGGGCATTTAACAGTTAAAGAAGCAGTGGCACGCTAACCGAGCACATTAAAACAAAGAGTTGGCAGCTCCTGAAGGAAAAGAGCTTGTGCTCCACTGTTCCAACTTGTCAGTCAACTCATGCCAGCACTCTCCCTGTCTGCCTCTTCTCCACACCCTCATTACATGTGTCTGTCTGGACTGATCTGCTCATCTGTTCAGGGACTCTTCTGACAAGTCAAAAATTCTGCCTCTTTCTGCTCTGGAATTGGATCAAACCACCTCGGCTTTTTTTCTTTTTTTTTTTTTTTTTTTTTTTTTTTTTTTTTTTTTTTTTGTAGCCCCACCAGGAGGCTTTTTGCTTATGGTCTCATTCTGTTTGCCTTCACTACTTGTCTGTTTTTGATTTGTAGAATGGAGGAAGCCGAATTGCTGAAAGAAAGATTCCAGGCCATAACAGTAAGTACTCATGGTTATAATTCACTATTAAAAAAAAAAAAAAACGGCTTAGAAGTAATATTAGTAATGAGCTGCTGTGTGTTTGCTGAATAATGATTTAGCTCAGGACAGAAAAGGAAAAGACTTCATTAAGACTTTAATGTTTGAAATTGTTACTTAATAATTCTAGTTTATAAGATATTGCTTTAAGACAGCTGAGTTGACTGTAGTGACTTTATTATGGGTTGTATTGGTTGCACTGCATCTTAAAATTAAATTCAAAGCAGTGAAAGTATGTGTCCAAATCACTACTGGACAGTCTAAAGCACACATTACAGAATGTTTGCCTGAAGGTCAGAAGGCAGCTAGAGAATTCCAGAACAAATCAATTTTCACATTTCACAATGTGAGATTAGAGATTTTTCATTTGTACTGTGGAATTAAATACAATTCCTGAATTATTAATGATCTGTCATAAGTATTGCTGTCTGAAAAGTAAAAAAGGACAGGCTTGGATTAAGCAAATTCCTCCTGTCAGTTTTCAGAGGACAGACTCAGTGAAGTTTATGCTGGAGACATTAGAAAACATTTTCAGTTTCTCTTCTAAGGGGAAATCTGAGTGATGGTTTCTAGTGTGTAAAAGGAACAACTAAACTATTTTTAAAGTAATGAAACCTGATGCTATAAAAATGGGCTGAAGCTAAATCCTCCTCTGAGTTGATCTACACCTGAGTGTATTCAGTTACAAAAGACTTAAACTGATACAAAACGTGGCCCTTTGAGATAAAAGGAAACCTCCGGAAGGATCACTCCCTCTTCTCAGTTAATAATAAATAATGGAAACAAAGGTATTTGCCACAGTCCTAACATGACAGATTAGTTGTGAAACACAACTAGCAGAATAAATGGTGGTCAGAATTAAAAAATACCTTATTGGAATCAAAATAAATGTAAGGCATAAATGGAAATTTATGGGAATCTAACAGGTTGGGTTTTAATTCAGTTGAGTTTTAATTATGGCACTTGATAAGAGCCAACAGGACCATTTACTGTATTTACTTGAGACCTGACACAAGCCCACAATAAGGTAATTTGAAATGTTTTAGAGGGTTTAGAATACATTTGTTTGTTTAACTGCAATGTTGCCTGAACCAGGGTCATAACCTGAACTTTGTCTCTAGTGTATGGGCTCAAAAGATAACAGTTTTGGCACTCCAGAGAAGTCCAGGCCTCACAATGTGTTATGCTCCCTGGGTTCCAGGGGCAGGAATGGGGCAGCACTCTTGGCTGATGAGGACTCCTGTGAACATACTGAGGCTGGCGTCCTCCAGCTGCAGCTTTGTTTCCAAATGAATACTTTTAAAGGGCTTTTTAAAGAAACTGGGGTAGCTTCCAGTGTCTTGCATTAGAAGAAATCAGAAATAATTTTTGGGTTCTGCCTATGACTTCATTTATTACACTTAATGTGTAAAGGAGCAACGTGCTCTCTGCTTTCATCAATCCAGAGTGTTCACTTGAAACATGTGGAGTGTGATGACTGCAGAAACAAAGTAACCTGAGAAAGGGGAAGTTATCAGCCCCAACAACCTGCACTAGGAGTTGTCCAGGGAAACAACACCCTGCAGTTACAATGGCAAGCTCCTCCATGGCTCTGGGGGGGGTTGGCTCGAGTAAAGTACCTGGGAGTTTCAAGTGCTGCCTTCCAGATGTTTGCTGTACAGGATCTAGCAGGATAGCAAGGGGCACTCCAGCAGGCAACAACTGCACCTGCACTGAAACATCGGTTTCTGTTGTTAAATACCTGTCTCCTTGACAGCAACACAACCAGTAAGAGTTTTCAAAGTCTTCTGCAAATCTTTTCTCCTTATAACAAACAAAAAAGAAAATATTATTATTGGTTTTGTTCATTTGATGCTCCCATGTCTCTGAAAAGGAAACCTTTTCCTTTGTTATGTAGCTACTACCTGCTGCTGGTGTATCTAGAATATAAAAGCAAAAAATAAAATGCCTTCATTTTGTTAGAAATGCTTTCATACCTTAAGATATGAAAGCTTTAATACTTTTGATGCTTAACGGGTTTTAATGTCTGGAAAATTACAAGAAAATAAAAATACAGTAGTTAAAACATTAGCTACTTCATGGAATTTGACAGTATGTGGCATTTGCCAGGGGACCAAGACCACCATCTTTGGCACCACTGTAGAACTGTGACACAAACTAATGGACTTGGCAGACAAGATATTTCACAAGACACTGCCCTGTGGATGCCATTGCTTTTCTTTCAGACAGATCCAGTCTAGAACAAAATTCATTTCTGTGACAAAAGTCAGTAAAGAGTCCCACATGTTTCAGTAGGAGTGAAAATTGACACCAAGTCTTACCTTGCATTGATGCACAACAGAAAGGAATTGCTGAAGGTGCTGTGCCATAAAAAGCAAATCCTGCTCACATTAACAAGAGCCCAGTAAGAGAGGATTCAAGGACTTCTGCCTGCAACATGATCATCTGCAGGGGCAGAGCATGAGGTTTAATACAATCATGGCTCCCTTAGCTATGCAGGAATAAACATTTATTCCTTCAGATGTACAGTCAAAGCTTCTTAAAGCAAGACATGATGTGCAGACAAGGCATAGCAGAATGCATGGTAAAAAAGTGTTCTAACAGGTTTTTAAAGTTATTTTGGCACACAAGGTTCAAAAAGATTCCTCATACTTCTTAGCTTATGGAATTAGACTAAAATAAATAAATATATAGACTAGACATATAAAAGACAATTTATATCAGCTGATTTAATCTGGATAACTGTATAACAGCTATTTAATACCTACCAGTGAAATTATATCATGCTAGAACACCAGAGGGTACAAGAAGAAAACTTTTAGAGAAAAAACATTGGACATAAAAGAAATATGGACCTCTGGAGAAAAAAAAAACAAACCACAGGCAAAATTTTCTTTACTGAATCGGTTCCTTATTATACAGTTAGTTTAAAATACACTAATTTATGCCTTCATACTCAGGTTTCTTTCTATACAGTAGTTTATGTACAAATACTCATTTCAGACTGCCCAAACTCTTATTACATCATCACTGGTACAAAAAGAATACTCAAATTTACTTAAAATATTTTTTTAATAGTATAAACCAAGTAAAAGTTCATTCTCTGGCTAAGAATCTTATCTAGAACTTCAGTAAAAACAAAAAGAATTTTCCTTAGAATTGTAATAATCTGTCAAGACAAGCTCTTGTCTAACACTGCTCATCTAATGATGGGTTATTTAAAGGCCATTTATACCATGAGGTCAGGAATATTTCCTAAGTAAGAAAAGTGTGAAGATCAGACACCAGATACTCTGTCTTCAAAATCAGGTCTGGCTAAGAAAAATCCAGCATAGCAGCTTTTGGATAAAGACTCACACAAGGGTCATTGCAGAAAAAATACATATTGTAGTGATCCTAAATCTGTAACTTTGTTAATTGTATTAAGGAGCTTTGGCAAAACACAAAACCACTGCAGAGATAAAAATAGCATGTATTTTGAGGACAGAGCCCCACCTGTTCTGCTTGGAGTATTAAAAAGGCAGACTAACACCACCAAGGAAAAATTGTAAAGGGTTTATAAATAAATGCTATACTTTGCAGACTGTGAGAGATCAGTGTTTTGTTCACCTATGAAATCACAGCACAGTACCAGTAGTATCCTGACCAGCCTGTATCCTGCCCTTGGTCCCCACAAACCTTGGTGGCTTCTTCCACTTCCTATCCTGTCCTTCAGAAAAGCATCCTTAGAGCCTGTGGCCCCACTGCTAATTTCTCATTTCCAGTAACAGTGCAGTGATTCAGCCAGGCACACCACGGCTCTTCCTGTTTCCACATCCCAGATCCCAGGGAAATGGTGAACAACTCCCAGCCTTATGTCCAGCACTTCCTTACTGACTTTCTCCAGTCCTTACATACAGCTGGTTCCACAGGTGGGCTGAAAGGGCGAGGCTCTTCCTCTGTTTGTGAAGAAGTTAACCCCTTCCTAAACCATACTTGTCTAAAAGCAGACTCTCTATTAAAAAGCTACCACTTTTTTAACAGAGCCAGGCTGTTCTAATTTAAAGGAAAGAAGGATTAGCCTCCATTCAACAAACGTTTCTGCACAGGACAACAGAAGATGCCATTTACTCCCCCAAAATGTATAAAGAAATAAGTACAAATATTTCTTGATTGGCATATGGCAACGTGCCATGCCCAACAACAGAATTTTACAGCATTAAGACTGACCAAGACAATAGCCCATTAATACACCTTACACCTTATTAAAGTTACTTTCCTTTGGCATGACTTCTTTCCCCCTGGCTGCTGAGGACACAAGGTACTAAATCAGTGTTTGGCATCACACAGAGGAACCACAAGGTTACTTCATGTGACAGTGCTATCCAAAAACAGGAGAGGCTCAAGCATTGCCAGTGTTCAGGCACTGTTCACCCATTTCCTTTTTTCTCTATTCTGTAATAAAAAGGATTAAGGTGGCACGAGGATAGACCAGCACTACACGAGATTTATCCTTCTAAAGATCAGCAGTCACAAAAACAGTCTGAGCACAAGCAAAAATTTTCTTTATAAATTGAGAAAACACTACATATGAAGTATATTATATTCTTCTTTTCTCATCTTTATCATTGACTAACAAAATAAAATTCTAAGTCTTTGTTTATTCCTGTTTATTTCAGCTATTAGCCACAAGATACATAAACTCAGTCAGTGCTGGATTCACTGACAGCCCATTTCATCTAGTCATGTATCACAGCTGCTAGGTGCAGACCATGCAGACTCTTTCCTCTCCTAAATGATGCGTGGGAGGCCTTAGGAATTTTGGTCAGGACCAAAATTTTGGTCAGACATTTTTAGTCTCACTGCATGTACAATTTTGCTCAACTGTACTTTCTTCCTGTTTTTGATCCCTACCATTCCCAAGACTAAATAATTTTACATCATCCCTCCTCTGTGGTCATTAACACATTTAAGTGTACTTTGGAGAAAGAGTGGTGGAAATCATACCTGTGTAGGATCAAGTTATTGCTGAAAAGAATTATGCACTGCCTAAGCACCACATAAGCTTTATAATAAGGCTTTATTTGCATGGATTGATTTCACCCTACTGAACAACACTTACATAATAATTTTATTAACAAGTAATTTCTCTAAACAAAGTTTTATTGTTCTTAATTTGTAGGACAAAAGAAAACTGCAAGAAGAAATTACACAGAAACGTCTAAAAGTAGAAGAGGAAAAAATGAAACACCAACATTTAAAGGTAAGTAAAGTGTTAGATTTATGTAACTAGAGATAGCTTCAAGTCATACAGCATGAATAAAGGTTGGGGATTTTGGAATGCAAATCTTCATGCATTTAAGTCATGCTTTTACTGTCAAATTTTCACAGCTTTGTGGAGTCTTGCCAGGACTCCATTTGACTTTAATAAGCATCACTCTTTGAAAAAAATTACACCAAGGAGCTAAAGTTACTTGATCACTTACATGGCATAAAATGAGATCATAACCAGGAAAAACTCACAGATGAAAATCAAGCCTCACATTTCAGACTGGGTGTGTTCACTCTCTAGTCCCACAACAGCAATCCCACTTGGTACAGGGTGCAGCAAAATGATAAGGTTTAATTGCATTTTTTTCCTAGAATAAAAACACCATATTTATTTGGCTGTAGGCTTTTGTCAGCTTGTTTAATTATTCTTTAATAAAATAATGCAGTTTCTTTGTATATTCAAAAAAAAGTATAAATGCCACAAATATTGTTCTCAAATATGGCCCAGTAAACTCAGGATTACAAAGTCCAAAGGTATGAGAAATCTACAGATCCCTCTGCAGAGAACTGAAATTGCAGTGATGTCTACCCAACACCACTATTCTTAAAATGTTCATAGCAGTTTGGCAGTGCATGTCATTTAGAGAGATGAGACAAAATCTATGCTTCTAGAAATATGCAAGACTTGGTATTTTACATATTCTTTTCATTATGTGAGCAGATAAACAGTCTCAAGAAAGATATATTGAATCTAACACCAGGAGCGTGGTGCGTCTCCTCCAGCGAATGTGAGAGAAGCATATTTAAAACACTCCTCTTCAAAACAGACACCAGACCCTGAGTTTCATCCACCCTTTTCTTTTTTGTCAAGCCAAAAGAATGAAAAGCCACTATAAACTAGTTCACTGGGCCAGGCAAGCCAACCCACAGCTATGCCCAGGTTTTATTGGAAGCTAGTTACTCCAAGGACAGGCTTGGCCCTTTGTGGAACATCTTGTCTAAAAGGGAGGGGGATATCTTTTCCAAGTCCTGTAACCTTTGAGTAGCAAACATGTGATTCTTCCATCATGGTACATGGCTACATCGAGTACTGAAAGTTTTATTTCAAGTTTCCATGTCTATAAATCCAGATGACTCTTTTGCCCTTCTTTATAGAGGGATAAACTGATCTGTTGTAGACAACTAGCTAATCCTCACTACTGCTGTGTGCAGACAGAGCCCTAGGGCAGTTTCCTTACCGACTTAGGACATGTTCATAGCTAAAATTAATAGGTTCAGTGGAGTTTTAAAAGTTAAGAAAGCAAAAACCAACCTCGCACTTATTCTGAAAAAATTTTATGGAGTTTTTAGAGAGGCTAAAACACTCCTGGAAAAATACTACTGAAACGGTTTTACTTTGGAAGAGAACAGAGGATGTGAATTCTCTGCCTGTTTTATGAGAAATCGACAGAGATCATACAGAAAAGCTTTTAAATTAAATCAGTCCTATTGCATATACAAAGCAAAACAAGGATCTGTTGAGGAAATTATTCACTTGGAAAAGAAGAATCAAGCAAACATTTAAATATATATTTTAAATATATACTTACATACACACATATGCTGTGTACATACATATCATTCGTTATTTGGAGCACACAAAATGTAGACTTCTTTTTCCAGCTCAGGAATATGACAGGCACCTAATATCAAACACATTAGTAGATTAACATCTTTTGCTTTATATCCCAGAAGTTTTGTCCCTTAACGAACATTCTTGCTTCAGACTAATTCAGGTATTTCAACGAAGTCAAACAACAAAAGGATGCAGTGCATGAATTGCTTTAAAACAGATTTAGACTTCTAAAACATTTAAACACTGCAGTAAATTTTATTAAGGGGTCATTTCCCTACTGATTCAGGCTGATCCCACCCATTTACACACATACCAGCTGTGTGCATGGTGAAATCCAGTTCTCCATGATCTGTTAAGACAACTCACACCTGTCCCCTAGGAAACTATTGCAGGTTAGTAAATCTCAGTGCCAGTGATATTCTTGTTAGATGGATAGCACTATCCTGTTCCTCATTTTGTCCTTCCTATTTATAACCCTTAGCAACAGGTTTAAGATATTCTTGTTAGATGCACTTGTTATTCTTGTTAGCACTATCCTGTTCCTCATTTTGTCCTTCCTATTTATAACCCTTAGCAACAGGTTTATCAAAAGGTTGTTGGTTTGGTTTGGGTTGTTGTTGTTTTTTACTGGAGCTTTTCTTTGGTATGTTTTTGTTTGTTGCCTAAAAAAGGAAGTTTTAGCTTCATTTTTGCAAATAGAAATCCCTGCTCTGGCTTCCCAATTATTTTGTTTGCTGCCTCCAAGTAAACTTGTTACTAGAAATACCTGAGGGATCATGACAGATCTTAGTTATTTGGTAGAAGTGGAGAAGGAGCATTTATTCCCTGCATGTGCGCTTCTCTCAAATGAAGCGGAGGGCATGCAAGCAAATACACCTCTGTGGATAGGGCTTCACAGAACTGCAAGGGGTATTGGGGGCTGCTAGTGTGGGTACAGAAGAAATTTTATCCAGTATTTCTAGATGCTCCAACAACTAATCCTTCCTCCTACCTGGAGTCCTTCTCACTGAAGCAACAAGGGAAAGGACCAGACAGAATTGTTTGAAAAGTGCAGTCAGTACTGATTTGCATGTACTTCCTAAGAGCTTTCACAGTTTAGTTTATTAATTTTCAGGCTTCTGACATGCCTGAACGCCATAAGTGCTCGTCACATACCTCCTCCTTCCAGTAGTTAACAGTCTTGAACTACTTCTTTTTTTTTTTTTTTTTTTTTTTTTTTGGTGGAAAAAATGTGAAAATTTTTTATGACTCCCCAAAACTGTAAGGTAAACTGCCCTACTCCTGGGACAGCAAGACCCACAAACCCAAGACACTTTTGCTTTCCAGTGAAGGATGAATCTCTCAGTGCTAGTCTAGCCTTGTTAAGGATGATAGTGGAGTTATACCTGGAGCACACACTGTAATTTATTCACAGAATCTGCAGGATACTGCATGGAACTTTTGATGTGACCATGAACCACAAAATAAAGTGATTGCTTTCCAGCACTCTGGCCCTTCCCAGGGTTTTATCACATCACAGTGGACAAGTATCCCTTTCCCTTAACACACAGAGCCTAATGCAAAATGAAAGTGCTTTCATGTCTGCTGTAGCACATGCACAGCCTGGTTCTGAGCTAGAGACACTTGGTCATGGAAGCAAATGTTAGAAGAAAAAAACCTGTCAGGCCCAAAGCAGCTGCTCCTGCACTGGCTCGTGCCACTGCCTGGATGGAGCGGACCTGAAAGTATCTTTTATTCAAAGGTTGTTTCCAAACTACACAATGTGTCATTCTTTCAAAAATGGCTCATTAAATGAAAAAGAATACATGACATTTAGTTGGGAGTAGCAGCAAACTGCTCTAGAAACACGCAAAAATAACACTATTGTGCTACACTTGTATTTAGGGAGTTTGTTTTCTTGGCCCTAACCCTAAAATGACAGAAGCTTTTGTTGATTTTAATACATTATATTGGTTTCTGAGGTCTACAGTGCCAGCCCCACTCTAAATCTTACAAGGAATTACCAATTTATTTTTGGAGACATAAGTGCTAGACTAACACTGTTCCAGCCAATATGAAAATGTCACTTTTCTAGAGGCCCTATTTATAATTAAAATCTAAATAGCTTGATAGAAAGGGAATTAATAACTATGTACACTCCAGCTTGAGAATACAATATTTTGTGGTAACTACGATCTAGTGTTTGTGTCAACACCAGGCTACCTATTTACCAGATAATGTAAAAATATCCTATTAAAATCTGCATTTATTTCACTAGAACCTAAAACACAACTGCCAGGTAGTGCTGCAAAGTGATTCTACAGACAGAGCCAAGCCTCAGAACATCAGTTTTTAACAAGATGTCCTAGGATCCAGTGCTGAGAGAGACAGAATACTGTCCTGCAGGCAAAGGCAACTGTAAACATTGCTCTTACATCCTACAAGTAAAAAAATTAAAAGCACCACAGAGTGTCCAGACTTCTCAGCAAGCCTGTTTTAGACACACTTTCTATGACATTATATGTCAAGTGGAAAATTGCTTTTGACTGCAAGGTCCTGCATATGTATTCCTCTGCCAGTTGGGCCTCAGTAATAACCTCATGGAAAGTACACAATTAATAGAAAAGTGCAGGAAGCAACAGTTGAGGTGACTCAACACAGGATGCAGGCAGGGATTCCAACAGCCCCTGCAAGCAGCACTGAGGTTAATGCAGCAGTGCTGGGCACACTGCCTCAAGCAGCTGTAGTCAAAATTCAATGTAATCTGCATCCACATCCTGCAATTAACAAAACTGTGTGGGGGGAGAAAACCAAAAGCTTAATATGGAAACTAGACAGCTCAAGGAATCTAAATTATAACTGGGACATTCATTGTTAATTAGAGACTTTATATGTGTGCTCCTTTTTGCCTGTTGAAAGAGTATTTCTAAAGAGTCCCAAATGCTTCCCCAAGGCAGCAACTGTATTTATACCCCTGAGTTAGACTGAAAGGAGTAAAAAGAGTGCAAGAAAGTTGGCATGGTTTACAAGTTTCAGCCTGCAAATATGAATTTATCTGTAAGAACATTTTTTATTTTACCAGGAGCATTTTTGAGAGCTCTGATGACTTTCAGGTACCACTTTTCCAGTGTAAAGCAGCTGTAGGAAGCAATCAATGCAAACAATGGTATTTTTCAGAATTTGAAAACTCAGCTGAGAGAGATACACTTATCTGTGCACATACAATATGGCTATTTGCAAGCCACCAATGCACAGAAACAACTCCACAGGCACCAACCAGGTCAGGACCTAAATACCTAAGCTCTGGATTGCCCCTGCAACAGCAGCTCTAAATATACAGCAGGTCTGCTGAAACACTAACCAGGCACCACCTGCCCATGCTCCACCTTTCCACTGCCCCTCTTACCCCACACATCTTCACCAGCAGAAATGTGAGTTCACTACCATAAGCACACAAGATCCTTTTAACTTCTAGGGGTACCATTGCATCACTAACTCCCTAGAGATCTCTTACTCCTATATAACCTTATTTACAGAAACTTCTCATCTTTTATACCTCCTTCCAGAAGCTATGCAAAGCCAGGAACCCAGAAATTGGGGCTATTGAAATAAAACTGTTGGGCTTCTCACTGGAGCCTTTCACATGTGTCTGTTGTATGCAAGGTTGTACAACTGGTTTGCTTTACTGAAGACACACAAACCACTGGATGCACTTATCCATATTAATCTGTTATGGATAGCAGCTGACATACTCTACATTTTTGTTGAATGAACTAATAAAATGGGATATTGTTCCTAAAGGTTTTGCTTTTAAGTCCATCTCAAAACACAAAAATTTAGTATTTTTCTTCCAGTGGCACTCTCTGTGGTCAGGTTGCCTTATGCTGGATAGATCACAGTGCTGTGGATGACATCTGTGGCATCAAGACAAATACAGCAAATTGTTAAACACCCTAACTCTTAGCATTCACTTACTTGTCTATTTTTCCCCTTCAGAAAAAGGTCTTGCGAGAAAAATGGCTCTTGGATGGCTTTAGTTCTATGACTCCAAAGGAAGAAGAAGAAATGCAAAAGCAGAATCAGGAGGACCAACAACGGACTCATGAGCTGGAACAAGACATTTTCAGGTAGGGAAGTACCCCTGCCTTGTGTCTGGGTTAAAATGGTCCCATCTTACAATCCTACCTTATTTTGTAAGAGATGAGAATATCAACAAGTGCTAAACACATGCAGAGTAAAGCAATTCTTGTCATGTTTTCTAGTCAGTCAGAATTAGAGAATACAGAATGCAATTTTCCATACTGTAAAATGTAACAAACTGTACAATAACTATATAGCAGAGTATTTGTTTCTCTAATTCCAGATATCCTTTCCATGCTGTATTTGGTAGGTGTAAGCCACAATATATGGGGCTTGCTCTAAGATAGCAACTGTTGAATCAGAACTTTAAAATAACAATAAATTTTGAAAGTTCTCTAGTTCCTCTAGGCCCTGGCACAGCCTTTAATACCTGACTCTCACTGTAACAGCAGTTCAGAACAGTACAGGCTCCCTAGCCCCATCAGTAACACTTATCCTCAGTTTTCTATGAGTTTTGTGCTCAATTTGGTCCCAGAAACCTGCTATAGCAAAGGTCTTTTTTGATCTTTCATTAGAGATGTTTCTACAAATCTCATCACGTGGTGCTTCTCTATCCCACAGGGCTAGAATTTAACTGCAGAGACAGTCTCATGAAAGACTCTTATTTACCACGGACATGGTTCCAGGTGCTTATTAGCCCTTGTTAGCCCTTCTCAAATACCACAGAGCTGTGTACACAGTCAGCTCCTTCCCTGGGTCCAGGCATACTGACTGGCACTACCCCTTAGCACCCACAGAAAAGATTAAATGTTCCTGTGCCTTTAGATTCTGGAAAGTTTCTTCATCCTTTTTCAAGGCTTCTTCCTCTATTTCAATTCAATAGCATTTTCCTCTCTACTTTGCTTCCACTGCCCTCCTACACATGCTCTTGGTAAAACTGTCACCAGGATTACCTCCTCTGGTGATCTCCCATCCTCTTCCCTCCTCACTCCATCTCTGACAATAATTCTCTTGGCTGACAGGTAGCAGCCTAGTGCTACTTTGTCCTATGATTATGGTGACTTCTTGCTCAAAAGCACTTTTCTCTACAGAACATCTTTGCACACACCTCTGTAGGATTCATTGTTGCAGTGGTAGGAGGCAGACAGCAAGCCCTGAAAACACGCCAGGAGGCTGTCATTTTGAAGGCATGCAAGAGGGGCCCATAAGACACTGTGAGTGCCAGAAAAGAACAGCATCTAGGGCTAGAACGGGCTAAGGAGCAACAAGGAAATGGTGCTGAGCAAGCATTTCCCCATCAGACCACTGGAAGTACAGCCCTTCTCTAAGCAGTGAGAGGAAAGATTAGATTCTAAGTCCTGCTGACTGTGAGCAAAGCCTGAGCTAAGAATTTAGGAAGGTTTATTCACATTTTTTACTATAAATTAAATTTCCTACCACTCCCTAATAAATGTTTAGCAAGGGCTAAAAAAAACATCCACATTGCCTTCTAAATAGCATTACATCTTGTTTATATACACCCAGGCCCATTTCAAACCAGCCAGCAGTGATACAGAAACCTAGGAATAAAGTCCACTAATAAATATAAAATATGCATCATACAGTTCTTGCACAGTGCTTTTGCTACACCACAGTTATCACCAAAGCTAACAAAAGACTGTCTGACCTTTGACCTGCCCTGTAAATCAAACATTGCTAAACTGATCATGTGGACATAGCATACAGTAGAAATAAACTGAGAGGCTCAGTAGAATTCTTTCTTCTAAACATATGACTATTAAAACTCACTTGATTTGGAGATATTCAGTTCACTCTATTGATTATTCTGTGTGTGTTTTGTCTTCAGTTAAAAAAATTATGGATCACTTCAAAGACTCTTTGATTACCCTTAGACATGCCTTTTTTTCTTCTTTCTGCTGAAAGGATTATTGCAATTGTTGGCAAATTATTTACAGTAGTGGCATGTGCCTTGCCATCAACTTTCTAAATGGCATCTCTGTTTTGAAACATTCTTTATTTGAGTGTCAAATTGAGTGGTGTATGCCTGCTAATCAGTTCAGATTTGAGCATTTTTTTTTTATAAAAGGGAGAAGTTCCATTCTTTGTATCAATGACAAAACAGTGAATAGCAAGCAGCCTGAGCCACCTTGGAGACAAATGGGTGAAAGCTTTGGTTACAGACAAAAAATTGCATTTACACTGTCTGTCCCATTTACCCTCTGTATATGTTGGAAACGTCAGTGAACCAAGTGAGCACATCCTTGGTCATGGTACAGGCTGAATGAAGAATTAAGAGTCCTGTTTTCTCACTTAATCTTCAGCTAATAACACTCATTCTTGATGGAATTAGTTGCTAAACAACATATTTAAAAATGCAAAACAGCTAAGGTCTATTCAATTGCTTGTAATATGATGCATGAAAGCAGACTCAAGGCTACACTAGAGGGCTGCTAAAGCATTTGACTCACCTCAAAACCTGTGAGAGCTTGCTAAACTGCCTTTTCCCCTCAGTCTAGAATTCTTCACGGTGGTATCTTCCTTTCTGCTTTTCATTCTCAAGCCATTTATTTTTCCCCGGGGTGGCAGTGATGCCAACTGCAGCAGATCAGCTGGTGGCCAGCAGCATCCAGGCAATCTCCATAGATTTTCTTAATTCAGCTGCTACTTTGGCAGAGAAACCTTTCAATTAGTGTCTTGACTTCTAAGGATTCTTCTCTCATCCACACCTCTATACTACTAATTTCCCCCTCTCAAATAATCAGTGCTACTTGAAAGGAGGACAAATATTCAAAGGATTGTTTTAATACAGTAGCTGTGTCATACTTCCATTTCTTGCCTAAAAAATGCAGCACTGTACAAAAGATAGTTTCATATAATTGCTAGAATAGTTGCTAGACCCTTTCAAGACAAACTGGGATATAACTTCATAAAAATGTGATTGACTTAGAAGTTTCTAAACATTTAAACACACCAGAAAGACCCTGGCCTAACTTTGCAACTGCATGATGTTATAAGGGCTTCAATTTCTTTGAACTATACAAATTCCATCTCAGAAGTTTTCTTTCCACAAATTCCAGAGTGCACGCTCACAACACACTCTGAAATTGAACCATAAAATCTGTTGAGAGTATAAGTGCGAAAGAGGTACTTAGAGTCCAGATGCAATTCCCATTACATGGCTATGAGAATTTCTCTCTAAACCCACTGAGTATTGAATCAGGTCTCTTAATTACCATAAAGAGTGGGTGTTGGTATGTATAATATAAACTGCAATTTGTTTCTTGATCACCCAGGTAAATATACAGTTATTTATAATTTTTGATTTATTTGGGGTTGCGTTTTCTCTTTTTCCCCACCTCCCTTTTTTCAAGCATCTCCAAGATTTTTCCTCCTCTTCTTACACCTGCATGTCTAGGGGTGCTTAGAGCCAAGATTGAAATAAATCTACAGTATAAGTTAATGATTTTTCAGCTTATTATGCTTCTGTGCGTTTTTAATAATTTTCAGATTATGAGAATATTGTGATCAAGTCTCATCTAAAAATAAAACATATCAATAAAAATAAAATAATATATTAAACAAAGACTGTTCCATAAGAAGTGCAAAAATATGGCACATGGTCATTACTTTCTTTTATAGCTGTCCAAAAATATTCATCCCCCTTGAAAAATTTTTTAAATTCTAGCAGTGTAATCAGTACCTTTGATCAGGGTTCTAATGCCATCTTGCAGAGCTCAGGTCCAAAGTGTGAGCAGCTTTTAAATATTTCTTTAGCTTTTACTTTCATCCTGAAGGGGTTTTTTTCCCATACCTGTTCCGAGGTCTGTGATACCTTTGTATATCAAAAAAGAGACGTTGTCACCAACAGATAAAAGTCCACATAACAGCCTGTTAGTGTAGCTCCACATATCTGAGTTTAAATAGGGCAAGAGCTATAATGGTAATTCAGTTTCCTCAGCCACACAGAAGGAAATCAATAATGCCAATCTGTCAAACTGCATTCAGCTTTTCTAGATTGATTACTTTAAAAGGATGGCAGACTTTAATCATTCAGCGTGAGTTGGTGTAATATTGTGAATCCTAGCACACAGCAAAGAAGTCAAAATACAAAAATCCAACACTTCTTTCCCTCAGGGTTATAGGCCAACACTTCTATAACCCTGTCTGTAACTTGGTCTCAGATCATCTAGTTGTAACTAGTCTGACTGCTCTCAGTTGCAGCTGCCTTAGGTCTACAGTCATTGATTTCCAGCATGGACTAAAAAAAAATAGAAGGCATATTTCACTCAAATATGGAAGCTTTTGAAATTTCCTTTTTTCTCCTTAAAGTTAAAAGAAGTTCTTTTTAAAAGAACCAGGAGACTAAAGTTATACAGCACTAACCTACAGCATAAGACATTCAGTTCAGTCTCACTTAAGAGTTAAATCTGGAGTTGGATTCTAGATCTTCATGGAGAATTGACTTCCCAACCACTCAGCTGATAAGGTAAATTCCATCTAAAACCCAACAAATATGCCCTTATTCAGAAAAGGGTAGTCTTGATTGGAAAGAATAAAAAATAGGAAACAGGACACCTGCTTAAGTCATTGCCTTACTCAGAGAAAAAATTGACCAAGATACTTTACTTTAGCAGTGTTCTTTCTCCCTCTCTGACACAGAGATTCAATTTTTTATCTAGGACTTTCTGTCTAGAAGTGTTTTCCATACACTTATGGAATAAAAGGAAAACTCTTATCAGGAAAAAAAGATACTTAATCATTGTACTCAGCTTTAATATGCAAGAAACCATACAACATAGACTTAACACATAAGAAGGGCAGGGAAAGGAGCTGCAACATACCAATCTACAGCAAGTGTCAATAGCCCAAAAGATATTATTACTTCTGAGCCTCAATATTCCTTTTACATAACAATAAAGGTTTTTAAAACAAAATAGTTAACCCATCAGCCAAGTCCTAACTGGCAAAATAGTTCATGTTTAAATGTGGAAGGCTTTGTTTTTTGTTGGGTTTGAGGTTTTTTCTTTTTAAATGAAAATACTATTTCACACCTTTTTCCCAATGTGTGTGAAACCATAAGTTGATCTCATATAAGAGCAAAATTTGTCAAGATAATTAGAACCATCTCTACTAATGTCCATATTCCCAATGCATCAACTAAACAGTATTGTTCTCTGCCTGATATGAGATCAAATGCAACTGTGATTGCAGACTGGAGAAGGAAATTGAGGCTCTGGAAAGACAAGAAATGGAAGTCTCAGCTAAGGAAGAAGCAATTCTAAAGAAACTGAAGTCTGTTGAGAAAACAACAGAAGATATAATAAAGGTTAGTGCTATATTATTCCAGAAATAGAATTTATTACTCAATATCATCATATCCAGGGAAAGGGGAACTAGCTGGGATCCCATGAGTGGTCATGAGCTTTTGTCTGAAGTGACAACAGTTCAAATATGGAGGGGTCAAGGTGTTACATTTCTTTAAGTGCCCATACGGCTCCATTTGCTTACTTATGAGGGTGAGGGAGCAATTCCTATCTTTACTCAACTACAGTACATCTCTAAAAACAGCAGCCTTGCATCTCAGCCAGAGACAGACACACCAGGTACAGACCAGGTATGGAGGCTGGTCTATTCATGCTCCTTCAGGTGATGTGCCCAGCTGAACTGCATTATTCTCCTCACCAAGTCCCTGACAGAGATTATGATGTATGTTAGTGTTCTCAGCCATTAGTCTTTGTCAAAAGGTAATTTTAGTATTTTTAAATCATCTTAAATCATCTCAAAAAATACAGTGATGAAACCAAACTTCAGTTCTCCAGCTGTTCTTACATACACGCACACATTCTCTGAAGCTACACAGGGAGATCAGTAAAACTGGAAAGCCAAAGTAGGACCTGTAAAAAACCTTTGACACCAACCAGGTTGGGCCACAGTGGGAGGCTAGGTCACTGTTTAACACTTCATAATATTTTTGTCCTTTCCTGTGTGACTTGGAATCATAGTGGCAAAAGACTGCAGAAATTTCACTCTCACTTACCATGCTCCAACTGAGCACATTTCACTTTTAGCCCCTTCTCTGTATGAAGCTATGCACACAAAAGGTTAAAACTATCAGGGAAACCAAAGCACTGTCTAGTTAATATCTTAAAAGTAACTATCACATTTATTGTTAATGGTTCTCTTTCCCACCTAGTCTGTGAAGACTGAAAAAGCTGGATTTGAAAAAGGTACGTTTAGTCAAAAGAATATTTTTTAAAAGGTTCTTGTAGAAGTAAGTTAAAACATACTAATGCTTTGTGGATCTGTGGATCTTCTTTACTCAGAGGCAGCAGACTACATATATGCCAGCATCCCTGACCTTCCCAAGCATTTCAGACCTTCTGCACTGAGAAGTACAGCACATGCTGACACAGATGATGAAGAAAAGAGAAAAGGTACTGCTTATTAGTAACTCCAGAAGGTGTCAATATGTATAAAAGCTTCCTATATATTGAATCTAATACTTTAAGCAAAGAATAGACATCACAGATATGAGACATTAGTTCTCATTTAAGCTGTGTTACCAGTTAGGTCATCAAAACTGAGAGGTGAGACAGTAGTGTAAAGTATGTGCCACTGGGAATAACTCTTTTCACCACTGACACTTCTTTCCAGCGCTTCATTTTCCTGCCTGTCACAACTAAGTGCAGACTCCCTTCATATCATTCATTTCACATTTTCTATCTGCACTTACAGCTGTTGGGTAGCCAGCAGTAGTCAGGCTATTTCCCAACTACTACAAAGCCTCCCAGCCTTTCAGAGTGCCCAAGACTCTCTGGCATTGCAGCACGTGCAGCTCTTCAGCTGCTATTGCCCAGCATAACGCCAAGGGCCAAGGTTAAATCTGGATTTCTCAGTCTATCATGTAATGAAAACTGTCTCAACGGCTGATTCTTCCTCACAGAATGAAACTATTTTTTCCACAGGATAAAAGAGGACATCCAAAATGAGAATCTAATATATGAGTTGTGTATGTGATAATTTCACATATTTAATAATTTATTCTGACAGTTGTTCTCTATCACTGTCAGAAGTCCTATATTTCTTGCAGCTACTGCATTACCAGTTTAAGCACTTGTTTCTTTCAACAGCATTGTTTGCAATGGAAATTAAGGTTGAAAAAGACATGAAGACTGGAGAAAACACAGTGTTATCAACAATACCTCTTCCCTCAAAGGAGTTTAAAGAAACAGGAATTAAAGTCTATGATGATGGCAGGAAGTCAGTCTATGCAGTGTCCTCAAATGGGACCACAACACAAAATGGGATGGATGAACTTGCTCCTGTGGAAGTGGAAGACCTGCTACGGCAGGCAACTGAAAAAAATTCTCAGTCTCCCACAGAGTACCATGAACCTGTCTTTGCAAACAAATTCTGCAGGCCAGTTACTCCTCAGAAAGACAAATTAGTCCCAGGACCAAAACCGGAAGGCACTGACAAAAGAGAGATGAATGGATTTAGCAATCATCAGACAGGGTTCTCCTCCAAAACAGAGCCCTTTATGCAGCAAAATAAAGAGAATGGCCTTGATCTTCCAAAGGTAATACAAACAAAGTCTCCCTCTCCAGTAATTTCTCATACAGAGAAGAAAGTGCACACTAATCCTGATAACAGGATGATTCATAATGAAGAAAGAAATGCTGCACATGAGGAATTAAAACCTTACCAGGATACAAGGGAAAACCATAGTGAGACAAGGTTTTTAAATTCCTGTCATGCTAACGCAGCATCCCCTGCGCCTCAGGAGGAGGAAGATGTTCGGTACAACATTGTGCAGGCTGTACCTTGCTACGTGGATGAATCCGAACCTGTAACGATGGTTTTCATGGGTTACCAGCGCGTTGACGATGACGACACAGAAGCAAACCAGAAGCTGGCCCCATACGATGGGGTTATCCGTGCAGAACTGGTCATCATTGATGACGAGGATGAAGACGACAGCAAATCTGAGAAACCAGCATATCATCCCGTAGGCCATTACAGTCAAGTTTACCAGCCACCAACCAGGAAAACCACAGAAGCCCAACAGACAAACCCTGTGAGCAGTCTGGGTCCAAGCCTGAACAAGGTACCCCACAAAAACTCCATCTCCCTGCAAGAACAAGAGGAACGCTTAAGCTCACCGACACACCATGCTCATCTTCACAGCCAGATGTCTGGAGATGGTACAGAAGATCCCTCACTAACAGGTAACAGAAAAGGAAAATCATGTCACTGCTGCTCGCTCATGTAGCAACTTGATATTGCTCTTATTTGCTGGCAACTGTATCACTTCTGATATTGTTTGGATTGTTTCAGACTAATATACTATTAATAATATTTTTTTGCTCTTGTTTGTTAACAAATACCAATCTATATTTTAGATCTGTTGAATTATTTTGTCTTCAGCAATGCACTAGTTACCATATCAAAATTTGAAAAATAAACTCACAGAAATTCCATTCCTGTAACCTTGAAAGATTGAAAGTGGTTCTCTTTCAAGTTCCATTAATGCTACCAAAATTAGCAAAATTAGTTTTCATTTCTTGCAGGTAACTAACAGCATTGCTACTTAACAATTCCTCCTCCCTCACTGGCATGTTTTTCTGCCTGTCTGCATTCCAACTACTTCCTAGACCATCCAAGTTACTCCTTAAATAAGAAAGACTGCTTAATAATCAGCTTTACTTTGTATTTTTAAGGAATCAACATTGCCAACATTGTCTTGATAGTGCTTATGCAAGTTTTAACATTTTTCCTTTAACTTGAGCTAGACATTTTTATAGCTTCTGAAAGATAATGAAACAGTTTTCATCACTACACAGTTAGTTCAGTAGTCCACAGAGTTATTTTTTAATAACTTTTATATTCTATTAATACATACAGTATCTATTTCTTACTATAAAGTTTTTATTATAAAAGTTTGAAAGCAATAGCAAAATCTTCCAGAAACATAGAAAACTCTTCTTTATGATTATGTTGCACTTTAATGCATACAATTAGACTCCATTTAAATATGCTTACAGAGCAGCAGATTGCAGATTAGCCACATTCCACTTGAAGGAAAGAACACTGGTTGAATTACAGGAAGATCAGGGGTCCTCATGCCACATTCTCTCCTCCAGAGAATTTGCAGGAAAAATGTAAGTTTAGACCCTGGCTAAAGCTGAATTGACAGCCCAGGAATTCTTTACACGACATGTAAAGCCAAGAGAGAGAATGATCTTTGGATCATGTAAGAACTTTCAAGTATTTTTGCATCAGTAGGCAGCGGTTGGGAAGAACTGTTCAGCAAGCAAGGCTCTCAGTTTTTAAGAGTACCATCATCATGGAGTGATGCACACAAAAGCCAGAAATATTCCAGCAGTGCTGCCCATCCTTTCTGATCAATAAGGCCATTACACTTTTCCATTACCTTTGCTTTCCTCAAGCACCGATTCTGCCATCTATGTACTTCCCTCTGTTCTCCAGCACCAAGGGGTGCTGCCAGGAGCTTTTATATAAGCAACTGGAAGCAGAAGCAGTTAGTACTGGTAAGATAAACCACTCCAGAAGCTGCTCCAGCCCATTATATTTTGGGGATGGTTCCTCAATTCCCCCCATCACATAAGTATAAGATAATGGAGAAGGGACACTCACCCACCCACCAGCAGGTTTCTACTGAAACAGGTCATTCATCCTACAGCCTGCTGAGCGAATGCTCCTGAAACTATCCTGGGAAAGAGTTGTCCAAGTAGTAAGTACAAGCTGACAGTACCATCCAGGTGGGCCATGTACAGGCCATGAGATGTTAGCTGAGCACCCTTATCTGTACCAACACCCACTTATTTTTGTCTCTCAGGAGATGCATCTGAAATTTTTACATTTTTCCCCTTCCACTCAGACACTTCTCCAACAATCTGGGTTCTCTCTTGAGGTTAATAAAAAATACTGACTTTCAGGAAAGGGGACTAAGCACAAATATAGCAAAGATATTTGACAATCTGTCCTGTAAATCTGTATTTGGTCTCAGCCATTTACTTATAACTATTCCACCAATAAGAAAATGGCCAACTGGGAAAAATGGATCCCAGCAAAATTACAAACAGTTTGGCAATTGCCTCAAAAATTCCCCCAGTCAGCACTGCCTCCAAGTGAGTAACTTCATGTCTAGTAGAATTTGGAGCTAAGCCACACTCTTTAGCCCTCCACTTATTTATTGCCACTCCCTAGGACATTTTTGATCAGTGGAAAAAGCCAGGAAGTGACTCAATCTTTCCCAAGCAGCCCTATAATCATACTGAGACTTCTAAAAGAGAAACAAAACCAGGAAAGCCTCTCGATCTACAACAATGTAATTATACAGAGCTGTTTCTTAGAGAAATATATTGTTTTCAAAGCAGTCATTGATGCCCACCCTAGCAGGTTCACCCTAAATGCCACTAGAGAAAAGAGTGGAGTCAATTATTTTTGGTAGCTCATCATTCATTACTAAAACGAACAGTAAAACAGAAAAACAAATCCTCTTGGAAACTGAAGCTTTGGGAAGCTTGCAGCATTTAAACATTAAACAAGCACTGAGGACTCAAAGACAATGGAAAACAAAGAAGCACAGGACAGACCAGCATGATGGCCACTTATGTAACAATTTTTCTTTAGGAAAGAAATGAACCTTCAGAACAAGTTACTGAATTAGTTAGCAATGGCCAAGGACAAAGAAGCAGAGACATTGTTCCATGTGCCAATCTATATAGAGGCAGATGAGATTAAATTAGGAGCTTTTCATGCCCACAATCTTACAAAGATGTGGGGCATACTTCTTTCCACATAGCAGCAATTTTCTTTCACCCACAAGCTCCTTTCTTCACCAACATCTCAAAGTATGTGCCCTTAGAAAACCAGAGGGCAGAGATACAGAGAAAAGGATGACAACACTATAATTGGTACACCCGTATTTGCATTATTAGGACTTATTTTCTTCTTCAAATTTCAGGCAAATTGATTCAAGTGCAAATGTTTTGAAGATGCAATACTCATTAGGGAAATGAAAAGTCCTTGGGAAGGAACAAAGGCGAGACATGTGAAACGAATAAGGAAATGCAAAGCTAAAGCTGAATAAGCAGCAAAACATACTGACAGTTTGGAACAGGCTCTCATGGGACACGAAGGTCCAAGGCTTTTGGCAGCTAGCTAGTCTAGATGAGCTATTTTTTGCCTACCACTGGAAGCATTGCAACCTTCAAAAAACACAATGGAGACAGCTCCATTTCTGTTGAAGAAAGTAAAATACAAAAATCCTTTTTAATGAAGATCCATGCACACCACCTGTTCCTGTAATGTACAGAGCAAGACAAAACTAGACTATGGGCTAGAAGCTAGGCATCAAACTGATTGTTCTCGAACCATGACCAGGGCTTGAATCCTTCAGAATTCCTCAGCCTGTAAAAAGTACACAGTGTCTTTGTAAGAGCTAAGGTTAACATCAGTGGCTCTATGATATAAAGTTACACTCAGATGCTTCTGTGGTTTGCATCAACTTCAGCATTCAAAACATAACTTGAGTTGGACACTTGCTGACATGTGTAAATCAAGTAAACAGCTGCTTTGACCCCTCGTGTCCCAGCACAGAGACACATGCAGGGTGCAGGAATGAGACACGCTATTTTTGGTGACTCTTCAAACTAGCAAGTCAGAGTAATGGAGATTATTCCTGTTGCATTCTCAGATCAACAATGTGCTGGGGGAAGGCTTTTACATATCAAACAACAGCATTATATTGCTGTTCTAAAAATAACCTTAACAATAAATCATTGGCCTTTTGCTGTCCCTTTCAAACTTACCCCCACTACACCCAGATACAGACAATAGCCATACTGATGTTTATACAGGTGCTGTTACTGCATCAGAAATCAGGAACATGACTAAGTCCCACTCTGACTCACAACACTGGGAAAAAAGGAAAGTTTTCTCTGAGCATCACAGAAAAGGAAAAGGTTTTCAAACAGTTACAGCTCCCACTGAGGAGTTCAGTTTAAACAAAGAGTTTGTTTAATTATTCACGTGTCCTTTTAATCTGTCAGCATCCAGTCAAGGGCAAAACCAACTCTGTGTAATGTGTTAGTCAAGGTAACAGAGACAAAATAGAAGGTAGCTGTGCTAATTTTTAAATAGAAATTATGGAGTAATTTCTAAGTATACTCACTTTATTGTAAAATTACCAGAACTAACACCTTCTACTGATTTCTTTCTGTAACACTAAAACAATGCTTATTCTGCTGGATTAACTGCTGGAGGTATGTGTATTCTTCATTTTTCTAAATAAGGAGATTTTGCTTCAGAAATAGAAAGAAAGACTTAAAATGCAATGGCTTTGTTTATTTTTGCAGCTCTGAGGATGAGAATGGCAAAGCTGGGGAAAAAAGTCCTTTAACAGCTGTAATGACATGGAAGTAAAATTTACCACTCAAAGCAGATAAAGCTAAGAAGACTTTCTTCCACATACTTTTTCTGGATCATAATGCTTGTTTTGCTACTCTGTTTCATGGGCTGTTTTGCCCTCCGCATATAACGCAATGGACTTTAACAGACTTTCAGATTTGACCAACTGCCACATGCACACATATCTCATCCTGGATTTTGTTTAAAGTAGTGGGAAGCTACCTAAGGCCATAAATGCAGTGTATATACAAGTATGAAGACATGTGCATACCTGTTCTCACAATCAGAAATACGCTGTTGCTGTATACACAGAGCAGATAAACACCTATCTCCATGGAACTTCATGGGACATTGTTTCACATTAAAGTGTGCCAATCTATCTGACTTTGACTGAAAATGCTGTTCCAGCATTCTTTTCCTAAAAGCATTGGTTAATAAAAAGCAAAATGTGAGAGAGGAGCAGGAAGAAATGTAAATATAAAATATGCCTACCAATTATACTACCTTGGATGAAATGTAAAGCATTCCTTTTTAAGTGATACCACAACAAACAAAAAATAATTAAGCCAGCATATTTAAATATTTAGATCCCTTCTAGACCTCCACAGTCCATTTACCCTTCTATGTTACATATGACAGTGTAGCCATCCTCATACCCTGCTCTCTTCACCATCCCACAAACACGCTGCCCACCCACAACCTCACAGATCAATCCTATGCATAATAATATGAACAGCCTGACCTCCCAGCCTGCTGAGAAAGCTCTGCTTTTCCAAGAAACTGGTTGCCAGACAGGCAGTGCTGTCCATCAAAAAAACCAACCAAACAAAAACCCAATCAAAACAAACAAACAAAAAACCCCCAACAACAGAAAAGGACTCCAACAGCCATACTGTTTAGGTTTCAGTGGGCTGGGGAGCTAAAATCAGGCAAGCCTCCCACCAGAAATGCTGAGTTGCCAGTAGCTTGTCCTGCAGCTGAATACAAAGACCTGTTACAGGTGCAGACACTGCTGGGCACAGTTCTCCAGCAAGTTTCAAGGCTCCCACCAAAAAGCAGGTTAATTCTTTCCACACGGTAGAGGAGATAAGGGCTCTAAAAGCAGGTTCAATCACACCTAGAGAAATCACATCCAAGTCACATTTTCCAGTACATAGTTCCTGGGGAGAAAAAGTGCCTCATAGCACACTACACCATTGTAGTCAAATCAGTGCAACAGATTTAATTCACTATGTCTTAGCCTCATTTGGAACACTAAACAGATACAGCTCATGTTGTGTTATTCTGGTATAGCTGACTCTAATTATGCACCAGTAAAAAAAACAAACAAAAAAAACAACTTTAATTTTTTTGCTGGTATTCTTTCCAAAGCAGGAAACTGAAGTTACTACCTCATACTGGGGCACGATGGTAGTAATTGACTGATTTGTCGCCTCTAAACATTTGGTGGCTCCCAGTCTGATGTGGGTAATAATCTCAAACTTTAAGACTTGTCACAAATGGTTACCTGGAGAGTGGAATAGTGAATGAGAATAAATAAATTTTATTACAGTACACTTCCTCTATGTCTATCCTCTTGTTTGTTGTTGTTTTATAGTGGTTTTTTTCCTTATGCTTCTTCTGTTATTTGCTGGTTGTGAAAGCAGAAGGCTTCAGCCTCAACTCTTAAGGATACACTAAAAAATGAGAGCAGGTGAGTGACACAAAGTAGTCACAAACAATTTTTGTAACAGAAGCAGAGAGCTATGGACACTCATCCTCTACTCCCCCAAAAACCTGTACTATTAAACGTAAAGAATATGGAAAAGGGAGCGACTATCACCATAATACTAGTCAAAGTAGTTTAAAGGAAAGACTGGAAAATTTTGTGCTTCTGGAAAGTAGGAAAGTTCATCATCTGAGTGCTACAGCCCCAGAGCTTTCCTGCATCCTTTATCAATAAGAACAGAAATACAAGGTGGCAAATTATCTTTTCAAATGTCAGTAGAGATGCCATGCAAAGCTCTAATTCATCATTAAAGCCAAGTGATTTCTAAAGCCCCACAACACAAAAGTCTCTCTGAAGCAAAGCTGAAGCTGCAGTCCTTCTAAAGTGCAGTACCCTTTGTGTGGGATGATTGTCATAAACAGCTGTTTCAGTGATGCAGTTTTATGGTTTACATTATGTGAAGTCACTTTTGCACAGCACAAGGAAGACCAGCAGAAGCTAGACAGTGGTTGAACTAGGTCAAGTATGAACTAAAACAGGTGGCTCCAAACATGTTCTGAAGAATATGCCCTGTGCCAGTTCTGCTGTGCCACTTACGCAGGTAAGTGCAACAGTTTCCACCTTCACACAAATCCCTTAGAGAAGTCAGAATGAGATTTATGTGTGCAAAGAATTTCTCAGACCTACTAGCAGATCATCCCTATTAACCACTCTTCCATTCACTTGGACTTTTCTTACTTCAGCCTGCACCAAAGTTCTAAAACCACTGAGGTATTAACTTCTGCATAGAAATGCAGAATACTGCAGTTTTTGCTTGGTGACTGCTGCTCATCTTCTGTTGTCTGGACAAGGATATACCCACATGACAAAAGAAAACCATCCATATCTGCTCAAACAAAAGCTTAATAATAGATAGCAAGCAAACACCCATTCCAGAATGTCTATCTGTATGAGATGGCTTGAATTTAAAGACTGAGTTTCTGAAAATTTTTCTAAGTAGTTCATTTAGGAACACTTCCTATTTTGGAAAACCTTTCCATGCCAACCTCTCACGGACAGGTTGCAGGAAGCAAGCAAAGCAGAATGCTGTTATTTGAACAAGGGCGCCGCGTAGCGTTAGGAACTGATGGAACACAAAGCAGGCAAGCTCTCCTCAGCCTTCCCTGGCTAAAGGAAACACATGGCCACTATTACACGGAGATGGACGTCTCCCTACCTTGGGATTTTTGACAAAACAGAAAACAATGTAGCACTCAGTGTAAGAAGGAGAATTTAAATACACCTTCCCTGGATTGTGCTGCAGCCTGAAATGTCAACTAACTTAAAGCAAAACAAAGTAGCTGTGAACTCTATTACATTTGCACCAAGTAATTTTTGTTCAAAGCACAGGCAAAGAATACGATTTGTAGCTAAGCCAAGAGCAGATAACGAGTATTTGGAGGCTGCACCTAAAAAAATCAAAACAGTAAACTACTTGTGAGACTAATCACAAATGTCTTCCTGTCATCTGTTTTCCTGCCAATATCAAACCCTTCCAGAGATTTTTTTCAAAGAAGTACACAAAAAACTTTGGAAGATATTGGAATACAATGACATATTATTTCCTCTTACTAGTTATGCAGGAAAAGGGCAGGAGTGGTGGTGTGAACATAAACTATGTAAAATAAGCAAGTCTTTCAATCAATTAAGTTACAATACTGTACATAAGGCTCCCATAAGAAACTAGACAATACTGCAAGCAGTGGGAAGAAAAAAATTATCCAGAACAACAGAAAATTTTGCCAATTTAAAAGTTGTATTAGATGTGGAACAAGGAAACTTTTTTTCTTCTTGAGGAAAAGAAACTGCTTTAAAAAGTGAAACTTTTTTTAACATTCAGTTTCAATAATAGTTTCTCCAGGAAGGATTTACATAGCTGTAATTTATAAAACAACATTTACAAAAACCAGACAATCGATTTTGCTACTAGGCAAGACTTTTCTAGTTTCCTTTTGACAGCATTTTCACATTACTAAAAGGGACAAGAACTTTTATTGCGATATTTACATTCATGTTTTAAACCCCATGTTCATTGTCACATGTAAAGGAAACAACCCTCAGTACAACTATGATAGAATCTGGCATTAACCTTAACTTAAAAAGCCAATAATCATGTCTAGGTTGAGTGATTTTTCTACATTAAATTCACAGTAGATTAAAGAGTCCCACAAAACTTTAGCACTATATGAGCCTGAGATTCCCAGGCTTTTTGAGATCAGACTTCTCTAAAAAAAACCTCACACCCACCCAGTTGGCCCCATGCTTCTTGTCCTTCAGCCTGGGTTGTGACTCATTTCTTCGTAGCCCCCCTTTCCCACCCTGCACATGACTTTCCTAAGGGAGATGATTCAACTTGGACACACTTGCAGTCAGCTGCTGCTGACAAAGGGATTAATCCCAGCTCCATACATGTCCTTATGGCTAAATCAGATATCTGAGCAGCCAAAAAAGATCACTGACAAAAAAAAAAAAAAAAAAAAAAAAAAAACAAACATGTAGCTTCCTGAGTATTACCTGTCCATGCAACAGGCTGCACCACAGACTTGGCAAGGTGGAAGAAGAGGCAGAACCAGACAGCTTTGGTAACTGAGCAGAACCACCACCTGGTCCACACCTACAAGTGTTTTAGAGCTGGCCACACTTGTAGAGATGTTGCTGTAAAAGTCTATGCCAAGTCAGGCCTCACTACTCATTATTCTGTCCAATACTCCCAAAACCTTCATTCCCAGCTAGCTTAGTATGCCTAGCTGAAAAACATATCTTGAATTGCTACAACTAAAAAATTATACTTTTCAGTAAGAAAAATGAAGATGTGTGGGAGCAAGCTGTTCAGAGCCACAAAATACAACTGCAAAGCATATTAAGGTTTCATTTCCAAAATGCCATTTCAAGAGTATCCTTCCATACTTAAGCAAACCATGAACCAAAAATGTGAAACAATATAGTCTCTTTTTAGTCTCTGTACCTAGTTCATGTATTTGGAGAAACCTTGTGTTGACTAAAATATTGCCCGCCAATATTCTTTCAGAATAGAGTTGTTATAGAATTCTTATAGTTCTGTCTTCTAGGGATGCCAGCTCAAAGGACTCTCACTTAACATTAACAGAAGCTGCTTTTCCTAAAGTGTCAACCTAGTTCGCAACTTACATTTTGCTCAATAGCACAAATACAACTGCAACATTCCAGAGCAAGTATTTTCACTTCCATTAAAGCGACAGTTGGCATAAATCCATCTTATTCACACAGTTAAGTAACTCAGAAGGCTCAAGCAACCAAAGACAGTAAAACAGAAATCCATAAACACAGCTAGGTTCTTCCTTGGATAAGTTACTATTGGCTTTAATGCATTTATGTTGCAAACATGTTTTCTCTTTATGATTTAGAAGCACCAAGAGGGATGAGACAGAGTAGTATTTTGAGTGAGGCAAATGGTGGTTTTACTAAAGGACTGAAGTTCTTAAAATCCTGTGCTTGTGTAAGTACACTGCTCAGAGCAAACAGTGCTTTCTGCATTTTACTTTTATCTATTTAGTTCATTCATCAACCTGCATTTGTGACAATCTTTCACTAAGTGTCAAGGTTTTTTTAGTTGGGGGTTTCTTTATGTACAAAACTGTCAAGAGCAGGAAGCTGGCATATCACATATTAGAACACAGTAAAGTGGACAGATTAATCTGGACCAGTCATCTCTTACCAGTTCACAAAAGGCTTAGGGAAATGACTACCCAAATACAATTTTTGGCATATCTTCTCAGTCTTCTTTTCACCTATAAGCTTCAATCAAGTAAACTAGTGTGCTTAAAAAAATAGAGATTTCATTCCTTACTCAAGCAAAGGTCCCCATTAAAGTCCCATCAGAAGACAGATTTTGTAGGACTGCAGGATTTCTCTCTAGATTTGAATTCCAGATGTCCCTAACACTGAGCATGACATACATGTGCTGTTCTTCTTCAATTACATCTTCAGGACCATTTTGAGAAAAAAGTTGTATAAAAAGTATTCCTTGCAGATTTTTCAACTGCACAGTATTTTGTCACAAAATTCTCAAATACTTATTTCATACTTGGTTGATTGCTATCAGGAAGGCAACAAGGAATACTATATTTCCACAGACATAGATGGTTAACACAATCTGTTTAAACAGACGACCCTGCAAGAAAAGGGGAAGAAAAGTCATCAAGCAGTCAGTCTTTTTATTGGTTTAAACAAAGAATCATTCCATTTCACAGTACTCAGTTACCAAATTGTGACTCACCTCTGCTTCTGCAGATGTAAGTGACTGCAGTATCTGTACTCTGTCATCTTCTATCACTTCAACTGTTCATGGGAAGAAAAACAGCAGTCAAGTCTGCCCTTAAGAGGAAGGGGGTTTCATTTTTATACTGCAGAAGTCTTACACAGCATCAAATCTGAAAAGGACTTGGGATTTTCATTTGACATTTCCTGACCTGTTACTATCACGCTCACAGCACAAATGAAAAATTATACTGGCGCTGACCTACAAAATGTAAATTCTGAACACTGAAGTCAAAAAACATTTTGTCTTTTGCTAGACTAAATAATCAAAACACTGAGTTTTGAGCTAACACCTTTTTCTTTTATATTTTAAGATAACTGGATTTCATAAGAAGTATTTTCATTAGCCAGCATAAGAACGCTCATTGTCCAAACATTCCAGGTTAATTTTCCCTATTTCTAGGAAGTAATTACTGCAGTTAAATTTAAATTCACATCTTTTATAATCACTCCTTCTCCACATGCCACCTTACACGGACCCCTTATTAATCATACTTCTTCAGTTCTGCAGCTGTCTCGTCTCAGCCTTAGACCCAGGTCATTCACATGTGCAATCATCTCCTCTCTGTGACACCAGCCAGTAAAGACAATAATTTCTAATGAATTTACTACCCCTCTCTTCCCTAGACATATTGGAGTCAGGATTTCATATTCCTTCCCCAGTCAGTCAAAATGACAAGCATTCAAGATTGCTCCTGCAATAATTTCCAATAATTTAAATGCAGATTAAATCTACATTAATTAATCTGAACTTAACATACCCACGTGGGATCAAAATTATGGCAAAAATTAATAGAGTCTCAGAAAATATTTACACATTTCAGTCTGCACATTTTAGCCCCCTATGAACTGCGGTTTAAAAAATGAGAAGCTACTACTTAAAATGGCACAAACCCCACTCTTCTAGAAGACTTTTGTCTTAAAGACTGGCTTTCTTCCATATTCATTAGTCTACAGAAGATTTGACACTACTGAAGAGTTACCTCCTTTCAGCTTCCGTGTTAGAGGCCAAAGAACACCTCCTGAAATTCAACCCACACTGGTTTGATTCTCAGCAAGCAAGGAGACAGCAGGAGTTTTGCTGGTTTGTACCTTTACGAACGAGACAGTAGCTGTGTATTTCCAGAAGAACATCAGTACCAACATGCCAAGCTACAAAGCCAATCATTGCATAGGTGTCCCACGGGTCTGGCAGGTCAAGTGCTGGCAGATCCATTCCCAAGAACATAGTCACAACTATTCAGTAAAAACAAGATAAAAAAACCAATAAGAACGTTATGCCAGTGTACTTTAAAAATTCTCTCAATGCTTTTTAAATAGATTTCCCATGAATTACCTAAAACTGCTTGAGGAACAAGGTTAAATGAGTTCACACAGCTGGAGGTTGTTGAGGGTTTTTGTGGGGGAGATCAGTGGTTGTTTTGGGCCTTTTTGGTAGTCACCAGTCACCACAATATTAGTGGTTAAGGTTGCTGTGGAAGCTTGCCTCTATTATTAGAATTAAACCCAGCTTCTGGATCTGTAAGTGAAATTCCTGTCTCCCATTCAATAACATTGAACTATGCTACTGTAAGAACACCATTCTCGTATCTTCCAAGAGAAAACGAAATTATGAAGATAAAGGACAGGTCCTCATTACAGAGGAATTTCAGATTTGTAATTCCTTTGGTTTTAAAGTCACTTTTTTCTAAGTTGTATCAAATGGCCCCTTAAAACTCACAAAAAAGATGGCCAAGAAAAAGGATCTTCAGACATGTCTGGACTAGATATACATAGATGCTTTAAATGAACAACAGCCCAGACAAAGGGCAAAGTTCTAAAGTTTCTTCTTTAAATCAGTTAAGTGGGAGTTAGTTACTTCTACTCACCAGCTAATATTCTAGCTGTTGTACCAGTACTCCAGTGAAACCAGTTAAACAGTTGCCTCCTATAAAACAATGAAACACATTTTATTGATTACACCACTGGGGGAAGGGGTCAGAAATCAAAGAACATCTTCTACTTTCAAACTGTAAAAACTTTCCATTGTACAAGAATGTTTATAGAAACAGTCACATTTCATTCCTGTGGCTGTAATTTAATGAGTCAGTTGTACCTTGGCGCGTGACGAGATGGTCTGAAGCCTGCCATGAGTGGTTGAAAGATTGTCAAAGCCATCACTGCACAGCCAAGATAAGGATGAAAACCTGCTTGCTAAAGAGAGGACATTTTTCTTAAATATCATATCTATATAAACAGAAAGAAAAGACACCAAAAAGTTGCAAATTTTCCTTGTTCTTGTATTAATAAGTTACAATGGAGCAGCACTGGCAGAGGCAACAGGACACAATAAGCTGCCCTGCAGCCAGATGGAGATTGCTTGCCTTGGTAGCAGACACGCTGGTATGTCTGCTCAGGGCTTGCCCCACATTTTTGCTATATTGAGAAATTCTACCAGCTGAAGAGCAGACTAACATGACTATAGAAACCATAGTCCAAGCTCTCCAGCCTCAATCCTGTGTCTCCAGGATAGGCCTATTTTATAACTCCTCCCAGCACTGGTCTTCTCTTTCACATGAAACGTTTTATTCAATTTCCCTAGCTCACACCTGTGACCATATTCTTCCACCTTAAATTCAGATACTCTCTAGACTTTCCAACTTTTCATGTGACTTCGCATCAAACAGAATACAGGCGACAGCAACAGGCATAAAATCTCTATCCAGCTACTGCTCCAGACTAAGCTTATCACTCACTGTTATGCCCAAATTGACAAAGACACTTCTTCCCAGCAGGTTTACCATGCTAATGTCAGCCATCACATCCTTACTCCCCTCCCAAGATCATATTCTCTAAGAAAACAGTAAGACCAAAATAGTACATAAAGAAACTGTGAGCAAAGAAGTTATTTGAAAGAAAAAGGAAGGAAGGAAAACACTGATTTTTTTCAGCTGTAGTTTAAAGGAGACAAAATTCCTCTTCTGGGTTACCAGAATTTGAACTCAGCCTACTTAAGAACAGTTTTCACAGAAAATTGGTTAGAAATAGTCATAATAGCTGGCAGTGGACTCGTTCATTCATTTAGTGCCACCCTTACCTTTCACCTAACAAAAAGTACACACTTACTTGGCTCCAACCTCCTCGGTACACAAAAGGCAACACAAAAGAAATGCTTGTAAGCATGACTGTGGTCAACATAAGCATACGATGCACCTAGAAAAGTTAAGTTTGGTTTTAGAAACTCTACACTTAATAAATCATTAAAAGACATTACAGTTAAAAGACTTACAGTTAAAATATATTCTTAATCCCCACTTAAGACAACCTTTACTAGTAAAGTAGGTGAACTTGTGCTTTTTAATTTAAAATATTAAACAAAGATTTAAATCATACCATTTTTAGTCTATTTATTGGTTTATAATTCTGCTTGCAATAATACTAGAAAATACAGCTGGAGATATGTGGAGATTTTGCCCACCTGAAACCACAACTCCTTTCCAAGTAGGAATGAATGAGACCAGACAGGTTTGAAGAATCGTGCAACAATAACACCAATACTAACTGTGGTAATCCAAGCAACAAACATTAGTGCTCCTGAAAATAGAAAAAGGTAAATGATAGGTAACAAGGTAACAAGTTAAATGATAGGTAACTTAAGTGCACGTGAATACAACTTCCAAGACTATGTAAATTTTTAGTCCATGTGCACATGGGTAAAATTTACCAATAATTAAAAACATATCACCTGGCTCAGGCTACTGTTTTATAGCCTTTATCTTGCTGGAGAACAGAAATATCCATGCAAAAGAGAATCGTACTTTTCCCACACAACACAACAGAGCAGCTCTGGCTACTGCACATTTCACACATGCTAATACACTTTGTACATACTGGAGAGAGAAACCATTCTATCACCAACTCAGACATCAGAGGATGAAAGATGACATTGCTAAAATCTGTGTGACAAAGAGCAAGTGGCAGTTCAATTATGGACCTGCATTAAAGTCCAGCAGTGTGGGAGAAAAAAATTCCCATTAACTTCAGTGACTCCAGACTGCCAGTTGAGTGGTTTCTCATTTCAAATAGAACTAAACCAAAAATGCAACTACAACAACTTCAAATAGAGACAAAGAGATAAACAAGTCCCACTTTTAAATTTAAGGGAAAAGGCAAGGGTGGACTCATTTTCCTGGGAAAAAACAACTGTTCAACACTGTTCTTGAAATGAAAAATTAGGAACTTTACTTGCCAGTAGATTCTAGATCTCGCTAACCAACAGAATATACAACACAAATGCCAGAAAGACAAGAGGAAATACCAATAACCCTGCAGTCTCAGCAACTCTAGAACTGGGAGACAAAACTAGAAAATGCAGCTTACCATGAGCCTTGATAAGCCGCGGGGCCCGGGAACCTCCGATATCCTGAGGAAGGCCTGTGACATTGTACAGTCCATTGGTGACCAGGGGCTGACGATGATGTTTGTATATGAGTCCACCTGAGCAGTGACAAAGTGATTTATTTCTCACTAATGAAAGCCACTGCACTTGTGTGCCCATTCCTCATTCATGAATTCGAGCCCTGTTGTGACTACTGCACATAATCATACAAGCTAGCACACAATAATATAAGAACCTAACATCATCTAAGCCATTCTGCACACTTACTGTGCAAAACACAACTAACCCAGCTATGGAAAATACAACACATATATGAGTAAATTTGCAGTAACTTCCACAAGCAAACCCATGATCCAGAAAAGCAGTAAAGGTGATTGAATTAAAGGCCTCAAGCTTGGAAACCTTAGTTCAGAGACCAATTCTCACCTAAGCCATATTTTCCAGAAGGATTACTAACTTATTTGGAGCTGTTAAAAGAAAAGCAACCATATGTAAGTCAAATTTACCTTCACTAGCTTCCCCATCTGCCAGAAAGATGTAGTAACTGGTATCCAGATTAAATCTCCCTTTATAAGCAGGAAGACGAATCCTCCTTCTGAAAGAACATTGAAGAATACCATCCGCAAGCCTCCACGACACATCTTCAAGGGCATTCTGTAAAACAGGAGATACTTAACACCCAGTGTTTTCACTGGCTGAGTAAGTGGCTTAAAAGTAACCCTGCAAAAGACAAGAGTGTCACTGATATATAAAGAAAAAAATGTAAAATTATTCAGGGAAGGGGGATTCCTTCTGAATTGGTATGCAAAAGGTATGTCAATAAGTCAACATAGCAACTTAGGGTTTGAACTCATCACTAATTTCTACAGCCTACAGCAATGTTTAACTCAGGACCACTTGCAGTTCTAGCAAAGGGACAGACTAATAATAGGGACGAAGCTCCTAAAAAGACTAAGCTTCCATCACATGGCTATCTTTACAAATTAAATTTAGACTTCCAAAGTTAACACTTACTAGGAAGTAAGAGCCCAACCAATCTCACCTCAGAGAATTATGGATCCACCTCAGTATTTACACCTGCTGTGCAAAACAAAAGCACAAAGCAGCAGCATGCCTTACGTCAAAGCTACACCTGTGAAAGTGCCTGAGCTGTTTTAAAACATACCTCTGAATCCAAGAGAGGATGACTTCGCTCCTTCAGATGGGCAGTGCTCACATGAATGCGGTGATCCGCATTAACACACAGATAAGCATCATCACCACCCTGCAGAGATGAAAAGAAAAATATCTATAGCTCAATAAAAACCACTGGCAGTCTCCAAAAGGTCTTTGATTTAATATAGGCAGCAAGACCTGAGAGATTTTTGTAGTTATCAAGCTGTTATTCCCCATTTTTCAAGCACATCAGTATTATTCCTGAGGAACCACATTAAGTCAAAGAGATGACACATAGAAAGAGACATTATGATTCACACTCCCCTCCCAGAGTAACAACCATATTATCAGAAGTTTCTTTAATAATTTAAAATTTATCAAATTGACTAGACAAGACAGAGATGGATGTTGGAGCTATTTAAAAATCCACTTCAGTTACAAGATCTTTTCCTGCACAGCTGCAAAAAAAGTGTTGTTAAGAACCAAATGTTCCTGCACTAGGGAGATGAATATAAACAGCATCTTCTTTGTGCAACAAGTAGCTTATGCATTACCCATTTGTCAACAGCATCATCCCTTTACTTGGACATAAGTCAGAAAGAAGTATCTTTCAATATTTTTAAGAATGTTTGTATAAGAGTACATTCAAGGATCAAATGCAAATGATTTTCTGAATAACAACTCAGTTTCTGAGAGGTAAGATTTTTTGGATAGGAAAATAGAGATTGATTTCACCAGGAATTTCCGTCAGACAGGCTGAATTCTGCCACAAGAGATATCTATAGGAAAATTCTACTGCAGCTATTCAATCCTGAGCTAAAAGTGGATATGCACCTGTAAGAAACAACCTGTGTTTTAGCACTATGGGAGACCCACAAGTTTGTGTGACATCTGACAGTATTTCCATTTTCCATATGCATTTCCATTCAAACATTACTAACAGCACAAAAGCAACTACAGAAAATAAAATAGAACACTCACCATCCACTGGTCATAGGAAAATGCAAATGCTAAATATCCTTCACTTGGACCACTCATTTCAATAAAAACTGAACTCTCCTCTTGTTGGAAGGATAGAAAAAAACATGAAGCACTCCCAGGATCACAGTTTGTAGGGTTCCTAATGCAGAATTTCATAATTCCACAACCTGATGCACTAAACTAAACAATGAAACAAACAAACAAATTGTGAGCAATGAGAGTTTCCACTCTCTTCCTCCTTTTTACCCATGGTAGAAAAAAGCATACATGGAACAACATCATCTGTGTCTGCACACCAATATCTTAACCCATGTCTACAGTTACCCTAGGACTACTAAGTAAATTGATGGTGAACTCCAAGCTAAATTTGAGTTGAGTTTTCACTTTAAAGGCATTACAATAGAATAACTTTGAAAACTCAGCAAGAACGTCAGAAAAAAAAAAATCTCCCTCTGGTCTAATATTTGGAGAGGTAGTATCAGCTGTAAGATGAGAAAGAAAATAACGGTACTACAGCTTTATGCTTGCTTTTTAAAGCAGAAACTCCACTGATATACATGGAGAAAATACATTGATTATAAGGCACAGTTATCCTGGATCAAATAGCAATGCTTGCTCAATCCATTCAAGACTCAGTAACAAAAGTCAGTAACACAGATGAACTCAGAGAGGAAAGCTTCTGAGCCTGCAGATGCTAAATAGGAAGTTATTAGTCAAGACCAGATTAAGTCTTTTCCCATCTCTCATGAGAAGTATGCATAATATTTTCTGATCATTAATTTATAAATATTCAGTTAATCTTCTCACCTGTATGCAGCATGAGAACATTTGACCCTGCAAAGTTCAGGCAACTCATCTAAAGGTAGCTGTCATGTTCTTAGCCTTAGATATCAAAGTTACTCATCCATCATCTCTCCTTTTCTGTTAACAGGCTGTATCAATGTCATCTCATTCAATTCCATTCATCACAAGCATTAAAGATAGCCTGATTTAGCTTCATCATTACTTACTGGCTTTGATATGGAGGAAACTGGGTGTGAAGTTGACATAGCATCTGAAGTTGCATGCAAAGGTGGTGTCGGGGACAGCACATCAGGCTGAGAAACAATGGGACCTGGAATTTTTACCCAGAAAATCCTGTATTTCTTCACAACTGTGGCTCTTAAAAAACACAACACACACAGAGTAATTACTGTATAAATTTATACTTGGCTGCTACTTTAAAAAGGAAAAAAATCTACAGTTCACAGAAATTATTTGTAAAACCCTCATGTCTATGGAGACTTCTACCATTTTAGGGATTGAAGTAGAAAGTATCTTAAATCTCGGTAGAAAAAGAATTTTAAAACAACACCACATGCTACAGTGAATATAAGAAACATTCATGCCTATGGCATAGATAACTTCAGAGAAGAGTTGCATTGCTTTTATCCTGTAGTTCACAAAAAGCTAGCAGTGTTAACAGGAGGGTACACATATCATTTAGTTAGGTACAGCAAAGAGGAAGATTCTTAACAGTGTGTATTGCAGGTATGAGAAGTGAGAAGGTAGCTAGAAAGACTAAAGAAACCTATCTCCAAATCCCCTTACACTCTCCCTGGGAGGAAAAAAAAAGTAAAGGAAAGAAAAGGAAAAAAAAGTGTCTGCATTAACACAGACTCTGCAGCAAGTAAGGGATGTTGACTTTTCAGGTCATTGGCCCCAAGGGCTTTTCAGTTGCTGGACAATATTTGACACAGACAATGGTACAGGTTTGTCTTGTCTGCATTTTAATAAATTAGAATTAGGTTTACTTACAGAAACTGTACATGTTTTGGAGCATCTTCAGGAGCAATCCAATAAACTTTTATGTCTTTCTTTTTTGCTTTACTTGTGTGACTGACAGCTGAATTCTGAAAACACACATATATCAAGGTTTACACAGTGGATACACATTTTGTTACTTAATACAGTCAGCAGAGGCTGCAGCTAAATCCTACAGAAACACTGCACTACACCAGTGCAACTGGCTTTTCCCCAGTCACTCATGATCAGCTCAGGTGAGGTGTAGCACAGCAACTTACTCATACTAACAAAGGTCAAGACTAAAAGGAAGGACTTTCAATCCAGAAGACTCCAGCAATGAGCTAGAGGTCCCTGCAGCATTTATACAGAAATAGTGAGATTTTCTTTGTAAGGAAATGCTCCACTTTTTGACTACAAGATGAAGAGACAGAACAAGCTCCTCAGTGCCCACTGAATAATTGTAAAGAACTGGACTCTACCTTGGTACGACCACATGTCAGCAGCTGAGAATGTCTCCGGTCAGCTAACACAAAAGAACCAACTGCAGGGCTATCCAGGTGTTCTGCATCCCGGGCTTGTATGAAAAAACCTTCAAAATCTGGTCCAGAAAGATGAACTAAAGCAAGAAGAAGAGTAAGGAAGTTCAACTCTACTCCAGAGGAAGAAGGAAGTATTTCAACAATGACTAGCAGATACATATTTTACAAGTACTGAATGATGATTTATGGATTACCTAGAAATGATTCAACTGCTTAGATAAATCCAGTATAGAAAACTGAGGAAAGGCATACTATAATACAAAGAAACAATAAATTAAACTCTTCAGCTGTAACTGACACAATACCTTCTATGTTGTCCCCTGGTTTAAATTCAGTCCCATTCACTGTAATGGTGTGCTCAGGTGACAGCTGAGGAGAGCTACCATGACAAGGTACCATGCTAGTACAGGCTTCTCTTACTTTTCCATTTGGATAACCAACCACAGATGCATAGAGGCAAACAAACATCCAAACAGCAACAGCAAAACCAGGCAGCTCCATCTGTATAAAACAAAATTTACAGGCAATTAAACACAATAAATGTTTACATTATAGGTCGCCACTCCTTTAGAAATCAGTTGAATGGTAGAATACAAAACCATGTTCAAAAAAAGCATTCATGAGAAGACACCACTCCCAGCTTCTGAATAACTTCTGCTTCTGATAACTGCCAGGCATTGTTAGAATGTTCAGATACCATATTTCAGGCCATCTACAGGTTGTCAATGGATTCCTCTATCCACTGGATGGATTATTTCCCTCTATGCATTTTGACAGCACTTTTCTTTTAAAATGTCTTTTGCCAATCCCTCTCCTGTTCTCTCTCTCAAAAAAAAAAAATCAAGTTCCTTAAACATCTGCACAGGACAGACAGGTCTTAAAACATGCCTCACAGATATATAAAGGTCAACAGTATTGAGGAACTACACAGCTATCAAGTATCAAGCCCACTTTTATTAATCATAGCTTCATATTTTGCATCATTACAGACTGCCTTTTGTTTCCACAACCCGTGTCTATTTCCTCGCATATGACAAATAATTCCCCAGTAACAAGTTCTTCTTTCTGCAGGGAAACTAAAGTTGCCAAATGCCAGAAATAAATTTCATACATGCAAGAGTGAGAATTTGGTATGAAGATTTAGACAAAGAAAGATGTATGTTTGTTGCAGACAAGCACAAGACTTCTCCTTTGAACTCTCCCTTTTGGATATTGGGCCTCTAGACAATTAGTCAAACAATGAACTTGGCTTGTCACACTCTTGTCAAGGGAACAGCATGCATGAAAGACAAGGGATAGTAGGACTCCAGATCCTAAAACAGCTATATGAACCCCTAACCTCAGCTTTCATCATGCAATGTTTTGCCCCACCACACTACTGTTTTCATAAAAGCTGTAACAATTGTTTTGCTGCTCCAGTAGCATGCAGGGCTTACAGCTGTACTGTGGTTCACAGAACACCTTAGCCAACAAAAGAAAGCGTTTCCACATCCAAAAGGCCAGGAGAACAGAGAAACTTTCTTTCAATCCTTAGGCACCAGAAGTGAGTTATCAGCTCTGCTGGAACATAGACCAGGCAAGTTGGTCTGCCTTCTGGAAGGGCCATGCCCATTTTGCAGCAAGTGATAAGATGTATCAGGTTATGAAGTTCCCTGACAGCATGGATGGACATGAAGATAAGAAACACACAGCCATTTCAGACTGAACTCTCAACACCTAAAAAGCAGTCAAATGAAGACAAGGCACATCATCATCTTACACAATAGGAGGCATCAACATGAACTCTTCCAAAGTTCTCATACATGGAAATCCACAATTTCCAAGGCAATGATATATTTTTACTTCAACATATGAGCTCCTCAGCAACTTTACACCACTAAATAGAAGAAAATCAAAGGTAAGAGTGTGTTGAACAGTTAGGTTTCAAGAACTAGAAAACTCTAGTCTCTCTCAATACTCAACTCCTCCCAAATATTCAAGATAACATTACGATCATATCTTTAACTTCTAGTTCAAGTATTTCCTTCTAGTTCAAACACTTGTCCAGACTGTCAAAAGTTTACATCCAATTGATTTTTTACACATAAGTTAAAGGCACCTATAGAAAGATAAAAGGCCAAGGTTCAGCACAATTATATGTACCAGAGAAAATTTCAAAACAAGAGATAAGGCTGCATATCACAGAGACAAAAGAAAGGGTAGTATTCTGCTTTAAGCAGCAGAGGATGTGGTAGGGATGTAAAGGAAACAAGAAATAACCTTGTCAGATTTAACTGACTCAAAAGCTGGCAGAAGAAAAAGATTAAATAGAGATTAAAAGAATTTAAAAAAAAAAAAAACTGAAAAAGATTTGGATAAATGGAGAGCAGTAAGTTACTACCTCCTGCACTGAAAACAACTCCTCCAGTACCTGCAGATAGCCCTGGTAGCCTAATAGCTCATGAGCACAGTGCTCACATTCCAACTCAGGATTTCTTCATAGAACTGATCTTCTTTCAGCTGTTTAACTTCATTAGCTGCCTAGTGTGAAACCTAAAACTAACTTCAGAGAGGAAGAAGAGATGAGACAACAGTCAAGGCAAACATACTGCCAGCTCAAAGGTACAAAACTACCATTGACAGAAATTTCTCCTGAGCACCATCAGACAAGAGGGCGAACAAAAAAGGAAAGAACCACCTGAAGGGGAATAAGCTATATTAATATAAGGGGTGTATGACACATTCCTTTAGAAATAAACCCCTACAAAGGGAAAGTAGCCAGTGTTGCTGTCCAAGAGTCACCCTCCCTCTCAATTCATAAAAAGACCTTGGGTTGTCCTCTTCTACTTAGTTAAAGGTGGTCATATCATGACAGCTGGATTGAGCAAGGACAGAAAACATAGTCATAATAATTCCTTACTTTTAAAATATAAACACACACACCCCCCCATGCACACAAAAAATACACACCTCAGCATGGTGTTCTTTCTAGGAAAGAGAATTTCAAGGGCATATTTGTTTCAAAATTATTTTTTGTAACAGTTTGAGTGTAGGTACTTACCTTACAGCCAGTCCTTCTGTTACAGTGACAAAGCCTGAGTAAAACTGCTATAGGCTCTCCACTTGTAGTAAAACAATTTATATGACTTTGTAATATCTTCTATTTGGTTTGCATCTAACTGTATTAACCTTTACTGTATCCAGGAAGCTTGTCTGAGAAAAGAAACAGTACACACACAAAAAAGTAAGGTTTATAAGAGCATCTTTACTTCAGGCACATATTTTATACAGTTTCCCCACACTTCAGCTGCAATGCATGAAGCTGTAATGAAACACTGATCCTGCAGCTTCCTTTGCTTTTTCAGACACTTCCCCAGACCTCAAAGAGTTTCATACTAAGTAATTACTTAATTATCTTCTGGTGCAGTTAAGGGCAGGCAGGGGGAACCTAAACCAACTTTTGATACCTTCTTCCGCCAAGTATTAGTTGACATAAATTTGCAGCATGATTTTAAAACTCATTATACATTTATTCCCTATCAAAGAGATGTTTTATTTTAGAAGAAGAAGAAACAATTTTTAAAATATGGTAACTTTCTCTTTTTTCCATCTATTTCACCAAGAAGGATTTTGCCCTGTTCATTTGTTTGCTTTAATGAGTTTACTTGGGCAGCTGTTCTGCATAGAATCTTCATGGCCCTAACCTTGCAAACTTTTATCTATATGAAGAGGTAAAGTTGGAGACTGACCTAAAAAGACATAGTTAGTTATCCCAACAAGCAACTTCAACTACAGCATGAGCACATTTACTGTCACAGCTATCATAGAGCCATCTCCTATGCGCGTTAACAAAGAAACAAAATAAGAAACTAATATTTGCATAACAAGAAGCAAAAAAGGTACCAGAGGAACGTAGGTGGCATGGCTTCCAGATAAAATAAGCCATAGCTTACCTTGACTCATTAAGGCACACAGGTTTAGAAAGCAATTCAGAATTCTTGCATGAAAGGCAGCATCTACATGGTGCTCTAAAAACGCCAGCAGATTTTTCACTTCATACCTGCTGCAGATGTTCTGTTAAGCAAATACACTTTCCAAAGAGCTTGTAGCATCCACTTCGAGCACGCACTGACATCAGTTTAACCAAAGCACCACTACAAAGGCTCCAGCAGCTCCTCAGCCCCGCACGTCGCTGCCCCAGGGAGCCTCACTCTCCTCTCCAGCACTGCTGACGGGGAAAGCACAACCGAACCAGGCAGCGCTTTCACCTGCTCCAGCCTCCGCCGTGGCGGCGGCGCTTTTCTGGCTGCGGGGGCGGCCGCCCGCGGGGCGCGGAGAGCCCGGCCCGGGCGGGGCGGGGCGCGGAGCCGCGAACGCTCCGTGTGCTCGCCCCAGGTGCTGCTCGCCGGGAACCCCCACAGCCGGGGCTCTGGGAGGTCTGGATGGCCGACCTGGGTTAACAGCTACAGCTTTACTGAGGGATTGGCCTTGTCAAAGCTTGCAGAGCTCATTAGCGGTGCTGTTCGTGGGCCGAAAGGTGGTCACATATACAGGCTTGCAAAACCAGGCCTTTCTTATCAAGAAAGCAAATAAATACTGGCTGTAACTGGGGCTTCGCTGGCAGAAACTGCAATTGCTTACACAGGCTTCTCTGACTTCTGTATTGTCTAAATCCAAGTTCTCCATTGCTCACGAAGTGACACAAAAAGACCATTACTTAGTAATCCAACAGGAATTTTGCCTTCCCACAGCATAGAAATATTGTGTTTGTGTTAAAGAACACATTTATTGGAGAGTTATAGTGATTCAGTTACTTAGTAGTAGTTCTGAGCAGTTCTAGAGATCCTAGTACTATTAATTTCGTAATATTTTCTAAAAAATAATAACTATACTAAAATATGACAGACTACAAAATGCTTTTGTCAGTATTCACTCTTTTCTCAGTTTCCATGTACCCTGTGGTAACATATTAAAAATATATTTAACATGAAAACCAGTATAGGATTACTTTACCTTATCAGAAAAATTATTTGACTGTTACTTGTACTCTCTTGCTCATGGTAGTTACTGGGAAGCTGAGATCTCACTTCAGTGTTCAGTAACTGAAGAAACATAATGCATAAGCAACAGCTTGAAGTGAAAGTGAAATATGGCTATTTCCCCCTAGCTGGGGGGAAAAATAATTCAGTTTACAACTACATTCGTAAAGTTCTCATATATGAAAGAGTTTGATAAAATTGCAGGCCTAACTACATACATGCTTTATTACGTAACTGTGTGTTTTTAACTTATATAGATACAGTATTAGTATGACAAGTAATAACATAAATATATTTACAGTAAGAAAACTGGTGACCAGAGGGACCAGTGTTCTTGACAATATTTAGGTTCATAACTTTCACAGAGTACAGTGGAATTAATATACAAATATTTTAAGATATTATTAAATATTAAGATATTAATATACAAATATTTAAGATATTCTGTCAACTGGCTCATTGACAGAATGGGGTATATATGTCTGAAACATTGTAATATATATAAGTATATATGGAAGTAATTTCCTCACTAAGACTCACAAGGACAGATGAAAATGCAAGCTACAATTCTGTTGGTAATCAGAGTTTAAGAAGAAAAAAATCTTTTTTCTGTGAAAAGTAAAGAGGGTAAGGGAGGGAATACAGTTTTGCTTATCATTGTATAGCTTCTCTTATTTCCAAAGATGTTAGCTATTGCTAAAGAGCTGCAAAGCAAGAAAACCAAGATAACACCAAGAGAACCAGGGAGAAGAAAAACTAACCCTGTAACTACTGGTACAAGTCCCCATACTACTGCATGGGCAATCATCAGTCTGAAAGGGCTCTTTTCAAACACACCAGTCTCCTTTAAAAAATAGTAAAATCAATAGTTCTGCAGTCTTAATGAGAATGTTTCTATTAAAAGGTACTGCTTTCTAATTTGTTAAATGTCATATCCAGTATAAAGTAAATAGAACTCATTATGGTATATAAGCTACAAAAGTCCACAGCTGCATCTTCTTTGTAAAGTGTACTGCAACTGCTGTTATTGTGTTCATAACAAGTCTATATTTATTTCAAAGCAGATGTTCTACCTTAACCAAATGAGATAGAGGCATAGAGGGCTGGGGGTGCCTTTGAATCTTCCTGCAAGCCTGAAGAGATAAAGCTGTGTAACCTACTATTGACCTGTGTCAGAGGATGAGGACGTCGAGTGGCAAATGAATGGAACAACATCTAACATGAAAAGAAGCTGAGTTTTTTTGCATGGTTTATTATAGGCACTTAAGGAAGTAAGTGAAATCTTCTAATTTTGAAAGCAACAGGAATTTCATAGAGGAGACTTTATTCAAAGTATATAAAAGGGAATTTCTCTTGCTTAAGAACCAAGAAAGCAATTAAGTAAATATATATAATTTTGGAAATTAACTATTTTGCAGTCCAAGGTTTATTCTGATAGCTATTCTATTTTTTAAGCTCAAAGCTATAAGGAATACAATAACCCATTGAAGAGAGCCCATGTTACCATGTGAGTCCTTCTAATCAACTTTCCTCTTAGGTATTAAGCTTACTATTCAGCAAAACTGTGGCATTTTAGGTCAGACCTTGCTCAAGTTTCATATATGTGCATTGAGCTCCATGTTACTGGCAAGGTTATCACCATAAAACCTCACAGGAGTTCAAGTCAAGTGATGTGCAAAAAGGCCTCATCCCTACCAGATTGTTTTGATGATGGATAACTGGATCAAAGAATTTTTTGTTATTAGTGTTACCTATTTTGAAATACTGAAATGTGTTTGAAAAAGTGCACTGGAGTTGGCTAAATATATGCTGGATACTAGGCTTTCTCTGAAGAGAACAGTCCTGGCACCAATATGTACTCACCTCTCTTGCGTAAACTACACATAGGAAACCACGCATTTCAAGATTTTTCAAGCTTTCAGCATTTTCCAAGCTTTTCAGCATTATTGTCTTAGTTAAAGATTTATTAGGGAATTAATAACAATATTGTTATCTTACATATGAAGAATTCTTCCTACCAAATCAATTTGTATGTGGTGGGTTTTTTTCCTCCCAAAGTAAGGAGAATGTTGAGTCATTTAAACAATCCTGACCATCTAAAAGGAAATAAATTATTATAAAATCACAATATAGGATGAGATTTTTTTTCTCCATAGTTAATAATTTAGTTTCCCTTGAGCTTTGGCACTGTTTCATACTTACCTGATTTACCAACTTACTGTTAATTTACAAATTAGATTAAAGTATTCCCCTTATGTTCAGAAATGTTCTTCTACTGTATGCATTTTTTGATTCTTTACTAATCACGTTCATTTTAGAATTTTTTTATGTCACACATAAAATTTAGACTTGGAACCGTATTTAAATTGAAATACTTGTTTACCTAGAGGTAAAATGCATTTTACAGTTTTCAGTCAATGACTGTAACAAGCCACCTGGTGGCAGTAGCCAATCAGTCAAGTAAGATTTGCCAGGTGACTGCACAGAAACCCGCTTTGGTTCTGCATCTTTATTCTGACACAATAGCTGAAGTCCCTGACCCGCAGCTTTCCACCAAAATATGTATCCACTATGACTTAAGTAGATTTTGTTTTTTTAAATCTGACACTAAATATTTAAATTGGTTCCCTGATATCAATTTGAGACAGGACTGTATAGGTGTTATGAGAAAATGACACATAACCTGTCACTTTTCTGACATTCTCCACTTATACACACATAAATTGATAAAGGACTTCAGTAAAATCATTTCACCTCGTTCAAGTGATGGGGGTCAATGCTTTGTTTGATGCACACTATCAGGTTTTATCTGATTAAAGTACTGCATTAACCTTACTGAGTTTTCGGTATTTTCTGACCATTGCTATGATGATTTTTTAAATTATTAATTTCATTATATCAGCAAGATGCGATACGTTTTTATCGTTCTGCTTTACAGGGAGCAAAGAACTTGCTGGCAAAGGCATTGACCTGTAAGTGCTTCAGTGTAAGGCACTTTAGACCTGATTACAGAATTCGTAATGTCAAGCTAAGATTAATAGAAATCTTGTACAACGTTCTCTCACACAATCAGTTTCTTTGCCAGCCAATCTCAATTCCTCCTTTGCCCTTTGCCCCCACCCAGCTTTTTTTCTTCTGCCCTTTCACTTGGATTAGGAGCTAATTTTCCTACTCTTTTTCATCTCATCTCAGAAATCCTTTCTCAGACAACCCATTTCCATTTCTTCACCTTTTCTCAGCAGCTCCTAATTTGACTCCTTCATGGATTTAAATGCATTCTTTGTTCAGACCCAGCAAGTCTGTGGGTTTTGCAGTTGCTTTGGGTTCAAGCATATGCAGTCCTGCTGGAGAGATGATGCTCAGCACTGTCAGTTGTAGCAACATTCCAGTTAGTACATGCCCAGTGCCCCTGTGGGGGAACCATGGGGTTTGAGTACTCTCCATGGAAAGGGCTGCAGAGATTTTAGCTCTTACATAAGCAAGTCTCAACTAAAGGTTTGCAGAGATTTTCAAAAGCTAATAAACAGGTCAGACCATAACAGGGCTGGTAAAAAGTATAACCAACATTGTGAGCTGTGAGAAGAGTAAGGGAGAGAAGGTTGTTTTGTACCAGTTTTAAAGTCCCGTAAGCAGCAATCCTTGATTGATGAGCACAGGGGAATGTCAAGCAAGGTGTAAAAGGGACCCAGCCCAGAGAGGCTATGGAAAGCTGCCTCCTGCACAGTCAGGTTAGTACATGGTCACTTTGGAAGCCAGTACCTCCAAGGAAGTTCCAAACTTTCTCAGAAGCAAAATATCAAAGCTGTTCTATGTTACGAGACACTTTCCTCCAGCTGAAATTGAGACTCAGTGCTTCGTGCAGAGATAGGATACTCATAAAAACTGAACAGCAGCAGCAGTTTGTCCCAAAACACAACTAGGTTGTAATTCATAGGTTCTGGGTGTTCACATAGGAATCACTGTCCAGTAATGGGCAAACTACTCATCAGTAATCCTAAACTTAAATTTGTGGATGACCAAAAGACCTGATGATATCAATGAGACAAACACTAAGGAATTTTATTTTCTGGTAGCAGCATTTTGAGATGGTTCAACTGTAAATGTTTTTGTGGTCTAACTGCTGTACAGCAAAGGATTTGTCAGTCTGAATTCCAGCTTTGTAGCAGTCTAATGCAAACCACTCTTATATCATCCTCCTTGTTCTTCCTGCTCATCTTTAATATCTTTCAAAATAAATGCTTGTGGTAGTCATACATTTGGTGAAATATTTTCCTTCTGCAATATATTACCCTGTGTTAACCTGTTCACATTACCCTGGCTTGAATTCTGCCTGCACTGAAAGATTACAGAGCAGGACTACAGTTCCCAATATAAGCTTTCAGATAACTTAATGTAATTTTTTCTTTGCTTAAAAATCAGATGTCAAATATATAGAACAGAAAAGAAAAGTCAGTTGGTTACCATTTGAACTCAAAGGTAAGATTTAAGGAAAATATTAATTATATTCTCAGTATAGTTTGATATATTAGGAAGGAACATCATTAAGGAGATGGAGTGTGCAAGAGACACTCTGAATATTTATTTTTGAGGAGGAAATAGATCTGCTTGATAAGACATTGCTACAATACATTTAGGAATAGATCCACTGAAATCTTAAATCTCAGCATATCTCACTAGTGTTACATGGAACAATTCACAGGAAAACAGAAGTGGTTCAGCACACAGGTATGGTAAGTTCTCCTTCTACAAGAAAAATTGGCCCAGTTTATGTGAATCAATTTTACATTTAACTAAGTTAAATGGTACAAGAATATAATTCAGATAGTTTTGTTTGCCAAGTCCCCACATTTACAGATTATTAATATCAAACTAATGTGATGCTGTTAGCTAAAGCAAAGTCAAATGTATCTTAAGCACTTATGTGAAAAGCTACCTTTAATGACATTTTATATGGTCCTCTTTAAAGATATTTGCACTGAATTTTACAATTTTCTATTAAAAATTAAACTTGATTAAAAATTAACTTTCCATGGATCTTAGAGCATTGATTGTTTGAGGCCACACAGTAAGAGAATGGCCAAACTGGAATTGAAAACAAACCCAAAATGTTAATCTTTGAAAGGTCAAACACTTCCTTACATGAAAGGCCAGTAAGGACAAACTAAATAGGTTCATGTCCTGGCCTCTCCATCTCATATGATTTCTGACTGAAACAGACATTTTTATTCCAGCCTATCATTTATTCACTGCCCACCAGGTTATTACAAAAGCCATTTAGAAGGGACTTTTTAAAAAAAGCTATAGGTGATTACATCAATGTTCTCACTAATGTTTTCACTCAGTACTAGATTCTCATGTCCAAGAACGTATCCAAATTTCTGCTGAGCATGTAACTGCCTAAGAAAGCACTTGTTTTCAGTCACTGCATAGCAAAGATTTAACTTAGAAAAGACTGAAGTTTAACCAAACTGCAGAAATACAGTTTTAAAGAAAAGGAACTTTCTTTCAAGTTTGCATTTCTGGTTGAGAAATCCCCATTAGAAAACAGAAGACTCACTAGAATACAGAAGACTCAACACCTCTTAAGCTTCTTATTGTTGGAACAATAACACAGTGCTAATTTATGAATTTACAGAGCATGAGTGTAAAGCATTGAGAAAAAAATGCTCACTTTAAATTTTATAAAGTCTCATATTTCCTGTGTGCAGGCCAAAGGAATCTGCTGTTAATTTTAGTTAGATGTTCAGCTAAGTTCTGTCTGTACTAGTTGGCTTTTTCTGTTGTTATTCGGAACTATATTTCTGTTACTAAAAATAAAAAACTACTGTCACCATGTAAGTACTCCAAGTTTCCCTTCCCACACTGTGTTTTTACCCTTTAAAAGTACTTAGAGTACTTTTTACCCTTTAAAACAGGCATAAGCAGTATGACATTAGTGAGATATGACACCTAGTGAAAAGCTCCCCAAAGTGTACTGACACCACTACTAAGATAAGTGCTCTGTAACACTGTGTTCCAAAACAGGAGGAAAGAAAAGAGAACAATTAGGAAGGTTCTCTGAACTGAAGAATTCCAGTATGAGTAGATTTGAAACTGCTGCAAAATTATTTCCTGATGATTAATATTGATATGGTATGTACTCTTATTTTGAAGCAACGATTGATCATTCCCTGCTGCAGTATATCATAATCACACACAGAGAAACTGCAAACAAAATAAAATGGCACTGTGAAAATCACTCCTCAGATGCCAGTGCAGCAAGTGCTCAATTGGTGTTGGCTGTGTTCTAGACAAAAGTGCAATGCTCAAAGGTAACACTTGTGCATTCATGTTTTGCTGGCTTCCATACAGAGAAAAACTGCTCAATTTACATGTACTAAATGAATGGACCCAAAGTCTGTAAGGGATGGGCCAGCATAAGAGATGATGGTGATGGAGAAAGGATTAGAGAAGTCTGCGCTGCTCCTGATTACACTTCATCAAGAGACCTGCGACATTCATTATCTTTGAAGCAGGTTTTTTTTATATTGAATTGAAAGCCAATGAAATTATAATAAGTGATTATTAATATATAAATTATACAAATTATTAAGTGATTTCACAGTACCTAGGAAACTTTTTTTTGCTGTGTAGTGAATCAAGTCCTTTATTTACACTGTTGACATCTGGTTTAGCTACAGTCACAAATTATGTCAAAATAACTGTCTCAGGCTTGTTTTCATAATTATTTTTGTCCAAGACACTAGAAAAAAGTCTTTTTCATAAACCTGGTTCCATTTGAAAATCTGTCTCAATGCATAGTATGGAGGGAATGTGCCAATGCAAACCTAGTAAGGCTACGGTGAGTTTCGGTATGGAGTAAGAAAATCAAAAGAGACACATTTTAAAACTTTGTAACAGAAGAGAAATTGCTTTCAATAATGCCCATTTCGTTCCTATCTTGCTTTTGATGAAGTATTCGACATGCACTTTAGGATAACTATTGATGCAAAGGACTTGGCTACATAGGCATTATTTGCTCTCCCTCTCTTAGAGCTGCTCTCTGTGTAAGCAGCTCATGAAATTTTAAATCCCAGCCCATTTTCAGTATGTGACAGGACAACAGCAAGCCTGGAAAAGACACTTATGCAAGGCTCTGTGGCAGACCAACTGCAGTCACTTCAAGTTACTGAAGCTTGCAGAGGACCCTAGAAAAAAAGATGGTCCACATCTCATTCAGTTACCTCAGTTGGTTTTGTTCCTATGACTTCCATAACTGTTGAAGCTTCCTGTATTTCCCATTCCTATCATCTTCTTTTCTGGGACACATTCAATTCAGAGGAAACAGCCAGCATGCCAGGAGAGCCAGGGTTCTGGTAGGTACAAGTCTGTTCTGTATATGGACACAGGCCAGCAAGCTGAGTAAAGAATAAGGGGGCTGGAAAAAACAAGGACAGTGGAGAATTCTACTGGGCAGGAAATAGCCATGTGAAATAACTCAGATTGTAAGTACCACATCTGAATCATATCTGAATGAGCCTTGATGAGGTGAATCTTAAGGGAACTGCACTCACAGGGGTGCTTTTCCTTTTTGCCCCATTCTGTCCAGGAAACCTAATATATGTCAAGGGCATGCATACAAATTGACATAGTCACCTACACCGACATGAAAACCTTTCTCAACAATACCAAAAAACCTTAACTGTAATGAGGAACAAACAGATTTCTTGACATTTTCAGAGGGAGGAGCAAGTGAAAGAGAAAATAAAGGAGAAAAGCTACCAAATGATAAAAAAACCTTCAGTTTGAAATGAGTGGAAGTGTTTCCATGAATATCAAGACCTTTGGACTTTCCCTAAATGCACTGTAATTGGATAAATGCCCTGCAGTAAAATACACTTATAAGGGTATGCATGGGATGGCTGGAAGTAAATGGTTAACCCTAAATTGCTTTGCAGACTCCTTCCAATTCCACAAAATATATATTCCACCTTCAAGATGAAAAAAAGAAAAAAAAACAAACTCAGTATAACACAGTGACTGTAAATTGAGAAGCACTTTTTTAAAAACGTATTTCTAGGCAATAAAAATAGACTGACCTTCCAAAGCTGCAAGGCTGACCTTTACACTGGGGTGCAGTTAATGACTTCTGTCGTGAGAGGCCTGGAGCAATTGTTCCAGGTGTTCTGCAATACAAGGCAATGGTAAGGGCTGAATGGTGTCAGCACTTCGGATGATAGTATGCTGCAAAACAAGGCGGCGGGGGGTGTTGTTCTGGTGTTTGGGATTTTTTTAAAAACCATGCTACCTCTTGGTCAAAGACACTTCCACGGAGTTTGTAGTCTTATCCACACACTATATATAGCACTTAAACTCTGGCTGACATCATGTTTTTTGAGCAGCGCAGCCTATCAGGATGGAGCCGGCCGCCCGGCGCTGGGTGCCGGCCCTGAGGCAGCGGGGCGGGAACGCTGAGGGAACTCGGCGGAGCGGCGTTCCAGTCACCGCAAGGAGTGGCTGGGCCCAGAGGCACCAGGCGGGATACTCCAGACAGCCTTTAAAGCCACCCAGCCCTCAGCAGAGGGCCCGGTAAACCGCACAGAGCTCCGGACTCGGGTGGCCGGGACACCTCTGGTGCCTGTGCGCACCAGCCGAGCGTAAAGGCGCTGCTGGGGCTGTGGAGGCTGACAGCAGACAGGTACCACCACCACACCGCGCTGCCCGACAGCCCTGCCGGGCTGCAGGGCCCAGGCTCGCGGAGAGATCAGCCCGCTCGCTGCCGCAACAGCGCGGGGCACGAGGGGAGCCCCTGAGGTATCTCTGGGAGAACCCGGGGTAACCCTGAGGGAACCCTGGGGTACCCCTAAGGTATCCCTGAGGTATCCTCTCCCCGCAGGGCGCGCCTCGCGGAGCCGCCAGAGGAGGGGCAGGACCGCGAGCTAGGGGGCGGGGTCAGTTCGGCGGGGCGGGGCTGAGAGCGGAAGAACGGGGCCGGACGGGAATGGAGGGGCGGGATTGACGGGGAGGGACCAAAGCCGGAGGGGCGAGGCTGGGTGGGGCCTCGAGCGGAGGGGCGGGGCGGAGTGCGGGAGGGGCGGGGTCTCCCCGGCCCGGCTGTCCCGCAGCGCTGCCGGGGCGGGTCCTGGGCTCTCGCGGGAGCTGCGCCGGCGCCGCCCGTGTCCGAGCGCGGCCGCCGCGGAACCAATAAACTTTGTTTAAAAAAAAAAAAAGGCAAGAAAAGGGCAGGAAAGGAGCGGTGCCGTCGCGGCTGCGGGCAAGTGCGTCATTGACCGCTGAACCAGCCCGGGGCGGCCGCTGCGGGCAGCTCCAGCCCCGGCTCCCCTCGGCCTCGGCAGCCGTCGCCCTCCGCGGGGAGCGGCGCCTCCGCCGCTCTGCGGGCCCGCTCGTGAGTATGGTGGAACGGCTGCGGTGGGCAGCGCTCCCCGCGGAGGGCGACGGGGCGGCCGTGAGGGGACTGGCGGGGCGCTCCGGCTGCGCCGGGGCGGGCGCGAAGAGTGACAGGTGTCAGGCTTCCCCTGCCCGGGGGCACCCCTGTAGCTCTGGCTGCGGGCCGGGCCGCGCTGTGGGACGGGAGCTGCTCCGGGGTGCTGCGGGCGGCAGTCGCCGGCCGGGGCAGGGCTGGGCTCTGCCTGACAGCTCGTCCCGTGCCGCCTCCCCTCCGCCCTGCCCTGCAGTGCCGAGTCTCCGTACTCCCCCGGGACCGGGGAACATGTAAGAGCGGCCGGAGGTGTGAGGCGCTCCTGAGCGGCCGTGTGCTGCCGGGGGTCTCCGCTGACGGAGAATTGTCTATTCCCTCACGGCAGGGCTCGCCTCTCCCTCCCCGCACTGAGAGTCCCGGCGCGGCGGGAGCGCCGGACGGGCAGCCGCAGCCATGCCGGGCCGTAAGGAGACGCGGCTGCTGCACCTCGGCGAGATGGAGAAGCTGGACAAGACCCTCTTCAGGCTGGAGCAGGGTAGGTCGGGGTGCCGCGGCCGGGTGAGAAGGAAGTGGCCGGGACCTCGTAATCGCCTTTGGATGGTAGTGGAAAGAAGAGCTCATCCTGAAGTGGGGAAGTTTTGGGGGTGTGTGGGGGGTGTTCTTGGTTTAGGTTTGGTTGTGGGTTGGTTTGTTTTGTTTTGATTTGTTTCCACTGCAGAGCCCTATGGGCTCCGCACACAGTTTAATTTGACTCGTTAAACTCTTGAGAAATGAAGAGCAGATTGGCCAAGAGCCGTCAGTCTTCATGGGACTGAAGCACAAAGCGTTTTTGAGACAGGCCTGTTCCTTCTCCTTTTATAGCCTGTGTACTTCAGTGACCTGAAAAAGTCCTCATAAGTCAAGGTCTCCAGTGTTTATCTTCTTATGCAGCACCCCATGTTTTAATATTACAGTTTTGAAATCTGTCGGTAATGCTTGCATTTTGCACAGTCTGCAGGTTTGAGGTAGTGCTTCAGAATATAAGCTCTTTGGCAACTCCTAAATCTTATTATCAGATTTGTTAACTTATCAGAGCTATGTATCATGCTGCATACTTAAAAGAACTTGATGTTATTTCTTCCTGAGAGTGTTTTTAAGTCTATTTATAAAAAAGTTCAAAACCAAAACCCATCCACTAATTGGTCTACTATTATGCTGGTCAGCAAATTTAGACTATAAAACTGAAGCCCTTGTCTTTAAAAATATTTTTAACGGTCCAACAATTTTTAGTAAGAGTTATTGTGGATTTTTTTTTACAGTGTGTTCCTAATCTAGGGAAATAGAGGAGCAAGATTTTGATTCTTGAGAATAAAAATTCTCTTCAACTATATTGATTCCAGAATCTTCTGACCAGCCTAATGTAAGAAAATGTCAATAGTGAAGAAGTGCAGAGTTGATCCTATTTAACTTATCCATCAAGATGTGTAAATTTTCTTGACATGAGGGAAGCAGAAGTGCATGGCTGTCAAACATTCAAAGTGCCCCTGCTGGTAGCAGTCTCTGAGAGGGCATAGCTAATTTTGAGCACAGCATTTCTGATGTCAGTATAACTCTTAGAGGAAATAAGATATCAGTGGCATATATCCCTGTGCTCTAATTTTAGTAATCCCTGCAACAAAATGTCAGGCCAGTACTGAAGAGAATGTACTTAACCTTCCAAAAGTAGTTTTATGCATGTATTTATTACATTCAAGTGAGCTTCATTTTACCTGGCAGGCATTCAGATCTGAAAACAACTGCTTTGCGTGGTGGGTTTTGGTGCAGTGGTGATTTTGTTAATGAGAGAAACACACAGCTGGATAACACTTATGTTTAAATGTATTCAGACATTGAACTCTGGTATTAGAGTCCCCATGATTCTATTTAATAAACAAGTAGGTTTTTTTCAACTCAAGGTATTGTAACTTGGTGTCCATAATTTTTTATACTTTCTGATTCATTATCTGTGTACTAATAATTTTCCTCTTTTTTACAAGTACTCAGGTTTCTTTTACTCCCAGTTTTGTAGGCTGCTAGGACTAGTAGGTGATTTACTGCACTTAACTATGTGACTGGCATGTTCTGTGTAAGAGCTTGCATCTGTTTCATTCACTTGAATGAACCCTCCACTTAGCCACTTGTGATGGTGAGCCTCATACCTGCAAGGGGAAACCTTTCTAAAACTTCCTGACTGAACAGAATTTTTATGTCTAACTCAGTAAAGTGCATATGCTTTTATGTTCTAATTTTTTAACTTAATTTTTTCTCACTATCAAAAGTATCTTAAGCTTAAACTTAAGCCTCTTTCTATGTGTGTGAGAGACCTGAAGCACACCTACAAGATTCCCTTTAATTTGTTGAGCTCTCTGAAAGTTTAACAATTTGTATATTGTAGATCACACACAAGTATATGTAATTCTTCAGTTATAGCATAAGAATTTTACCTGTTCCTAATTTTTTTCAGATGTTTTCATGGGTCAGCCTACTATATAGACTTGGTAAACCTAAGTACTTAAAGACCATGTAATCCAAAATCGACATAAAACTGTGTGTAATCTGATCATCGTGGTACTTTGCTGTATTTTATTTTTTAAAACTTTATGTAGCAAAGACAAAGAAATTAGAAAGAAGATGAATGGTCCCATGTAAGTAAAGGAAAAAGTTTATATGTAAAGTGTGCCAAGAACAATGTTAGGAAGGAAGGGAGAGATGATGCAGCTTTGAGTGCTGCAATATAAGGTTTGAACCTATTAGAGAGTGTCCAAAGAAGAGCAGTGAGGATGGTGAAGGGCTTGAGGGGGAACTGTCTGAGGTGTGGCTGTGAACACTTGGTCTGTTCAGCCTGGAGGAGAGGAGACTGAGGGGACACCTCATGGCAGTCTGCAGCTTCCTTGTGAGGGGCTGACACTGATCTCTGCTCTCTGGTGACCATTGACAGGACCCAAGGGAATGGCATGGAGCTGTACCAGGGGAGGTTTCAGTTGGGTATTAGGAAAAGGTTCTTCACCCCCAAGGTGGTTGGGCACTGGGGTAGGCTCCCTAGGGAAGTGGTGACAGCACCAAACCTGACAAGAGTTCAGGAAGTATTTGGAAAATGCTCTGAGGCACATGGTGTGATTCCTGGGGAATTCTGTGCAGTGCCAGGAGTTGGACTTGAGGTCCTTATGAGTGCTTTCCAGCTCAGGATGTTCTATGATTCTGTGCTGTAGAAGTTTATAACTGTGCTGAAATTCTTAGCAACTATGATGGTGTTATAAATATAGTAGCAAATTAGGAATTGTAATAAGAGACTAGAAATATCTAATCCTCCTGATCAAGTAATTTTAACTTTTGTCTTTTTCTTTTTTTCTTGAGGTTTTGAGCTACAATTCCGATTGGGCCCAACTCTTCAGGGCAAGCCCGTTACTGTGTATACAAATTATCCAGCTTCTGGAGAAGTATTTGATCGCCACAAGTTCAGGACACTGTCGTGGCACAATCCCACAGGAAAAGAGGATGACTCTGACAAATACTGCAAGTTGGATCTCCAAATTTCTGGGTCATACCAGTACTATTTTAGTCTTGGGTAAGTGAAATCTGTATACCTGCAGCCAAATGCAGTTTGCTCCCTTGGTCTACATCTTAGCCTGAAAAAAACCCTTTTTTTCCATGCAGTTTTCAAATTGTAGCCAAGGGACCAATTAGAATCCACCAATGAAAGACAGTAACTGGTGGTTCTATAGTACTTTCTGATGCAGAGATATTCTGGAGAATATACAGAGCCAAGCTGATCAACTTTCTGTGAATGTTGGAGAAGCAATCTATTTTTACAAGCTTTCAAATTCATCAGCATTCTGAGTATCTCAATGATTATTTTGTACTTTCTTCTTTGAGGGTTGTTTTTTATCTAGCACAGAAGTTCTGGCATTCTTTACTTGGATCCTTTACTTCGTCTTTTTTTTTAGTGGGACAACTGCAGAAGAGAAAGCCACTGTCTGTAATAATTGTAGTCTGGTATTTTGTGTTTCTGGAAGATGGGTAGTTAAATTATTCCAGACTCAAGACATTTAGCTCAGGTACCTTCCTGAGGATGGGGCTCAAAATCTAGATCTAGGTGTAATAGATGGGCAGTTGTGCTTTCTGTGTTTCCATATGCCAAAAGGAGGAACCAGTACTCCATCTCAGAAAATAGCAAAGGTATCTCATTTTTCCAGAGTTTTAAGCTCTGTATCCCATTTGTATTCTTTAAGTCCAGTAGAGAGATGATGCATAAGAAATGAACATTTCAGTGTTTACTGTTTCCTTCATGTGTCATGCAGTCCTGTTCCCCCTCTCCCTCCAGCCACTTTACTGGGCTACTGTGTTTCTGGAAACCTATGCTATTTGAATTCTCTCTCTGAAACAGACTGGTACAATGGGTCTTAATTATACCAATGAATTTTTTTTTTTTCCTAGAAATGAAAAAAGTGGTGGCGGTTACATAGTTGTGGATCCCATTTTGCATGTTGGAGCTGATAATCATGTGCTGCCTTTGGATTGTGTTACGCTCCAGACATACCTCGCTAAGTGTCTGGGACCGTTTCATGAATGGGAAGATAGGCTTAAAGTGGCAAAAGAAACAGGTAATGCTAATAGACATATTCAAGGATAGAAGTTTTTGGTTTATGGTCAAAACCCAAAGTTACACGGAAAAGCTTCAGTGTAAACAATCAATAGATTCTTTGTTGGTAATATATTTTCTACTATATTAAATTTCATTAACAGATTAAATCAGTGAATTGATTAAAATATTGGCAGAGGTGCAAAAATTCAGGGATTTCTTAATATTGGAAACCACTTATTTTATTGTTTTCATTTCAGATAGACTTGGAAGTTTGTAGAACTGACAAGGTGGTTTTTAAAGCTTTTGTTACATAGAATTTCAAGGGAAAGATTCAGATTAATTTACATTGGTTATTCCAAACAGTAGCTCTGAGTACATAAGTGCAGCTTATTATGCTTCTTTCATTTAACTTTGACTGGGGCTTTTTTTCCTCATTAAATAAATGGGTTTTTATTTCGTAGGTTACAACATGATTCATTTTACGCCACTACAGATGCTTGGACTATCTAGATCATGTTACTCATTGGCTGACCAGTTAGAAGTAAACCCTGAATTTTCAAACCATAATAAAAAGTGCACTTGGAGTGATATAGGAGCACTTGTGGAGAAACTGAAAAACGAGTGGAATATGCTTTGCATCACAGATGTAGTCTACAATCATACTGGTATGATTTTTGTGTGTTAATAACCAGATTGATCCTATAATTATATTTTATTTCCCTTAACTTCTCTCTCTTTAACCCATTTTTACTAGCTGTTTTAAACAATGGAGTTGTCTCTGAGTCTCTCAAATCCAGGACAACTCCTTGCAATTACAACTGATACGTCTCTGTAACAGGTATAAAAGAACTTAGTATTGCTACTGAAAGAGTGAGGAGAGCCCTTCTTAAAAAGAATTAATAAGTTGTGTATCTGTATTTCTATAGTATGCCCATCTTCATTATCTGTGGTGTGCACTTCCCATATATTTGAACAGAGTCTGTATTATGAATTGTTCGATGAGCATAAACTGAGTTTGTTAAACAGGGTATTATGCTTGTAACTGCTTAAAAGTAACTGCTCTAATTTGGGTCTAACATGCAGACTAGAAACAGAGTTGGGACAAGAAGGTAGGATTAAGTAATGGGGAAAATGTTACAGCTCAGACTGTGGGGGGAAGAAAGAGAGCTTTGTGTTTGGGCAGGCTTTTTTTAAAGCATAGATATGTTAATACATCAAAGCTGTTACTTTTCTTAATTGCTTGAGGGACAGTGGATTTTATTCTGTGTGATCTGATGAAATTTAAAGTGTAGTACTTAATAATTTGTAATTTTGTTGATTATTTGGATAATGAGTTTTGTTTGTTTATAATGCAGTTGCTACTGCATACTGTAACCCTAAAGATCATAATTACCATTCTCATACCAGAGACTATTGCAAGGCGTTATGTAGATTGATGTCTTTTGAGGCTCAAAAATGCCTAAAAGTAAATAATTTGTGAATTTCAAGCTGTAGTTCTTTGGTGTTGACTTTTGCCAAACATTCCTGTCCAATCAGTCTGCAACAGAGTGCTTTCCCTGTCTGTTCGTTGAGAAGTTACTAATTATAATTGTTGGCTCTGTGTCTGAGGGAATCAGGCTTTTAAACATACTCCCAGTTCTGGGTAAAAAATTTCTTACACTTTTCAACTAGGTGTCCAGTTTCTGTTAGAGATGCTTGAGGTCCTCTCATTTTTTGAACAGTGTATATTTGCATGCTGCTAAGGAGGATGTTTTTTGATGGACGGAGAGATCTTAACTATAATAGTTACGCACCAGAATATATATGAGAAGGAAAATGTCATTTTATTTGGCTACATTTGTAGGACTTTTTCATGTTATGTTCAGAGTTAAAGTAATCTTCATTGGGATGGATGACTCAACATTTGTAGTATGGTGAAAAGATGTTCGGAAGTGTCTTCTGAGAGGATAAAAATATTCAGATGATTGTGGTTCCTACATCATTAAGCAAGGTATCCTTGATGACTTTGTTGCCTGTCATGACCCCTCAGTTTAAACTGGTTCTGTCTGTTGGTAGTTTCTGCTTTCTAGTGGAGACCATTGTATAAAAATGGCATTGATTCCCCTCTGCCCCTGTGGGAGCCAAGCAGCATCACCTGCAGGATCAGGCATTAAGCTGAGGTGTTTGGTGTGAAACCCACGCTGTGGGCACAGCAGAGAACAGTGGGAATCAGCTCTGGATGTCTTTGTGAGGCTCTAATGAGAGGCAGCACCTGTGGCTCAACTTGAAAAGTTGATCCGTGATCCTTTGGCGTCTTTGTAGGAGTATCACAGATGAACGTGCAAACCCTCTCTAGTAACAGGGTATATTCAAATAGGAAATATGTTTGCATTTACCTTTTACCCTGAGACAGAAAAAAGACAGTTGAGCTGAGCTTTCCATGGCTGTAATAAATCGTATAAAGTAGTAAAAATAATGTGAAGTAAATTATGTATTGCTTTTATTTTACAAGAGGCTTCTATTGTACAATTGCAATATAGCACTCAAGTCAATCTTAACTTCAAGTAAGTTTTGTGTTTAATTTATGTAAAAATGAATTAGTTAAGAAAATAATTTCGGATTTTTATAAGGAGAATGTAATGAATTTTAGAGAGCTTTCTGTAATTCCTCATCTTGGTATTTCCATATTCCTATACTTGCTTTATTCTATAGACATACTCTTCACTATGTTATTTTTTCCTTAGCTGTAGCAAATGTAATCACCAGTGATGTTTTGGATAATTTTTCTTCTGCAGAGTTAGATTTCTCCTGATGTTATGTTGTGAATCACTGGAACTTACCTTCTAATGGAAGGCCTGTTGACTTTTTTTTTAATGCTAACTCTTTAGGTTTAAATTATGTGTTGTCTTTTTAGAATTATTTGTATTTTCTTATGAAATTCCTTTATAGTAAATTATAGTTCTTGTTAGAAGAAGAGAACAAGCTGATTTTGCTTTTTGGAGAAGAAGGTTTTTTTAGAAGTAGTAAAGGATAAAGAAAAAAAGAGCAGGAGGGGATAACCTGTTTGGCCTGAAACAGTCTTTAACAGGCTAAACTTGATATTGCTTTACATAACTTTAAAACATGATGGGTTTAGTAGTAGGTTGTATTTAAACCACAAGGACTTTAATTTCCACAAATGGTTTGACCTTATAATGATGAAATTTTGCTGTATCTTGAGATACAATATAACAGGGTACTCAGAAGAGCTGTTCACACTATAGACTAAGGTAGTACTTTTCTTTTTTTGCTTTGATATTTTTGTTTTAACTTAGCAAACTTGGGATTTTAAGTGTTTGTTCTAATCTGGACACATTAATGACTCTTTATGTTTTCAATATAGAAATTTGTTATGTATTTTCCCATGTGTGAAGTACTACTTCTGTTTTTCTCAGCTTTTCTGAAAACCTAGTTTTTGTTCTTATGTGTTCTTTGAGGTTTTCTTTTTATTTTCAGTTTTATGATTTAGTATTTCAGTTTGAAATATTCATTCAGAGGAATATATGAAATTTATTTTCTTTTAAACAGTGTAGCAAAAGAGTTGCAAAACTAGAAAGAAATTAACTCTGGGATTTTTCTTCATTATTATACTTCCAAAATCAAAATTCTGTGCTATGTATGTATTTACCTGTACTGCTGAATGTGTGCAGTCTATATTAGAATACAACACCCTAGTGTTATAGTGTTCTAGTGAAGGCTCCTTACCTTCTCTAAGTTAATTTTTAATGTTCAGCATATCTCCTGGTGCTTGTTGATGCTGCAGGGGAAGCTTGGCACATAGACACAGAGTGTAGTGTTTGTCCTGAATGAGTGTTCCATCTGCATGCACCACACAGTGCTCTCATCTTGCTGCGTAAGACTCAGTGACGTTGCTTCCTACCACTCAGCTTCTTTCTATGGACACAAGTATCGCAGCTAATCCTTTCTTCAATGCCCATTTAACTAGATTTTGCATTAATTATTTTTTGGGTGTGTGCACTCTTCCTCTCTGGCTGTGTGTGGCATCTTGACAGAATGAAGAATATTAAAAAGAAAATAATAAATATAATAAAAGTATGTATTAATAAATAAATAATAAAACTATATATAAATAAAAATAAAAGAATGTTAAAAAATAAACAACTTTATAATGTAAGTTTGGGATGTGTGTTTGGCTTCAACACTCAAGAATATCAGTATCTTACATTCAGTATTTGATGTATTTCTTGCATCAAAATATGATTTTTTTTTGGTGTTTTAGAATTGGTGATAGTATTGCATATCTTTATGTAACTAACAAAGTTTTTCTACAGTCTCTGCAGTTGTATTTTTGATCAAAAACAATCAGTAATAATGGTCAATCAGTAATAACATTTCTGCACAAGATATGATTTTCTATTGACATGGGAAACTTTAGTTTAAATGTGAATGAACCGTATGTGCTATAGTATCTCAGCTTCTTGGTGTTAGGATGTTTACAAAATACAAAGGGTTCAGTTTATGTATTTACATTTTTGTTTGTTTTTTCCCCCCTCCTTTCTTCACTAAGCTACTAACAGTGAATGGCTCAGGATGCACCCAGAATGTGGCTATAACCTTGTAAATTCTCCTCACCTGAAGCCAGCTTGGGTCCTGGACAGAGCTCTGTGGCATTTGACTGGTATGGTGGCTGATGGAAAGTGTGTTGCCAAAGGGGTCCCTCCCTTGATTGAAAATGATCAGCACTTGAATGTAAGTGAATAAGAACTAAGTATAAGCTAATGAACTGCATAAATAGCTGAATAAACCTTTAATATTTCTAGGGTTGCGTAAATACACAAAAATGGTGTATGCTTTGCAGATAGATTTAATGAAATAAGCCCTTATTCCCACCTTTTTTAACTTTTCTTAATTATATTAACAAACAACCTTAGTAACTAATGCAATTTTTATTTTTACAGTGTTTACGTAAAATAATTTATGAAGATATATATCCAAAACTGAAACTATGGGAGTTTTTCCAAGTGGATGTTAACAAAGCTGTGCAGCAATTTAAAACCCTTCTAACTCAAGGTAAAGGAAGATCATGTTGCTGAAGCATGTGAATTATATATTTATAGTTCAAGAGACTTAGGTAAGCTTAACAGTTAGACAGAAAACAAGATAATGCTATTTTTTGCTGTGTGAGACGTCCACTGTGCTGATTTAGGCATACAGGAATGCTTTGAGGGCTAGGAAAGTCTTTAAAGACCTTCAGTACCTTCATCCACCTGCATCTTGGTTATGCTAGAATTATAAAAGTTGTGTGTCTGTTAAATGTGATTCCTGTTTTTACTTTGAGTACTCATTTCTATTTTGTTCTCAGGCAAAATGGGCACTAAATCTGATCCAAATCAACATCTTCAAATACTGCAGGACCCTGATTATAGACGACTTGGCTGTACTGTAGATATGAACATAGCACTGGCAACATTCATACCACACAGGTACCGCGTTTCTGATTACAAGTTAAAATCTAAGTGAAGCTAAATTCATGAAGCCAAAAAAATGCATTCTTTTCAGACATGAGGAAAAATTAGGTTTTAATTCATTTTAGTAATTTATGCTGCATATTTTTGAAATATTTTTTCTAATTGTTCTCTGCTTTTAATGTTCTCCTGATAAGCAATGGACCAGCTGCAATAGAAGAATGTTGTAACTGGTTTCGCAAGAGGATTGAGGAACTAAATGCTGAGCAATACAGGCAAACTAGTCATCATCAAGAACAGGTGTTGAAATTATTGTTTTAATGCTGAATTGTGTAAAACTGCAGGTAAATGCAGACATTTCAGTAATAATGCATTATTCAATTACTTCCAGGCTGTCAATTGCGTTATGGGGACTGTGGTTTATGAACGAATCGCTTGTCATGGTCCTAAGCTGGGACCTATCAGTAGAAAGCATCCCTTGGTTACCAGGTATATACATGTTTTCTTGTTTGTTTGGAAACTATTAGAATCTATCCAGGGAAAGCAAGTTCCAAGTTCAATAAGTATATATTCCAAGTTCAAAAGCATACATTTATATGTAGAAATATATGTTTTCTTTGACATGGAGAAATGTCACTCAGCAAATTGACAGGGTTTTTTTAAGCAATAACTATTTCAGAAACAGATGTGATCAGAAAGCATGAGACAATACTCGGAGCATATCAAAACCTTACATAGTGCAAATTGCTGTTGTAGGTGGAAGAGGAGTGGAGCTAGGCAAGTTTACACCTTTCATGTTTTATGTACTTGATGCCACTCATATCTAAAGAGCTACAGCTTTACTCTTACATTACCAGCTGACACCAAGATAGTGGCAACATCTGTTCTTGCTTCTTCAAAGGTTCCTTCAAAATAGAAAACTCTCCATCATTTATGCAAGTTGCTCTCTTATCTGTATTATGTACAAGCTAGTTCATAGCATATACTTTCATTTCAAAGACAATAAATTGCAGCTTAGGTTACCATATGTGTTTGATGTTTGTCTCTTTGATTTCTCTTTTAATTGCCTGTCTATTCCATAGGTATTTTACATATCCATTCAAAGAGCTGACTGTGGAGGAAGAAGAAAGTATGATACATCAGCCAGATAAAGCTTGTTATTTGATGGCTCATAATGGCTGGGTTATGGGAGATGATCCTCTTAGAAACTTCGCAGAACCAGGTTTGTAAAAGAAATTTGAGTTCTTACAAACCATTTGATACTCTAGCCAAAGCAATAAGGATTTTATTTAATCAGTCTTTTTTCCAGATATATTCCTGTGAAGCTGCAGAGTAACAGATATTAAGCTTATAGCACTCTAATTTCCCATTCAGCATATAGATGAACTGTAAGAACTTGAATTTGAGGAATTTGAGGTACAGTTTTACAAGATTGGAGAGGGAAATTACCAGCTTTCTGCCACTGAAATGGGGATGTCCTGCCTCCCCACTTTTGTCATTGTCTTTGTTGCTTACTTTGTACTTTGTTCCAACACCAGTGCTTGTTGGCATTTCCATGAGACAATGACAGTGTGGCAGAAAAACTAATGCAATGAAAAGGTGAATAGTGTTTTACTGCATTAGTGAGCAAAAATTGGATCCTTGAAAAGTCCGCTGAGTGGCAGTCAGGCAGTCAAGAGATGACCCAGTTAATCCAAATTAAGTATGCAGATTACTTGTGAAGGTAAAATAGGGCATGAAATCATCATGCACTAAAATATTGCATTCTAACTCCTTTGGGGGGCACAGTGTTGATATACAATAAATGTAAAAAAAAAGCTCGTGTTCAAAGTAGCCATTCACGTGGTAAACTAAATGAAACAAAGGCCAGTTTAATTGTGATTAAAAATCGTCTGAAAGTTTGAGTCTGCTTTACAAACTAATCTGAGGATACTCCACAGTGATCTGCAGTTAGCAAACATTTAATTTGTGCAAAGCAATCTACATCTCTTTCACTAAATTTTATTTACTTTTAGTCTCCTCGAGGATTGAGATAATAGGTGTTTCAAGAGTGTTTTTGTTCAGTTGCCTTCAGATTATTGCCCTTTCTTCTAGGCAGACTTGTATTTTTTTTTCCTGTCAGTCACTGGCTTTAGTTAGCATTCTTAATTTCCATTGCTGGGGTTTCTCTTGTAACTCATCTACAGGGTTGTGAGTGCTTTATATTTGTGTTATGCCTTTGTTTTATGCCACACATTATTTCAACTGAGAACACAATGTGAAAATGTGGTACAAAAAGACACCATAAAGAAATTGCAAAACAAATGCAGCCAGTTCTCTGAATGATCCTTTGAAAAAATCACGGTGTACATCCAAAGAAACACAGTTTTTCTCTCTGTCTGGCTGTGCTGCTATTAGTGAAGAAAAGAGTTGGCTGTGCTTACATGAATGTTTTGGGAATTTGTGGTAATTCACAGTTCCTTTTTTTTTTACTTACCGGCTTTGGAAATTCATCACAGTCTGCTGTTAATAGAAGATAAAATTGTAAATTGTGGCTGTGACAGATTATAACACAGTGAGATTCTTTTTTTAATTTGACCAGTGTGAAAAACAAAACTACTAATTTTGTTTGTTTGATTTTTTTTCTTTTTCTGAAGTACAGGTTTTTATGCTACTTTGAAGAATTAAAAGGAATTTTATTTCAATCTGAAGAATTGTTGCAGGATCAATATAGAAGCTAAATGTTCCCAAGGAAGAGTGTGAAATTTTACATCAGTGTAGTGTATATAGATTTTTGAGTTGATATGGTTTTTGTTAGAATTTTTACTGTTCATTACAGTATTTTTCTGTTCTTCAGCAGGAGAAAATGCCACATCTTCATTTTGGTGCCCATTCTATATACTCTCTATATGTATATATATGTATATACACACATACACACAAGTGAATTTATTTCCTTTACAGGTTCAAATGTGTACTTGAGAAGAGAGCTCATTTGTTGGGGAGACAGTGTGAAACTGCGTTATGGTAATAAACCTGAGGACTGCCCATACCTCTGGGCACATATGAAAAAATACACTGAAATCACTGCCAAATATTTCCATGGTGTTCGTCTGGACAACTGTCACTCAACACCTATTCATGTAGCTGAGGTATGCAAAATTAAGCATGTTTGTTAGAAAGCAGCTTCCTGTCTGTGAAATAGATCCTGCAGATCTCACGGCATCAGTGCAGGACTTACATGCAGTTTCACTGGGAGTGAATCTTTCTCACTGCATAAAATCAAGGTTTCTTGTCTGGTGATGTTTAGAAATGGATTCAGCTACCTTAAACAGTAGAGTGGTATAGTTATTGTATCTTCTCTACTTTAATTGAAATACTGTGGATGTGGATGGGCCTTGCTAGATTTTCCCTCACTGAGCTGTTGACATAGTGTAATGACTGCCAGTATCCAGTATGCCAGTTTGAGCTGTTTGAGCTGGAGTCATGGCCAAGACCTGATTAAAAGTCTGACTGTTTTTTTTTTTTCTTTTGCCATATATATTTTGCTATTGGTAAATTAAACAGGAAATGGTTCACTTCACAGAATTGAAAAGCTAGTAATGAACTCCTGCAACAAGTTTTGTCTGGCAGCTGTATTGCTAAGACTAGTGCTTCTTGTTTCCCAGGGAGCTGACTAAATCCCGAAGTTGTACTTGCCTTGTAAATTTGCTTTAAATAGGTTTGGAGTAGTGCATCTTTTTAGTGCTTAGTCTTAACTTTGTAACAGAGCTTACAGAACTTTGTAACCCTATGAACAGCTCTCTAAAACAAGTTGATTTGCCCATGCAACTTGTAAGTAGCTCCTAAATGCAGCCTTTTCAAAACTTCTGCCATTCTTTTCTTTAGTGTTACTATTTTTGGAATGGTAACTGCCAAGGCTTAAACTGAAGTGCTGCTCAGATTTCTTTGTTTAATAGGGATCTCTTTTATCCAACCTTTGCTCTTGTATTTTGAGCTAAGATTTTGTTTTAAAACAAAGTAGTAGTTAGCTTAAAGTATATGGAAAATTTCCCAGAATTACTCAATCCATAAGTAATATCTGTTAAATATAACCATGGTTTTCTGAAACTTTCATGCTATCAATATTTTTAGTGTGCTGCATATAGTGAATGATCGTTTGTTCTGTTAACATCATGTTAATGTTTGTGTATACATAGCTGACAATGGATGTCTTGCATTAAAAATGTATTGTGATCTATAGGAGATGCTAGCAACAGCCAGATCAGTCAGACCTAATCTTTATGTGATAGCTGAACTCTTCACGGGCAGTGAGTACATTGACAATGTTTTTGTCAACCGCCTGGGAATTACCAGCCTGATTAGAGGTACAATAAGCAGTTGAAAATTATGTAGGATTGTCATGTATGGTTTGGAGTTTTAAATGTGAAACTAACATTGGTATGCTTTATTTTTTTACATATTCATGTTCTTTGCTTATGCAATTATATTTTCTTCATGTTCTGTTTAACTTCTTCTGTGTTGTATGCTAATTCTTGGTTTTGCTTATGTTTCTGTGTCCTCTTCTGTGTAACAACTTGTTTTGTTCCTTAATTTTGGCTTTCTGTTTATCTTTGCTGCATGGCATTTTCCTATTGTCCAATCCCTGCCTAGCTTTGAAACTTGTCCTTTTTTATATCTACCTTTCCCCTTTCTGTGGCTTTTTTGGCTGTGCTTTTTGCAGTACATGCTGGACACAGCTAGAAAATTGCGAGCCGATTTGTATGTAGTGGCTGAACTGTTCACAGGAAATGAGGAGCTGGACAATATCTTTGTGAATAGGCTGGGCATTACCTCCTTAATAAGAGGTAGGCTTGCTGCGTGTGTGGTCTCTTTCCAACGAGAGATTATAGATTACATGCTTTTTTCAAGAAAATGTTTTCTACTGGATTATGGGCTTTAAATTTCATACCCCATGTAATCAGAAGTACAGGTTCTGTATTGTGACTTTTTTGATAATTGGCAAAAAATAAAGTACTAGCCATAAAATAAGAGAAGACCTCCTTTGTTAGTTTACAGAAGGTTAAATATTTCATTCTTGATCTAGTGAAGGAAAAAGGAGTTGTAGCACAGTTCTGCTATGTAAGTCCTGCATCATGTCTGATTTTTGTTGCATGAGTTTTTTAAAGCCTGTGAGAAATAGTTTGATCTCTGCTTTTTTATCCTTTTTTTCCCTATTAGCTTTCTCTTCCTTAATATGTTACAGTAAATTGGATATTCCAAGGCTGTGTTTCCACACTGGAGAATATAGCTATATGTGTTTGATTTTTTTGATTGAACACACCAAAATAACAACTTCTAAATGCCACATTAACATGTTTGTGTGTGCTGTCCTGTGAGGTAGTTGTTGTTATGCAAACACTTAGCTGCTCTCTTCTGTAGAGGCCATGACTGCCTACAATAGCCACGAAGAGGGGAGGTTGGTCTATCGGTTTGGAGGGGAGCCTGTCGGATCTTTTGTTCAGCCACGTTTGAGGCCTTTGATGCCAGCTATTGCTCATGCACTGTTTATGGATATTACACATGATAATGAATGTCCAATTCAGGTGAGCATGTAAACAACAACAAAAAAATTACCTTTAATGTTTTCGGGAGTGATATTTCTGAACTGTGGGAGGGCTTTATGCAATTTGGATATCCTGAACAATTTTTAGAGCAAATGCAGTTCAGTTCAAGCTTTCATGCAGAGCAAAAAATTTTGTAACAATACCTTCTGACATTCAAGATTTTGTCTTTCAAGGGAGAAGTATATAAAGTTACTAAATAAACTGGTTTGAGTCTTTCATACAGATGCTGTAAGCAGTTTATTGACCTGTTCTCCTGAACTTGTTTACAGGCAGGAATGAGAGAAAGTGGTGGGCAGGGAGTGCTTATTTTGATGATTTTTCTGAAGTTTTCTTAGTTAATTTGTAGAAATTTTCTCCAGTAATTGTAATTGAGGAAATGATGACCATGAGATTAGCACTTCCTTTTTTAGATTGAGTGCATCTTCTGTATGCTGAATTGGGAGGACTGAATTTTCTTGGTTTCACTATTCTTTATCTTTATATTTTTTGATGTAGCACCGATCTGCATATGATGCTCTTCCTAGTGCAATGATTGTTTCCATGGCATGCTGTGCTACTGGAAGTACCAAAGGATATGATGAACTAGTACCACACCAGGTACATGTCTCCAGTTCAACTCCTAAGCTACCTTTAAAAATACCTTTTATTCTCATACTAGAACACATACTTTAATGTTGTTTGTTGAAATTCCAAGCAGTTTGCTGTCTGGCATTATTTCAGATTGTCCAGCTTCATATGAAATTTGAATTCATTATACAGTTCAGACCTCAAGATGTGGTAGTTTTTATTTCCCAGAGTAATTAATATTTGCTTAAATTTGGTTTTTTTACAGATCTCTGTAGTATCTGAAGAGAGGTTTTATTCAAAATGGAATTCAGCAGCACATCTGACCTCTGGTGAAGTTAATTTCCAAACAGGAATTCTAGCAGGAAGGCTGGCCATAAACAGGCTGCATCAGGAGCTGGGGACTAAAGGCTTTAATCAGGCAAGAAGTGAGGGTAACACTGCGATTTCTTCATATGTGTTCTCTGAGTGAGCACAGTTGCAATGTTATGTCTTTTCTAGGTCTATGTAGATCAAGTTGATGAAGATATAGTTGCAGTGACAAGACACTGCCCTAACACACACCAGTCTGTTGTGGCTGTGTGTCGAACTGCCTTCAGGGATCCTAAAACTTCTTTCTACAGTAAAGAAGTACCTGAAATGTGTATACCAGGTAAACAGATTTCTTCCCAAAAGCTGATATCCTGTACAAAAATTTTAAGTTATTCACACTTTTTAACTTAAGGCACATGCTCATGAAATCCATATGAGAACTTGCAGTATGTAACGCTCCAGCACAGTCTCCTAAAAGACAATAGACAAATTAAGAAAGCTGATGACCAGTAAAAGACAAGTTGTTATTCTCTCATCATTTGATTTTATAACTAATTTATTATAAAATAACAAAAATTGCCATTTAAAATACAGTACAGAATATGAGTGTGTAATGAATATTTACAGGTATTTAGAATATTAGACATGTGTTTCTGTTGTTCTGCTGTATGACAGAGACTTGTATATTGAATATTCAGCTTTTTCATTTTAGCTTTTGTTTCATAATTTCAAAATAATCACTTTTTTCATTTCAAATATCCAAAGAGCTGTAACCTGTTTTAACTTTTTCTAGGAAAAATAGATGAAGTAGTACTTGAGGCAAGGACTATTGAGAGAAGTGCTAGTCCTTACAAAAAAGATCTACATTTTATAAATGGATTGCCTAATTTCACAATGGAACTCAGAGAGCATATCCAGGTAATTAGCATCCTTCACCCATGTACTGATATAATATTTTTTAATCTGTCATATTTTATATCAGAAAAAAAAGACAGTGGATTTCAGTTGTAAATTTGTTTTCTTTTTTAAGATAAAAGACAGTAAAATCATAAAGCAAGCTGGAACTGCTATAAAAGGGCCAAATGAATTTGTTCAAGAAATAGAATTTGAAAAATTAACACCAGGAAGTGTAATAGTATTCAGGTATGTTATTATAATTGCCATATGGCTGTGTGGGTTGAAAAGTGGTTGGAGACTGGAGAATAGTTCTTCTAAGAGCTGTATTTCTACAAGATATGCCTTTTTATTTACAGAGTTAGTCTGGACCCAAAGGCACAAGAGGCTGTGGGGATACTCCGCAATCATTTGATCCAGTTCAGCTCTCATTTTAAATCTGGAAGTCTTCCTGATGATCACTCAGCACCAATATTAAAAACACCATTTTCTTCGTAAGTATTCCTTGAGTTTCTGACTTAGAACCAAGAGAGCTACTAGGGGAACAGAGAATACTATGTATACCTACTGAGGGTTGTTGAGTTTTGGTGGTGGTGATACAGATGGGTTTGAATTGTCAGAGTGCAATAAAAACTCTGAGAGATCTTCTTATGTGTATAATACTAAGTGAGACTAATACTGAAAAACTTCCCAGTTTGTGTAATTGCTGCCTAAAGTAGATTTTCTAACATGGTCTGCTTCTCAGTGTGTGATTGGGTGTGATTTTGAACATAATACTGTATTTCTAAATAAACACTGGAACATCTGAGAGCATCTTGAACACCTGAAAAATTAGACTTCTAAATTCCAAGACGAAGTATTGAGAGAACTGTATATATTTTAGTATTTAAAGTCTGAAATGAGAATTGTTTGGGAAATCCTTTCCCTCTTTCCTTCCTGAAGTTATTTTGGGGTTTACTCTTTTTTTCTCCCCTGTTTTTTAGAATTGCATCTAAGCTAACTTTGGCTGAACTAAATCAAGTACTGTATAGATGTGAGGCAGAAGAACAGGAAGATGGTGGAGGCTGTTACAATATACCAAACTGGTCACCCCTAAAGTATGCAGGCCTCCAAGGTAATAGTTTCAGCATTATTTTTTCTGTCAAGTAAAAAAAGTAAATGAGAACTTCTCAATTTAGATCACATCACACAATAATACTGTTGTGTTGCTGCTGCCATTGTTGGGTAAAAAAGATGTGTTTTTTCTGCTTGACCTTGCTACTAATTGTTGTTGTTCCCAGGAAATCTCATACTAGAACAAAACCCCTCTCTCTCAATGCTTTGAAACTTAACACTGCAGCTCAGGATGTGTTTTAACACCCATACCTTGACTTTTAAAGTATAAGGAAAATAAATATACTTGCAGTGAAAAGTTGCATTAATCTAACCTGAGGTGTTACTAGATTACTGAGGAGTGTCTGTCATTTATCAAACATACAAATTCCATCATGCTAGTTATTTGCAATGATGTTCATAAGTTTCTAGGATTTATGCTGAGGAAACTAGAATTGGGTTGTAGCTTAACTTGTTATGCAGATGAGAGAAGCAATCCAGTTAAAGCATCTGTTGCTATGTACCTTTTGCTCCTGCATTGTAACTGCTGTTTGTGATAATGGTGTGTCTTTTAATACAGAGTTGGGTTTCTATCTTCAGGGTTAATGTCAGTGATGGCAGACATTAGACCAAAGAATGATTTGGGTCATCCATTTTGTGATAATTTAAGATCTGGAGACTGGATGATTGATTATGTCAGTAATCGTCTGATTTCACGTGCTGGAGCCTGTGCAGAAGTGAGTAAAAATACTTATTTGGTAACTTCAGGGTTTTAACTTGCTAGTTAATTTCATTTCCAATTACTAATTTTTTTTTTTTTTTTTTTTTTTTTATTCAGACTGTCTATAACATCTTTCCTGCCCAGGCAATTTCCTTTAGTAGATGAAACCATTAATATGTTTTTCTTCCCTCCCCTCAATCCTATTTAAGAATAGACTGCAAAAGGGGAATGAAAAATATATGGGGCATGAAGGTATTGTTAGCTCTTGCATGAAGGCTTGCAGGGGTCCCTCCCTGTTTTACTTCTCCTCAAATAAAAAATTAAATTACTGGTTTTTTTTTTTTTTTTAGGCTTTGGGGGGTTAAATTAAATTACTGATTTTTTTTTTTCTCTAGGTTTTGGGGTGTTTCTTGGGTTGATTTTTTTTGTTTGTTTTAGGAAAGTACTTTCAAGAGAATGCCTAAATACTGCTGCATACATGAGTATGACAGTTACAGTCAGCCAAGCACTAAGACAGGAATTTCTGAGATTCAGGGTTGCTTTATAGCTGCATTACAGTGCAGTCCTTTTCTTTGTCATAGTTCATTTTCCTACAGGGAAGCTGCTTTATTTATTTCACAAGACCTGATTTTTGTAGTTTACCTAACAAATACAATAATAAAGGCTTTAACATTTTTCATTTTACTCCTGAAGTCAAGTCTAGTAATACAAAGCAGAAGAATAGATAAAACAGTCTAATGTACTGAAGTGAATGCTAAATTTGCCCTGAGAAACAGAGCTTTTCTAGAGAACAAGTTAGTCTGATACTTGCCACATTTGCTGTTCTTCAAAGACTATTGCTTTTTTCCTGTGTATTTTTGAGTTCTTAATTTGTAATGTCTCATTTTGTTTCAAAGACTTAAGTCATGTGAAACTAAACTTGACAGTTTTGCTTTTAGTATAGTCTTATCATGTGATATTTTGAAAGGTGCATTCTTTATCTGCAAGGCTTAAATCTTCAGTGACGTACTAGAAAGTTGTCATAATGTTATTTGTCAGGACTAGAAAGAAATAAAAATATTTCCCAGATGTCAAATGTTTTGCAGTGATACGAGGAGGTGAAGATCTAGAATCCTGAGTCCAAGACACAGACCTGCAGTCATATTCACTCGTGGCTCTACATAATTTAGCTCTGATAGCTTTTTATTCCTGGTCTTCAGATTCATCTCCTCAGTGTTATCTTTGTGGCAATGCAAAACTTCTTCCCATCTTGGATTATAGTGATGCCTTTTTCTTTGCTACTTTATTTTAGTAACAACTTCATGATAGTTCATTTTTTGGCTATAAGACTAGCAAAATATAGTCTACTTCTATACTTCACATTCTATACTTCTATACTTTTTGGCCCATTCAGTATAGATGTAATACACATTTTTCTCTACTACTCTTCAGCTAAAAGACATTAAGAAGGTTTGTAGCAGTAGGGCACAGCATAACTGGGGTGTAATACATGTACAAAAACTGTAACAATATGCATCCTGAAGGCACTGGCATTTGAACTTTGATGGATCAAGTTCTAATTCTATTGCATTTTAATAGGTTGGTAAATGGTTGAAGGCCATGTTTGTCTACCTAAAGAGAATTCCACGTTACCTCATCCCATGTTACTTTGACGCCATATTAGTGGGAGCATACACAACGCTCCTGGATGTGGCATGGCATCAGATGTCGAGGTATGCTTGGCCTTTTTATCAGAGCTATAAAGGCATCTGGATACGTTATAACCTTTTAAATTTTATCTACTGAAGAATGTAATTGGAATGTTTTCGTAGTCCTCTAATGTAGAAGGGTAAAATTAGTAGAGAATTATCAAATCCATCTTCTAACAGTGGTGGTTTGGAAGACTGAGAGTTCAGACATCTATCCATGGTTTCAATTTATAACTACTGTTGGGATTGCACAGTAGGAGGAGGAAACCCTAAGCCAGCATCTTTTTTGCCAGGCTTTGGAAGCTTTTTTTTTGCTATAATTTTAGTACCAATGCAATGATTCCTTAACTAAGGTAACTAAGAAAATACCAGATTGTATTTGATGCTGATGCTTTCTTCAACAGCTCTCCATTATTACTCCCCATTATCTGAGCACTCTGCTTACTTTCTGAAATAACTGTTTAATCTTCAGAGTCTGCTGCTTTTTTTTCTTGCAAAGGGAAGAGAGACTCATTTCATGGAGGCTTCATTCTACCTATGAATATGCTGAACAAGTTGATACTGTTTGATACTGTTTTGTAAAAACAGGGATGTTAAAACGGGAATAGAATTTGGTATGGCTGTGAAATCATGGAATGTAATATATTTTATGAAAAAATGCTTGGAGATGAACTAGTGAGGAATGGAGATCAGCTATTTCAGGGAATGCCTTAACAGATTTTTTTTGATTTGCAGTTTTTGTATATATATGTAAAAATATGTATAAGCATATGTAAAAGTATATATATTGTAAAAATATGATCTTTAAAAGTACTGACTAGGCTGGATAAACTTTTGTTTTGACTCTTAACATTGGGTACCCATTTTAGGAAAATGAGTGATTTACAAATTAAATCTTAGATAAAAAATCAGTTAATGCAAAATACTGGTATTAATTCATTGCTAGTTTTTTATATTTCTTCCTTGTAATGCTTGTCATGTCCTTCTGTAAATGAAAAAGGGTACATTTTATAGACTGCTATCATTGAATTCAAAGTTATTTTAATTTAATTCTGTTGAATTACAGCTTTGTGCAGAATGGATCAACATTTGTTAAACACCTTTCCTTGGGCTCAATCCAGTTGTGTGGGATAGGAAAATACTCTTGTCTGCCAGATCTGTCTCCTTCCTTACATGATGTTCCCTATAGGCTGAATGAGATTACAAATCAGAAAGAACAATGTTGTGTTTCCTTGGCAGCTGGTAAGTGAGAACAACCTTTAAAAATAAAAGTCTTCCAAAACAGTTAAATTGCTTTTAGTAACTATATTAAAGTCTTCTGCATCATGTTTGAGAGCCATATGTCAGAAACTGTGTATAAAATGTAGCAGTTTCACTCACTTTTGCCTTGTGTTTAAGGTAAAGGTTTTCTCATGTTGCAAGTCTGGGAGTTTTCTCTAGTAGTAGTCATGGACGTTTGGAGGGAGAGCTTTATGTGTGACTGCTTTTTTTAGAGACTCTTCTTGCTATATTTGTTGTTACCATATACACAGATCAAAAAAATTGTTTTCCTTTCCAGGGGACTTGCTTCAGATGAGTATGCTTATCATAAGGGGTTTTAGTCTATTTTTTATAAAGGTGAATTTTAAAAGTGAATTGTAATGGAGAGACAAGAGTGAATTTATGGTTTACAAGTTCTCAGAAAGAACCATTAGCATTAGAAGAACTCCTAATCTAAAACTGTCTCCAAAAAGGAAAGAGCATAAAAGCAGTCAGCAAGTAGTATTTATACCTCCAAATGTTCTGCCAGCATCTGGCAATCTTCCTATGGGCATTTGCCTATGTCCAAAGTATTATCTTCTGTGGCTTAGAATGAGTTTATTTTGGTTCTGAGTTGGCTCATTCCTTTTCTGAAGCCATGGAAACTTTTAAGCAACCACAGATGCAGTGGCGTCTCTCTCAGTAGGGTGCTTTTCTTCTTTTTGCCATCACTCTTGTGTAGCTTTATTGCTTTTAGTTTCTGGATTTTAATAACATTCCATCTGCCTGCTTTAGTGTTACCTAGAAGCACAGAGGCACAGTGTTCCCTTAAACTGGTCATAAAGATTAGTTATACTGAAGGGTTTGGTTTTAAATATTCCTTTCACATACTCACTCATAGTTGTGCCTGAGATTTTTAAAATGTACACAGATTGTCATTCTCAAGTGCTGCTGCCATATACTATAAATTTGCAGAGATGTGGAGGCCTTATTTGAGAATTAGCAAATACTTTGTTAAAGTGACCAAGCATGCACAAGAGACTTCTGGTTTGAAGCTTTACGATGTGGAATTTCTGTTTAATTGCTCATAAAAGAAAACAAATGGCAGAAAAACAAGTATGGATGTTACTGTTGCAATTATTATGCCTTATCATTTAGACTCATTCCTAAAGCTACATGTTATAATTTCTGCAGTAAAATATAGATCTCTAAGCTGCTGGAAGAGAGAAGCAGGATGTCTTTCACAGTGTCTGAGAACATTCTCATCCCCTTTATGCTGCTGAGATGCCACAACTCTCATGCATAAATTCTTTCCAACAAAGTGTTCCAGTCATAGTTCTGATTTTTTTGGTTAGTTTTCTTTCTGTTTCTTTTAATTAACTTTTGATTAAGTTGCCAAAAGGTGATTTAATAAAAATCAAAATGCCACTGTTAGTGGTATGAGAAATGCTTTTGTGTGATCTTGAAATTCTAGAACACCTTATTCTAGAATAGGGTGTATTTAATTCTGTCAAGAACTCGGTCTAGGAGATTATTTATTTGAAATATCTTAATCTAGGAAAAAGCTATAAATGAGGATTTTTATTTTTTTTTTTTTACTTTTGGTTTTTTTATATATGTGTGCTTGGAGATTTCTGCTATATCTATTAATTAGATGAATAATGATATTTCTTTTCAGGTTTGCCTCACTTTTCTTCTGGAATTTTTCGGTCATGGGGAAGGGATACTTTTATTGCACTAAGAGGTCTACTGTTAGTTACTGGGCGCTATCTAGAAGCACGGTAAGACTGGCCTAGCCTTGGTTCTTGTTGGCTTTGTAGGCAGTTAGAAAAAAAGCAATGCTCTCAAAACCTGAGCTGATGCACAAGATATTTGAAACAGTTGATGTGCAGTTATAAAACTTTAATGGCACTAGGCGTATTTGGGAGCTCCCTCTAAGTGGGATTAAAAATACTACTCAAATAGTCTTTTACCTTCTTAGCACTGATACAAAACTGATGTTCTGCAGAGATAAGGTAGTTTTAACCCCAGCAATGCTACTGTTTGTCCTTGAACAAAGTGATTGTTTCACTAGTACTTGCATCATTGTTGCTGAGCAATAATTTCAGAATTGTTTACGTAAAAACTTGAAGTAGCAAAAGAGAATACTGTTCTAAACAGAAAGGCGTGAATGCAGGTCTGTCCTGATTTTTTTGTAACTGCTAGTATTTGTCTGTTGATACTAGAAATCAGATAAATGTGCGTTGTTGCAATCTGGTAGCTATAAATATTTAACCTGACAAATGAGCCATACATAAGCCAGATGAATTTGATATTTTGATTAATATTGATTTGAATGGAGTTTGGCACACAATAGAAACATAAAAATTAGTTGGTGTAAATCAGCATGTATTTATGCTGCTGTACATTTGGCCAGCTGTTAGCTTTCTTATGCAGAGAGATCTGCAGTCAACTAGGATGTTTATTTTGCCTTTTAAAGCTAGTTGGAATCCGTGTTTTCTGCAAGGTATGCGCAACGGTTCTCAAATGAAACTTCTCATAAACTCAGCTGCTGTCGCCTCTCTGTATTTTAATAGGAATTTCCCATCTACTCCTGCCCTCCGTCCCCATTCCACCCCACCCATCAGAATGGATACCAGGGTAATCATATACAAGGTCAATAACAAACCTTCCCTGTGACCTCTGTGGGATTTAGATTTAGGATCTATATCACTACCTATTAAAAAGCAAATTATCTTTTCCTTATGAATAGATGATGTATGTTTTGTACAAACTGATTTAAATGTATTCATGTTGAGGAATTTGTTAGGGAATGGGTGGCTTTTTATTGTAAAAGAAGTTCATGCTAAATTGAGTAATTTGTAGCTTTCAACAGCAAACTTTTGGAATCTGTCTTTAAAATGCTGTCTGTCTTCTTGCTATTATCGTAACCCTGTATGCTTTGTACTTGATACTTGGTCTGACAACGGCCTGGAAGGCAACTTAGTCAAGACTGTGATTTTCTTTTGTTCTAGAAACATCATTTTAGCATATGGTGGGACTTTAAGACATGGTCTCATTCCCAATCTGCTCGGTGGGGGGACACATGCCAGATACAACTGTCGTGATGCTGTGTGGTGGTGGCTTCAGTGTATCCAGGAGTACTGTAAAATTGTTCCCAATGGATTAGACATTCTCAGGTGTCCTGTTTCTAGGATGTACCCAAGAGATGACTCTTCTCCTCAGCCTGCAGGCACTGTGGTAAAAATTCTTCTAATTGAGCTATTTAACAAAACTATAAAGTTTTAATGAAACGATCTAATTATTTTCTAGCTGCCTGCATCTGTTGCTATATGTTTTTTATGGTAAAATTTGATTACAGCACAAGAATTCCACATTTTAGGCACTTCTTGCATCACCTAATTAGACCAAGTGCAAGGAGGAAAAAAGTTCCATCAGCTTCTAAATCTTTTTGTTGTTTTTTGTCTTGCAAAAATGTTGATGTGAAAAGTTGTATACAATGGTATTGCCATTGCCAAGGATGCGACTTGAAAATGTTTGATGGTGTGGGAATTGTTTTGGAATATCATGTAAACTAGAGTTTAAGAAATGCTTCTTATTAATTTTTCATCTTGCCTTTCACATGTCATCCAAACATGTAATGAAACTAGGATCAGCCACTTTATGAAGTAATACAGGAAGCAATGCAACGACATATGGAAGGCATAAATTTCCGAGAAAGGAATGCTGGTCCTCAGATTGACCAAAAGATGAGAGATGAAGGTAACATACAAGAATACTTGCTGTGCAAAACAGAAGTTGATGAGTATATTTTGTATTTCCTTTTCCTATTATTTCCTCTTTCTCTTGAGCATATTTTTAAAATATATATTTATTGCAACTAAAACTGTATTACTTTTATATATATATATATATTTTATAAAATGAAGTGCCTAAATAATAGTAACTGGTCATATGTTATGTTGCAAGTTACCTTAAAATTTCACTTAAAGTACAGTTGCCTTCAGAAACCTACCTCAAGTCTCTTGTTGGAAGGTCTTGTTGTTTATTAGGAAATTTGGGTTGGGGGTGTGGATAATTGGGATTTTGTTTTGCCTAAAAAATGAACTTAACACCTGATATTCTTTCTTGCCAGGTTTTAATGTAACTGCAGGCATTGACCCTGAAACTGGCTTTGTTTTTGGAGGGAACCGCTTCAATTGTGGCACTTGGATGGATAAAATGGGAGAGAGCGACAGAGCTCGCAACACAGGAATTCCAGCTACTCCAAGGTATGAAAGCCAGGCTTGAGGCAGGGGTTTTTTAATTCTTTTTTTTAACTTATATTCTTCTGCAGAACTACTATGAGTTCTGTTGACACATCTGAGAGGTTATCTCTCAAATGTTCTAAATGTTCCTACTTACTAAAATGTTTATGGATTTTTTTTTTATTCATGCTGATTTGAAGTCAAAAGCTGTGTTCTTAGGCAGGTGAAGCCCATGGCTTCTGTCACAGTCTTAGCTTCATGCCAAGAGTTGACTTCTGAATTCAGGTAGTAAAATGTAATTTAGGAAATACTGTATACTTGCTGTACTAGCAGCACTTTGGTGTTCAAACTTCTCATAAGAGTTATATATTGATAATTGTGTTGTTTGAATACTTCTAAGTTTGAATTCAAAAATATTTACAACATCTACATTTTTTGAGTTGAGATTAAGCATTTTGAAATAGGGTCTTTATTATGTGCTAGCAAACTGCTGCAGGCATCCTTGCTTGAATTCAGTACAGTTTCAAATTAATTGCCATTCATGGGTAAGAATTGAGGAAATGTTATCTTGCTTGACAAGTCAAGCATTTTAATTGGGAACCTAGAGCAATTGAGCTACTTTCCTAAAGAGGCTGAGTTGGTGATATAAGAGAGAAAATTCCATCAAGTAGACAGTAAATCTGAAATATTTGCATATATTGATTACATTAATATTACCTGACAAAAGAAGCAAGTCCAAGAAGTGTATTTAGTTCTAATTTTAATCCCTCACTTTTGACTTGAGTAGTCTCTTATGGCAAAACTATTACCTAAGTTATAGAAGTGTGCGTGCAGTTGAGAAGCTTTGTATTGAACATGGTTTTGACATCAGAGGACCACATTTGGTGTTGGTCCTTTTTTCATGTTCTTAATCACTGGTATAAAATTATCTTCCATTTGTGCTAATTAGCTGGGTATGATAATTAGCTTTAAATAAGGCTGTTGGACAAAAAAAGGTATTTGCTAGCCAGTTTACAATCAAGTTCATTCCCTGACTGAGAAATAGAGGAATAATAGGAAAATAAGAAAAAAGAAATTGTCTAAATAAGAGACTTATGAATCTAAATTTTTCAGTTACTCACTGAACTTTAATAGCCTTCTTAAAGTGAATAATGAGGTTTTTTATCATTATTATTTTAGAGATGGCTCTGCTGTGGAAATGGTTGGCCTGTGCAAGTCAGCTGTTCGCTGGTTGATGGATTTATCTGGGAAAAACATATTTCCATTTCGTGGAGTCACTGTGAAAAGACACGGTAAAAACAGGCACATCTCATAATTGTATTACTGGGTTATAAGAGTAACTAAAACAATGAAATAGTGACCATATAACCTCAGGAGAAAGTTTAGGGTAAAAGGGCAAAAACGTGAGAAAGTATCTTGTATGATCAAAATAATTTTGTTGGTATAAAAATTTGTTAGAAGTTTATATTGTCTTCTCAGTATTTCACATAGTTTATTCTGTGGATTACAAAGGAATTTCAGAGCCTGAATACCTTTTCTCAGAATGGGTATAAGTGATAAGGTTACTGTGGATTATGATGATTGCATTATTCATTACAAGAATGCAGAGTAAAATGGTGCAAGACACTTTATTTTTTCTTTCTGTCCCTCCCCCTAGTATTCATAACACAGAAAACCCTCTGCTGGGAATATTTACATAAATATCATAGGAAGTCCCTTATCTTTTAGAGGGAGTACTCTTCTAATCACAAAGTTACTTTAAGCTTAGCCAGCCCAAGTGAATATGTACCCTGTGGAGACTCTGATGTTGCGCTAGTCTCACTAGAAATTTCAGTGAGCTGTTGCTCCTGTGATCTGTACAATTGGCCTAAATGTAGGGAATCACAAACTGAGAGAGGTGCTCTTGGTCTGCTCCTGTTATATTAAGTGTCAGCAATTCAAGAAGCATACTTCTCCTGTTGTCACTGTGGCTGATTGCAGAAAATTAAAACTGTGTATAATATCTTGCAGGAAAGGAGGAGATGATCACATATGATGAGTGGGACAGGAAAATTCAAGGACATTTTGAAAAGCTGTTCTTTGTCTCTGAGAATCCAGCAGATCCTAATGAAAAACGCCCAGATCTTGTACACAAGCGTGGAATTTATAAGGACAGCTATGGAGCTTCGAGTCCATGGTGTGATTACCAGCTCAGGCCAAATTTTACAATAGCAATGGTTGTGGTAAGTGTCGGGGAGTGGGAGGAGGGGTTTGCACTTAAATGCAAGCTTAGTTCAGTTATAAAGAACATTTTAAGGTCTGTCTGCATGGCATTCTATCAGGAAACATACATTGCTTGGAATAACTTTTAGAAAGCAGCTTTTTTTTCCATGCTTTTAATATTCATCAATCTTGGAATATATCCTAAAAATATATCAAGACAGGACTTGCCAATTTGCTCTGTTCCCTGTATCCAGAATACCTTTCATGGCTAGGTCTGGGAGGCTGCTTTTCCCATCAAATTGGCTAAAAAGGAAGGAGTCTTTGTCTTCATTGGATTTGTAAAGAGCTTCAGTAATGATATTTGTCAAGGGTATATAAAATAAAATCAAAATTGAAAAAGGCACTGGATACCTTCTGTTTTCTTGCTTACTCTGACTTTCCAGTTCCAGAAGTTGATTCAGTAATACAAAATTCAGGCTTTTTGTCATCTTCTGCATTTATATACACAGCCTTATGTATGTATATGCACAGACACTATTCATTAAATCTTTATTATTTTATTAGGCCCCTGAGTTGTTTACACCTGAGAGAGCTTGGAAAGCTCTGCAGATAGCAGAGGAAAAGCTTCTTGGTCCATTAGGCATGAAAACCTTAGACCCAGAGTAAGTACAGTAGAGATAAGCTCAAGTGGTAATTCCTAAAGACAATAAATATGACAGTAGGAATTATTTGATGTAGGGCAGGGGTGGTGGTGATGGTGTGAAATCTTCATTTATACCAGTGCAATAAGGCTGCAGGAAGTACTTCCAGAACAATTGTTTTGCTGTTCTAGAAGTCCGTGTAATTGATTTCTTTAAGTAGGCAATGGCTGGGTGGTTTTGGATGCTTCACAGTAAGCAAGTCAAATTTGGTATCGTAACAAAAATGTTGAATTTGCATCTTGGGACATGGTGTTTGGTACAGTGTACAGCACTACAGTTTGAGTAAAAGTAAAAGGGTAAAATTATGACTCTTAAGTCCTTTCAAGATGTTGACCATTTTCCTACAAATGTAAACTTTATTTGGAATTTCACTGTCATGTAAAGTACAGAACCTATTGGAGACCTCCCTAACTTAACCATCAGTAAATGTAAATGACAAGTTTTTTGTTAATTTCTGTTTGCATTTTCTGTGTATCATTTTTAATTAAGACTTTGTTTGCATAATACATTTTTTTTTCTTACAGTGATATGGTGTACTGTGGAGTCTATGATAATGCTCTTGACAATGACAACTACAATGTATCCAGAGGGTTTAATTATCACCAAGGACCTGTAAGAGCTACTTCCTTCAATTTAGAGAAAGCATAGTCATCTTTTCAAACCAACTGCTTTGATGATCATCTCTTTCATTCTTTGTTTAGGAATGGCTGTGGCCAATTGGATATTTTCTTCGTGCCAAACTGTATTTCTCTAGGTTGATTGGTCCAGAGATATATGCAAAAACTGTAGTTATGATTAAGAATGTTCTTTCTCGCCACTATGTTCATCTTGAAAGGTAAGGTAACAACAAACACAGATACAAAATAATCAAAATACCAAGCTAGTGGTATCCACTATCCAAATGCATGTAAGAGTACAGATCTACTGTATAAATGGGATCTCTTTTCTAGATAGGAAGTTGGCTGCTATATGTGCAATTGCAGGTCTCAAGTCAGATTTCAAATACAGGTGAGATCTAGTGCCTTTCACAGATTGCAGAATTCCTAATACCCATGCAAAGACTGGGTGAAATAAATCTTACACAAAAATGAGCATCTTATTTCATACAAGAAATCAGTTTCAGAAAAAAAGGTCAGTGAGTTGTTTTTTAAAAAAATCAAAGTACTTAAAAACAAACTTTGTAAAACATAGTACTTAAAGGGCAAGTAGTGACAGATTACAATTGCAGCAGATAAAATGATGCAAAATATTGTTAGATTTATTGTGTTCCAGGTGAGAAAATTAAGATTCTGAAGCTGTCATGCTAATAACCTTGATTTTCTAAGGAGAGAGAGGAACTTGCATTTTGAGTTTTCTTTCAAACCAAACCCACAGAGTTTTCCTCTTTTACTCTCTATTTTAATTAGTAAGGATTTGAGACAAGCTAAACTAAACAAAACACCTTGCCCTTGATATCTTTCATATAAACTGTTCTGCAGCACATGAAACATGTTTGTACCCAAAAAAGTAATTCAGGACTCATGACAAAAGTGTTTGTCTGACCACACAAGGAAGAAAAAAGGATTTGTTAAACAACATTTTGCCTTATGTAGTGTCTTGACTGAGTCTCTTGTTTGGTAGTATCAGAAATATTTTGCAGTTTGGTAACACTCTTTGCTTTTTCTGTCTTTTTAAAGTAGTGTACTTTATTATTTCATACTCTGTTTTGATACTTTGTTTCTGTACAGAATAATTAATGTAGCAATAGGCTTTAATTGTATTTTTGTAAGTGTGCTGGTTTGTTGGGGGGGTTTTGTTCCTAAGGAGGAAAAGAAGGTTTATATAATCATGCTGCCTTCCAGCCCTTGTCACTTTTTAGCACCATAATCAATTTAAAATACAGTTTGAATACCATTGTTATCTCATCTTCCAAATGCAAAAAGACCAGAATGAGAAACAGGAGCAGCATGCCAGATGTGTAAGTTCAGTTGTTATTAGTAGCAGAGAGTCTGCTTTGAAGAACAGACACTTCCACTACAATTAACAACTGCAGGTGAAAAAAATATTACATCTCAGTTATTAAAGGATATACTTTGCTTTGTGCTTGTAGGAGAGCAGACCTTTAGTAAAGCTTATCTGTTTCCTACTGAGTTTATCTTCCAAAAGGCTTTAAAATGCCATGTTCCTTTTTTTTTTTCAATCTATAATCTAACAACAGTACTCATTTCTGTTTTCTTTTACCAGATCATCCTGGAAAGGACTTCCAGAACTAACCAATGAGAATGGGCAGTATTGTCCTTTTAGCTGTGAAACTCAGGCGTGGTCAATTGGTGTTATCCTTGAAATCCTTTATGACTTGTAAAAGTTTATTTTGATTGATTTGGTGAAACTTCAGTGGTCTTACTATTGGGCATAAATGAACACTTTGCTTATACTGCAAGGGAAATTAACTGTTTTGCACAATCACTTAAGTTGTGTTCTGACTTTCAGAGATGCTGAATGCCAGCAACTTCTGTGCCCTATAACTGTGTGGGGCTTAGGTGTTTTGAAAATCAGGGCATGACAATAAAATAAAACTGCAGTGCACACTCGATGCAGCAACTTTTAGTAAGGAGCAATTTTAAGAATATGCACAAACTTAATTTTAAGTAGCTTTGGTTTTTTAGCCTTTTCAAAACAAAATCTTAATGTAACAAAGTAATTTTTCTCCTTCCTGAGCTAAAAATAAGTAGCACAGCTCTTACGTTTTTTTTTCTTCGTCTCTTAAAGAATAAATGTATGTTTTTGCAAATGTATGCTTAAGGAGGAGTAGACTAACCTCTAGCTTTCTAAGTTTGGTATGCTTTGTGCTCTAGTACCATGCATTAATGAAGGCATAATATGTTATCTCTCCATTGAACTGTATAATGGGGATGTTTCTGTATGTGTTCAATTGAACACTCCACTAAGCAACCACAGAAATAAAGTGTATGAATACTGTAATAAATCAACTTTTGAAGCTATATAAGGAAATTTTGAAAACTTTACTTTGAGAGTTAACTCAAGCAATAATGAGGTAACATCCTATGTTAATCTGTCTTTAGATTTATTTAAACACCATGAGCCATATAGCAAACCTGTTTTTTCATTTTTATCTGGTTTTCACCATAGGTAGTTCAAAAGAAGTGTGCATACAATGCACGGCCAATATGTTAGGGAAGGCCAAAGTGCTTGACTGCTTATTAAATTAATTTATTGAAGAGAGAGGGTCACCTGAGCCCTTCTTTCTTGGGAAAATCCTAGCTCTTTTTATCAGGTGGAAACACTTAACACAATGGAAAGACATAGTAGCCTGTATCAGAGAGGAGAATATGAGGCTCTGGGCCTTGTGAAATTGTACCAATAACAATAAGCATGCTGTGTAGTGTCCTTTGGGAACAAGCCAGTGAACATGATGCAAAATGTGTTTTTTCATATTTGGTTGCCTGCATGTCCTTATTAAATTCAGGGTTCACAAACTGAGAGGAGAGCAGTTGGTAATTCTCAAAATCTTCATACACTTTTTTCATCTTAGTGCAATAAACAGGCAGAGAGTAAGGCTGACAACACTTCCCACATCACAAGGCAGAAAAGCAAAAGCACTATTTCTGAATGTTAGACAACATATGCTGAAAAAATAAATACGGGATGTAATTATAATGCACTAAAACACAGATCAAGATTTTATCATGTCTGTATTTTAAAGTTTCTGTATTCTGTCTAAAGTACAGTGCACATGCTGTCTTGTTCAGAGAAATGTATTTCAGGTAGATACTGTAAGGGCAAGTTAACCGGTTCAAGAGATGAATTGTAAGAAGTGGCTATACTCATAAACTATTTGTTTGAAAGGTTAATAAGGATTTTAACTCCCTTGCTCAAGTGTTCAGTCCTTAGAAGTTAGGAATGGGTAGCGTCTATATTATACCTGAACTTTGAACTGCAGTACATGGGTTGGGAATTTTTTATTTTCTTAACACAATGCATAAGAAATGTCATTTGATCAAAAATGTTACGGAAATGTCAGCTACAGATTATTTTTTTAATGTGCAAGAGGCATAGAAAGTATTTTTCATACTGCACTGAACTTTCCAAAATTCTTGATAATTATACTGAGGTTTCTGTCCTACTGTTTCACTAGCTTTACTGTTTTCCTGGATACTTATTTCTTCTGTATTATTTCAAGGTATGTTTTATGGCTCCTGTGGCTTAGAAAGCAGGAACAAAGTGGCAGAAAAAAATTCCTTCCTAGTTCATGAAAACATTTTAAAATTGGAAGTGAAGCTTAAGAGCTATAACTGTTGAAGATTTCCACCGGGTGTCAAAATTATATTCATTGGCAATAACACTCTTTAAGTGTTGGGGGAAAAAAACATGAGAAATTTTTCATCAAAACCTTCCTATACTATGTACAGATAGCTTTCCAGTTTTGCAACCTGCACTGCTGATAGAGACTGCATATTTGTCACTGCTAGGGTTTTTTCTAATTTAATAGTAAAATTTTCTAATTTAATAGTAAAATTTTAAAAATAAATCACCACTGTGTACACAAAAATACATATGTTATGAAACTTCTAAACATGCCCATTTATAATGTTGCTTCGGCACTGATTAGTTGAGCATAGTTTTAGTGACAAATATTTTAAATAGGGAAAAAATATGTATTGGTTGACTTTGCTGTTAAGTAGCAACAAAAGTAAGATTTAAGGTTATTAACTTTCTGGGGGGGGTGGTGGTTTATTGGTTTTGGGGTTTTCTTTTTTTTTTTTTTTTTTGTTTCTCAAAAAGCTACTCAACACTTTGTCAAGCCAAACAGTTTAAAAATGAAGAGGGAAGAAAACAATGTTAACTCTAACATAAAATGAGCTGATATCCATATAGATCAAGTCATTATCCCCTCAAAATAGCTGACTTTATATTGACTGATCCTGAGCTGTATCATTATCATTTATATTTTACACTCACTAGTGTAAACTTCTAGTAATGCAAACTTATAATTGGTAAAATAGAAATAAACTAAATAACTCAGTAACAACTGTGCATCCATTGTGTTCCAGTTGGTGCTTCTTGATCTATGTTACACTAAGAATTTGTTTTCCTCCCAATTGAAATAATTTAACTGTTACCGATGTTCACACAGTTAATAGCTCTTGATTTATTCAAAGATGATTAACTTGAGAATTTAAGTAAACTAATGTATCATTCTCACACTGCATGTTGTAATGTAAAATGGAAACATGAGCTTTACATGTCTGTCTATCACAGCAACAACTGATTTTAAAAAATGTCATCATTCATTTCTGAAATGCACAAAATAAAATTCTTTAATTCAGAGTTTCTTGTGGTTGTGTTTTTTAAAAAAGTCAAACTTTGCAGCTGATGTTGCTTGTTCACTTCTTGCAATTTTACGCACAAGGGAGAGATCGTTAATGCCTCAGGTTAAATGTTAAAAAGTGCTAATAACACTTATTACAAAAACAGCAGCTTATTAGGAAAAAAAGCATAAAAAAAGATTTTTATGTTGCTGTCAATGTCAGCTGCCCTAGCTGAGTTTGAGTGGTTTTGTGTTAGCAGACCTTCTGCTATGAATGTTTATATAATTTAAGTTATAGTATTGCGACTCCAGCAGGACAGCAGTCTTGATTAACTGATTTACAGGTACCCAAGTGAAACAGTGATTAACTTTTGGAGTAAAATTCCTATCTCTATGGAGAAGGCATTTTCACTTTTCAGCTCTACTTTGTAAAATCAGTCCCACAGCATGGGTGCCTGGTATACTGAATATGTTTTGCAGTGTCCCCATTTCATTCCATGCTTTATAAAAATATGATTTTTTTTCTAATGCTCTATTCAAGCATTTTCTTAAGTAGTTTATTATTCTATTGGATATACTTTTAATGAATTTTCTATTGAAAAGTGGGTAAGGAAATGTTAAAATGACAAGTCACTGAGGTGTTGGGGGGCGTTGGTAAGGTCAGAGCTGCCACCTCAGCCCTCATGGCACCTCAAGCAGCTCAGTCGAGGACAAAATGTTACTGGTGGCTGGCAGGTTTCTCTTGGAAGCTGCTCTGGAGCTTGCAGATGGCAATTGGGGAAGCGCCACCAGTCAGGACACTGGAGCTCTGCCCGCGTTGCTGTGTGAGGTGAGGCAGGACCCCTCAAGAGCCCGCTACTCTCGCCACCGAGAGAGAGCTTCCCGAGGGCCCGGCCTGCCCGCGGCCTCACGGCCTCGGCCCGGCCGGGGCTGCCGGGGCCCCTCAGCGGCGCGACCCGCGGGACGGCGCCGCGGGGCCTCAGGAGGGCTCTGAGCGCGCCGCCGGCTGCGGGCGGCTCAGCCGCGCTCTTCTCGGGAAAACTGGGGAAACCTGCCCCAGCGGACAGCTTGTTTCCCTTTTTGAGTGTACCTGGAAACAGTAACAAGGAAAGTGTACTTGCCTGTGAGCATCTGGGGGTTTGTGCCTGTTGTTTAGTGTAGCGGTACAAGGGAGGGATCAGCTCTACTCACATTCTGCCAGATTTGCCTGTGCATTTGGTATTTCTGGTAAGTTACTGACTAAATTAAAACAGAGGCTTCCCAGCTCTCAATTTTGCATCAAGGTGCAGGCTCTGATTTCAGAGCACCAGTGGCTGAACAAGGCTCTAGGTTGACTGTTGTTTTAGTGAGAGCAGTTTTTTACAGGGTCAGTGGAATTTATGTGTGGTGGTACGAAAGTGAACCTGAGAATAATATCAAAAGCAGACTGTGGCTAGTCAGGAGCCATCTGTGCTGTTCCAGGCTCTTGTGCTTCTGTAAGCACTTGTCCAGTCCCGCTGGCCTGTGACATGTTTGTCTCGTTGTATGCTAACTACCTCCTTGAACCTGTTTCTTTCCGAAATCTTCATCTCAGCTGTGTGTCTGTTCTGTTTGCAACCTTTCAGCCACAGGCAGCTGTTCACCCTATGAATAATAATCTCAGCATATTACACAAAGTTCAGTACCACTGACTATATTTGACAAATAATAAACTTGTTCACTTCAATTCTCACAAGCTCATGCAATCTGTGAGATCCATGAGCACTTCCCTTCCCTTTGTGTGCCACAGCAAAATCTCAGTACAACTTCAGACAGAGAGACTATGCTTCATATAGTGCCTTATTGCAATGAGAATGAAAACTGGCCAGGAAAGAACAGAATAATGCTGCAGCCTGGCAAGGGTCTTAAGCTGTGTGATGTGGACTCCAGATACTAAAGGAGGTAAGTTTTTTTGGAGTTCTGTATTACTGAGTTTGGACTGGAAAATAAACTGGACCTTAATTTTGTGTGGTGGTGAGAAACGTAAGATGATGTCTTCTAATCAGTTCTAAAGGAAGATACTTGCAGTCACATGATTTACAGACTTGTAAGTACAATTATTTTAAAGCATGATGCTCTAGAGTAGGATTAAATTATAATAGTGGGAGTCTTTTTTTAAGGTGATTTTTAGAGTCACAGTCACATAATTTGAGAAAGCTGAAAAATGAATTCTTGCAAGTGACATACCAAGGAAAAGGTTTCTACAAAATGAACAATTTGTTCTTTTGTGGGATACATTCTGGGGCTGTTTTTTAAATTTCTTTGTAATTGGTCTTATGGCCACTGTCTATAAGGGTCCTAGATGCAGCCTAGACCTGGAGAGTGGTACCTGTTTTAGCAGTATGCAATGAGAAATGAGTTCCAAATGCAGGAGTAAGGCTCCCAGCTGCTTGTGTAACACCCTGAAGAGCAGCCAAATCATGAGCTAATAGTGTCTTAGCAAGAGCCGTCCTTGGAGGGCAATAGTAGGTTAAGTGTTGCCAAGATGTGTCGCAGTGTTATTCCTAAGGAGAACTTGGGGTAGGATTTTAAGGTTAGTTAGTGTGTAAATTTTGTGGATATGAATGACTGATTAAAGTGTCAGGAATTACATGCTAGAAGGGATCTTACTTGAACGTATGGTAATCCAGGGTCTAGCACAGTGGGCTGGGGGTGAACACCTCAGTAGAAAGCTGGGGATGACGGATGGGGTAAGAATAGTGCAGCTCTTTATTACAGACAGAAATGAACATTTCCAGCCTGGCAGCAGAGGGTGGCGCCAGTTGGCCCCTGTGGCCCTGCTCCTTCAGGCCCATTCCGCGCCCCCGCGCCTTCAGGGCTCTGCATTCCTGCTCAGCTACGCTCTCTGTGCTGCCCTTTGACGGCTCAAGTCTCCCTTCCCGCACGTCAAAACCATAATGAAATCTAAGCATTTTTAAAAGTTTAGAAAATGTTTCATTAATATAGCCTCATGTGGGAGAAGTGGGAAAGGAATACATCTTGGACGGTTTAGTGACATCTTGATTTTTTAAAGGGATAACTGGAACTAATAAGTATTTCAGTATTAAAAAATCCAGTAATCTATTTCTCTGTTTTGTTGCAAAGTTCAAGAATCTATTCATCTCCTAAAAAATGGGAAATGCTAGGATATGAAACCAGGTGTATGTTAGGCATTTATTTATTATTTGCATCATAGTTCATTTAATGCTTCTCTAATGGCTGGCAATTTTATTCTGTTTCCTTAAATGCTTTGTTTATGCAAATTATCACTCTAAAAATCACAAAAAAATGTAATGTGAAAACTGAAAATAATTCTTCCTGCGCAATCTGTTACTATAACTATGAGTATTTTAACTTAAGTATGTTGTTATGTGGATATTTTTTAGTGGCATTCATTGTGTGTTTAACGGGCTGCATTTTCTAGCAGTTATTCCACTTGTTGAAGCTGGATGGGAACACCCACATGTTCAAGATAATTTTGTAATTTGTAAAGCCTGTAATCAGACCTACTGGGACAGCTGTTCAAGAGCTGGTTTTGTTTTCTTGTAATGGCTGTCTGGCTAGTACTGCTGGAGGTCTCCCTGCAGGCCTCTGGAGGGCCAGGTTCATGTGTTTGGAGCAGTTAGGTTACTGCAGAGCCTTTCCAAGCCTCCAGGCACCATTTAGTTACATTTAAGAACCAGATGCTGCTATCACCTGGATCAGAGTAAATCTAGAGTAATTTAATTTCTATGCCTTGAATAATTGCAGATTTATTTTTGCATAATTTTGTCTTTAGACAGTTTATGCACCTTTGCAAACAGCAGTTAAAAGCATAAATCAGATGTAGCAATGCAATACAGTTGTTCATTCCAGGGTAGGGAGTCTGTACTGTGCTGGGGTTCATTGTCACAATAGTTTCCTTGAAGCAGTTTCCCCCTCATGCACAGGGGTTTTTTTGCCTTCCTTGTAGGTACCTTTTCTGGAGTCTAACAGAACATACTCTAAATTCAGCTGTAGTCCCAAAAATCTGGTAAAATTTCATACTTTGAATTTATCAAATTCCTGAAAACATTCTCTTCAGGAATGTTAAAAGCAAATAAAACCTAGTTGAGGATCGGCAGGCGGGGGATGATAGTGGTAGCAGTAGACAGGTGTTCCTCTGGTTATTTCCATTATGTTTTCAAGTAAGACGTTATAAAAATTCCTTAAAAGCACTAGGATTTGGAAATTTGTACCTGTGTTATTAGAAAATGTTGCTTTGTCTGTGCTGGAGGATTGAGCAGAGAAGTCTGAAAGTTATAATATTTAAAAAGTCAATGTTTATTAGTTTAGTAGCTGAGATATGAACCCTTCAGTTAGGTAATTAAACATTTCTTCCAAATTTCAGCAGATACTTTTTATTGGTTATGTAGTAATTGTTCTAAACTGAATATTGATGTTAAATGTCATCTTGCTTCCTATCCATCTCCCTGATTTCATTTAACATAAAAGACTCCATGTAATTGTGGTGAAGGGGTGTTTCTGTGTCTACTGCCATTCAAATTATAAATCAATATTTCTTTAGAGAGAGAGCTGCAGTATAGCTCTTTCAAAAAGAATCTCTTGGAGGGCAGGACCCCAGTGTTTGAATTTTAACTTAATGTTTGACTGTCTGAAGAGCAACCCTACTGCTTGGTGGTCAGTGAATCCTTCAGGAAGGTCAGACATGGGGTGATGGTTGAGGATGAGTTATGACAGAAGGGGAGAAGGACTTCTGAGTAGGGAGAAGGACTTCTGAGTGAACACCCAAGAGAGACAAGCAGGACGTTTTCCCACCTGTGGAGTGTTTCAAAAAGAGAAAGTAGGAAGGAGAGGAAGTCCTGATGTCTGGTGTGTCTGCATGCTGTAGTACAGCAAAAATGATGGAGAGCGGGAAGCTGCAGTTTACCTCAGTCTGGGCCTCCTGGCTCATCTGTATGACCCTGTGTTTCAGTGGAGCAGACAGCACAGCCACAGGGCTCTACTGCTGTAACACCAAAGTGCAACACTGCCCTGACCAGGAGTTCTGACCACTGAGGGGAAACACAGCTTGAGGAACTAGCTGTAACCACAGATGAATTTCCAAACTCATTTCAATTTTCACCTGGCTTTCACTTCTGAGCACTAGAAACCTTCTAAATATTGAAATGTCATGGGGAGGACAACTCCTGTAGAGGCTGAAAAACATTTTTCACTTGGCTAAAGTGAAAAATTTGCATTAGTTTGTCAGCCCTATTTCCACCTCTTCAGCCAGTTCAATATGATGTCCTAAAGTGGACTAAATTTCTCTTTCACCCTTCTTCACCATAGCTAAAATGCTATTGTGAATTTCACCCAGTCATAAAAATCCTTGGAAACGTAAGTACTACATCACACTCAAAGGTTTTATGTGCTTGAATGTAACATTTTAAAGTCTTTTGATGCCATATACAGAAGGTAACTCAGAATAATAATTGCTGTAATAGTATCTTTTGTCTCATAAATTTAATTCTCAGCGTACTCTATATAATTTGCTATAATTATATACTCAATGTGCTGCTAATAAATACACTCTTTCAACACGTATCTGTTTGATACATATATATTTTCAAGCATGGGGGAAGCAGTAGAAGTCAAGGATACTACATCTTTAGCATTTTTCACTATGAATGCTTTGTTAAATACCATGTTACGTTACATTTCTTTTCAGGAAACTGACATGAGGATCCTTTGAAATAGGATGCTAAATAGTTGTGACAGCAATTAGATCACACCACTCACACTTGTATGTTTCCAGTGCTAAAAATTTTTCACTGCCCCTCACAATTAATCAGTAAACATTTTCTGCGGAAAATAAGAATGCTGCTAACCCAAATCCTACTTAGCTGAATCTGTCTTCTAAGCTAAGAACCATTGATTTTGCTGCCACTATTGCATGTGATTTCTAAATGCTGCTTCCATTGCTGGGGATACTATTGAAAGAAAAAAACACTTCTGTTGTTAATATATGAATGAGGAGTGACTGGTAATGGGCCACCATTTTAGACAGCGGCAAGTTCAGCAGAACATAGACACTTAAACACAGGAAATCCAGAATTAGTTTCCCACCTGTACACTGTTAATTCTGCCTGCTTAGGTCACTCCCTCAGTGTCCCAGTAACACTGATGTTTTGTCTGAGCACTGCCCTCCTCAGGAGCTGCTCCTCTCTGCCCTGTGTCAGGATCCACCCGTATGTGCTTGGTCTGTAATCCCACTGTATGTGTGCCAGGGATTATACAGCATTTCACACCATGCCAAATCTCACCATGCTTTGCAGCAGACCTGCAGGTCTGCTGCTGCATGTGCCTTTAAATTGCAATACATGTAGTTAAATATTTAGTTTATAAAGTATAAATACTAATCTCCTACAATTTACAGTTCCTTTATTCTTACATCTGTCACATCACAGGTTTAGCCTTCAGGAAACCTCACAGCCTATGCTGATGTCTGACCTAGCTCTGGCTCTGTTTCAAGCATGGTCTGCAGATTGAGTGCTGAAATGTGTCACAAAAGTTTCCAGAATGGTTCTTTCTTGGGATCATCATATGGTTTGATACAATGGAACAGCTCAAATATTCATTGAATGCCTTTAGAGATGTTATTCACTATGCCACATTCTGCAGAAAATTACATGGCACATAGGAATCAATTCATGAATGTTGTGTCTATATATTACTTCTACAAAGGTTGATTTTAAAAAATCCATAATTTATATCTTTGGATGTGTAGACCACACTTTTATCTTCTACTCTAAAAAACCACATTTCTATTACTCTTACTGGAAGCCACACACTCCTACCTGTGTTTTACTTCCACATCAATAGAGAAAACATTGGAAATATTTTAAAAAATTGCCTAAAAAAACCCCTCTTTTTTTCTGTGAAGCTTATATGTGAAGTTGAAAGTATCTAACTCCATTGCTAAATACTGTGGACTATCTATGAGATGTATGTTCTTCCTCAGGTACTTCTGACTTGAGATGGGTTTCCATTTTCTTTTTACCCTTTTCCTATGCTGTTCTGCAGCCATTACTTCATTCTCAGTTGTATTACTTTGCTTGAAATAATGTTGGGAACTATTTCAAGCACCTTTGTGGTGTGGATATTTAACCCTTTTACAGCAGGGCTGCAAAGGCACATTTGTGCCTCAGCAGTGCACATGGCACTGTGACTGTGGCTGTAGCACCTGGGATAAAGTATTTTCTTGAGTGGCTGTGGAAATTCTCACTCAGTGCTTCCTGAATCACTACAGAGTGGTGAATCACTGCAAAGTGGTCCTTAGACAACTGACCTTGAGTTGACTCTCCCAAATATTTTCACTTACTAAACCTAATTAAAAGATGCATTAAGGATATTTATATTGCTGTATCTCTATAATTACAGTTGCTATAAGGATGCTATTCTTTTGTGAAAGGGTGATAAGATGTTCATAAATAGCCTGCCTTTCATTCTGAGGATAGCATCATACTAAGCTTGAAGGTCTTTATAATAATGGATTAGAGTAAATTAACACTTCTTCATAAGGAGGATTATGTCTCATAATTGTGTTCAAATGTATCACAGAAAAAATAATGCATTCTGTAAGGAATTTATTTAGTTGATGGAGCGTCAGATTGAAGGAACCCAAGAAAACTTATTCATCAGTCCTCATGAGCAGTAGTCCCCTGATTGTAGTGATCTGATGGCCCTAAGAAGTCAGGGGAGTAAATTCTTAGTGCAGAGCAAAAATTAGAGGACTTACAATTTAATCTGTGGGGCATGTTACACAGTACCTGATTACCTTGGCTCTCTGTACACCCAGTCACTACAGGTCTAGCCCGGCAGTGAGGGACTCTGTACCCACAACAACCTTGATGGTCAGCAGCTTCTCTGTGGAGCCATCCTAACAAAAAAATCCCGCTGAAGACCAGGAATGGCCTAAACCTGCATTCCGTAGGAACATAAAACATTAGATCAGAAATGTCATGGAGCTCAGTTTCTGGTTTTGTCCAAGTGATTTTGTATCTCGTGAGTATAACAGGCTTTCACGTTCCATATATTCCATATATTCCCTGTTTTATATTGTGAGCTTAACACCCAGTGCATCTTTGTCTTTCTGGTAGAAAGCTCTGTGGCTCTGACTGTTCTCTTCGTGAGAGTCACCTCCTTCTCCTCCCTGACCTCTGGCTAAATGGAGGAGTGCATTACTGGCAGAGGAATGTAACACTTCCAATTTGCCAGGTAGGCGGTAATTGCTGCATTCCAAAGAGGTTACCACAGCAACCCCTCAGAGATACACATAGTGCACTCTGCTTCCAGAGTTTGTTTAAGTTATAAATCACGTTTAGTATATACTTGGCATACTTTAACTTAGCTATTTCAACGCCAAGTAAAACCCAAATAAATAGGTATTTGTTTTCTCAGGTGACCAGCTTCTCGCATTAGTTTTCCCTGCCAGTCCTAATAGAAAGTAATTATTATGATCTCAGCCATTTCCTTTTCCTCACCTTCCTATTTTCCATTACACAACTATAATTATTATTGATTATACCTATTCAGGATTCATTGTGCTTCAAATATTTAATACTTGGTCTTTGCCTCTAAAAGGTGATAATCGTACATTTAGGCTTAACATCATGAGTAATACAAGAGACAAGGGGAAAATCAAATGCAGAGGACAAGAGTGACCACTTCAAAAACACCTGATCTTTTCCTTAGTTAACAAGCTAGTTATCTGTAATTTAGTAAAGTCTAAGTTCAAAGCATTTTCATGACAACTATATGGAAGGGAATAGTACTAGTGTGAAGCATATTTATTTATTTCAGAAAAATATGTTGTCTTGAGAGCAGCAGTATTTATCTGTATAGCACACGTGCACTTTACTGGTCTTATAAATTGCTTGGCTTGCTTACACACCAGGGACTCCCTTTTTCCATTGCACAAAAAGGTACCCAATGAGTCATGATTCCCTGCAAAAAGGCATTTTTAGATACCCATCCCTCACCTGTTTGCAGCTTTTTGTTATTATGTTCTTTTCAGTTAATTTCTGTGTTTTCTTCTATGTTCAAGTCTTTGTGTGCACTTTATATCCAGGGTTATGTGACACAGAAATAATGACAGGGCTTTGTATGTTCCACTCCCATTGTCCTACAAAACAGATTCTCCTCTTCAAAATACTGGACTTGAGTGTATTCTCACATTATTACTTTATCTAGGAAGTCACATCTCATTGTTAATATTGTTAACATTTTGCCTTATCTTGGAATAGGGAGATTAAAGAGCCTGATTCTTGACTACCTGAGGAAAAAAAGGGATTTCGTAGCCTAGTGAAAATTGTGGTCTATAGGAATGAAAATTTTCTGGCTTGGTCTATAGGAATGAAAATTTTGGCCTGGTAAATCAAGCCTCAGGATTGAAAGTCTTGCCAGAAGAGTACGAAGGTTTACAAATTGACTTTGCCGGTAGGAATTTGGTACAAGCCACAGCTCACACAGGAAGACCATGTTCTCTCTGATGGAAGAGTCAGTGATGTTGTAGGAAATGCATTAGGAATGAATAAATATATAGGTCAAAAAGCCTCTGTAGACATCCTTGGTCTTCAGCCTCCAGATCCATTGTCTCTTATTCTGCTAACTGTAGTGAGCAGTTGTTGCAAACTAGATCTACTTGCACTACTAAAGCATGTATCACATTGGTTGCTCTGAGTCTTTGTCTGTTACGCATTCTATTACTGTACTTCTATTAATACTATCTATTACCATACAATGGGAATCCCAAACAGAAGCCAGGTTCTTTTGTTTTGATAATGAATTTGTGGGCATTGGGATTTGTTGGGAAGCATTATTAAACTTTATCCCAGTCAAACAACTGCAGAATGGTGAGAAGTTCCTGAAAATGTAGATATGCTAAATATACTGCAGTTCTAATTAAGTATTTCAGATATGATTCCAGGAATGTTTACTATTTTGAAATAAAAGGGAGACATTGTTCCAGCTGCTAGGAACTGACTATTTATAGAAAGTGAGTTGGTTTTTCCCTTGTAGTAGATTTCAAATTCACCATGAAAAAAGTTATAAATACTGAACAAAAATTCTTACCTGACTATTCCTTACAGTGTTAATTGCTGAAGGAATGGGAATTCACCTCCTTCTGCATTTGAAAGGGAAAACGCAGTGCAACCCAGGTGACATGAGAACACATTCTGCAGTGACTTCTCACTGCTATGAAGAGTGAAAGGAAGGGCTTGGGAAACAGTCAGGGAATACCTCTGGAACTATCTAGAGACTCTGACTGACAAGTCCTCAGTGCCAAGATGCGTGTCCCAGTTCTGGCACAGCTAGAGGAGACCTGTAAATACTTAACAATAAGCATCAACTGCTTCTACTGAGAAAGGCCACAGTTAAACTGTTTCCTTGTGGGCTTCTCTTGGGCCTTCCAAGTGTCTATCAGTAAATTAATATATTTGTATTAAAGCTTTCTCTGGAAGCCCCAGGAAGGTGTTCTTGTGTGGATTATGATGCCATAAGCAAACATAACCCCTGTTTCGGTAAGATTACTAAATCTTCTTGCAAACATTTTTTTTTATTTATCTAATAAGTGTCTTTTTATTTTGACAAATTTAAAGAGTCAAAGTGATGAAAATGATAATTCATTATCAAGTGAAATAAATTAGTCAGTCTAGTAGGAATTTAATCTAATTTTACATGGAGCATCTCCATGTTACCCCCTCACTCTGACTCATCAGTAGCTGCTGCAAAGAAACACAAGAGAAATCTTTCACTAAGTGTCTTTCACTAAGATTTGCATTTTACAGAAAAGATCACTTAAGTGGTCATCTTTTAAAAATGTTAAGTCAGAGTTTTTAGTCTTATACATAGTTTCAAGTACCAAAAGTTCTAGAAGTAATCCAATAGTAATTGCTATAATTTTTGAAGGTTATATATTTGAGTTGTTTGGCTTATGAAAATAAGCCAAACATAACTTGCTTGCTGAAGATGCAGACGGAAATTTTAGTTGTGGAATACCCATTTTATACATCAGTTTTGAAAACATGTCAAGTTAGTGTTAGTATATGATTTGTTGCGTAATAATCTATTGAATAGTCTAGAAGTAGCTCACAAGATGAAGATATAAGGAAATTATCAACCATTAGCTATATAAATTGAGCTGTGCTACACAGTGCTCATGCCTAATACGTGCAAATAGTTCACATCCAATAAAGGGCTCCTGTTCCAAGAAACTGAGAAATCTTTGTTTATATAAGTTAGATAGTTGAGCCACCTAAGCAAGTTTTTTTCTTCTGATGCTTGAAAAAAAAAAATTAATAAATGGAGACAAAAGAGTTATTGTTATTTTCAGTTACCAACCTAACCATGTTCAGATATTGGTATGCATCAGACTTCTCATATGTTATCATTAAAGAATAAGCCTACCATGAGAAGTGTCACTGCTCAGTGCTGCCTGCCTCTTCCTGAGCCATTCATGTTCTTCCTTATCATTTTCTGAAAGTACATTTTCTCTCATTCTACTACTATCAAGTAGTACTTGAACTTTGGGATTAATCTTCTTTTGGAACTGCAAAAATGGTTTGGATATGAAGTAGAAGATGGAGTTCTGATGCAATGCCACCTAATCGAGTCCTGAAATAATTATCACAGGACTGATTTCAGTGCAGTAAGCTATCTGCAGAAATGATAATAGCTGTTGCTCAAGCCTGGCACACCTAACTTGGTGTTTCCCAAGCCATATAAATAAATAGTCTTCCTTGTGTATCCACACCTCTCCTGCCACACCATTTCTGAGCAAAGAGGGGTCCTTCATCTAGATTAGCAAATAGATTGAAGCAGACACCCTCTTATTTTCATAACACTAAGTACAATTTTGATACGCTTGCAAGTGGAGAGTATAATTACCATTATCCTCTGGTACTATAAGTGACATTGCTGTTACTGGTTCCCAAGCTTCATCTTTAAGGACCTGTTTTCATCCTTACCACAAAAAGAAAGCTACTTTAAACTTCAGCTCAGATAATGATACATTTTCTCTAACATTAAATTCAACCTTTCATTATTAAATACTTTTATTAATAAACACTTTTGTTAGGAAAAATAGTGTAAGAAATAGCTGATTCTGTGCTTATTAATTTGTCTCTAGTCTTTGCAATACACTGAACATGCTCTACAGATAGTTTTAGCCTTGTAAATGAAAATTACATTATATGAGTGTATATTAGCATATACACTTACATAGTATATGCTATGCTTTTAATTTTCACTCTTCATTAGCACTTCAGTTTTGTATGACCCACTGGATTTCTGCATGTCAAGTAAAAAATTTTTGAAAAATTCAATTTTTTCTAAATCTAAACTACAAAATAATATCAATAAATCATATTTGATCAAGTAGAAAGAAGATCAGATTACTAAGGTGTGTTGCAAACTCCCCAACATTCTGAGTCAAGACTCATGTGTCATCTAGAACTTTGGAATGCAGCAAATAATTTGCTTTACAGACCGTTGATGAACTTGAAAATAGTTTACGGCTTAGAATTGTCATCAGTTCAGTGCAAGATTCTGCAGCACAAAGCCAGGAAAGAGCAGATATCCTTAGGGTGCTGCAAGATCTGCTCCAAAAATTAATTGTAGGGTAAGTCTAATGAAACTGTTGAAAACAGGATGTGATGAAATATGAAGCACTCCTTTGGCTCCCTCACAAAACCCTCCCTCCTCTTTCTATATTCTCTCTCAAAATAAATGGCTGTGGCTGGGTTGAAATCAGAGTGCCACAAATGCTACACTTTCCATTTTATTTTCTGAGTTTCTGTGGTTGTTAAGTACTGGAAACTGAGCCATAATTAGAAGCAATTTTCAGTGATCTCCCTTTTTTTTTTCCTTTTATCCTGATTTTGGAGATTATCTCAGAAATTCAGGGCTTTACTGAGCCCCTGTTTCTGTAAGACAGTGTGGAATTAAACCCTCTCCTATGTTGCAGTAATAAACTCATGATTGCACAGTTCCAAACTTCACCATAGTGAAAAAGGTCTAGTTTAGTAATGTTGCAGCCTGTGTTTCTCAGTCTTGTATTGCAAAAATTAAAGAAAAAATTTCACAAGATTTCTGATATAGCAGAGGATGGTCAAAAGGAAATTACTAAAATGAACACACCTAGAACTTTGTGTCTTGAAGGTACTTGAACTCATCTTTCCTGTTCTAGCAATAAGTCAAAACACTGTTCTAATTTATTATTATTCACATTTTTAGAATACATGAGCAGTTCTAATAAGTTGTTATTTAATGAAGTGAAATGTCTCTCTCAACTGCTTACAGAAATTTCAGTTTTTCATTTCCACATGTGGCATTGCAGATCAATAACAGCAGCTTGGCTGACGTCCTAAGCCAAAGCCATGGGCATCATTTGATTTTGGTCCAACCCAACAGTTGGTGTGAGGGAGTTCTACGGCAGCAGTCTCCCCTTTACCTAGAAAAGCAAAAGCATTGAGAATCCAGGATTGCAAATTCAACCATACAAACCTAGGGGAGTGGAAAAATAATAATCCTTGTTCTCAGTACTTAAAATACTGACAATATTTTCCTTTTTTGAGGGGGGTAAAAGCCTCTCAGTTGCATGTCCCAAAATGAATTTGCCCAGAATTTCTGCTAATTTTTTTCCTCTCCACATCATCTGCATTCAGCTGCCACAGCACACTGAGAAATGTGTGTGTCCAACTAGGTTGTGTTTCCACAATGAGGGAATTGGAATCAAAGTTAGTATTAACCAAGAGACCACAAAAATTTGTGATGTGTCTCTACTAGCAACAATATTGTAATAAATTAAGGGCCATCCCATTTCTCTAGGGCTCCAGGTCAGTGTCAGCCTTTGAACTCTGTGTTGAACCCTTCCAACAAAGTAGCCCTCTACAATTAAACATCACTTAAACTTCTCCAGAATATAAATTATAAATGTATAAAATTTCAGGTACCTTGCAGCTAAGCACCTAGACATTACAATTTGAGGTTTTTTATATATATGAATAATGAAGAGTGAATTTCTCTACTCTGTACTTACTAACACCGTATATTAAAAACATGAATTATAATGGAAGTTAATTTTTATGCTCTGAAATTATAAACTTCCTGTTGCTGCCCATTAAACATTTAATACTGAGATAGAAAAAAAGGGCAATTTTGTTTCAGAGGCTAGTTAGGCCACTGATCACTTTTTTGGTCATCTCTGTCTTGCTCTTGTAACCCTGCATGGGGATTTATGTGGGGAGAAAATTGAAAGCTTATGACTTTCAAAGACCTCTAATTGCTCTTACAAAAAGCTGACAGGGAAAGAGCTGCATATGAAGGTAATTTCTAGTAGTGTTCTCAGTCCTTTAAAGCTACTTTAGGGTCACTCAAACCTGAAGCTTTGCCAATGCTAAGGTGGAAAATGCGTATTATTTGCAACTCTTACTTTGGGAACTCAGTCCAGTCCAGTCAAATATTTGACTTTGCTGGCCCTTTTCTCCTGTTTTTCTTTTTCCATTTCAATGTTTATATGCTTTTGCCTTCTTAGCAAGGCACAAGAGTTTGTCCAATTTAAGAGCTCTGCAGTCTTGGTATGGTAGTTTCTGTAGCAGCATGGTATGGTATGTCCTTTATAATTTCACACAGTTTGAATTAGATGGAAAGATAATCACCTGGGGAGTTTGAGAATGAGCTGGCTGGGCTCAATACACAGTATTATATCTTTCTTCATTCGTCTAGCCAAACAGATTTCAAGAGCAAGATTCAGGGAAAAAATAAGTAAACTGTAACTTCTTCCTTCAATATTTTAAATGCCTACCCTCATTTTCTTGTATTTTTTAAATTCTTAATTTGCATGAAATTTGCATAACAGTTTTTTTGAAGAGTGGTTTACTTCTGCTGTTTTTTACATATCAGCTGTATGGTAGCTTGTCCCTGTACAATCCTTCTGTGAGCATTTCAGTAGAAGAAATAGGCCAAATTTTAATACTCTCGACCTTGCCCATTCCAGTTCATCCACTCTCAGCTGTACATCTTCTAATACCTGCCTTAGTCATGCCAAGCTCACATTTTTCTCCACTGAGTGTTAGGTCCTGCTGGCAGACACTGCTTCTCAGCTAAAAGTAGGGCTCATTCTCAGCTATAAATCTCTGTGTTGTTCTAAGCAAGTGTAGACCTGTCCAGACCTGTCAGCGAGATCATCTTAGACAGAGTAGTTACTGCATTCCTTTTGCTGAAAGCAAATGTTTGGAACTTAGATGCCCTGATGTAATTTTAAAACTAGAGACTCTAGAATATAAACACATGCTAGAAAAGTCTCAGCTTTAGTGGATGATCAGTTTTAGGTGTAGGATAGGCCTTGCCCCAGTTCATCTGTTTTTTCAGCTATCTGCAAAACAGTTGAATCTTATTGTTTTAAAATCTAGAGTAAATTAACCTGAAAGTTTTCAGAGGTTTAATGCTGTCTCCTGTAGCATATCTTCTATCATTTGACTTACAAGAGTCTGCATTGAGCACCTTAGTAGAAATTGGTATTGAGATTTTTCTTGTTGCAAAGGGTTAACTGAACACAAGCCCTTCCTCCCTACAAAACCAGGTGGAAAAGAGTAAGAGAAGTGGAGCAGTCTGCTCAGGTATTCCTGCATCTAATTTCTAATCTTAACATAATAGTTCATAATTTGTCATTGATTTAAAGTACTGATACTAACAGCGTTAGCATTATTCAGACACTACCAAGCAGAAACACTCACTTTCAATATGTGCTACACATTCCTATTTCAACTCATTTATGATTGAGTTTTTGAAATTTGCTATAGTAGATGGTAACTTTTTCTTCCTTTAGGGATATTGACTGATTAGATCACGTGTGTTTCCTAATATACTAGTTGCAGAATGAATGTTTCAAGCTGCTCACTCACTGTAAGAGCTCTGGACACTTATATATCATAATTAGCCTTCTGTTTTGCTTGTATTGATGTGAATCAACTCACTTGGTGATAGAACTGAAAAGTGCAACTAGCTACAAATCTATTTAAATTACACCTTTTGGCCCTACTCAGAACTATTCACTTTCCAATGATACAGTAGTTCAGTAGGCACCAGCATGAGGTTGTGGAAGGTCCTGATCTTTAAGATATGACACCATGAAATGTGACAGGTATGAGAGGATCCTTATTCAGCTGTGTTGTTGTGGACAGATTTCTGTATGCCATTGCAAAATGGCGTGCTGAAATCCTAAATGCTGTTCATCTAGCTAGTTGCCCTGTGTCTGACCGAATATGTGAACATCATAATTGTTCCAAGATCTCATATTTTTTTCTGAGCCATGGCTCTCCTGCACACAGATAGTGTTTCCTAGAGAAAATTCTGTTTGATTTCTAAAGCATTCTGATTTGAATGGACCAGTGCTACAGGTTGTAGTGCCACTGTGATTGGACTTTATTTCTGCTATGATTGTAACACACACCTATAATTCCATGAATACCATGCTTTACCTTTGAGAATATCTTCTGTAGACAATGATACAAGAATAACTTTCTCTGTCTCTCACATGCTATGTTCTCAATTGTATGATGCTTCTGTTCTTCCTTGGTATTTCGTAACACATATTTGGTGGAAGCATATGCTTGATTAAGTTTCTTTTTCAAGTAAAAATGTGGCTTGTTATTTCCTGTACTCCAGGATCTTGCCGTGGATATTGGCTATTTACAAACAGTGTATATAAACAGATATTTCCTTCAGGCGATATTTTAGTTTGAAGGGAGAAACAACACATGATCACTGACATTTTACCAATATTAAAACATCACAGAGGATTTAGGTGACCAGTATAAACCCTTATCACAAATGAAATGAGGATTGCTGTGATGGAAGTAGAAGCATTAGTTTCAAGTTGTTGCCCAAAAAATATGCTACGAATCATTTTGTCATCATGAATTGTTTGAGGTTGTAGGAGATAGTCATCACAAATTTCATGGCCAAAAGCAATTTAGAAGAATATTTGATATCACGTCATCTTCTCAGTAAAAGGAATATAAACCTAAAAAAATCCCAGCAAATATAGATGAGAAGAAGAAAGATGATGAGACACTGGGGAGAGGTGAAGCTTCGGGAAATTAGAACATTAGATACCTACATCCACAGAGGTGCTCCAGAGAGTTTATGTGGGGTTTTTCAGAGATCCTAAGCTGCTGTGGTTGCCACTGACTGTATGAATTAGATATTTTTTCACAAATGTGTTCAGACTCCACATATGTATTCCCATCTAGGAGTAGGTGAATGCCAGACACATTAGTTCAAGTCTCTGCTTTCTAGAATATCAGAGGGAAAATCAACAAAGAATCAATAGATGTGTACTGTCTATGACTGATCTGTCAAATGGTGGGTTGTACTAATCCATAGCAAATTTTAAAGTCCAAAGGCATTTTTCTAAGTCTTTTGTAGTCTGATATTTGCAATTAGATTCTAACAGTGGAGAAAGGATGTTTTATTTTCTAAAGACAGTATCTCTTTCCACAGACTTACAGAATATTAAAAATTCGTCTTGATTTTGGGGTCCAGACAGTATGCACAGATACCACAAACAAAGGAAAACACAAATTTCTCACTGAGTGACTCACTTGTTGGCCAATCTTACCTGTGTAATGCAGAATTGTGATATTGTTACAAAGTGACTCTCCTATAACCTTCCCAGCAAACATCATCACACTATTACTGTTTACTCTGACAGCAGCTTCTTTCCATCCAAGAAGCTCAGCAAATTTCACAACCATTAAGCCACCCAATGAAATAGTTAAATGTCATTATCTCATTTTCTAGATGAGGCATATAGAAATTAATGACTTGTTAGAGTCATACAGGAAATTTGTGACAGAGCAAGGAAGAGATGGAAACTCCTCCAGCTCTCATGCCTATTTTTTCATTTTTAAAATTATTCCTTTTTTTCTCAAATAAAAGACATTCCTCATTTTGGAACAGCACTATAAATGAATGAACTGAAAGGCTCAGTTATTGAATAAGTAAAAGAAAAGTATCAAGAGCAGCTCTGCTACTTTTCTGGCAATATAATGGAACAACTACACTATTATGGGCATAGGATTGCTTTTAATTAGAAACACACTAGAATGCAAGAATCCTAGATCTCAATTTGGAAAAGGTGAGAGAGGGGAAGGAGGACCTCAGTGGTTTGATATAACACTAGAAACCTGGTATGAACAACATAGAAGAAATGGTGCTGTTTGATCTGCTATCATGCCTTAAATGTGCTGATTCATCCCTGGGCTTCTTGATTTGGCTGTGGCTGAATTTCAATATTTCTGTTTAAACTGAACAAAAAGCACTGTTCACTGTATGGGTCACATATGAGGTTCATTTAAGTTTCTCATGCCTAAAGAAATCCCCATTAAGTCCACTAACAGTTCTAATACACAAACACAAGGAAATAAGATGTGAAATTCATCACATTAGTGCTTACACATAAAATACATCAGAGATTTTGTTTGGAAAGCTACTGTAAAAGTGAAACACTTTAGGATGGGTGTTTTAATTTTTTTAGATTATTCTTGCTATTTTTTACTAAATACTTACATATTCCCATCTATAGTATAATACTGTCTATACAAGAGATATTATGCTATCTGTATGTGTGTGTGTGTGTGTGTATATATATATAGATATATAGATATATCCACATCCTAGAACATGAATTTATGAAACTTTGAGCTGATTTCTATCATATAGGAAAGGATGGTGGAGGGTTTTAAATGCAGGAGTAGAAATGGGAAAGTTTGTGTCCTGAGAGAAATATGTATGAATCTTAGAAAAGAATTACTGCATATATTTATTGTATGGATATTATCCAGCCCACCTACCTAGGTTTAAATTAGAGGAGTCCCTTAGGAGGAATTTCTGGCAGAGGTGAAATTAAAGTATAATCTTGTAGATAATCAAGAGCCCTAATCAAAAAGTACGAAAGCTGGGGATCATGCTCAGCCTGACTTTGACCTGGGCTGATGAATTTTCTTCTTCCAGTCAAGGTAAGGGTGGAAGATGATACTTATGAAATCTTAAAGATGCTGGCCTATGCAGAGAAAGGGGTTGAGTGGACTTTTCAGGGAGTGTCACTGAGTGCTGACAAGGGCTGACACATACCATGAGTGGCAGCAGACTTTCTATATGACCTTAGCCGAGTCACTTAATCCCTCTGTGACTTGTTTTCCTCATCTGCAGAATTGGGTGTAAACAGCAATACTTCCCTGCCTCACAGGGAGCTGTGGGGATTACTTCCTTGCTGTTTGTAAGGTGTTTTCAGAGACAAACAGGAAAAATGCAGGGGAAGTGTTACTATTTGTTGCTGGAAACCTGTACAATATCAAATGCCTTGTTGATTGTGTCCTGGAAAATATATTATTAACTGTCTGTTTCTTGGGAATTGGATATTATTGGAAACCACATGAGCCCATCATGCCTTCCTTCTCTGCTCTGCTTCCTTTTTGCTCTCCAGTAGTTGTGCACATGTAGTTAGGCAAAATTAGACAACCTCTCTTCCCATAAAAAGTATGCTTCTTTCTAGGATGACAGATTTTTGGCTTCTGTAAATGACGGAACTGTGACTACCCAAATCTACAGCCACATTCTCTTACCTAGGAGCAACCTTTATAGATTGACACAAAGATAAGTAATCTGCTTAACCTTTAGTCACACTTTTGAAGGAGTTAATAACAAGTGTTTAAAGTTGATTTTGAATTCTAAAGGAATGTTCACTAGTAAGGACATCTCCCTCTTGGCCTGAGAGATTGAAAGAAACTCTTAGAAGCTGCAGCTCTATGCTTATTAATAACAGAACCACACCTTTTTTGATCACACAGTGGTGCAGGTCTCATGGGTTTCTGTTAAAGACATGCAATGATGTGTCCCCCAAATTAGCAAAAATACAGTTAGCTTAAGCAGCCAACATTTTTCAGTGACTGGGCATACACCAGCAAAGGGAGTTTATATAACCCAGTATAAACGCCTATTTATAGCATTTGTATCCTATATCTGCGCTGCTTTTGACCCAGTACTGTTGGATTGGCAGAAGCTCTAAAGCTAAACTTACAAGTCTGAATCCCAGCTGCTCATTCATGAGTGGACCATATAGGCATAGAGGTGAACTGCCTTAACCCCACTGTGCAGGAGAATTCTCTAGGCCACAGGGACTTAGAAATAGCCTGTAAACATTTTTCAGTGGTACTTGAAGTATTCTCGATCTATAAATTTAAATTACAGTCAAAGAGAATTTTTCAGTAATACCAATAGGTAATGCATGTAAGACAGACCATTTATCTTCTCCATGACTGGGAAAACAGTGAATTTTCATTGTTAATATTAAGGCTCTAGTTTTTTCATGGACTGCATATCTTGGTAGCAGGATCCCTCTACTATAATTTCTTCCATTCCATTAACATTTTTAGGTTTACTTAAATCTGAATGTAGAGTCTGGTAAATCACTAACAAATGGTAGTCACTGCGGCTTATATGAAGTATTGCATATGTTTGCAGCCGCACCCAGGCACTCACCTTAAAAGCACAAAGGGACAATACCACTTGTTAGCTTGCACAATGCATGAGATAACGTGATGCAATGCTCATATGTCATTGCTCTTGTATGTGCTGCTCATGTCAGGTGCTTCTCCTGAGCAGCACGTAAATGCATGGCACCCATCACTCTGCACAGTCTTGTTCACCCTCATCTCTGCTGGGACACAAAAGGTTTGGTAGAAGTAATCCATTTGATCACTCCCTTTCTACTCATGTCAAGTCAAGGCAAACCTGTTTTTCACTCACTAATTCTCACTAATAATGTAAGGCTCCCAGTGACTTAATCTATCTAGGACTTTCAGGGTGTAAACCATTTTGTTATTTATAGAATTACTTATTTTTACACAGATGTTGGCAGGGTTTAAATCAGACAGGAAAAGTGCTAACATGAGTGAAGACAAGAAATTAAAAACAACAAGGAGTTGAAATTTTTTAATATGTAGGAAAGGATAATTTTCATGTCTTTTTTTTTTCCTAGAAACATGGGGTTTTCTGAATTATCAGAGAGTTGATTGTTTATCAAGAAGACATTTAACATATTTCCTTGGGAGAGCAAAATATACTGTGTAAATTTTAGTTGGTTTTGCAATTTTTTAAACATAATTTTTTTCTGAAGAATAACAACATATTTATGTCCAGAGTTATTTTGAGCAATATGTAATATTACTGTATGATATGTTGGTGTATTTTCAAGATGGGAATCTATTTATTGAGCATGGGAAGCAAAATGTTCCTTTATAAATAAAAAATGTGGCAATACTTTAAGTCCTTGGAAACAGGCTGTAAATATTGACGTGCTAGTATAAGGCAGGGACATGTTCATTCTGAATGAAGACTAAATAAGTGTGTCTTTTCATTTAATCATAATTCACATAGATGTTAAGAATCCTTACCACTAAATTTAGACTAGAATGTATTTGAAAATAACTTCTGTTGAGTACTCCGGAGTTATACACAGAAAGTATACAATTATAACATCCTCTTATCACACTCATACTGTAAACTGAGAAAGCTGCTTTCATTTGGAGATGAAATGTGGAATATTACAGAAATTTCTCAAATGGTCAAAATAGATGTCAGGAGAACAGTTTCATTTCTGTCATTTGTAGGGATTATTCTTGACCTTCCCTGTTGAAGCAAGGAGGAAACAAAGAAAAGGACAGGGAGAGCTTGGGAAGGCACCTGGCACTTAAGAGGAGTCAAGGATATTCAGATATAGTTGTGATTTTTTTCAGGACTGTGAAAAATAGTGCTTGGAAGAAACGAAGTTTCTTTCCCTCCCTTCCCACTCATTTTTACTGTTCCATAGAGTCAGTTTGGAGTACTTAACAAAAGACATAGATTGTTACAAACTCAGCTCTTCATATCTGTAAGAGCACTTGTTATGTATATTTTCTGTGAAATCATTTTGGAGCGGCTACTGTTGCAACACTCATTCTGTCCAGCACATGTAAGGCATCTGAGCAAAGAGTTTGCCAATTCTCCTGCCCAGGCCGAGACTCGGGAGTGTATCTATTGCCTGTGGGAAACATCAAAGCAGTTTGATAAGGATACCAGACCCTGATGAAAATAACATCACCTATTTTACCATGTTATTTATATATGTATGTTGGCTTCAGCTGAAGGTTTTTTAGGCTTTCTAACATTTCCAGTTGCAACATAAACTGCCAGATTAAAAATAATCTTTGGCTCAGTTGCTGCAGAGAGCAAGCAGAAAGCTGTTGAGGGTCGTGAAAGTGGTTGGAGGTCCTGATGTCAGTGAGGAAGAAGGAAGTGGGCTGTTTACTCTGATTTATTTTAAACAGCTTTTAGTAGAAACAAGGTAGTACTGGAAACTCTGCCAAGGTTTGCAGTCCTTTATTCAAGAAGACAGTCTTTTGCTTATGTGAGTAGTTGGCTTCCCTTGTGTCCATCATGTACCCTTTAAAATTTTCACCCACTGCCCAGTAGGTATCCCCTTCCTTTCAGTGTTCTGGGCTCTGGCCTCTCTGCCATGCTCCCTGGCTTCTTCTTAAAATGAATTGGCCACTGTCGGTGGGACAAATCTAAAGTGATTATTTTAAAGAAAGACCAGCTAACTCCATATGGGCTATATACAATCACAGCTCAAAAAAAAAGAGGCTTATATTCCCATGGGAATTTGCATTGAAGGCATTCCAAGCACCAGGGAATTCCATGGGCACACAGTGTAGTGTTGTTCTGCACAGGAGTTTCAGTACATAGCAAACTTTGTAATCATGGTTTCACTGGAGTCAGGAGTTTACCACTTGTTCAACTAGTATTTAAATTATGATCTCAAAATCGTCCTTTCAAGTGTGTAGACCTGAAAAAGACTTTATTTTTTAAACTGGCATTTTAGAGTACAGGTAAATTAATACTGAATCAGTTTCCTATGTTTGATTCAGTGGGAATACTTTCCTTTGAAATGAACTGCAAGCATAATATTGTGTAAGAGGGACGCACGTTTACAACTCTCACATTGTAAACTAATGGTCTGAGTCTTTACCAGCTTATTCACTGTAGTATTTTATTAGTGCTACAGCCAACAAAAGCATATTGCTTGTGTTATCTATGCTTCTTTATAACCATATTACCAAGATTACAGTAATTCATTGCCTGACATTTATCTATCTCACTGTCAAATCAAATATTCATGGAGTGCTCGGTGCTGCTCAAAGTAGCCTGGAGAAACAGTTCTGATCCCTCTGGTTACCTCTCAGTGTCTTCTAGCTGGTTGTGAGGGAGGTCTTGCATTATGCATTTGCAAGATCCCATCTCTTTGGTTATGTGTTTCTGGTGTGAGCACTTGTCATTCCTTTACTGTGTAATTTATTTGATGGTGTTACTGGTATGTTATTGCATTTGTGGTGAGCAGCATAATTTTGTACTGCTATTTATAACATTGGTATGAATGGTAAGTTTGGTGGTATAGTAACAGAAGAAAGATTATGATCTCCTTCCCAATGGATACCAGCATATAGGAATAATGGAACAATATAAATAAAATGCTACTCATTAATTAAAAGTAATTAACTGAAAGAGAATACAGTTAGTTAAATGCACTGAATCTTAAAAACAGCTAATTTTCTTAAAATTCTGTGAGCATTTTGAATTTAAATGCATTTAACTGAATGAACAGTAAGGAATTGAAGAAGGCTCTTATAAACAGTCTTTGGTGAAAGACTCATAGATGCACAGAACTCCCTGGTTAAATACGAATGTCTCTCATATTGCTAAGGTCCTTGAAAATGTCCAGCGGAGGTCAACAAAGGGCTGAAAGTAATGTCCTGTTAGGAGCACCAAAGAATTTTGTGCTTGTCTTGTTTGGAGAAAAGGAGGCTGAGTGGTGACCTCATTGACCTCCACAACTTCCTGAGCAGGGGAAGTGAAGAGGGAGGTGCTGGTGTCTTCTCCCTGGTGTCCAGTATAGGACGTGTGGGAATGGTTCAAAGCTGTTCTGGGAGAGGTTCAGAGTGGGTATTAGGAAGCATTTCTTTACTGAGAGGTTCATCATGCACTGTCACAGGTTTCCTAGGGAGGTGGTCAAAGCCTCAGGCCTGTCAGTGTTTTAGAGGCATTTGGACAGGCATTAATTAGACAAATAATTGTAGATCCCATCCAACTGAAAATATTCAATTCTATTTTATGTCATTCAGCTTTTGGACTTCTCCCAGTATCCAGCAGAGACCTTGTGAAAATCTTATGAAGAGTAAAAAACATGTTAGTTTTGAGTGCAGGTCAGTTGTAATAACTTCAGATTCTTCCCACAAGGTGCATGAGAAGAAACAGCCACATTAACTCTTTGCTCTGAGAAAATGCTTGGAAGTACAACAGCCATTAGAATTTTCCAAGTCTTTTCCAACTGTGAAAAAGGAGTAGAAGAGTGAAAAAGCAGCAGCAGAATACTCTGTGGTAACAAATTAATAAGACTAATATAGAATATTTTACTGGAATTGTTATGAAATATTAGTAAGGGGTTTTTATATAGAATAATTCCTTTGATTTTAGTCGACATACTGGGTTAGGCTACCAGCCTTCAGAAGCCCTGCCTGTGCCAGATGCCTCGATAAAGGTCAGAGGGGCGTGACTCACCTGTGAGGAGGGTGTTGTCACCGCCAGCTCTGGGCAGGACAGTCCCACCTGTGGTGTCCCAATTTCCAGGGCAGATGCACACCGGCCCTGATTGGCCACGCTGGCTCCTGCCTCGGCACGGATTGGCCGAGCCTTCTGCCTCCTCTGTCTCATCTTCCTGGGGCACCGCACTGCCCGGCTGCAGCTCCTCCACACTGACCACAGAGGCACCGGAGGATGCCCACGCATCAGCGCCTGGTCGATAAGGTGTGTTGGTGGGGATGTGGTGGACAGGGTGCACGCTAACTGGTGATACTTATTCTCGGGGGCTAAAGAATAAGTCTGTGGCTCATCAGGAGCATCTAGGAGAAGGAGGAAAATACTCATAAAGAATGGGAATAGAAAGGGGTATACTGGAGCTAGTCTTAAACTGTTGGCAGGATGGATTTGCAAGGACTGTGTTTTTCAAATTATGGAAAGGTATTCATCATATTCATTAAATGCTCTATATTTAAAAGCTTTTAAAACAACTGTTGCTTCTATTCAGAAGTTTGCCCAAGGCTTTGAAGGAGCAAACCACCAAAGTGCCTCTTCCCGAGTCCAGTAGACTGAATGCAGTAGCTAACTAGCAGGGATTTAATGGTTGGCCTGAAGACATGTTAGACTAAATATGGAATAGGATTCTTAAGGTAGCAGCTCAGGTGTTGGAAAGGTGAGGGCCACATAAACTCATAGGGAGAAAGGTTTAATCTGTGATAAAATAATAATTATAATTTCCCATCAGATGAAGGAACTGAGGATATAGTTAATTTTTCATCATTATATCTAATTAGAAGTCTGCAAATGGCATTTATTTGCCAGGATTCTCTATGTTTCTATTTTATAAATATTTAATTTTTGTTTCTTTACATTTTTCGCGGAGAAAATGTAAAATATGTGATGCAAGGTAACAAAATTGCATGGATTATGTATTGGAACTCAGAGCCCATGGAAGTTTTCTGCCTGAAGTCTGGACTTGGAATTTTTTAAGATGCTAATATCTCTCTTTCTCGTCTAAAAGCTAGTTCCAAAAGATGATGTGATGAGACTCATAGAATCCCTCTTGAACTATTAAATCAGAGACCTGATGCAAAGAGAAGGCTTCTCAGCCATGTTTCAACTCATTGTATTTGTATTTCTGGCTCTTTTCTAGCAAGAAAAAGAGGAAAGATTTCAGACTGGCTTTCTTTCATGGCAGAGTGCAGTTCCAGACAATTTTCCAATCCTAGCTAAACTAGGACTTTGTGCTTTGAAATGGAACACCCAATTAGAAACAAACTTTTTTTTCCATCTCTCCATGAGTCAGACAGAGATTTCAACAACACACAGACTGGTTCATATTAAATCACTGTTTACCACATCTGTTGATATAATAGCACCCACATGCTGTATTTAAACTTAATTAGAGGTGGGCCACGTCAAAATCGTCACAAGAGATTGGATAACCGCGCCCAGCGTGCTGATACCAAAACATGATGGTCACCAGGATCCCTTAGAGTGACACTTTGATGAGGCTTTGGAGAGGTGCAGTCTTCATCTGCTTTAAAGACATGATAACTTGCATCTATCACTTTCCTGGTTGTGCTCTGAGTAGTTGTGACACCATGCAAACCTCCATCATCCTGCTTGGAAATCTTTCAACATTTCACAGTCACCTGTTTTATTATTTGTTGACTCAGTAGCTTTTTAAAAAGTTGTTGAAGTTCAGAGTTAAGCACATGAATGTTCAGAACTGTGTATTTTTCCCCTGCTCCTAGATGCCTCTGTTTTTATTTCATTAGCACGTACAAAACCAAATGATCTTAAACTGTTATGCATGAATTAAGATACACGGGTAGATGGTACAAACTGAACATATCTCTTACATTGTGTTTGAAATGCTTAAAAAAATCTCAAGTAAATACCTCCATTCTTTCTGTTACTGTCTGTTGTGTCACAAGAGGCAATCCTGTAGCAGACGGCATGTAAAATAGCATTATTAAATACTTCTGGAGATTGAACAGTTGTATCAGCAATTTTGTAACTGGAAGAGTGAGTTGTTCATAAGATGTAATTGCCTTTTAAGTATGTAGTGCTATAGTTGAATATTTAGATTTTGAACATGGGCTGAAAGGTCTGATATTAAACACTTGAGAATACTTTTGGGAAATGTTTTCTTTCTTTCTTGGAAACAGTTTACCATCATTGCAAGTGAACTATAAAGAAAATACATTTTTCTTCATCAACAGTCCTGGAAAATTGGACTTCAGTCTTGTCTCTTAGTTATTTTTTTGTGAATTTCTGTACTGGTTATAGTTTATTTACTGGTTATAGTTATTCTTACTAATAGGAAGCATGCAGTAGTAATGTAGTATTTTAAACTGTTTAGAAGTTCCAGAGGACTTTGCAGAAATCTCTTGTTAAGTTCTTCAGGAAACAAATATTTTGAAAATCTAAGAGTACTCCAGGGCATTTAATTAGATTTCTTGACCATCTCTTGGAAGTGAGAGTAGGGAAAGCAGTCAAAGAAGAGCATGCTAATCATGGTTATATCTACAGTTTGAGAGCAAGGATTCCCTCTGAGTTCTTGCATAGCCAAGGAGATGAGCTAAATCTGCCAGTGCAACAGTGAGGATCTTTGTTTTAAGGACTTTTCTAGTTCAAAGGTGCAATGCAGCAGACATGGCTGTTAATGGATTGCTGACATGTAACCTGAAAATTTAAACTTCAATTAATAATTCAGTATTTTTAAATTATAATATTTGTGTCACTTATTGTACTTTTCTGCCAGTGTATATAAGTATTTTAATTGTTTTCTTCAAAACACATGAATGCAAAGAAAGAGCGGCCTTCTAGGCTTGCTTTGTTTCCTGTCTTGGAGAAAAGCTGATATTTGCCGAACAAGGCAACTATTTAAAAGAAGTTCCTGTGACCTGTATTGTCTTTTTGTTCCACAGATGAGGAGACACTCCTGCTTTGTTTTTTTGTTCTGTGGGATATTTTTGCCTGGAATCCTTGGTTTTCCACAGACAAATACCTCAATTGATTGTGATTCTCTGTTACCAAACTATGAAGCTGAACCACAGACATCTGCACCACCATATATTATTGCTGTATCTTTTGATAACTTTGAGCCAGGAAATGAAGTCCAAGGTAAACAATTGGAATGACATAAAATCTTTGTCCGTGTCTTCCAGAATTACCAATCTTCATAAAAATCTCCCCATTTCTCTCTCAGTCTAGATAATTTATTTTTTAACTTCAATCTTGTTTATATATACCTGAGATGTTATTATTTTTTATGTTTAATATCTATATGGACATACTTGTATAACTGAGAATGCATTCTTTCTTTCTTTCTTTCTTTATCTAATAAATATATCTTAACTTTATGCTGTAATTTTTTTGTGACAAAATTAAAATTGAGTAGGACAGCTAGCCAAACTGGACTAATAATTAGTTGCTCGTTAACTTTGTATTTGAGTGTTTGCTGTTGAATCAGGCCTCTGCAATACAAAGGGATCCTACTCATTAGTCCTTCACATGCTGTCATCCTACAGGAAAATAAAAATTTAGGACGCAGTATGAGACTACTTAAGGGTGATACATTTTGAGTCACCCTTCTATGAGCTGCATCCTAGATTTTATCACATTGCATGAGGTGGAGCTATTGTGGCTTAAACCCCCTTTTTTATCTTCCTAATCCTAAATTGCTCTCTGGATGGAGCATCTTCACAGCAGGGCCACTGCTCATTTGGTAGAGCAGAATTCCTTTTGGAACTGTCAGTAAATCATTAATCCCTTGTTACTTTATACAGAAGTGCCTTTCCAAATTTTTTCCATTACCTTTATTGCCATTCCCCTTATAGTTAAGAAAGGTATTTTAAATGTTTTTTTTAAGAATTGTACAGGGCTTAAAGTAATTTCTGCACTGTGCAGAATTATGCACAATGCAATCTTGTGCCTTGGACTGAAGCAAATTGCATGGTAAACATTTAGGCAGTTTTAGTGGTATATGAAATTTACATTTCTCAAAATGCCTCTTTTCACAGTAACTCTCGAAGCACTTGGAGATGCTGGATTTAAAGGATTTAATCTACAAGCTCGAGAAATAGATGGAGATGTTCCTGTTGGTACTTTTAAAATTACAGATCCAAACACTAAAGGCTTGGAATGTCATAACACGACGGTATGTGTGTAGTCTCTGGAATACTTACTGGAGCTTGGGTTTCTTTAAAATGATAGAAGTAGGGATCATTTTTATACAGCAAAGCTATTTCTTCAGTAGAGTTTAAAAGGTTAGGTTTTCTCAGGAGCTTCATCCGTCCTTTATATGTGGTATGAACCTAATGTAAAAATTCCCTGGCTCTTTGTAGCAGGGCATCAGTGTTAACTGTTGTAGTACACGCAGTTTTTGTAATAATATAGCTATATGTATTTCTTTCTAATTGCAGAATTCAGCAGTAAGTAATGCAAATTCAGATGTGAAACAGAAGGTTACAACAACATGGATTGCTCCACATGATGTTAGAGACGTTCAATTTATGTAAGTAGTTGTTCGTTGGGGTTTTTTTGCCTTGAAATTTTCTTTCTCTGTTGAGATAGACCTTTGTTGCTGTTTGAGATATTCTTGCCCAACATAGTTTTTTTCATAGTTTGCCATAACTTCACACTGTGTTCATTAAATTATTTCCATTTTAAGACATAATTGTAAAAGTTAATGTCCTAAGGATCTTAATATATGTAAATAATTCCATTAAGCATAATGTTATTAATGGATCTTCAAGTAGCCATTTTTTACACTTTGATTTCTTTAATTACAACAGCAACAAAATATGAATGTAACTCCTTCCCTGAAAAAATGAGATTCAGACCTATTCAGTTGTACCTTTCTTCATTTTGAACAGTGGCAAAATAGTAATTTGATGTAAATTCTTCTAATATAAATTTTAGAATAAGTGTATGACCTATGAACTAATTTCTGAAAACAGCAGATGTATTTAGACTACTTTTGATGCTACATTTCTTGCAGATGTGAACCTTGTAAAAACACCACCTACCCTAAAAAATGCATGCTTGAAGTATATTGGAAAATACCTAAATATTTGATAGCTTGTATTGTTTGAAGTGCAGATTTATGACAGGACCATCTTTGCCTTGCTTCATTAAATCTTGAGGAATACCAAGAACAGGCAAAAGAATATAAAACCACAATTGCTTCCACTCGTTATTGCCATGAGAATCAGTTCTCCATCATAGATGCAGATTGTCAGAGCATGTGGGACAATTCTCATGGACATTTGAGCCAATGCTCCCCACTGGCATCAGTGCTTCTTCAAGCAGTGTCTATCCCTCTTCTGCTATCCCTCTTCAAGCAATGTCAATCCCTCAGCATCTGTTTGAGTTATCTTCAAAGTTATGCTGGATGATAATACAAGCCACTACAAGGAAAAGTATTCTGTGAAACTTGCACTGCATACACTTAAAACCAGAACACAGTGGATATTCTTGGCTGGGGGCAAAGGGGGGCAAGAGTTTATTTATATTTTATATTGAAACACTTTGATAGAAAATAAATTATTTTGTTTTCTCTCTAGTGCAACTGTTGTTCAAAATCTAGAGAACTTTTGGGTTGGAATTCAAAGCAAAACTCTCACACCTATGAATTCTGCATCAGTTAATGTGACAGGAAAAAGTAAAAGGAAGGTATGTTTTAGTGTATCACAATGATAGAAATTAATACAGTAATTAAAGTATCTTTGGCTTGATACAAGATATACACTTGTCATTTATTCATTAACTAAGGAAAATCATTAGATGTTTTCAATCATTTTAATTTAACTGCCTAATCCTCTTATAAAAATTATGAAAAATAAAGTTAATACTCTTTTTCTCCTACAGAAATGAGGAAAGTAATAATCTATTTATCAAAACAATCCATATCTTAAAGCAAAAAAAAAAAAAGAAAATAAAATTGGTTATAGAACTGTACTGTATTTCTGATGTACAGTGCTATTCTTAACTGCTGCCTCAGCCCCTGGGAACTGTAACAGTACCATATTCTTGAAAGGAGTTGGTAACATTTTTTTTACAAGAATTATGCTTTTATGAAACATATTAAACATTGGCAGCTCAAGTAAAGAAAGCCTCCTCAATCTACTGTGTTGGACTGCAGCAGTAGTGATTTATGTGAACTAGTGATATAACCAAGAATGAACACCTGTCTTAAATCTCACTTCACCAACTGTATTTTCTGTTTCCTATAATAAGCTGGGTTTTTTTTTTCAGTGAATAATTTTGTAATGCTTCCTCTTTTGTTTTTTTCCCCACAGCTTATGATAGAATTAGAATGTAACAAGGTAAGAGCAATTTTTCTTCAATTTCCCAACCTCCAGACACCTCAGTTTTAGAGTTCTTCTCCTACTGGTCCAGTTGTTTCATGCTTGTATCATTAAGATTCTATTGTACCTATATCTTTTATGATATATTATGATATCATTTATCATTTCATTTTTGTATTCAGTTTTGAATGTATTTTTATTTTTAATTAGTTAACATCAGTTTGCAGATTAGATTGTTAAAATGTGTAATATATTGTCAGCAATTAAACTCTTGATTTCTTCACTCAGACCATCAATGTGAATTCAGTTGATTTTCTGTTTAAAGTAATTTGACATTTTTACTCCAGTCACTAAATAGTAACTGGAACCTGTATTCTCTTGCAGCGTGGAGGGACTTACTCAACAGGCCGATGCATCATGGTAAATATTCCTCCTCCAAAGACATTGACATCCTGCTAACTGCCCAAGATCTCAAGGCCTAGTCAAAACTTGCTTTTAGACTTTTCTCTTTTCACTCTTTATTCTTATTTTTTTCTTGTTGTTCAAGATCACTTATTTACTTGCCTTCTGCAAGTCATGATCTAGATATAAAATATAGCTATTTGATTTTTTTCGTTTGAAAAATTTCACTGGCAGCTCAGTGAAGAAGCTTATTTTCCTTCTTTGCTTTTTTACAGCAAATATGTTAATGATTACAAAATCATATAAGTAAAAAGCTTTCATCTGCTTTTTTATGATTGTGGTGGTGTAGATCTCCTCCTCAATGATGGACATGAAGTGTGTGAGGTCAGATGGAAAAGGATGCAAGCAACAGAATTATGTTATTTATAACAGCTGGATTGGCACAGTTTTGATTATTTGTCTTGAAAGATCTCTGAAATAATTTTAACAGTATTGGTGTAATTAAGTAGTAGAAAACTACTTTGTGGGTTCTTCCTTTTCCCACCAAGCAGAACTTTCTTTCCTGAAAATCACTTAATTTTTCAGCAAGATAATAAATACCAGTCTGGTTTCTTTTCAGGTTGGACCTTCCAGTTCCTCTCAGAGCAGCTATTCAGGCAGTCAGGTATGAGTCCTAAATTCCAGCATTTGTATGTTTTTCTGCAGTAACCTTGAATGACTAAAGTTCTGTAATGTGAGGTGATTTAATACTGTACTGAAATATCTTTGCTAGTTAACCCAGAATGGCAGAGGTGTTTATCCAGTGTGTTTGTACCTGGGCTAAGTTCAACTACCTCCACTCTCTTGAACTCAATATCTTGCTCCAGTTTAATGTCTGTATTGTTTTTAACACGAGACTATCTTTGCAGTTGAAAATTTGGGGCTATCACTGTCTAGTCAGCCTTTTAAAACTTCTGGGGCATGCATGTCTGCATTGTCACCACTTTCACTTCATTCATCACAGCAATGTATACTTGGGTTTTAGTTGATGATCTCCACTACCATTAATATGCCTATTTTTCTCCTTAACTCTTGGATACTTTCTGGTGAGTCTCCAGTTTCTTGAACTGAGGTTATCAAGGACGTATTTCTTACTACTTACTAGTGGTTATATTTATTAGTGAATTATCTGGTAACATTCCATTTCTTCAATCTTTACTGCTTGTAATGAATTACCAGATGCAGAGAAATGCAAATTATTTTGATACATATGCTAAAGCCTGGTTTTCTTCCTCGTATTTTTTAATATATAATACATACTCTTTTCTAAGAGTTGAGTTTCTCATCTTGTCATATAACTACCTGAAGTTATTAATTTTTTAGTAAAATATGGACCATTCAGTAACATTTTGAAAGATTTCATGACCAGTGACAAAGCTGATGAAACTTATATGAAATACAGATGATGTCTCACACTAAATCAGAATTATTACAGGCAGGTTCAGTGAACTGGTAACCTCTTTATTTGCTTATCCTTGCTTGCACATACACACCATCAGCTGCACAGCTTTTCATGTCATAAATAGCATGGCATTGGGTTTTTTCTCTCTTGTCCATTTGAGTTTTTATATGGAAATAATTGACTTGTGTTTTTATTTCAGGGTGGAGTAGTCTACACAATAAGCAAGAGTGGATGTGGCCCTGTAAGTACTATTTTTACATTTTATTTTTTGTCCTCAGCATAACTATATTCATAGTAACTCCTAGCTTTCAATGGCATTATTTAATGAATGTTCATGTGGGAGTCTCTGCTACAAATAGAAATACTGATGAGAAATAACTGGTTTATTTTTTGTCTTAGGGAGGTGCTGCTGGTGCATATGGCCTACAAGCCTGCAGAGATGTAAGCTGGTTATATATGTTTTTACTGATTGCCTACTACTATGCTTTTTAACTCATCTCCTTATTGAAAATTGCATTTGATTCTGTTCTGTAGAGCTATTGAAGTCTTCCTAAATATATTCAGGAAAATACTGTTAGCTAGAGATATTGTTCTGAAATTAAACCCCAAAATTAAAAGGTGTTACACTGACACTTCAAAGCCTAATAATTTATGTTTTAAGGTGTATATGTACACATAGGTGATACACAATATCACCTGTTAGAAACTCTTAATTTGTTTCCCTACTAAAATGTCAGAAGTCTTACTGTGTAACGCTTTTTATCAGGTAAAATTATTGTCTTTGGGTATTGCATATTTTGGAATATTATTAGAGATTCTTTACAATCTTTGCATATTAATTCTTTAATTAGCAGAGGTATTTCTATTGTCCATCTGACTAATTTCTTTTTCACGTGAAAAAAAAAATTAATAATTAGTAAATTATTGTATAAATAAATACCTGATTTACATTTTTTATTTCAGAGTGCATCCTTATCCGGCAGTGGTCTTACTTATGGCCAGGTAACTGTATTTTTCAACATCTTTTTAGCTTCCTAAGGTATTCAAAAGCTAGGCAGTTATGCCTAAATTTACAAAAAAATAATTCAATTTGTGGAAGGGGATAAAGGAAAACTTTCTTCAAATGATTTAGTAATGATCATACCCGAAAATATCTTAATCAGATGAATGACATATCTGGCGTTTGTTTCTGTATCCCTACTTCTATTTTCCACCAAAAATCAATTATATTTATTATATAAATGGACACCAGTTACTTTTACTATGCTTTTCCAAAAGTCAGTGCTTTGTTTGATGGTTACTAAGAATTAAAAGGGTTCATTTCTTTTGCTTTTGGGTTAGTTTTTTGGATGAAGGTAGAAGAGTTTAATTTTTTTTCTTACAGAGAGATTTTCTTTCCTACAACAAACTTACAATTTGATGAAACATTTGCAGCTTTTATACAGTACTCTGTAAAACTAGCAAAATAATTGGGCTTTTTAAAAAAGTGAAACCAGTTGATTTATTGCAGCTGTTCATTTATTAACTGCCAATACATTCACTTTCTTCAGACTCTTACTTTGTTTTGTACTTCATGGGTATCATATTAGTATAATATTCTTGTGGAGAATAGTGCTGTAGTTAATTTGCCATACATTTACCTAAGTTACAAATGAATTCTGTATTCTTTACAGTCTGTCCCTGCAAGCAGTTCAGATTCCAGTAAGAAGGTAAGCACTCCTGTTCAAAGGGAAAAATTCTTACAGTTGTAACTTGGCATGACTCCTGTTATTTCAGTTAAGACTTTTCAAGGTTTTAACCCAGATTGATTCATATGATTTGCTTTGGTTCTTAGAGGCTGGGAGAGCTCCTAATGAGAGAATATTAAAACAGCAGAAGATACAATTATTGCATTTGGCTTATTTTGGGGTTTTTTTGAATGAACTCAATATCAAGTCTTTTTTTATTTTTTATCATAATACTGAATAAAGACAAAATAAATTGATGTTCCAGTTTGGGGTGGAAAGTTGAGGATCAAAAAAGGGCACACAGTACAGGCAAGTAGATATGGTACAGGACAGGAAATCCTGCTTCTTCATCTACAGCTGTGTCATCATGTGCCTTGGGGCAAATCTTTAATCTGCTTATATCCTTGTGTAAACTATGTATAAATATATATCATTCTTTGTTTGGCGATGTGCATTAATTTTTTTTTAATAAAAATGCTATTTTATAAGAGGGATCTTCCATAGCATTATTATCAGAGTTTGTAAATTTACAAATTTTAGTATTCTTCATTTTTCTGACATATTTAGTAATATATAAATAATCTTTATGGTAAGTAAATAGCTTCCTCTGATTTCTCCATAGGTTGTGGTCGTTGCCAACAGCAACCCTTTTCCACCTGTGGTAAGCTGTTTTTCTCTACAATACACATTTTCCCTACAAATAACTTCAACCCAAAAAGCTTTCAAACAGCAGTGTTTTTAATTTTCAGAAATGTTCCTGGAGACAATTTTTTGGCAGGCAAGATTTACCCTATGTGTATAGTTATCTTCAGGGAAGGTGTGTTATAAGATAGGTACAAACCTCGTGGTTCTGTGATTGCTGTTAATACTTGCAGAGACAATGGATTAGCTGCAGACACCAGATCTCTCCATGTATGCAGTCTCTGTGTTGCCAAATAGTTTTGATTTTCTTTTCTATTGCAATTATCTTCTGTAGGTTTACTTCCATTCTCATTTTTAAATTATTACATTTCCACTCTGCTTACTTGGAACTAAAACTAAGTTTAGTCTTCAGGTGCTTGACGTGAGCTTTTTTAATGTAATATTTTATATATGTTGAATTTCTAATAGAATGTGTTGTTCTAACTTGAATAAAGTTAGAAGTTAGTTAAGGTGCATTTATTCTATGTCATCCTTTTTGTATAATTCTTCCACATTCCACTATATATTGCATCTGAAAGATAAGGGCCCTTTTTCCCTTCCTCTGCTGCAATATTCTCTTTGGGCATGACCTTGTGCAAAATAATGAAAGATTTTTCTGATTCTTTGCAGCGTCACACCTTCCCTCAGGTAAGAATACTTTTTCTTTTGATTCCTAGGATCAGCATAGTTCTTATGGGATCAGACCAGTTGTCTCAGGATGGTGTGTGCTACTCTTTTACATCTGTCCCTCATGCCTCAGAATTCAGCAAAAAAAATGCCTGGATGAGGAAGTGGATTTGTGTGTGTTGATGTATGTGCAGTGCAGGTGACAGTGAGACAGGCTGGGGGGGTGATGATGTCTCAGCTTCCCTCCCCACATTTGGAAACCCCAAGCTGACTGGTAGTGCAAAAAAGTTGTGCACATAACCTGTGCTCTGCTGCTCTCCACAGATGTAAGAGTAGAAAATTAGTAGGGTCAGTCTGCCTCCCCAAACCTTCAGAGCTGAGAATAAACTAGCTTAATGCTGGGTGTTAAGAACTGGTACACAGTACATCACACATACGACCTTTCCCTTTATTCTCACAAACTGATTAGTTTATAAATACTAAACACTAACTTACTATTTTCTGTTTAAGTGCATTGCATTAAACAATTAGCAATTAGATGTGGTGTATTATGTTTCTTTGTTTCTGGATTTTTTTTTTTCAGAGTTTGGGAAGCTCTGCTACAAGGATCATAGTACAGGTAGACATTTTTTCTCCATTACACTTGAGTTTTAAATGAAGGTTTGCCTTAGTAAACTAAGTAATAATTCCTCTCTTAGGGAACAAACAAGTGTGGATAACTTAAAGATATCTTACATCTACAAACTACAGTGGTAGAGTAGGGCATTTCTGTGACTACAGCAAAGGGGATATCTTAGCTGGTTGCTGAATAAAGACTATTGCAGCTGTTTTCTACATGTAAAAACTTTTAAAACCTCTGTATGTTAATTCTATTGCAGACTCAAAATTGGCAACATTTGACCATCTTGTCTGGTCAGGAAGGAGGATGGAATTCTAAAGCTTGACTGTTACTCAGAACTAAAGCTTGAATGTTACTCAGTATCAAATCAAATATAAATTGCAACGGTTCTATTTTAATTTAAACAGTCCATCTTTAATGGAAAAACCCATTCAGGATTACATTTTTAAAATCCTGCTGTTAATGCCTAGGTGAATTGTTGTATTTGTAATGTTACTTCTTGATAACCAGGCACTTGGAAAATTGATTGCAGTCTAATCTCACTACGAGCATGCTTATAAAATATTATGAATATCATTGAGATATATTTTTCTGGGTTCTTTGCCATTTTAGCACCCATCCCACTGTTAATGGCTAGTCAGTCCACGAGATGCCAGTCCATCAGACTACGACAACAAATTCTCACTTTCATTGGAAGATCAGTAGCAGGTTACCCCAGCTGAAATTTGTCTTTCCAAAACCATTGCTTTCAAAATGTATAGCATTATTTTCTTCCATGACTAGTGATGAATGCTGGCAAAGAAAGGAATAAGATTTCCTTGTTATTTTGTTTATGACTTAAAATATACAGTGTTTTGATTACACAGGTTAACTGTTTTCAATGTGTAAATATTAAAAATATTTTATTCCTCTCAAAATTGAAATATTTTCTGGGAATCAAAATATTTTTTGCAGTGGTTTTTTGTTATGTTAATTTTAACTGTGGATTTTTCGATTTTTGTTTTGGCAAAGACTTTGTCAAAAGTTTGTTGTGCTTATTAATGAAAAACATCATTCATAATGTAAATGCAAATAGATATGGGTTTCAGGCAATTTGTGAGGTACATTTGGAAGGTAGAATTATTTTAACTCACTTCAAATACCACAACATGACGCAAAGATGTATTACACAATTAATTTTCATTAAGAAAATCATATCAAGATATAGAAATACTTTTAACACTTCATTTGTGTAGGATTTTTATATACATTTTGTAGCACGTGGAGATTACATAAAGTAAGAAAAGGTGTAATAAACTCTTCATAGTCTTCAAAATGTCTAGTAGATGGAAGGACAGAATTGATCTTGAAATGGGTTAATGCATAAGCAATTCCTCTTAAAAATAAATAACCTTTTCTTTTGTTCCTGTGTAGAGTGGACAAAAACAGCAAACCAGCAGCAGTACTTATTTTCAGGTAAGTAAACTTTAAAAGTGTTATAAATATTCCTACACACTTCCCTAAAACAGGGGCAGCACAACTTACAAATAAATTATTTTCTGCATTTAAAAATGGATTTCACAGGTGCAGGTATTTCTATTTCCCAGGCTTTTGTTCATGAAAATACCATCTGATATTGGTATTCAAATGATTTTGTTTGTGATGCTCACAAATGCATTTCCATGTGTGCTGGTTTGGCATGAAATGAGTATGTTCCACTCAGAGCATAAGGGTCAAGGCCCTGAGAGGAAGCGATTCGAGGCTCATTACCACACCATCAGCCCCATACTGATAGATTCAGAGCCCATGCATATTAGACCTCAAATTCCAAAAGTTGTAAAGGGTAGTTGCTTAGCCATATCAAGAATGATGAAAAATCATAATCATGGAAATATATGCAATGTCTTCCAGCATTGCTTAAAGCCATGAAGATAAAGCTACTCGTGTGGGGAAAAAAAAAAAAAAAAAAAAGTGAGAGAATTCTAGAAAATATTCACACAGTGGCACCATAAATTCTTGTAAACTAAAACTTGAGAGTATTCATAGTATGAACTCAAGTATGAAGGCTATTTAGGTCTTCCTTCTCATGGGGGCTGGGGGTAGGAGGGGTGCAAAAGTCCATCAATATTCTCAGCAGCACTCATGCAACCAGAAAACTGTTTCAAATTGTAAGGTATGGGATTTAGGGGTCAGGGCCACTACTCAACATCAAGAGTATTCAATATGCACAAGGCTGGCAGTCATGGCTTCTGATGAGAATATGACAATCTATTGCAGGGCTGTTAGCATACTGGTCTGTCTCTTTTGTGCTTTTTGAGAAATCCCCAGACAGCTGTATTTTTATAAACATTATGCTCTTTAAAAAAGGCTCTACTTGTCAAGGTGGTAATTATCTTCTCTTTATTTACAGGGTTCCCAAGGCAGCCAGTCCTATGGTCAGGTGAGATGTTTTGCTGAAATATGTAGAGCTTTTCTGTAGGAGCCTGTTTTCTTACCTTCCTGACCTTTTTGAGTGGTCCATAAGTTTGGCTTGTACCACTGAAATACCATGAAGGAAAAAAGAACATAGTACAGAGGAACTTTAAGAGGAAATGGACTTTTCTGTTGCTGCTGTACTAAGACTGAGGATAGAGCTTTGTTTACAAATGAACTCTTACCTTCCTTGTAGGGCTACAGACCTCAAGGTGGCAGTTCCTATGGCCAGGTAAGCATCAGTCAGAATAGAGCATTTCAGAAATGGCACTGTAAAGGCAATTAGCAAAACTCAAAATGTGAACTTTAAAGGACATTTTCTCTGAAAGTGTCCATTCACACTCAGCGTGTATGCACGTGCTACTTGTTGTTCGGGAATCCCAGTGTGTGAAATCATCCCACTCAACATCCTCAGGAGAGCCAGGAGATGCCTGGCTCTGCATTCTGCCCTGCATGGCTTTAGCATGTAGTTGCTTGCTGCTGTTGCTAATGCAGGCTGGACCCCTTACTGAAAGGGAAGTAACCAAATGGTGTCCTTGTCTTAGGGTGGACCAGGTTTCTCAGGCAGCAGCAGCAGCTCCTATGGCCAGGTAAGCAAACTGGCTACTCTGCAGAAAGTTCTTCACTGGTCTCTGTGACTGGCATGACTGGAAGACTTTTGGGAGTGATGTTTCCCCTGGCACTCTGTGCCTCAATTTGGGCCACGGTTTCTGCTGAGAATAAGACAATGTGCTGCACAGATGCACAGCTGTTAGCACACTGCTCTGTGTCCTTTTCTTCCCTAAAAGGAAGAAACCTTTTAGGGAATCCCACATGCAGCTGTTATTTCCAAAGATATCATGCTCTATAAAGAAGCCTCCTTGTCAAGGTGGTAATTATCTTCTCTTTATTTAAAGGGTTCCCAAAGCAGCCAGTCCTATGGCCAGGTGAGACTTTGTTGCTGAACTGTGTTGAGCTTTTCTGCAGGAGCCTGTCCTGTAAATGGACGTTGGGGCATGGGTGGTTTTTTCCTTCTCAGTGTTTCTGAGTGGTCCTTGAGTTTGTTTTTGCCACTGAAACACACATGAGGGGAAAAGCAACATAGTAGAGAGGAACCTTTAATGGAAATGGGCTTTTCTCTCTGGTATTCTGTGATTCTGCTTCTGCTGTGCTGGGACTACACTTACACAGCTCTTTTTACAAATGACTCTGTGCCTTTCTTACAGGGTTCTCAGCCTCAAGGTGGCAGTTCCTATGGACAGGTAGGCATCAGTCTGTCATTAGTCATTATACAGCATGTATGTGATGTTCCCATACATGAATTGAGAATCCAGTTTCTAACTTGAAATAATATAGCGAGAATCACTTTAGAATTAAGTCCTATGACCCTTTTTTCATATGGCTCTGGCAACAATAGGCTCACTGAGCTGCAGATTTCCCTGTAGAAAGGTGTGCATTCAGTTCTCAGCTTTCTGATGCACTTTAGTATTCAGCATACTCAGTATTTTACCAAATAATTCACAGTTGGATGTAGTTGGTCTTTTACCCTTGAAGCAGCCTGGCAGCTAAAGCCCTTGAAAATGTTTGAAATAAGAAGAGAGAATGAGTATATTTGCTTCATGAGCTGATCTTTTTTCTTTTCCCCAGCAGGGTGGCTCTGCAGCTTATTTTGGCAGCAGTGGTTGTGGACAAGTAAGACTTTTTCTCCAAACTATTTGAAAACTAGACCCTGCTTTCTTTGCAATACTAACATGTTTTTAATAATTTTTATAAATTTTGTAGCTTGAAATCTATTGTTTTCATTGTTACATGAGCTTATCTGTCACAGAGGTCAAGAAAGACAGCTATTATTGGCCGTTGTAACCAATATGAAGTGGCTGCTCCCATTTAGAGTTACATATGGAAAACAAATAAGTGATTAATCTGTCTGCTCATTAAGTATATAAAGTCTTTGCTTGGGAATTTTTGGATGTTGCTCCATTTATTTTCTATAGAAAAGAACAGGTATAGAGAGTGGCTCAAATGGAGCAATTACATTAGTAGTTTTCATCCTCAAATGGAGCAAACTACATTAGTAGTTTTCATCCTGGTTCCATTTCAACTTGTCTATGTCTACAGTGGTGTAAAAACAATGTATTCAGTGATGAGATCCCAGGGGAAAGGGTCATGGATGAGGCCAATAGTAAATCTACATTTAAATAAATATATGGAGCAAAGCAACCAGAATGAAAGATAATCATACATAAAGACATTTTAAGCAGTATTTAACAGAAATATTAGGATTCATGTAAGTTAGGCATGAATGGAAATGCCTCCAAAAGCATCATAAGAAGCAGTACAACAAGGACACCATTACCAGCAATGAAAGTGATAAACACTGAAGAGTGTGTTATTTCCACTAAGCTGTGTCACAGGTTGACTTATCAAGAGAAGACCTGTACTGTAATATGGGAGGGTCACAACCAGGGTAGAACCCTTTCTGTGTACTGTACCTCACCTTCTTATCACAACATATACCCAGAACAGGCAAATGAATGGCTCTGAGCAGAAACTTTGCCTAAAATCCATGGTGGTGAATGTAGCAAGAGATTGATGGCCACATTTAGACAGACGGTCACCCAACAGTAAGAGTTACTTCCAAAAAAACCCCACCAACAGTTCATCTTTACCAATCAAGAGATCAAGGGATCATCCCAGTCAAGGGATGATACAGAGAAACATCAATTACCAACCTACCACTTTGCATGTGGCTCACAAGTATTCCTTTGATCATCTGTTTGAAAGTGTCTTGATGCTTGTATGGGGGTATGAGAGTGACAGAGGGTAAAGCCACACACTTAAAAGGTTAAGCAAAATTGAACTCACTTTCTGTAAAGTTAAATGTTGAATTTTGTAACACTAATTCTCACATAGGAAATTGTAAGGAAACTACTTTGCAAGAAAAATGGCATTTACTTTTTTGTCTGGTTGGTTTTTGACAGGGTGTCTCCTATGATAGCAATCCCTGCCACCAGGTAAATGGGCTTTCTTCTCTTATTTTAAGATGCATCCAAAATTATTTTTGCCGCTAACTCAATTAGTTCCAAATTCAGATTCATATTGCGAAAATCCATATAATCTTACAAATTTTGAGATTAGAACTCACTCTCTTCCTATACACAGGAGTATCACAGGGACTTTGGAGCCTTCTCTGCCCCTTTTTCTTAGCATTATGTTTTGAAATGTCTAATTCTATAGGACATTAAGGACAGATTCTGGAAAGAAGTCTGCTGCAGAGTTGCCTAACTGGTGTGACTTAAATCAGGGCTAGAGCTCAGCAGCCTCTCTTTTCCTATCAAAAAGCCAGAAAATATTTTAGAACTTTGCTGAAGTCCCTGAAAAAAAAGTTTGTGCAGTGAACTATAGATAGCCACATGTGTATTTGTTGCAAGTTCAAGTTTTGGAGCTCTACAAACCACTATCCTAAAAGATGTCACTTATGTTTAAAGAAGTCACCTCTGTGATGTTAAAAATTAGGCAGAAAATGGCAACAAATTATTTCCTTTTTATTCACAACTCTTCTTTTGATTCTTACTAAGTTTTCACAAGAAACAGAAAAATTGGATAGATTGCTTCAACAAGCACTGTGTTTTAACAATATAAATATATACTATATTTATAAATATGCAAACAACATAGATGCTGCTACAATATATTATTATTATGTGGTCAGAATGTACAATGCATTGTATGTAATATATTATAACTTGGTAGAATTCTATATTTAATAGGCATATATTTTATAACAGCTTTTATTTTTTTAAGAGAACCTATTTCTTTTTAAGACTACAGAGAATGCTTCAATTTTGTTCTAAAATCTTCTAGAACATTGAAAGATGATACTTTTCATTTCATTTTCTTTTGTTCTGAACGAAGCCTTACTCCCATTTTAGTGAATGGCAAATATCCCACTCACTTAAATAATTCAGTATTTCACTATTCTTATTATGCACTTTTCTACAAATATCTCTTCTGATTTCACTGGAAGGAGTTACATTCCTCTTCTGAAGAGGGCACATTGAAATATACTGAGTGTTTTATTTAAAACCTTGTCCTCAAGGCCACTGTCTCTCAGAGGTCACAGCTTCCTGTATGAAAATGCTACCAAGTAAATTTGTATAAATTAATTCCATTTGTATAAATTAGGTTTTCTACAGGAGAAAAAAAAGATACATTCCCTACAAAGTGTTCATAATGGAGCTCATCTGTGCACTAGAAATTACTTAAATGTTTGAAGTTCCTTGATTTATGTCTCATCTAGTATTTACCATTGCATTACTGGCAATCTGTGCTCATTACATTAAAAATTATATTCATATTTTATATCTGCCTCTACTTCTTACTCTTCCTAAGCAAGTATCATAGCTTTATTAAAAATATTCCATGGTCAAACAGTGAGTGTCTAAAGCCTTTTTGTCTGATTTACAGGGTGGATCACAGGGTGGATCACAGGGTTTGTTTTTAGGTAGATCTTTATTATCCATTGGTAAAAATATTTAAAGCAATTCTAATCCACAGTACCGTTTTCTTACACATGGGGATATAGACTCTTGCAGAGTCTCTCCATGTCCAGTCTGTAACTCATTCTCTGCAAACATATTTTTTATGAGCCCTGAAATTCCACTTATGTAAAAGTGGAAGTTACACAGAATTTCCATAGAACTCGGCTACCTAGGACAGCTCTATTCACTCAGATAAAATTCAGCTCTCCAGCATTATGACTGCTGCTGTTTTGTTTTCACAGGGTGATTCATACTCCTCACAAAACTATGGTGGCAGCCAAGTAAGTATTGCCTCCCACCAAGGTTTTATGATGGCTTTAATTTCTATGATGACTGATCAATATCTGATCGGCAATATGGTAATGTAAATTCTAACTATTTTGTTGTTGGTTTGTTTTTTTTTTTTTTTAGCAGAGTGGATCATCCCAGAATTATGGTGACAACCAGGTAGGCAGACCTTGATTTTCTCCTGGTAAGAATTTTTATAATGCTTGATAATTTATCCAGAAATCTTGAAAATTGTATTTGTTCAAAGGAATCCTAGGCAATTGTTTGTTCCAGCTTTACAGCCTCTGAACCAAATCACACTTTCCTCTGAAACAGAGCTTATATTTGTTTGTTTTATAGGATGGATCCTACTCACAAAACTATGGTGGTGGCCAAGTAAGTAATACTCTATTTCACTACTTATACATCACTTCATATAAACTTTAGCCTCTGCTCAAAATCAGGTTTTCTATATTGTAGCTTTCTCCAATTTTGATTGGGTTTTTTGTTTGTTTTAAAGGGTGGATCATCCTCAGACACCTATTATGATAATCAGGTAAGTAGTTCTTTCTTTCTCCTAGTTACATAATATTTGTAGTCCCTGCATCAATTTTGTAGTCCCTGCATCTACTCAAAGATCTAATAAAACGTAATTATTTCTGTGCTCTTCTTGGTTTGGATTTGTTTTATCGGTGTTTTTTTCCTTTACTGGAGATTGGAACATTCCCTGTCAGCCACTATTGCAGCTATGGATTTGGCTCCTTTTTTTCTTATAAAGATCCTAATTTAATTTAACTCAGCTTCTTTTTTGCATGAGCATCTTTTCTGTCTTGTACAGTAAACATGAAAGTGTATTTTTAGCAATTCATTTTTGTGAAGAAATAACTGGTATCTGATGTCGTTCTAGGAGTCACAAGATTCCTCATATGGCAATAATCCAAATGCTTGTGATGATGTGAGTATGCTTTCTCTAATGTATTTTTATCACTACATTTTTCATGTAGATGAGAAAATATTGCTCTGCTATATGCAGTCTTTGGAGCAAAATTATCTAGAAAGAATGCTGAGTTTCCACACTAACAGCTGTTTCAGTAACTGCCTCTTCTCTTGCTGAAAAGTGTCATATATATGTTTACAGATACAGTTAATGCTTTTAAATGCATTTAACTGGATGAAATGAAAGATGAATAAAAATACTTCAATGGTTTTGCAGTAACAGATATTTTCCTCAAAATCTAAGGGTACATTTTGCATGAATTAAAAAAAATAAAAACAACCTGCAAGAAAATCTTTAAGTAGATACAATGAATGCAAGAAGAAGGGACAGATATTCCACTGCTTTTCATGTTACATTTGTACTAATCCAAGTTGTTATTACAATGTTTTTTGGACTGCAATGGTAGAATTTCAAACTAATTTAGACAAGGCTGTGGAGAATGGGAGCAATAAGTCATTTTTGTAATGGGAGCAGCAAGTCATTTTTGTTATGTCTGTATGCAGTATCAGAAACAATTTGTTTTCTTTAAACTTGCTTTATTTGAATAATTCTTTTAAAAAGGAAATAATGTATTCTTTTCCAGAATGACACTACCTACAGTTCCAATAGTCAAGTAAGTACTTTGTTTGTTCTGTAGTGTTCAAATTCTAATGATTAATGACAATGGTAGTAACTAAACACTTCTATATTAGACCTGTGGACTTTTAGTATATGATTACTTTATACTACCCTTCAAAAAGTTAATTATTTCTCTATACCCAAGGATGCTGCACAATTACTTCAAATGGCACAATATTTCTAATAATATATACTAATAGATTTTGTTAATAATATGTCCACTTTGATCGGATAATTTGGGAATTCATCACCTGTGTACATGAGGCAGGTAGCCATATCAAGCTTTTCACACTCATTCAGATTTAATGTCACCTACATGCTGCTGTTGTAAAGTAACATTTATGCCTGGTATTCCCCAGTATTACTCTGTCAAGACTTTCCATCTGTCCTACAAGCAGAAACAGTGATTACCGTGAATAGATTGTGACAAGCAAATACACTGTTGTGTAAATAATTTATGTGTAAATAAATTACATTTTGTCTACTTGTTTCTGTTCATAGAAAAGCTTTTTCCATCTGTCACAGCCTCCTTTTGTTTTACTGCCATCTAGAGTAACCTTCTGTCATCAGCTACTTGCCTTTTCAGCTCTCAGCCATTCACTATTCTGCTTCATTGTTGTCCCTACTTTTCCTCTATAGTACTTAAGTACTGCACCAAATGTATTCTAGAATGTACAGAGGCCTTCTGAAAACATCTTTTCTTTTGGCTTCTATTTACCTTGAATTCATTGCACCAGGTCCAATTCCAAATGTTCTGAAAAAGAATTCCTTCATCAGCAAGCCCTGTTTAGGAGCCTCCTCACTTCCTCTTTTGTACATGAAATATGTTAATATTCCCTTGGTTATCTCTATCCAGTCTGTATGGCTGGACTGCTTTGTAAAAGAGTTGGCATCTAAACTTTCTCACAAAGAAGGATGGGGAATGTTAAAAAAAAAAAAAGAAAAAAAAAAAAAAAGGAGGGAGAAAAAGGAAAAAGCATCCTTATACAGATATACAGATTGTATACTAAACTACAGTGGTTCAGCTGAGGGAGACTCCCCTAAGCAGGAACTTCTGTTGAAAGAGATAAACTGAAAACAGACAAAGAATATGCTTTTTAAGAATCTTATTGCTAATAAAAAAAAATCTCTGGACATCTTCATTTTCCAAACATCATCCTGACAAGTAGTAGGCTTTTGTTGAAGCATTTAATGTGGACAACTACAGCTATAAAGTACTAACAGGCTTGTGGCTCCTTTGCAGCGTTCTGGTTGTACAAAGAAGAAAGTTGTTGCCCGAGTAAGTAACACCTTTTTTCTTTTAATTTTTGACTGCTTGTAGGATTTTAGTCCTAACTATACCTAATCTGACTTAATTATACCTAACTTTTCCCTAATTATGTTTATAGTAGTCAATATTCTCCTACATAAGGGAAAAGTAAAATAAAATTGCTTGGGTATTTGTTCTTTGGATTAATCTCTTTAAAGAAGTATATATATGAAAAAAAAAAAACCAAAACATTTAAATCATGCTTTGAAGTATAGGGTAGCTCAAACTCCTGTTCTTCATTAAGCACATACAGAGTTGGTCCAAGCTAAAGTTAATATTAAATGAGTATCATGCAAACAAAGGACAGCGAACATTTTAGCTGAAGAAAGATAAAATAATAAGTAAGGAAGAATATTTCCTACTTCATTATGTTCATAATAGGTGATACAAATATCTGTACTGTATAGTTGTAAGTCAGACTCAGTAGTAACCTTATAAAAATTATGTGCAAATAGTCTTTTATTTTATAATAATGCATTCCTACTCAATGTACACAATAACGGGTCTGGTGGTCTTCTAAACAAATAATATGGAAAGAAAAAAGACCTATCTCTTATCATGGAATTTTCATCTCCTCATTGTAAATGCTATTATTTTTTTACAGGACACATCACATGTTTTAAGCAGAAGAGCCTATGATGTACAGGTAAACCATTCCTGTCCCTTTTTCTGAACAACTGCTGGTAGTAGTATTACCTACAAAAAAAGAAGGCTCTAGTCTTCTTGTTGTCCACAAACAACAACCAATTCTCTTTAAGGTTAGGTATTTCTTTCCAAATAGAACTACATATTTTATTTTATTACCCCTATAGATATGTCTTTTTTTTTTCTTCACAGAATGCATCTTCTTCAAATAACAGCCACTCTGACATGCAGGTAATAATGTAGTGTCAACTGCATGATATCAAGAGAATTTCTGATAAATTATATTTCATTTTGAAAGTTAGGTTCCAGTAATTTTTTGTGCTGAAGGATGCTATTTTGATTTGACAGCATTTTTCCTATAATGTTATAATTTTACACAGTTGTAAATAGTGATATTAGGCTCAGAAAATACAGTTTTTTCTGTTCCTTCACCCCACTAAGCAGGTAAGAATTGCAGGTGTTTCTTTACATAACATTTTGTAAAAGTAACTTGAAAACACAAACTTTATAATCTCAGATTCTTGTTTTAGAAACATTCTTGCAGTCTTCATTGTAATAGCCATATATATAATTGTTTCATTTTGTATTTGGTAAGAAGGTACATTTTAGGGATTACATACTTCTGTTACAAAAGTAGGTCCAACTTTCATATTCTGTAGGATATACAGAATATATGCTTCAGCAGTGTTTATATGAGAGAATTATGTGAAATTTAACTGATCCAGAGTGGCACCTTGTTCTGGTTTTCTTAGTATCTTGGATTGGTACCCATCCCAGGGGTCTGAAATCCTGCTACACCCAGCATTAAGTAGATTTAACAGTAGCATATTCCTCTGTCTCAGAGAGCTTGGAGTTTAATTCAGAATTGCAGACAGATCTCTGAGCTCTGGAAGGTAAAGGTTTTCTTAATTAGTTTCTCTAATGCCCAATCCCTGTGAATTGTATCAAGTCACTTAATGATACATTTCATTGCTAATTTATGTTTTCACAAAAATTCAACAGGTGCAGGGAAGTAATAGAGTTTGTAATAGCATATCTCATTACATAGTTTAATACTTTGGAGTCTAATAAAATGCTTTAATAAAATATAATTGTTTTCTTCACAGGGTGGATCATTTATTGCGACCAGTGGATCAAGTAACCAGGTCAGGATTTTCTTTATTTTTGACTAGTCTTGTTCAGATAGTTTCCTATTAGATGAATTAAAATCAGAAATCAGGTCTAAGTAGTTTTACATGGAAGACTGGTGATGTTGTCCATTAATTTGTAAATGTAGCCCTATTCATATTAAATTTATCAGAAATCACTTTTTAGCACTGCTCCAGCATAACATGTGTTTTACTGGTGATAGCATAGTGGGATACCCCTGACTACCCTATACTTCTTCTTGCTGAGACATCTGTCATTGGGACATCCCACTGGGAGAGGCACTATCAGTCTGACTTCCAAAGCAAACATTAACAGCACACATCTGTGCTGTCCCCTCATTTGTTCTAGGTACAGCAAAGGTCATACCTTCTCTGTAGTCCCACAGACTTTCCTCCCTTACACAGTTTTGCATCTGAAATAAGATTGTATTTTTAATTTCCACAGTTTCCACAAAGCAATAATTGTTTCTTTTTTTTTTTTTAATATTTGTAGGGTGGTTGCATTTGTCCTGATGGAAGCAATGGTCATAGACAGGTAATTATATTTCTGAGTCTATACTTCCTTCTACTGTGACTAAAAATACCAACATTTGTTAAATATTTCAAAATATAACCTTTCAAATCAATATTTAAACTTTTCTTTCCCTGTAAAGAGAATAATTGAAATTTCAATGTCAGTTGCACTGAATAATCTTTTCTCTTACGTAATGCCTCTGGGCCAGGAAAAAGGCCAAGGAATGTGCTTATGTGGGCATTATAGACTAGCTCTACCAAGCTTCTGGCTTTTAAAGTCACCTTGGATTGTAAAGTAACCTGTCTTCTCTCAGGATACATATTTCTGAATCTTTTATTGAAGCTGTATTTACATAAACCCATTTGAATAGTGTAGTATTTTTTTGTTTTCAATTTCAACAAGAAGCATTTTGTGAATTATTCTTTCTGTAAAAACCCCCATGCTATTTAAACAAACTAATTGTATTAAAAAAATACCGTTTTCTGAACTTAACTTCATTAACTTAAAATATAGCAACAGAAATTTTGCTCAGATACAATATCACCTCTTTCATATAATTGAGGCTAAGCAGTAACCATGGTTTACATGCTTTAAAATATAAATTAGTCCATTAAAATAAATAATACTGAAACTTCATTGAGGAAAAAAATCTTTTTATTTGTTGTGCGATTGTACAAAAATCCATTTATAAGGAAAAAGGTGGAGATCTTTATGCAAGTTTTTTCATTCTAATAAACATTTTTCTTTGCATGCTTTAATTGTTGCAAAAAAAAGGTTTTAACAGAAATCTAGCACAGCTTGCTTGAGGAGTGTGTATTTAGTTCCTATCAACAAGAAATTTTCAACATGAAGAAAATAAGATGTCAAACTAGGACAGATGAGAAAACCAGCTCTCAATGCAATTGTGTCAACTTTGATGCACAGGAGACTTATTTTCCAATTTGTAATCGTATCAGCTGATCAAATTAATGTATGATAAAGTATGTAGCAGTAGATTTGGTCTTTGCTTTCATGGTCTTATTTTCATTTTCTCTCCAGGGCCCTCTACATGTGGCAGCTACAGCTCTTACAGTAGCATGTAAATAGATTGGCCATGACAGGTTATATTCTAATAATAGTAAAAAAAGCAAGCTCTAGGTAGATGTATACATAAAAAAAAACTACCATTCATAAATCTTAAATAAAAGACAGAGTGATCTAATTCCTAGGGCAGTGGTTACAGCACCAAGCCTGACAGAGGTCCAGAAGCATTTGGACAATGCTCTCAGGCACATGGACTCTTGGGGCTGGTCCCCTGCAGGACCAGAAGTTTAACCTGATAATCCTCTTCAGTCCCTTCCAACTCAGTTTATTCTGATTCCTTGAAGATTCTTCAGTAGAACAGAAAAATTCTTGCAAAAAGCTTTCTTCTACATTTAAAAGCTGTGAGTTACACTAAAGTCTCTTCAAATCTGAAGTATTATAAATTAAGAGTCAGAACCATACATATTTAAACCAGCTTGTTTCAAAGGAAAAATAGGTTTATGCATGTGGATCCCCAAATTCCTCACACTGCAATTATTTTGCTTTTTCTCCAAGCTTAATTTAAAGACAAGATCTTAGTCTACAAATAGTCTCAGAGGAAGCACTCTAAGCATAGAATAGCGCTTCCCCTGTTTTTATATAAGGGGGAAATGACAGTTATAGTGAATGAAGGAGCTGGTAAATAGTCTTCGCCTTTAAGTCTTGAGCTGAGAAACATCCTCTCCTAAATAATCTTTACTCTTTGGAAGTCCAGTATTCTGGCAGTTTTTAAAAGGGCCATCAAGGTCATGATCATATATAAAAACATAGAGTCTGCAAGTTATGACATAGAATTCTGCCATTAGAAAAAGTAAAACCAAATGTTAGTACTACTTTCAAATCTTTTACCCTGAAGAGGAAATAACAGAACCTGCTACAGGTTTCCTTCTCTCTAAAAAAAGTACGAACCAGCATTCTCTTTAAGTGGTTGCTGTAAAGTTTTATTTGAAAGAATAGAAATTCACAGTAGACTCATTGATGTAAACGTCTGTTTGCAAGCAAATAGCTAGTCTGTGTTTTCATTTCAGGGAGCCCCAGGTTCTTCATACAACACATATTCTGGTAACCAGGTAAACATTCAGATAAAATGCCCTATTCAGAAACTCCATCTAAAACCTTCCCTGAAGGAATAGCCAGATATAAACCAGTAACCCATTCTGTCTTCTGCACAGGGAGGGCCTTACTTCTATCCTGGAGGAGCCTATGGACAGGTAGTAGTTCTTCCTCCCTCACCAGGATAATACAGACTCCATCCTCCTAGTCACTTCACTCCCAGTATTGTGGGTGCTATGATATATTAAATTACAGACCTGATTGTTATCCCAAAGAGCAGAAAAATTAAATTAACCCTGATGTGACCTGGTGGTGTGAAGCTTGACAGAAAACAGTACAGAATGGTCTCTGCAGTTTCTTTGCAGAATTCAAGTTTCAACAGGCTAGCAAGTTTGCTACCAGAAGATTTCTCCCACTTTAAAAAGAATGGCTTTGAGTTTTACTTAGGCACATAAAAATTAGCTCAAAACTGGGAGAAAGGGTATAGTGAGAACCACATGTGCAGGTATTTAAACTCTCATCTTCAAGAAAATAGCTGGTCTGTGTTTTTCTTTCAGGGTGGCCCAGGCTCTTCCCACAGTTCTTACTCTGATAACCAGGTAAATATTCTGGTCACTGCACCTGCTCAGGAGCAGACTAGAAGTATTCTTTGAGAGAACATTCAACTACAAACCAGTAAATTTCTATGTTTTCTCTGCAGGGAGGGCCTTCCTACTATTCTGGTGGATCTTATGGACAGGTAGGTGCTCTTTCTTCTTTGTAGAGACAGCAGACTTTTATCTTCATTCCTATATTTCCCATGTAGTGGCTGCTGCGAAATATAACACCCAAGAGTTGAGTCTATCATAACACCTAATAATTGTATCACCTGTCTGTACCTTACAACATGAAATCTGTCAGAGAAAGACTAAATTGTGCTTCCAGCTTCCATGGAATGATCTTTCATCTAACTAAAAAATTAGTGATAAGAAGCCCCTTCTTTTTTAAGAGAATTGGCCTGGATTGAGATTTAGATACATTGGTATTTACACCATCCTGTTTGCAAGTAAATTGCTAGTCTGTGTTTTCATTTCAGAGAGCCCCAGGTTCTTCATACAACACATATTCTGGTAACCAGGTAAACATTCAGATAAAATGCCCTATTCAGAAACTCCATCTAAAACCTTCCCTGAAGGAATAGCCAGATATAAACCAGTAACCCATTCTGTCTTCTGCACAGGGAGGGCCTTACTTCTATCCTGGAGGAGCCTATGGACAGGTAGTAGTTCTTCCTCCCTCACCAGGATAATACAGACTCCATCCTCCTAGTCACTTCACTCCCAGTATTGTGGGTGCTATGATATATTAAATTACAGACCTGATTGTTATCCCAAAGAGCAGAAAAATTAAATTAACCCTGATGTGACCTGATGGTGTGAAGCTTGACAGAAAACAGTACAGAATGGTCTCTGCAGTTTCTTTGCAGAATTCAAGTTTCAACAGGCTAAGAAAATTACTACCAGAAGATTTCTCCCACTTTAAAAAGAATGGCTTTGAGTTTTACTTAGGCACATAAAAATTAGCTCAAAACTGGGAGAAAGGGTATAGTGAGAACCACATGTGCAGGTATTTAAACTCTCATCTTCAAGAAAATAGCTGGTCTGTGTTTTTCTTTCAGGGTGGCCCAGGCTCTTCCCACAGTTCTTACTCTGATAACCAGGTAAATATTCTGGTCACTGCACCTGCTCAGGAGCAGACTAGAAGTATTCTTTGAGAGAACATTCAACTACAAACCAGTAAATTTCTATGTTTTCTCTGCAGGGAGGGCCTTCCTACTATTCTGGTGGATCTTATGGACAGGTAGGTGCTCTTTCTTCTTTGTAGAGATAACAGACTTCTTATTTTCCTCTTGTTCCGCCCTTGAAAGATGGAAAACACTTTATTTGGAGAATCAAATTAATCAGCTTTTTAAATTTTTTTTTGCAGGGAGGGTCTTCTGCTTATGATGGCAGCAGTGAATCCTATGGTCAGGTAAATACTCTTCTTTGTGTAAATGTTGCTGAGGACCAATACCCTGGCTGAAGTAAATATGCAGCTATATCTGCATTTCCACTGCCACTGTATTCTAATGAAAGTGATCTTTTATTTGAGGAATGAGTAAATTTGTACATACTTCAAGCTGAGTATCTTGAAAGTTTACAGGCAGTAAAAGGTGGGGTGCCTCCAACCTTTAAGGGTTATTCTTCTCAACAATATCTTGAGCTCAACAATATCTTCTCAGCAATGTCAAAATCTTGAGTTACCTGCAAGATAAGGTCTCTTCATAAGATGAAGGTCTCTTCAAAAGTGGAAATAGAATTTGAATTAAAAAATATGTAACATCAGTATTTTACAGTGACATAACTCTGAGTTGCTGAACAGTTCTGATAACTAGGTAAATAATAATATTTTTTAAATCTGCCAGAAGAAGAAGATCCCTACAGTAAGCCAAAAAAAAAAAACAAAAAAAAAACAAAAACAAAAAAAAAAAACCAAAAAAAAAAAAAAAACCTGTTTGCAATATGAACATTATTTATGTTTTCTGAACAGGGTGGATCTTCTGCATATAGTGGTTCTGAGGCTTATGGCCAGGTAAAGGTTATCTATCTCCTACATCAAAAGCTTAAGCTTGCTGTGTTGGTTCTTACGTGTACTGGGTTCTATGCTTCAGTTATTTTTAAGTGACCATGACCACAGAAATGCCATCTTAACTTTTGTTTTTCTTTCCCTTTGTAACAACTCAAAATATTTCCATAATGTAGAGAACATGAGGCACTATGTATGCCATTTTTAACTGTGACTAGCCCTGTGACTATTCAGTGCTTTAACAACTTTATTGTTCATAAATTAGCTCATTCAAAAGGAAAATACTTCATGCATTTACTTTACATACTTATGCAGAAGCTGTTGAAAGTTTAACTTATGGTATTTTTTAATATAAAGAATAATAACTTTGCAAATTAACTTCACTGAAAAGTTTCTCCCTATAAAAATGCATGTTTGCAAGGAGGGCTTTTTTCCCAGCCTCTTCTGCTTAAGCAACAGGTAAAGTTAAAAATTTTTTCTTTTCTTGCACATTCCCTAGTTTAGGTAATATTTGAGATTCTAAGTGCTTAGTTAGTTTTATTCTTCTATTTTATATTCCCCACAATTAAGAACATGTAAGAGACATTTTTACATGAAAATTAATGGTTTTCCATTATTTTACAGGATTCACCTTCCATGGGAGCCAGTGAAACTGAAGATAATGTAAGCATTTCTTCTCAAAAATATCAATATCTTCATTCACTACCTTTTAAAGTAGCTAGGTGCTTACATGGACCTTTACCTCATCTGATGTCACATGATTTTGTTTTACATGATAAGGACTTCACAAATTAAAATTGCAGTTAACAACAGTTCCCACTTCTAACAATCAAACATTTTTTGAATTTGTTGTTAGAAGTAGCAATTACAAAGAAAGGTCTTTTTATTTCACAATTTCCATCAAAACTCAATATTTGTATATGACTACTTCCCTCTTTCCATCCCTTGCACTACATTTTGTTTGTTTTTCCAAATGCCAGACACATGATTCAACTACATATTGCATAGGATTGGTCTGTCTTCATGCAGTGTGGTGAAAACTGCCTGCTTTTCTCAAAAAGATGCCTTTTCTCCTGACTAAAGTACATACTGTATTTACTCTGCTGAAGCCATTTATAAAACTTCACAATTTTTAAGTCTTTTCCAGGGTCCTGGTTAGTAGGAAATTGCTCTCTGCAAATAATTACAAATTCAGCTGTGCACTTTAGTCACAAGTATACTGTGTCAATAGCTTCAATGCAGTTTCTGAACCAAATCTTCTTATAGATATTCAAGAAAGCTAAAATATGATACTACAGAAGGTCCAAGAAACCCTCTGAAAGAAACTAAGGTGTAACAACAGAAGTGTACCACATCTTGGCCTTTGAAAAACCAAGACAGCTTTGCAAATGATGAAGTTTTCCCCTGAAACATTCTGGAGGAAATAAAATAGATTGAGATATGACCTCATTCCTTTATTTCACTATAACAGGATTCAGCTTTCAAAAGAAAGAAATGCTATTCTCCAGAAATGAGCAGAGAAGAAATTTGTACACTGCTTATCCTACATCTTCAACCTTCCCACAAGCAGTACCTCCCTTTGCTTCCCATCCTTGCTTAGAAAGAAGTAGAAATATTTGCCATGGCAATAACTAGATTCTAATCTTTCTCAGGATCCCTCCTCACCATCTGGTAGCCGCCAGAGTGAACGGGTAAGCAACCTCTCCTTTATTTAGTGCCAGGTGCCAGCCCAGTGCTTGGCAACTGCAGCACCTAAATTACATCTCCTGTGGAAACCCTGAGGCAGCTCCAGTGTGGAACCAGAAAGCCCTCAAGCACAGCAGGAATGAGGATATGGTTAAAGAGCTTAAGTACTGCTAGAAATCCCAGCTGATGCTGAGGTGTGCTCTTGAGTCTCAAACTCACATCACAAATGTGATAGCGCAATTTGCATATTCAGGTCCTTGCACTTTTTAAACAATTGATTTTTCTGCAAAGAGCTTCAATACCATGATTTTTCCAGCACTTATTCTAAATGCAACCCTTTGCTTGTTGTGCTTTATGACTTACTTATGAAGGCTTCCATTTTCCTATCATTTTAAATGGCACGTATTTATTCTAATGACACAGACTGAGATATTATTTTGTTGGAGATTTAACTCTTTCAACTTTTGTATTCTAGAGAATATCTTCCACTAAAAGAACAATTATCAATAGTCATGAAGGGCATGTGCTGTTTTATATAGAAAGAGAGTAGATTTTTTTTGTTTTTTCTTGAACAATCTGTGACAGAAAATTAAGGCATGTGGAGAAGCAAGGAGTGTTTTTCTTCCACTCTGATTTTTCCAGTTTTTGGGGTTTGGTTTTTCTATGTAATTTCATCTTAAATACATTTTTCCAGGATTTTTATTCCCCAGGAGGCAGCCAGTCAGGTGGACATGTAAGCATCTATTTTATTTATTATTTGCAGTTCTCTTTCAAAATGGCTGTAGTATTTAAAAATTATCCCAATGAATAAATGACACCAAACCATTAATTTCCTAGAATTTCTCATGACATCTGGCATCTGTCTTGTGAAATCAAATTGCAAACTGTTTGAATAAAAATATTAAAAATTTTGTGTGTACAATAGTCTTGTTCTCCAGAAGCCATTTCAAACAAAAATAAATTGGATCTTCTTTTTGCAGGGGTCATCTTCTCAAAGTGGTAGCTACTCCAGTGGACAGGTAAATACTAAATCTTTGTATTTTTGACCTGAAGAATCAGTCATACAAAAATTTGAGGCTTCATACTGTATTATAGCAATTTTTAATCTGTGAATGAAAAAGATTGGTTCATTCTTTCTTACATAGCTCTATGCAAAATTTCAAATGCAAGCAGAGTAATCAAAATACAATTCATGTATTAACTGATGTTTTAACATCAGGAAAAATGAAAGTAATCAATATTTGACATTAATTTATGTATTTTAAATATAAAGTAAGTGATTTTTATTTTTTTCAGGACTCATCCTCATCTGGAAGCAGCCAGTATGGTGGGCAGGTGGGAAATTTTTCTTCTTCATTGTCGTTGTGAGGGTTTTCCCCCCCATCACACATATTTCAAGAAAATGTTACCAGATGGGTAATACCTAAGTTTCCAGAATACTCTGTTTATTTTATCCTCATTAATCTTTCTATAGATAAAATTGCATTCTTAACCAAATGGACCTTTCCAAACATAGTTAAAAGAGTAAAAGACAATATTTTGTATTTAAATGCATGTGTCACAGAAAAATCTTTCAATAGGAATGTAACATTTACAGGGTTCACCTTCCTCAGGAGGCAGCCAGTCTGGTGGACAGGTATGACTTTCTTTCTCCACAGTCTTCAGCTGGGCTACTGTCAGGCACTCTAATTTATTTCTCTCATCTTTCCTTTACAAGAACTGTTCTCCTTCACCACTGTCCTTTTTGCCCAAAGCCTCAGCAACACATTGTTTTCTTTTGCCATTTGTCATTTGGGCATCCTGCAAGCCAGAGTAGCCAGCAGTAATTGTTTGGCACGTGTATCTCGGCATCTGTACCTGCTTTGGTACTAAACAAAGTTGATGCATATTGAAAGTGTAAAGTGAGACACTGAATGGTGAACTCCTGGCCACCTGTCAGTTAGTTTTGTCAGAGTAGAAATCACCTGTTTTCTGTATCATCTGTAACACGAAACAGTACTGCATGTAGTTCAGGTGCTCTGGCCTGTTTAGAAAAAAAAAATTGCTTTCTGTGGTACTACTCAGAACATTGTATTCATCCTTTTGCTGAGTATTATTTTTAAGGTAAAAATTGTAGGTAATAAAATTTGAAGATTAAAAATGAGCATTTTGTAGCCCCATCAGAGCAATAAATGCAGGAACAGTTGCATAGGATGAAACAGATTCAGTTCTAGAAGTTGGGCAGTTAAAATGTGGCTTTATGGTTTGCATGCCTGGGATGGTAGAAGTAATTTGAATTGTAACTAGGACCCATTTCAGTCCTGTGCTCTTGACATCTTAAACATTTTCTGCATTCTTTACAGGGTGGATGTGATTGTTCTGGGGCAAATTCTGTAAGTGCTACTTGTTCATTATACATTTTCTTTTACTAAACTATTTAACTGGAAAATTATGTGAGATGCTATTTATTTCCAACTTACTTATTTGAATGTACTCTTAATTTTACATTCATTGTTCCTTTGATGACTTAGATGGTTCTGATATGGTGGGAGTTATTTCTTATCATGCCAAGATTCAGTGTTACAGAATCATTGAATCATTTAGGTTGGAGAATGCCTCAGGTCCAACCATTAACTCAGCACCGTCAAGGTCAGCACTTAGCCATGTCTCTAAGTGACACATGTACATGTTTTTTCAATACCTCTGGGGCTGGTGACTCAGCCCCTTCCTCAGCAACCTCTCCAGTGCTCGATAATCCTTTCAGTGAAGAAATAGTTTCCTAAAATCCGATGTGAGCCTCCCCTGGAGCAGCTTGAGACCATTTCCTCTTGTTCGATTGCTTGTAACTTGAATGAAAGGACCAACCCCCACCTGACTACAACCTCTTTTCAGAGAGTTGCAGAGAGCAATAAGGTCCCACCTGAGTCTCCTTTTGTCCAGGCTAAACAAACCCAGCACCTTCAGCTGCTCCTCACAAAGCTTGTGCTCCAGACCCTTCCCCAGCCGCTTTGCCGTTTTTGGACACAATCCCACAATCCCTTAATCCCTTAAAGCCCTTCTTTTACTGAGGGGCCCAAAAGTGAACAAGGATTCAAGGTGGCAGCTTCATCAGTGCCCAGTTAGTGCAGGGGGACAATCACTTCCCTAGTGCTGCTTGCTGGCCACATTATTTCTGATAAAAGCAGGAAGCTCAAAGCTGGCAGTGAGCTGCATTTCTGAGCAGTGATGTCAGCTGCTATACAGTATTTACAGAGATGTGTATCTCTTCTCAAAAAGCCCAAAAAAGATTGCATTAAATAGCAGAGTTAATTGACAAAAGAGCTATCATGAAAGAAAGCTAAAATAATATCCAGTCTATAAAATTGCCAATCATAAAAATTTGTATCAAAAAGCAATGTTTACAAAATTTAAAACATAAACAAAACAAAAACCGGAGCGACTTCTCACTTGTGCTTTTAATTCCATATGAAATTACTTAAGGACAATGAAATAGGATAATCCCTGTTTTCCAAAGCAAATCATATGTGGACTATCAACATGTAGCTTGTAAAGGGCATTCCTGCACCTTGGAAATATTCTTATTTCCTAGGCAATGAATTATAGGTAGACACAATATGAAACTTCATGATTTATGGTCTTGTGGGCCAAAAAAGGGCTATTTTCTCTATTGGCAAATTGATAAAAGTGAAGTATAAGTGTAACTAATTTCAGGCTGAGATATTCCTCCTTTGAAACGCCATGGGACAGACATTCTAAGATTTTTTTTCACTTATAGCTTATGACCAAAGACAAAGGCTAATTTTTCTTTTCTTTTTTTCCTTTATAGGGTGGATCCCCTACTTTAGTCAGAAGTGATTCCTCTTCAAATGTAAGAAATCTTCATCAGCTTTTAAGTGTGTCCTCTGTTTGCTTCATCAATATAATGGCTAGAGAGGATAAAAAGAGTCAGTGCCTAATAGAAGTCATACACTTGTGAAAATAACCTACTTTCGTTACAATTAAAAATACACACAGGACATTCTTTTTAATTTTAACTAAAAAGTGCACACAGGACATTCCTGCAGTGATCCCAGTTTCTCTTTCCATTTGAAATAGTTTTCATTCAAAGAGAAGCCTTACAATGAAAATTTTTTTACAGACACAGGTAGATAACAGTATAAATATTTACATTGGGAGTCAGTTCCATTGGCTTCCTAGGAATTATGTAAAAATATCCCCCAAGGATATGGATTTATGTTATTTTATTCCTCTTAGATTATTTACTGCAAGAAAGTTTAGTATTAGTATTTATGTGCTACTATCTTTCAAGAAGTTTTGCTACAAAAGTGTTATTTAAGAGCAAAATAATTGGTGGTTTTGGTGTTTGCATTTTTCCCCAGGACTCATCTTCTTCTGGAGGCAGCCAGTACAACAGCCAGGTAAGCATTCATTCCAAAAAGAGAGGCAGTTTGCCACTTCTGAAAATGATTGTTAATTCATTCAATAAATTCAATTTTTATATAGGAACTGGGTGAAAAGCAAAAGCCCAGCAAGTGAAATTCATCACTGCGTTAGATATGTCCTAAAAATTATAACAACGGATTTTTTAGCAAATAGTGCCCTGGCTTTGTGAAACTTGCAAAATGAAGCTCAAAAAAAGAAAAAAAAAAACCCAACCAAAAAACGTGTTTTTTGGGGAAAGAGTTAATCAAACTGCATCATTTTTTATTCCTATTTGACCTAATTCCATTACAAAGAAAAAAAAATCCAATCTCCCCTCTTTAAAGAGACCTTTTGTTGTATGAGGTTTCAGCAAATTTCCTTAGTTTGGTTTTCAGAGTCCTGCTAGGTAGCCAATATTTTACTGTGAGCTCTGATCCGGCATTCAGCTTTCCAAATAAAAAAAAAAGTCATTCTCCAGAAGTGAGCAGAGAAAGAACAGAAAAGAATGTCACTTTAACCTTCCCAATGTGTCAGACAAGCAAAGCACTATGTCTTTGCCTGCCACCCTTGCTAAGGATCTCAGGTATTTTCCCAAATTATCTTGCTCAACTTAAATCCTACTTATTAAAGCATTCTGAAAGTCCTGCTCACCTGTCTTCACTCTTTACCTTGGTCTCTTGCTCCTGTTGTCCTGGAAGAGTCATGATTTTATTTAAGGAAATCCTACTGCAGGTAATTCACTCATCTGGTATTCTTTACAGAATTCATATTCCTCTGGAGCTAGCCAGTATGGAGGACATGTAAGTTCTTTCTTTTAATATTTTATATTATATTTTTAATAAATATTTGACTCATATTAAGGACCTCAATTTAATATATCAAGAAAATTGACAGTGGTCTATACTCTGTAGTAATGTTGTGAATTCAAGGAAGACAAAAAACCAGAGTTTATTTTGGGATAATTACACACAAACACTCAAATAACAAAATACAGGTATCTTTGCCACTTCTTTCCATGAATTAGATATTCATAAATAACTAATTATCAATTTTTTTCCAGGAGTCATCTTCTTATGGAGGCAGCCAGTATGGTGGACAAGTAAGCATTAATAGTCCCCATTTTTGTAGTTTATTTACTGTTCACCTGACTGACTCTATCTTAGCTTTAATTTAATCTAAAATCTTTTCAGTAAATCTTTCTCTGTAGTGTTCTGTTGCTACTGTAATTAAACAAAACAAGTTCAGATGAAGATCATTATCTAAGACTAAGAAAAAATAGAATGTGAAATACTTGGTTGACTCAACTGACTTGAAATTTGCAGGACTAGATATCATGTCTCTCTGAAATAAATTAGTACTTTATGAAGCTAACCAGAATTTTTAAAGCCTCATGAAATTATTCTATGAGCTTATGAAACGGGTGTAACAAGGTTTCAATTTCCATTTTTTGTTTATTTTCAGGGTTCACCTTCCTCAGGAGGCAGCCAATATGGTGGACAGGTGAATGTTCTTCCCTTGTAGCATTTACTACCTTATCAAAGAGATTTGGTAGTTCTCTGGGTAAAAGATCATTTTAAGGAGATTGGGTTTTGGTTTGGGGGGTTCTGTCCATTTTTAATCTAACTTGTTGCTAAGTATATAATGGTTATAAATTGGGATGCCAAGCCACAGAAGAGCTTTTAAGATGGAACTTCTGATGTATCATGGTAAATGCAGATGAGCCTCAGCCATTTTGGCACAGTCTGCTTCAGTCCACTCATAGTTCTGGAGTGAAGGAAACTGGGTACTCCTTCATATGGAGCATGGTTTAAAGGAGTACAATGACATGGATATAGAGATTATTCAATTCTTTTTTGTTCAGGGTTCACCTTCTTCAGGAGGCAGCCAGTATGGAGGACAGGTGAGAATCTCTTCTTGTTCCACACCAAAACTTGGTACTTTTATATTGACTGAAAAAATATTTTGTGAAAACTCTGTTTATCTGATAACAGATAGGTATCTAAAGATATATGATCTGAAGCAACACAAAAATTATGAAAATCTGCTGCTTCTGATGTATTAAATGCAGTTCTGGCCTTGTTCTACCCTCTAACCTGCCCTGTTGCTGTAAAGGTTTCTTAGCTCTAACAATAAGGAAGGAGATTCATCCCTGCTCTACCTCATTTCCTTCAGAAAAATGTAGTATGAGTGTTGATATCTAAAAAGCAGTATGGTTTAAAATAGGAAGAGGGGAGAAGGTGAGGAGTTACTGGCTCCTCATGCCCCTGTGAAATGAAAGATGACAGATAGAGTTCCTAGTGCTGCCTGGAGGTATAGCCTCTAATATGGAGTGACACATAAAGCAATAGGCTGTTTACCTTCCTGTCATTGTGCAACAGAGGAAAAACATAGTGTTTCTTTTAAAAGCTCTTAACCTTTTGATTTGAGAAATAATTGGCACCTTTGCTACAGGGTTCATCTTTCTCAAGTGGCAGACCTTATGGAGGACAGGTGAGAATTGTTTTTCTGTTTATGGGTGTTTTCTCCATTGTTTGCCATTTTTTTTTTTTTTTTGTGAAAATCAGAAATTTTTTTAAAGGAGTGTCTTACAGAAAAAACAGGGTTTAGGCAGAATAAATGACTATCTGACTCTGTTGTGCCAGGCCACGTAAGCAAAGTATGGAAGGCTACTGTGAGCGCAGAGTCCAGGGCAGCAGCACTACTCACACCTGCCTGAAACTGACTTTGATTCAAACTTCATTGTTCTGTTTAAACAGCAGCCACTGTAAAGGATTTCAGTGGATTTCAGTATGGTCATAAAGTAAATGTTCATGTCTCTGTGGCTCTTAAATCCAAGGAAGACAAAAATGTGTTTTTCTGCGACAGGTCATGAGCTAAAGAATGTGCAACAAACACAAATGCTTTTTCATTTCTTTAGGGTATAGCTTCTTCGGGAAGCAGCCAGTATAGTGGACAGGTAAAACTTCTACTTTCATGGTATTTGCAGTTTGGGTGCACAGCTCATCAGGAAAACAGATGGGTATTTTTTGCAAAAAGAAAAGGAACATTCTGAGACAGAATAGCATCAGGCTAGGCTGAAGCAGGACTGCTAAGTATGAATCTGTCTGGAATATCAGATCACGTTAAGAGCAAATGATACAGGGGCCTGTGACACTGCATGGAAATGTTTCTTCAACATATCACGGTTTAAGAAGATAATTTTTTGTGTTATGTTTAAATGGAAGCAATTTGAAATTCTGAGAACCACAGAGAACAAGTGAGAATGTTACTCAGTGACACAGAAGTAATTAAGTTACTCATTTCTTCCAGGGCTTTTCTTCAGGGGTCAGACAGTCTGGTGGACAGGTATGTTGTCTCTCTCTGCACTGCTCAGTACTGCTAGTGTCATATACTCACAAATTGCTTTGTGTAACTTTCCTTCACAGAAACTGTTTCCAGTTACACATTTTATCCAGATTCAATATGGAAAGTGAAGCACTGAATAGTAAATGCCTGGCTGCCTCTAAGTTTTATCAGAGTAGAAGTTACTTAATTGGCCTCCACTGAAAGTCATCTAAAGAGCACTGCATGTATCTATAAGACCATAGAGTATGCTGAGTTGGAAGGACCCATCAGGATGATCCAGTCCAACTCCTGGCCCTAAGCAGGGCACCCCAAAAATGACACCATGTCCCCGAGAGCATTGTCCAAATGCTACTTGAATCCTGACAGGCTTGGTGCTGTGATCACTTCCCTGGGGAAATTCTAGTTGCTCTGGTATCCTCAAGGGAAAATAAAGCATAAGCAGTATTACTATTCAGAATTTTTTTACTTATCCTTTTGTGAGTATGTTTTACTGTAAATTTTAAATGAGAAGTTAGAAGATTCTATTTTAAAATTTGATCAGTAAGTGCACAGCTAGTTTAAAAGGGCAGGGGAGAGATAAAGAAACTGCCTCTTCATATGGAGCTTGGTAAGTTGATGAGCAGTGTTTTATAGTCCATTTTCTTAGAGTAGCAGAATATGAGTTTGATTTACTAATTCAGAGGGCTATTCCAATCACAGACCCAGGAAAGTAAGTCTGGTTGTGTTTTGTACAGGGTGGGTGTGTGTGCCCCGGTGGAGGTTCAGTAAGTATTTTTTGTCTTTATATATTTTTCATAGTATGTACAAATGCTGGAAAATTCCCAAGGAACTACACTTCTTGAAATAATTTTGTCTGTGAAGTTCTATGTATGATGAAATATTTTTCCACATTATGCTAAAATGATCAATTTTGAACCTGCTAAAGGCAAAAATATTAAGTGACTTGCAACCATATTATTGTATTCAAAATACAAGCTACACAGTTTCTAAGAGAGGCCTGGGACTTTTCTAAGAATCTATGTCACAAATATCTCATAGTGTACCTGTTGGGTTTTGGACTTTGCTCTTATGATAGTTATTAGCAGTATGATTGAACTAGTGAAACTTAGATTAAAATTTTGGCTCCAAATGCTTTCAGAATGGGGCAGAGAAACACATTTGAAAAAGTTAAAGCTATTTCCATTTTTCTGTCTAATTAGTATATTATATAATAATTAGAAATAATAATAGAAATATTTCCTATTTCTTTGTAAATTCCTCGAAAAAAAATCCAAAAACCCCCAAATATACATTCAGTACAGTCAAAATTTGCTTGGATCACTACTTCTCTTTATTGGTCCGTGTAATCAAGCAAAATGATACACCCAAGTATATAACCCATGGTATATATGCCAATTTTGAGGATCAAAAGTGTTGAAAACAACATATAAATTAGAATTTATATAAACAGAAATTATATAATAATAATTATTATTATAATAGTCACTTATATACACATTATATATATACACATATATATTCCTTGACGTATAAATCAAGATGAATCAGAATAATAGTAAGCAGTGTAAATGACTTGATCATTGCAGTAGGTCAGTGTGTTCTCTTGGATTTCCTCTGTGTGACACTGAGGTTAGTACAGAGTAAACATTGCTGTTTCTGTTGAATGCAGGGCTCTTTCGCAGGAACCAACTACCATGGTGGACAGGTAGGCAGTTTGTCTCTAACATTTACAAAGATTAGTTCCTCAGGAATAAACATGGCTCAGTTGTCATATGTGCCAGCAGCCATTAAATATTGAGCTCAGTTTAGCCACAGAGATAGGTACAATAATTCCAGAGAGTGCAGGGGGTTTTTATTCAGTCACTCTTGACATTTCAGTTATATCCTTCTATATACAAGGGCCAAGGCTTACTTTGTAGTTATAAAAGCTTTCTTACCTTGAAAAACTACTGAAGAATCATTCACAGGGTTCATCTCACTGCATAAACCAACAATGTGATGTGTGCACAATTAGTCATCTGCTACTGCATTAGTAACTGTGTAAAGTTCTTCCAGTTAATCAGTGTCATGACTATTGTTTATATTATATGAGGTCCAGGATCTTTTTTTGTCATTTAAAAATTTGTTGCTATTAAAAAAAAAAAAAAAAGTTTATTAAAAATTTGCATTCTTTTTATAGGGTTCATATCCTGGAAGTAATCAATATGGTGGACAGGCAAGCAAATTTTCTTTGTTTTCAAGATCTTACTCCTATTTGAAATTTATCAGCTGAAAAAGTATCATGCAGTACATATACTGACAGTTTTTAGGGTCATTTTACTCCTAATAAATATTAGGAAAAAATAGTACCTGAAACAGGTACTGTCAGTAGCTGGAGCTTACTCAAAATGGAGTAGCATGAATAAATTTCCATGCAAAGAAATTCCATAGATCATAATTTTAGTTGTTTTACCTCAGAATGCCTCTTATCTCAAGTGATTATTTTAATATTTACATTAAATACTTGGGAAATTAGGTAGAATAATTAGGCAGAATAAACCAATAGATACTGCTTTAAAAATATAAATTCGTGTGTGTTGCACACAATAACACTACTTTCCTCTTCAGGTCACCTCAAGACTCTTCCTGTTAAGCGTGTACCTTTATGCAGACTGTTTGCCACTGATTCAGAAATGTCACTAGTGCAAATAGCTGACAGATGAAATGCATGACTAACTCAAAAGATGGAGCTTATTTTTCATTAGTATTACTGTGTTTGCAGTGTCTCACTCTACCATAATAAAAAAAATTAATTGCTTTTTACTCCACTGGCAAGCATTGGTGTTCAGTATCGCTATTAAAAAGATAATCTCACGTAGAATGGAGAGGATTCTTAACAGCTGCAAATAATTTTTTTTCCCAAACTACCTATTTGGTAATATTAACAAGTGTTTTTACAATAATACATATGGTGTTCTCTAAACATGTCTGACAGAGTAGAAAATCACAAATAGAGGCAATTGGTTTTTTTCTCTTCAATAGAGCCATATATAAGACACTTTTGATCCATTTATTTATGGAACAGAACAGTCTCAGCAGGTGTTTTGTGACCACCCAATTTACTACTTTCAGCTGTTGAAGAACTTTGAGGCATTAGATCAGAAGTCTTTTTAGACTGCATTTTTTTAGATTAATATACTTTCCAGATTATGACTGAGATTTCCTGTAAAAAGTCCAGTGATGCTTCATTTTGCACAGAATAACAAAAAGTAACTGCTGTTAATTTTCTGTGATTTTTTTTTAATAGGGATCTTATCCCTCAGGAGGCAGCCAATATGGTGGGCAGGTGAGTATCCTCTTTCCATCCCATCACGTCAAACTCTTTCCTAACACAGTTTCTAGATCAGGTCAGTTACTTGATGCTGACAGACACATTAATTTGGCCATTTCATTCAGTTTAAACAGTGGAGACAATACGGATGAAGTCATTTCAGTAAGGTGAATGAAAGATTTGGTTACAATGAGTTACTGCTCTGAATAAAATATTCCTTTGAACACGCTATAGTTGCCAGGCTGTATTTCACAACACTGCTTTCTTGATTCTTGTGCTGAGTAGTACAGAGTGTAAATTTTAAGCATCCCATTTACCTTTTTTTGTTCAAAGAACACCCAAATAAGCTTGTCCTAAGTACTGCAGAAATTGTCTCAAGAGAGTGACAGAAGATTTTACATTCAATTAATACAGGTTTGATTGACTTCTTACAGGGCTCATATTCTTCTGGAGGCAGACAGCATGGTAAACCAGTAAGTACAAAACATTCAAATTTATCTTTCTCTTTTCTTATACGCCTGCTTTAAAAAATTATATCAAGTTAGTTATGGACTAGACAGTTAGAGAATTACTTTAATATGCAAAGAGTGGCACCTGATTTACTTATCTGGGATACTCTCAACAAATGCAAAGACAATATTTATTTTCACACAGTTTTGAGACAGCACTTTACTGTGTAGCTGAACTAGTAATCACAGAATGAGTCCACTGGATTTTTGTGTGTGTGTATGTAAGGAACTCCTGAACAGCAATTTCTGTTTAAATTAATAATAATAATACACTTTGTGCTCAGAGCTCAGTTTTTCATCGATTTTGTATGAATTTGTCTTAAGCATTTCTGTCTTGCTTTGAAGAAAACACTTTTCTTTTTTAAAGGAAATAGTTGCCATTTAACTATGCATATGTTCAACTTCTACCATTTCAGACTACTCTTTTTACTGTAATTTGGACCTCACCCTTGCCATTCAATGGCAGTTGATACAAATGTTTTAGCTTATCTCTTACAGAAAAGATGTACTTGTTATTAAAAGGTGATCATAAATGTTAAATTTTCTAATACATGAATCCTAAAGGTAGAACATTTTATGTATGTATTTGATGGCATTTCTTAAAACTTAAATGATTGTAACATTTCCTGTTGGCAATCCCATTCAAATAAGCAGAGCCATTTCACCAGAAAACTGAATAAGATGCGTTCAGACACCTATTTTTCTGTACCTACTTTTATTTTCAACTACTTTTCTTATTAGAGTTTCCTTTAAGTAGGGGCTATAGAGTAAAGGCCTCTTATAATTTGCCTTTTTTTGTTGGTGCTTTTTTTTCCCCAAATGTAACCATATGCTGATACCAGGAGAATTATGGTTTAATTGGACCTTATTATTTTTTCTATTCCATATATTAAACACAACTATAAACCAGTTCTTTTTTCTTGAGAATTTTGCATTAAATTGTCCAATACAACATTTGAAAGAACACACATAACAGAGAATGTTAAAGATATGTATTTCAGATAAGGTTTTGCCTGGGATTTTTAGATGACAATACAAAACAGTGTTCATTCTTCTGTGGTCTTTAATTACAGACAGCAAGGCTATTTAAGCACAAATAGACTTAGAGTCAAAAACAGCTATCTTTTTTCAGGGTTCTTCTTCCTCAGGAGGCAGTCATCAAGGAAAGCCAGTAAGGATATTCTTCTTTAAGTATTCTGCAACCAAATTAGAAATGGGGATATTGGGTTTTAAGATAGGTAACAACAATGAGGGTGAAATTTTAAATTGTGTTACAATGGTAAAGGTATGAGAAAAATTACCAATAAAAATTGGAATATTTTGCTGAAACTTAGGATGAGGCAGCATTTATTCCTCCGATAGCAAAGTTTTTATATACTCTGTTACTCATAGGAACATGTTTGGGTCATTCTAATAAGAATGATGCATTTAAATATCAGGGTAATAGTTTTAGTTTCCACCTCTGTAGTTCGGACAAGACACGTTGCTTTGACCTATTCCTCTGAAACTCTTCCTGCAATAAAAAGGACATAGCTGTGCTTATTTGAGACCATTAAATTAAAATAGGGGGGAAAGTGCAGTGAAAATGGTAAAACTAAAATCAGACCCGATATTAATCCAGGGTATTTTCAAGATTGCTGTGTGCTCTTTGGACACTGTTCACTGCAACCTTGTATGACAAAATTAAATGGTTCATAATTATTTCACAGGGTGGCTCTGGCTCAGGAAGCACTTACTCTGGGAAACCGGTAAGAATACTTTCATCACAGCACTTAAATCTTCTTTTCTCAGTAGACAAAGAAGCTGGGTGGTGGGTAGAGAAATTTTGGGATGACTTGGTCTGAAGAGAACTATGTGTATTAATATTATTTCAATCTTCCTCTTGAACAACTTAAAGCCATGCTGTGGGTTAAGCTATTAAAATCTTGTTGATCACAGGAAAAAACTGTGTTCAAAACCATTGGCTGGGGACACCTCTATAAATGTATTTGTTTGTTTGTTTTCAGCAATCACCTTACTCAGGCGGCAGTCAAGTGGTAAGAACTTTTCCTCTATAGTTTCTACTAGTTTCTTTCTATAAATGTCAGAAAACTGAAAGCTGTCAAATTTCCTACATCTGAATAAATGTTTGAGAACACATGTGCAACATAATAAATGAAATAGTCTTAAACAAAAATGAAAAGTGGGACCACATAGGTGCTTTATACTTTTGACCCTGACTGTCACTGAAAAATATGTGTGGATATAAATGTGGCACAGGATCTTTTGACATCAGAAGTGTCTACGTAACAGATGGGGCTAATAGAAAAAGATTTCTCTGAAAATTTCTATGCTTTTATAATAGCAATAAAGAGAACTATTTAGGAATGGGTTTATCAAATTTCTCTCTCTTTTTTTTTTTTTTTTTTTTTTTTTATATAGAGCTCTGCTGGGAAACACTCTACTCCCCAACTCCTGATGTTATTCAGTGTTTTGAGTGCCTTTGCTCTCTCTGCTGCTGTATCAAAATGGTCTATATGAACTTCGGAAGTGTTGACATCCTAAACACGGATTATAATCTGTATTATTAGGTTACTTAATATAAGAAAAAAAATACCATTAAGTCAAATTGGCAGATGTTACTTGGCTGTTATATTGCATGTCTAGCTGGTATGTCATGCCCCTCATTAGTTTACCTCTGGTTTTAGTCATTAGTAGTTATCATTAGTTGTGTCAGTGTTTTAGGCATCATTTTAAAAGAGCATATGGTACCCTACCTATAGGACATATTTTTATTTCCAATAGGGAATGCGATGAACACCTACCTGAAATGATTGGTGTGACAAATGAATACTTAGGGAAATATTTGGTTATGAACCAAAGTGGACAAGGTGAAATAAACTATTGTATATGCAAACCAAGCACTGTGCCTGGTAATCATGGCATAAGGTAAGGCTAATGTAAACTTCTGATAAGCAGTCTCCATGGGACAGAAGAAAAGATGCTGAAGTACTATTAGAGCATTGGTTTTAATCTTTTGTAATCAAATGCAAATTCAGTATGGGGATTGCAAAGAAAAAAAAAAAGCCAAAAAAAAAAAAAAAAAAAACCCAAAAAAAAAAAAAAAACTCCACAGACTGAATTTTTCGGGTTATTTAAAGTTTATTCATTAGAAAAAATTAACAGATCAGAGCAAAGACATTATGAACTCCATTCAAACCAACTGCAAATACCTAGAGTTCTGTAGAGTAGCATATGAGGCACATATACCCCAGATTAGGCTGATAAACTAAAATCTGCTGAAAAAGAAAGCCTTTTTTTCTTGGAAGGAATAGAAAAATAATTAAATTCATAAAACTAATACCATCTTGGCTCCTTTTTTCAAGTGTTTAGTTTAACCTGTGATACCTCATGTATCTGAAAGGTTAATTTCATGAGTGCATCTTCAAGCAGGTACATCAGTGTGCCCGCTGAAATACCAGGGCCCGTTTTTGAGTTCAGAAGCAGTTCCACACCTTGCAGCAAACACTTCTGGAGCTCTCAGAGCCACCTTCTGTTTGGTGTTAACAAAGCGCATTCACCGAAAGCATTCTTCTAATGAACGTGTTATTGAACATGTGCCTGCTATCAAAATTACCATCACTAGTAGCGTGCTTTCCTGTCACGGTTTACCATTGTAATTGCTGGGAGAGGTTTCCATTCAAGTTCTACCAGCTTCCGCGGGGCAGGATTTCACCCGGTTTTGATGTGCAGCACTACCCTTTGCCAACCATCGGCAAATCAACCTGCAATTGAAACACAAATGCCTATGTACGATCTCCAAAATTCGGTGGACAATTTGTTTCTCCGGACAACACAGTAATGTTCTGTTTGAGAGGTCCGTACCTTAATTCGAACCAGCCCTACCCTTCTCTAATAAATTTGTGGTGGGTTTCATACAAAACGCTCGTGTCGGTGGCTCACGGTTTGGGCGGGTCACGGCCCGTGCCGCTCCCCGCGCCGCAGGGACTGCCGGCTCCGGGCGCCGCCCGTGCCCCGCGCCGCTGCCCCTCACACGGCCGGGCCCTGCCCCGGCCCCGCGCCCGCCCGGCCGCTCCCGGCTCTTGCTGCAGCCGCGGCCCTGGGAACGGAGCGGGCGGGGCTCGGCTGCAGCCGGAGCCTTTGCGGGACGGGACCGCGGCTCCCGGAAGCACCGGGAGCCGGAGCGAGCCGAGCTGGGCCGGCGGTGAGCGGCGAGCGGGGCCGCCGGGCGGGCGCGCAGGTGGGAGCGGAGCCCGGGCGGGGCCGCCCCGCGCGGAGCGGTGCGGGGCTGTGCGTGAGGGGCGAGCCTGAGGGAGGCCCGGGAGGGAGACGTTTGGGGGTAGTGGATGGGGCGGGAAGCAGGGCTGTGGGAGCAGGCTGGGGAGGGAAAGGGTGGGATTGAAGAGACACCGAGAGAAATGTGTGCAAATGGAGCCGCTTGGGCAAGAGGGAGGAGAGGGTGAAGTTGAAGTTGTGGTGGGGAAGCGGCTGAGTGTGAAGTTGGGAAGGGACACGGATCTGCCCAGAGCTGTGTCAGTGCTGCTGAGGTTGTGACTCCCTTGCTGGTGCTCTGCTGAGGAGATGCTCACTATGTGTGATGTGGTGCTGCATGTGTAGTTCACAGAAATGCACATTTTACAAGTATTTGCATGGTTATCATAATTCTATACCAAGTTTTTGAAATGAGAAACGCTCTAGTGGTACAGCACTTACGGATTAAGCAGAAACTCAGAGGACAGAGAGATAACAAATGTAATAATGCGTATTATGGAATAAACTTAAAGATAAAAGACAAATATCAGAAGGTACCTGAAGTTGTTTCGTTTTATTAAATCCTATAAACTATGTTTTAAACCAGAGGGAGGAATACTTGGATTCCAGATAAAATATTTTAAGGTAGTGATTGAGTGAAGAAGACTGACACAGCTTTGAGCAAAAGAGGGGTGTGTTATTTGGGACATAAAGAACGGATGCAACAAACCTTTCTAAAGCTGAGTGAGAACCACCTGAGTGGGAAGTTTTATTTTTCATGGTGGTCTCTGCATAGGAGGATTGGGATCTAAGACAGCCTTTGCTTTTTAAAGACCATATGTGCAGAATGACAAAGTGAGTCTTGGAATTAACATTAGGTGATGGACTGCATTTCTCAAAATCTGTGGGGTTGCCTCTCTCCATAGGCACTGCACTTGACTTACCATTGTGCTCACTGAGTTGAGCTACAGGCTGCAGGGTGAGTGCAAGTGAGGTGACAGTTTCGGAAAAAGTGATTTACAATAATCTCTGCCTTTGGAAACTGTAGTTCATTGTTCTCTTGTACATTGTTTGGCATTGTGAGAAAAACGTGTGGTTGAAAATCACAGTTCTGGACGATAAGTATCCATTGGTTTGGGATGCATGATGTTCTGGTTGGTAGAAGTAGTATGTGTAGCAAAAATACTAATTTGGGGAAAGACTGGTTCTAGTATGAATAATAAGTATGAATTTGCTTTCTTTAGAGCAATGTATTGTTAGGAGTAACTCTGCCTCCAACAATCCTACAGGCTGCCTACACAGCCTCATTCCTTATTCGAGTGATGCTGTTGTTTGCAACAACGAGAAAAAGGTGGGAATCATCTGTGCCAAGTACCTGTGGAATTCAAGTCACATGTCCCCTTAAACCAGTTCTGGATTTGGCAGTGTTAAGGGAGCACAACACATACTTATCTTTGGGACAGGCTAGCTAGACACAGTTATTCCTCCCATACTGTTCTTGAATTGCTTGCTGCCTGTGCTTATTCTTCACTGGTTACTTCAGTTCTCACCGTATTCAAGCTGCTTGTGCAGGCTGCGTGCTTGTTCTGAAACTCAGGAGGCTGCACAGCTGGATCACATCAAAGGAGGATGTCTCTAGAGGGGAGGAGAGATTGTTAACATTGTACTTCTCAGGATCTGGCATGATAGAGTCAGATGGTTCTGGGTTAGGAGTTCAGGATTTTGCCACTGGATTTCTGAACTTTGTCTTACATTTATATCTCTTCAGTGCAGTTCAGTTGTCTCATTTTATTTGTAATTACTAGCATGCTGCAGTGCTTACAGATTGATTTTCCCTGGAGGATCTAGTTTGTGTTATTCTACTCCAAGTAGGTCACCTTGACTGAGGTGTTTGACACACTGTGTTGCCTTGAGCACCCAGATTTGATTTGTAATTCATAAATAGCATAAGTGTAAGCTGCAGCTGAACCCCAGCTAGATTCAATGTTCAGTCTTTCAGCACCTTAAATCAAGCTCCTTCATTGGCTTATACATCTGCAGGAACTGCATTCCAGCAGTCCTTTGGTTCATGGCGTTGCAATCCTGTGTGCTTCAGGAGGGGTGGGCATTTGAACTGAAACCGAGAACTGAATGGCTCCTTGCTTGCAGAGGCTGAGTGTGGCTGCTGGGATCTATCTGTACTGTGATCTATATAATGAGCACAGTGTATGTACTGTGTGAAAACGAGATGCAGTTCAGGCAGCTTGTATCAAATTTCTGTGCAGGCAGGCAGAGTTTGGCTTAATGACTGTTAAGTCAATATAAAACTATTGCACTACTGGGCAGAGTTGAAGTCTTCATCTTACAAAAAATGCTGGTGTTAACATTTAGCTCAATGAGGGCCTGAATTTCCAGAACGCAGAATATTTATACTCCGTATGTGATTTGTATAATATTCATCAAACCAAATTTTCATCAGTCAAAAAAATACAATTTCTGGATTCTTAGGTTTGGTGTAAAGGCTAAGGGTAGTGGGCTTAAAGAGCACTTAGCCACAGATCCCACATTTTAAGATTCACAATGCTTTACTCTTCCTGCCTGATACATAGATTAGAATGCTATTTTTTTTCCCACAAAAGAAAGAAACAAACGCAAAACCTTTGGGAGCTCATAAAACAACTCACCCACGTTCCCTTTCTGCTCAGTTCTCTGTCATGTAAGAAAACCTTGCCTGAGTCCCAAGGAATTTATAGCATTCTCTGAAATGAGACTTTAGTTAATAGTTAATATGGAATTGCATTCCTTTTGTTAAACTTGGCAGTGTTGGAATTTCCTGGTTGAGTGATATATATGGCCAGTGAATCACTGATACAGCCTCCACTATCTTTGGCTGAAGCCAAGGTTTTGGAGCAAAGTTGAGAAGAAATTGTTGGTTGATCTTTAACAGTTACCATTTAATGAGTAACTGCTCTGAACCTAGGTGCACTTGCCAGTTTTGAAAACCATCTGCATGGTTTTAAAATGGCCAAGAGTTGTGGTTTGACCCCAGCTGGCAACTAAGTACCACACAGACACTTGCTCACTCCCCCTGCTAGTCTGGGGCAGACAATTAGAAAGATAAAAGTGAGAAAACCTGAGAGTTGAGACGCAGACAGTTTAGTAGGTAAAGCAAAAGCTGCACATGCAAGCAAAGCAAACCAAAGAATTCTTTTACCACATTCCATGGGAAGGCAGGTGTTCAGCCATCTCCAGGAAAGCAGGGCTCCATCATGTGGAACAGTGACATAGGAAGACAAACACCATATTCTGAACCTCGTCCCTCCTTTCTTCTCCCAGCTTAATGTACTGAGCATGACTCCATCTGGTCTGGGATATATCCCTGTGGTCTCTTGAGGTCAGCTTTCCTGGCTGTGCTCCTCCCAACTTCTTATGCCTTCCCAGCCTCCTCACTGGTGGGGTGGAAGGCAGAAAAGTGTAGTTGCTGATCAACAATAGTGAAAATGTCCCTGTGTTATCAGCACTTTTCAGCACAAATCCCAAATCCCTGCCAGCTGCTGTGCAGAAAATGAACTCTACCCCAGCCAAAACCAGCGCATGAGATACGGTTGTGCCTAGGGAGCAAGATGACGTTGCAGGAGCAAGGTCCTCCAGTGATCTACTGTGTTCTACTTGATCACATTGTCTTTAAAATACCATTTGAATGGAGTTATGCTTTTAGTTCTTTTCACTACTTAAATTTTTTTAACGTAAGTTGAGAAATTGGAAATACTGCCTGAAGGAATCTTTCATATGAAAAAAAAATCTTGTTCCTCAGTTTCTGCTCAAAGAGTAAGCAACAGACTTTGCTAGAGGATTTGCTTTTTACCACATTTCTGAAGAATTGTACAAACTCCAAGAGAAGCACAGTTTTGTTTTTTTTCATAGTGTACTTAGTGCACTTTATAATGCCTCCAGCAAGAAAAATGAGTAACAAACTGGAAAACAAAAGAAAGAGCAAGGTAAGTTTTAAAATTATGAAGTTATTTGCAGTGATTTAGTTGCAAAGTGCCAGGTATTTGGGGAGGAACAGCTGACAGTTGTAGACAGCTTATGGGAGGGAACAAATAAGAAACCTGTTAGCAGTATGAGGAAAATGGAAAACATAGTAGTGCCATTTTAAAGTGAGAAATACAAAATATTTAGGACATGCATTACTACAGTTACAGTGACACGACAGATTTCCTCTTGTGGTGGTGAGGGGAGAAAGAAATGCATTGTAAAATTTTAGCAGTCCAAATATGGCAGTTAAATTATTTGTGTGTCTGTAAAATCTACTTCAGAACACAGTTCAGTAGCACTTAACTGGATTTGGAGAGGCCTATGCACCCTCTGTACCATGTGGGATAATTGTCATAACATTACAGAATGGTTTGGGAAGGGACCTTAAAGATCATTTGTTTCTGACTCCCTGCCCTGAGCAGGGACACCTTCCATAGACCAGGTTGCTCAAGCCCATCCAACCTGGCCTTGAGCACTCACTTACAGTAATGGAGTTTCTCCAGTTCTCTGGGCAGCCCGTTCCTGAACTAGCCCAGCCCACGCCCAGGCCCTTGCACTTAGCCTTGCTGAACTTCATGAGGTTCCTTCTTTCCATTTATTTATATACTTGAAGTATATGTTGTATTATGTACCACCTGTGAGAAATACAAAGCTATATTCACTCAAAAAAAAAATAAATTATGGAATAGAACTTTCTCTGAGGAATGTAGTTGTGTTGCAGAAAATGGCATGTTACTTGTGTGTTATCCAGCACAGGGAAGAGGGCAATGTGTGTAGAAAGTAAGTAAAGCATAGAAAGAAGTTTTATAAAGATAGGTTCTTTAGGTTCTGTGAGTTATCTCTTACTCCACCTTCCAGTTGGGCTTTTCCTTTGTTGACAGCTTATTGTATTTGTATAGCTGTGGCGTCAGCACTAGGTTCATATTTCACTGGAGAAATATGAGAACACCATCCTGTTTCTTTAATCTCTTATCCTGACTTCAAAGCAGGTGCTCAGGAAGTGTGCCCATACATGTACCACTGGAATGACACAGAGGCAGGCTCAATCAGTGTTTATTTTCCAGCGGATCCCATATGGAGAATTTGGTGTAGTAGCACAGAAAATTTAAACTTTGTCTTTGGCAGTTTTGAGAGGCTGGTTGTCTACTTCTGTGTTGGGCTTTGCATTTTAACTGATACACAAATGCCTTTTGTTGGTTGAGCAATGTTAAACTGATTAGTCATAAAATGGAATAAGACCTAGGAAAAATAACTCCTATAACTTGGCTTTTTTACTCTAAAAAACTGTCAGCAATGAAAACATTTCACAGCTAGGCTGGAAGGAATTTAATTCACGTAATGACATCACTGTTAAGATTTGGAGCATGATACTTCTTAGTTAATTTTCCTTTTTTTTTTAATTAAACTTGTGACAGAGTATGGAGGAGTAAAGAACTAGTTGCCAATAGAGGTTATTTTTGTCAAATCTTTTGTGAATTTTACTTACTTTTTTGTTGTGAGACTTGCTGGAATTTACTGTTATTTTTTTTCTTGTCTTTAATCTACTTCTTCAGATAATGTTGGGTGCTTGGAGTTTTTCCTATAGGTTTCTCTGATACTCCCTGTAATTCTGATTTTGAGTCCTTCTACAAAGTTAAGAATAGAATCAGTTAATAGACTAATCCTTAATTTTGCATAGGATTTTGCAACAGTAGATACTTATAAGCTTCAGAAGTTTATACCATCAGATCTTAAAAGACAAAATCTTAAGGTTAGGAAAAGTCCCATAATCTTATTGCTCTGTAGTAAACACTGATTAGTATCAAGGAGTTTTGGTATGCTGTTCATTAAGTCAAATTGATTATGGCCTAGTTTCGTCTGTAAATTTACCAGTATTTGAGGAGGGAAAGTGTAGGGATGAAGTAAAAATAAAATGTAAAATATTAAGTTTTAGCCTAGGTTGCAGGTATTGCAAAGGGAGATGAAAATCTGCAAGTCAGAAATGTATTCATTTTTTAATTAATATTATGAGCTGAAAATATGTGATTTTTCACTTTAAAAAAAATCTGCTTCTTTTGAAGAGTTATTCTTCAGACTTTGGACAGTATGGTACTTTGAGCTGAAAGTATTACTTCCTGTATAGATTGCTTTGCTTTGATTTGTGTTCTGAAAACCTTTCCAGGGTCCTTCTCCTTTTTACTTTCAAGGAGAACAGCTCTTCACAAAGAATCCAAATTTTATGCAGCTGTGTGTACTGAATCCAAATGTTATGTGGCTGTAAATCCCACCTTGGCTTCCTGAGTATTGGCTCCTTTATAGGGCTGCCTTCCTTGTGGCTGCAGGGTGTGTCCATGGCACACCGAAGAAATGACGCAGAAGGAACTGGGTTTTTTTTAGCATAGGCTAACAGAAGAGTTAGTCTATGTTTAAAAAATAGACTAAAATAGGAGTTAAAACAAGAGTGACGAGCCCAGTCCCTGAGGCGAGTTATTTGGTATCATAGTCAGGGAACTGCAGGTCCTTAGCACGGCCCGGTGTAAGGTGCAGTTCAAAAGTCAGAGTTCATGTCACCACTCGACTTCCAGTCTTTGAATTAGCAAATCTAAATCTGAGTTTTCAAACAGATGCATCCTGCAGAGTACCAAGCAGTGCATCCAAAGCCCAGTAAGAAACCCAAGTTGTAAATCTGTACAGGAAATGCAGTGAGAACTTCAATATCATTGTTGGTTTATGACAATCCAGGTGTGGACTGTTACTGGAAGCAATAGTTCATTTGTTCTGTGACTGCACAGGCTGTTGCTGTGAGGATAGCAGGAGCTCATGGCTACAAGTGAGCTCTTACACCTCTGATAGTCACCTCTAAATCTAAAGGTGCTGTATGACTGCAGTTGAAGACAGCCCAACTAAAGTTCACTATCTTGCTCCTTTTGTGGATTGTTCCCAGTTTGCAAAAGAGGTCTGTGAGCTAATAAACAGGTTCTTTAAAAGAGAAGAGACCAGGAGACCTGATGAGGTGTTCTGTGTGCTTAGGAGAGAGTGGTTATATCATTGGCATGTGTACATTTCAGAACTCTAGTTCCTGCTTGGTGAACCACCTTGTAAGTACAGCATGAAACTTCACACACTTGCTGTCTACAAGCCTGTCTTGTTGACCACTGACAGGACAACTTTTAAAAAATACCCTTATTTCAGCTATCATGCTGAACACTTAGGTTCCATTCTGTGTGCACTTCTGGAACTCTGAAATGCATTAGTGACTTCCTTGCATTAACAGGAAATATTTCCTGCTACTGGTGCCTTTTTGAGACACGTTGTTTGGGGAAAGTTCCCTTTTTCTATTATGATTTCTGTGGAAGAGAAGACAGAAGTTAAAGATAATGATGTGGTATGGATTCTTTATGGCTTTGTTTATGGGCTTATCAAAGTGTTGTGCTTGTTGGTTTATTTTCATGCTGATTGCTTTGATACTTGCTCCCTACCATACTAGTGATTTACTTTTAAAATTACGTTTTAAGCTGCTTCCTAAATAGGTGGTTGTATTTTATAAAAAAAATTAATGTGAACATTATTTTTAATATTATTGCCTGTTTGGAAGGTTACAGTTTTGATACCTGATGATTTTTGACATTTGTAAAACCCTTTGTCATTTCACAGGCTGACAGAATGCAGAAATTTGGGTCCGAGTCAGGACAGATATGTGTGTTCCCATAATATGTATTTTGTTCAGGAGCATTTTGAAAACTAAAAACAAACAAACAAATAAAAAACCCCAAAACAAGTTTTAAAACCTACAACTTAAAGTTCTAAGGACTTATTTATCTGTAGGTGTGCTTTCATAAAATTTAGTGGTTTTTGTCTTAACAATATGTTGCTTTTTATTTCCAGTTTTTCAGGTCTGAATACTAAAAAATGAGGTAAATGGGAACAGTGAAAGAAATTGTTTGTTCAAGTAGGCTCACATAAATGTCAGTTTTCTCTAGTATCATAGGCAAGCCTTTTAGTGACATTCAGTATTCTTCTCTCAGTAGGGTTTTCTTTCCTTTACCTTTTTTCCCTCTGTCTTTGCGTGGCTGGTACTTCTCCAGAAAGCATGGTCTCTGAATGTGCTTGTCACTTCTTCATCACTTTGCAGGAACTGTTCTTTTTCTCCTACTTGTTCTCAGCTGTAGCAAAGTTATTCATCAAAGCTATTGTTCTTCAACTAACATATCATCTCAGTTTTGTTGTTTAGGGTGCATAATTCCACAGTTAACACCCTCATGTAATGGATTATTTCACCAGAACCAGTGGAAAATAGCAAATCTTGAGTATTGTCTGCAGCTTTCTTCTTGTTCATGGTTTATATTTCTGTCTGATTCATATTGCTCCAGTTGCATCTTTAGTGTTTGTTTCTTCAGAAGTTAAATGAGATTATAGTTCATACAAAAGTATATCCTATTAAGATTCCTTAATGAAACCTTGTGTATTTCTGCATCCTGGAATTTTTTTCTTCCTTATTTGCCAGTGTGCTTTTACAAATGCATGATTTGTGTACTTCATATACACACACAATAAAATACAAGTGTGTACTTCATAACTTTGTGGCTGTTGATAATTCTCTCCTGTTTGCAGGTTACTGCAATGTCTTTTAAGTGTCACTGTCATATAGGTAATAATTTGACTTTGAATATTTGACTGGAGAGAAACTATAAATGTTTAGAGACAAGATAAGGACAAATCAGAAATATTTGAAGAATGTAGTTCGCCAAATGTCTACAAAACCAGCAATGAAATGCATCTTGAGCTAGAGGAATGCAGTTGGCAAGAAACTGCTTTAGTTCTAGCCACAAATACTTAGAGGTAGCAGCACATCCTTGAGCAGTGTGGACAGAGCTGTGTAGTTAATGAGTCAGAAGTTGTGTGCCTGCAGGTGTAAAACACAAGGACAGCTCTGCCATATGCACCCAGCAAGTGGGCTGTGTCTTGACTTCTGAAATTAACCACATGCATTGTCTTGGCTTGTTACTCTTCTTTTGCTTGTAAACATAGTTGTAAACTTCTGGTTATTGTTCTGATTTAACTTTGGCATTATAAAAAATGGCTGTTTTTGAATAAGTGGGTAATGAAGGGAGTAGAAGATAAGCTTTTATAGAAAACAATAGTTTCTGTGTATGAAAGTTCTTTATATGAAGCATAGCAAAAATTATGTGATAGTCTGAGTAGCAGCAAGGATTTTTTAAATCTCCTTGTCATATACTGTGCTTGCAAAATGAAAATTACTGTCTCTGTTACTCTTCTGCAATTAGTTAATCCTTTAAACTGGTAACAAATTGCAAAGAAAACTGTATCCACTTGGTGGAAGTTCCTGGTAGGGATGAGGATGGTACAGCTGTATTAATATGAAGTTTGTCAGTGCAGCCTGGGAAATCACCTAGTCATCTATATTCAATGAATTGTTTTCTGGGCAGGATAATCAGCAGTAGAGGTTTAGGGCTGCCTCCCCAAAGCTTCTCCTTCCCATGTCTTCCTCTCCAACTCTGCTTTCCCACAACTCTCCTTTCCCTTCATTGCCAGGCATACCTCTCATTCTCATTTAAAGCAGCCCAACCCTTACCCTTCTTTTGCTGGCACGGTGCCACCTGGCAAGGCAGAGACTGCAACCTGACAGCCTTGGGAGAGGTGGAGGAGTGGGAGGATCTCTTCAGTCTGGGAACAGCTCACTGCAGCAGGAGTACTGGGCATTCTGCTGTACCCTAGCAGAAAACACCTTCACCTTGAAACTACCTTCTGAGCTTTCACCTACATAAAGAAATCAGCGATTCCCAATATCTGCAATATTACCTTTGAGTTTGTTTCTTTTTTTCTGTTTCAGAAAGGAAAAGGTCAAGAAATGTCTGCCCATTTAAAGTACCTTTCCTTGGGCATCCTGGTTTTTCAGACCACAAGTTTAGTGTTGACCATGCGCTATTCTCGGACACTGAAAGAAGAAGGACCTCGTTACTTATCCTCTACTGCAGTAGTTATTGCTGAACTTCTGAAGATTTTGGCCTGTGTTCTATTAGTCTACAAAGACAGCAGTATGTGTCAAATTTTGCACCAAGTAATTTTCCTAATCAATATGCTGTATTGTAGTGGCAACTGCAAAGCAGCCATGTGAGTACAGGCATACAACAAAGCATTTCCCTTCTCCTTGTGTAAGAAATAGTCTTGGAAAGACAATAATCATACTGCATATTTGCTTAAGAGAATGGATACTGAGGAGGGCAGGAATGAATTTTATGCTAACATCTCAAAGTTTGTGTTTGCTCAGGCATTTTAAGAAATCTGTATGTAGAAGTAGGAAAAAATGAAATGCTTTAAGTGTGTCCAAAGCATGAATGATAATTTAGAAACCTGTGATAAACAGCAGACGCAGAAGGGAAGAAGTAATTTCATTGTTACAGGAAGAATCATAATTTTAAGCCAAAAAAAAAGAAAACTATATTCACATTTACTCCAGTTCTTATTTTATATATTTAAAACTGAATTTGTCTGGTTTCTGTCTGATTTTCAACAGCTTAAAAATGTCAGTCTATGTATAAATATTGATGACTGTAGGATTCTAAATATGCACTTTTTAGGTGGTAGTCTTTGATACATTATCTTAAATTATTGAGGCAATTTCAATAAGTTTAACTCAAAGTATTTTGAATACTTTTTTTCATTCTGATATTCCAGGCTGCAGGAAGACACTTGCAGCCATATTTCACATGTACAAGGCCTGTGAAAGTGAAACAAACATAGATGGTATTTTCAGGTCTTGGTGTAGTGATAGCTATAAAAAGGGGCTACAGTTTAAGAACAGAACATTGCTGTTTCTCTTTTTTCTACTCCATTCCTTTTAGTGAATATCTTTTTTTTTTTTTACTGTTTCTTTGGGTAGAATGCAATTTACGAACTCTGAACAGAGTGCTACGTGATGAAATCCTTAACAAACCCATGGAAACCCTTAAACTCGCTATTCCTTCAGGAATTTACACTCTTCAGAACAACTTGCTATATGTAGCATTGTCAAACCTAGATGCAGCCACATACCAGGTATTGCATATTTGGAATTCTCTGTAAGTTTCAAAAAAAGCGCCCTTGAATTGTGGCATTGTAGTAGTAACTGTTCCTGGTTTTTCTAGGTTACATATCAACTGAAAATTCTCACCACAGCATTGTTTTCTGTGTCCATGTTGAGCAAGAAACTGGGCGTATACCAGTGGCTGTCACTAGTAATATTGATGACAGGAGTGGCATTTGTGCAGGTAAATATTAGCAGGTGTTTTGTGGAGTTTTAATGTGTTTATTCAAGAAACATGGATTTCTATACTGATTATCCAGCTTTCTGATTCTACCAGCTGCACACGAGCACCAGAGTATAGTCAGGAGCTACGAATCACAACTGGCCAGGTCTGGAGGACACCAGAAATGGTTCAAAGGCAGAAGATAACACCTCTTTTGCAACCCAGTGCTCTACTATAGAATGTGACAGGGCTTCTGGAGCAACCTGCAAGTAATAATGATAGCAATTTTTATTAGCGCATTTCTTCAGGCATTAGGAATTCAGAGATGTTCTCTGCCAGTACAGGCTGTGTTCACTTTGTCATACGGATTCAGCATGGCAAATTTACCTTGGACTAATTTCAAAAGCCTAAATTGGCCTCAGTTCTCAATAGTGCAGGTATCAGTGTTCATAGTTTTCAGAGGGTAGGATCATAGGATAAGAGTTCTAAGAATTTTTAGCAGATTTTAGTATACCTGGAAATCTTTATTTTAAAATTTAAGGATTTGGGAGAAGATAGGGTAATTAAATTCAGTAATGAAAAAAGAGAACAAAATACTCTGACAGTATTTAACAGACTTCTCAGAAAGTTTTTGTCCATGGCATTGCATTTTATTCAGTTAGCCTTAGACACATTGCAAGATTTAACTGGTCTGCACAATCGCCAAAGAGGGGCACATGAAATAGACATTTCATCCTACCTTAAAGACAGCTGGTGTAAGTAGTTTTCTAACTGTACTTATATTTGTAAGGTAAACAACTGTTGGGTGGCACAAGTTGGTGTCAGAGAATGACCATGATAAGTCACACTGGGATTCAAAAACAGTTCTTGCTTATAAAATATAAATGCTGCGGCTGTTTAAATTGATGAGTATTCTCCCAGTTCAGGCACAATTTTACTCCTTACAAATGCATAGGAAAATAATTGTAGTTTTGCAGTTCTTTAAAAGTGTTTATGGTGCAAAATACAAAACTTTACAAGTATGTGAGTGTGTGTATGTACCAACTGTTACCGTTAGTGGAAAACAAATTTGCATTTTGTAGATGCTCATGACTTGATTTCATCATTGAATTTTGTGTAATTGTTTTTACATCCAGTGGCCTTCAGACTCTCAAGCAACACCTGCTAAGGAGCACTCAGCAGGATCACAGTTTGTAGGCCTGATTGCAGTTCTCATAGCGTGCTTTTCTAGTGGATTTGCTGGAGTTTATTTTGAGAAAATTTTAAAGGAAACTAAGCAGTCTGTGTGGATCAGAAACATTCAGCTTGGTAAGTTTAATTTTAATCACCTGTTAGAGATATTGCATTCTGAAGCATTAAGACAATTGTGCAAAATAAATATATAAATAAAAAATACTACCAACATTTTAGTATGCTGCATATATGTTGTTTTAAAACCAAAAGTCAAATTCTGCTAGGGGGAATTATAGCAGTTGCTTTCTAATTTCAGTCTAGTTCTTGATTTACTTCGTTAGTAGAGTATCTGTACATTTGTGCAGAAACTGTCAATTGAATTTTTTTTACTATTATTTAGAGAATATAGGAATATTAAACCAAAATATATTTCCAAGTCAGTGTTTTGAGATGTTTTAAAATTAATGTATTTTTTTTCTCTTGTGCCGGGGTAGGCAGCTTTTTGTATTAAAAGTGCAAACTATAAATTCTGCTTTGTTTGTGAACAAAGTGGAAGTAATTAATTACTGTTATTTCAATACCAAAGGTCAGTTTCTTTTGTGTGCATAATCACTGAGGAGAGGCATATGCAAAAGACCAGTTCATCTTAACTATTTGTATAGCTGTACCTACTGTGCACCTATCAGTGTGCATCACATTATATTAACATCACCCATGTTAACATATATTAACCACTCTAGTCTTGACCTGCAGGCAAAAACTATTTATGGCATATTTGAATGAGTGCACTGAGCAGAATTTGGCCTTCCCAGTGCCTTAGGATGGACTAGGGATCAAATCCACAGTGTAAAGTTGTCATGAGATGATTTAGTGGATCAGAGCTGTGTGGTGAGTCTGGCAGAATGTAGTGCAGTACTGTAAGAACAGGAGATGGTGTGGCTTCTTTTGTAGTTAGTTAGTTGGTCAATAAGCCATCTTTTTTTTCCTTTATTTTCCTACTACTGTATTTTAATTTTAAGTGGTTTCAGTTAAAAAAGCAGAGGTTAATTTTGAATACATTAAAATATTTTTACATGACCATAAGTGTTTTGTAACTGAGTATAGTGGAAGGAATCAAAACTTCTCCTTACTGTCGGATTGTATTTATGGAAACAGTGTCTATTCAAACTAAGTTTCCTGAACAGAGTGTAGGGAATACAACAGGAAACATTATGTTAAGGAATTCTGGGGGCAGAGAAGTGTTGCTACCTGGGGATTGGTCCAGGATTTGAGGTAAGATTTGGTATTCTGGGTGGAGCTGAAATATAAAATCCATGGCCAAGGAAAGCTGATTATTATTATTACTCTCAGTTTCCATGCTACATGGGCAACAGGTATCTGAAATAAATGCAAGTAAGAATTCATAATTGTTGAAAAATCAATAATCTCAAATATTGTTCATATTTTTCTACAGCACACAGAAGCATGTACACTTAGTTTGATAGTTGGCCTGGTCATATATTGAATATTTCAGTAATTCTTTGTGAAACAGGGAGATCAGAACAGACTGTGCTGAATGCTGACTCTTCAAGGTTATGAATGACTAGGACAGTGATATATGAAGACATAAATGCCTGATTATAGTGAGAATCAGATCACCTGAGTTTTGTATTTACTTTCTAGTGAGCTTAATATACCTCAGTAGGAGATTCAGTAGAATGTGTTTATTATTGAGGTTGTTCTCAGTTCAAAAATAATGCTGTCATATTTCATTAAGTTTTTAGAAACTATTTAAATACATAAATAAAGTTAAACAATACATATTAAATACATATAAAAATAAACACAGCTTTTACAGTACAGCTTTCATAAAATATGTAAAATGTGAAATCGTGTTTTCAGAAATACATTGGTGTCTTCTTTCTGCAAGTGCAAGGTAGTCACCCACTTCAGACATTGTATTATTCAGGAGCCAGACATTCGTAAGCAAGAGGTCTGAAAAAGAGTTTTCTTAAAACACAAACAAAAAACCTGTATGTCCAACCAGGTTTTCATTTTCATATCCATAGAGAATTATTAAAACCGTAGAAAATAATTGGGAAATAAATCAGAATTGTTTTAAAAATCAGTTTTTAATGCACATCAATACCGTAATAAGGATGTATGAATAGCTTATTGTATTTCTTTATCTTAACAGATCAGTTGGAAAATACAAGTTTACAAATGGTTTAATCTGAATGATAACTACATTTTTCAATCTGCCTACAAAAATAATTATTTCTTGTCAAACAGAAGGTGTTATTTTGTTCAAAACAATTCTGGCTTTTTCAGATGCACAGAAATGTGATGAAAATCACCTTTTTACAGAGAAGGAATAGAAAAAGATGTTGCCCCTTTCCTGCTCAGGACTAGAGCAGACATCAGTCACAGAGTAGCTGCTTACATGCTTACCTGCTTGAGGAATTAGGAAAAGCTTCCCATTTGATAGAAGAACACTGGACTCACCAAATTAAAAACCACAGTCTCACCTCAGATTCAGCTTTTGACAATAAGTCTCTACTAGTAAAAATTCATTGTGTTTGAGACTGGCTCAGGAGAATCCCATTTCAAAGATCCTTGTCTGAATTGGCAAACTGCTAATTGCTGCTCCTGCTGTGCCGGAGACCTTCTTTTCCACTGAGTGTTTTCCCTGTTTTTCTCTACAGGTTATAGGGTGACTCCAGCCTTCAGTCATGACTAGTTTCAGGAAAACTGAAATAGCATTTAAGTGAATTTTGCTATATGCCATAAACAAAAATCACTCCATTCCAGTAGAAAGCAAGGGAAAATAAGTATATAAGGATACCGTAATAGAAACAATCAAAACTTGTTTCAAGTGTGGAGAATAGCTTTTAAAAGAGAACAGCAAACTGATTGCATCTGGATGTGATGATATTGCAAGTGACAGTCCAATTTTAAAATCAGAATTACATGAGCAGCCTTTAAGGATGAGGAACCCATTTGCATGTTTTTCACCTAAAGCTTTTAAACCAATCTTGTACTTTCAGGATTTTTTGGTAGCATATTTGGACTGATGGGTGTTTACATTTATGATGGAGAGCAACTGTCAAAGAATGGATTTTTTCAAGGATACAATAAACTTACTTGGGTGGTGGTTGTTCTACAGGTGAGACCTTGTGTTGCATGTTTCTGTGAAGGCACTCAGGGATTTTCTCTTCTATAAATAACTGGGGAAGCTAATGGGTGTTTTTGAAGGTGCTGAGAATTCTACAGCTGAAAGTCTGATCTATCATTATTATCATACTCTAATTGAAAATCTGGAAAATATATAGCAAGTATGTAATTGCAAATTAAAAGCAATTGTAAGCAATTATGCAAATTAAAAGCATGTAAGCATTATTTATTTAGTGATATTTAAAATTATCGCTCTATATGACCTTCCTCATGTGGCTAAAAATGTACAGTATGAGCATTTCCACTCATTTAATGGTAGTAATGTGATCAACAATTTCTTTAATGGGGAAAGAACTACTCCTCCAATATTTATTATTTTCAACAGTACGTATTCCTAATATAAAATAAATGTATTGCTTCTCCACACAGACAAAAGCATTTCCTAAAGTAGGTGCATGGTGTTAAAGCAGATGCTCTCAGTCAAATTATCAGTTTGTGAATCCAAACCTTGCTATTTTTCCAGGCACTTGGAGGGCTGGTGATTGCTGCTGTTATAAAGTATGCGGACAACATTTTAAAGGGATTTGCAACTTCTCTCTCCATTATACTGTCAACATTGATCTCCTATTTCTGGCTGCAAGATTTTGTCCCTACAAGGTAAGAATTATTTTCCACGTATACTAAAAAAAAATAGTTGAAAACTTACTGCTTGCCAGATATAACTGCGAAAATAAATAAAAACCAAATCACATCCAAGCCACACTTTCGAAATGTCTAGGTCCAGCTTGCACACTAAAGTTTAGCCTCATCCCGTGCCTAACAGGGAGTTTTTCGGGGGGGTGAGGAGCCGCTGGCTCGGGGTCCCGCGGCGGCCGCGCTCCCTGCGGCTGCAGCCGCTGCCCGGGGCCGCTCTTCGGCCCGGCCGCGCCCCCTGCGGCCCCGCGCGGGCACCGCACCCTGCGCCAGGGGCTGCCGCCGCTCCGGGTCCCGCGCTGCGGGGCGGCACGGGGACATCGCTCTGCACCACAGGCTCTGACACAGGTGACTGGAGTCACGCACTCATGGAAGTGACGCTGCAGCACTGAGTTGCCCAAGGGCACCCAGAAGCCCAAAGGCAGAGCTGTTTCTAAAGGCAATGCCTCGTTTAGTAGTAAGAACAGCCGAGAAAGAAAAAGAAGTGCTTGCTCCGTTCTTTTAGGCCCCATACAGTGTCCTGATGCTTTGGGGATCAGACTGTGGTGGCTCTGTGTGCCACAGGTTTTGTACAAGGGTGGGTTGAGAGCACTGTTTGTCTTGGCAGTGCATGTTCCTGTATGGAGTGTAGAATTAATAATCCCACTTCCAGGTGTAGGAATAGGATTTTACTTATGACTGACCAACACTCTTTGCGTATACTACAAGTACTCATAACATAAAAATATTTTTAATAATATTTATGACTTTTGTATCTGGTACAAAGAAACATCTTTTTATCTAAAAATATATATTTGCAATACTGTGGTCCCTTCTATCCCTACCCATTCTGTGATTCTCTATTATCAGAGCTTAAACATTCAAAAAAAGAAATGGAATAGCTGTTTAGGCTTAAGAAGTGGAAGACATTGAACTTTTAAATTATAAGTAGATTATATTTGTCCCATTAAAACAAATGTACAAAGTGTTTTAAGTATTTCTGTGTGCTCAAATGGAAAATTAATAAGTAACTTAACAGCTTCTGCAAACATGTTGAAAATTACATACAGCCAAGTAGCAGTATGTAGAACTTGAAGTGATCCCATTTAATAAGACCTGACTAACTTGAGTTAATCAAACTTAATCTTTAGTACCTTGCTTATGCTAACAATGCATTTGAACTGGAGCTGTGTAATTGTTACTGTCACATCAACAGTTTTGATAGGGGTAATAGATGTAAAGTACTTAAATGCTTGAATGTGTTGCAAGGGTCCATGTCCCAAAATAGGCTAAATGTATTCTCTGAAGGATTATCATGTCATATGCCACAGTTTTTTTAGCATTTGGTTCAGAACATGAAATTGTTGATGTTGTCATGTCTCTGAGGAGATTGTTTTCTAAAATGCGTACTGATTGTCTGCTGGCTTTGGTTATTTTGTACCAGACTTTTAATCAAAACGAAGTCTTGAAAGACCAAAATGTCACAATAAAAAAAGATGCCTCTGTTGTGTTTTCATGAGACAAATCTTTCTGGATCTGACAAAAATTAGACTATATTGACTTGCAAACTGGTTCTTGGGCAGCAGTAATTTGTTTTGACATAAGCTTTGGACTTGAAAGCAAACACAGCTCCAACAACGTGATGTATGTAGTATAAGAATGGGTGGGTAACCACAGGAGCTGCTTTTCTCCAGCTCCTGCTTCCATTTTTGCATACATTCTTTAGGTAAAAGTTTAAGAAAAAAAGGATTGATCTGATTGCTTTTGGAAATTGTTCCATGCAAGTGTAATTTTAATTTTCAGAATATGTTAGTATAATGCTACATTAATTTGTAGTTACAAGTTTCTTACCTCAACAACTTTCTGCATCCCTCTAAAATATATACATACAAATTATTTTGCTCTTCATCCATTAGACAAATTTAATTTATCTGTTTTCCTCATGGAAAAATGTCCTTTCTTTTGTATTGCATAAATAAATTTGCATCAACTAAAACTTTTTTTTTTCATCCCTATTCTATTCAGTGTCTTTTTCCTCGGAGCCATCCTTGTAATAGCAGCTACTTTTCTATACGGTTATGATCCCAAACCTGCAGGAAATCCCATTAAGGCATAGCAGACTTCCTCATCAACCTGCTTCTCGAGATCATGCACTGGGGGCCTTGCTAGCACTGGCATGTGGGAAGTGTCACTGTGCACTGCAAGGGAAGGATGACTGCCCTGAATTTATTGAAGAAATGCTGAAGAGTAGTTCTGAACAGCCAGAGGGGTTACAGGTGGAGGGTGATGCTGTCTGCAACTGAAGGGGGGGGAAATGTCGGGGAATGCCCAGTGCAACTTGCTAATAAAAACTTGAAAGGAACCAAAAGTTTCAAGAAACTACAATTAGGAATGTTTACAGCTTTGACTGAGATTGCATCAAAAGAATTACTGTATTGACTGCTGCAGAAATGTGTCCTATGCACTCTTTGAAAGAGCACACGACAACATTGTCAGATTGTATGTTTTTGCTATTCAATTCTATTTAATCTTAGTAAATATGTTTTTAACTGTTTGTCTATTTACGTGAAATGAGCAGAAAGTCATAGTTCTAAAGTGATGGTTCTAATTAGGTACTCCTTATTAAAACTGAAAATTGAAGTATGATTGAAAGACACTTTCACAATATCAAATATTTTTATATTTTTAGAAGGCTGATTTAATAACAGAAATCTGTTATTAAATAATATTATAATTCTGTTGCTTCTGTAAAACTGTTGTAAGAATGTTAACATTCTCACTGAAGTGCAAAGGGAGGAATACTCCAGCCTTCATCAGCCTGTAGTGTTGGAGCAGATGGAATAACTCTGGGAACACAGGCTGGAGGTTACCACACTAATCTGGGAGCAGCAGTAGGGTTGTGATGGGTGCTTGCTCAGATGTGATGTTTATTCTTTATTTTTTTTTACTGATTATAAATCAACTTTTTAGTAGAAACTTAAAAGTAGTTTTTGTGCTTTAAATAGCCTCTGAAGATTTTTTTAAACCATTATTTCAAAAAACAAAGAGCTCATAATAGGCATTTTAAAGGCATTATCATTGTCTGTAACAGCTCCATCTGGAGATATTATGGTGTGGCATCTGTATAGTGTACTGTACTTTATTACAGAGGTGTTTTTTAAACAAGTGTTGTTTTCTCATGAACTCTTCCAGGCTTTTTCTGTATATTTCTATGTAATGGCTTAATTAGAGTTTTGGTGGGGTTTTTTAAATTATTATTATTTTGTTCTGAGAGTCCTTGAGCCAACAGACCAAAGTGGGTTCTCTGGACCTATTTGTTCTAGTAGTGGAATTACTTTAATAGGAAATACAATTAAAAAGCAATTAATTGTGCAATAGGTAAATCTAAAAGCATGCTGTTATTCTGTTTAAAACAAAAGAAAAAAACCTTCACAAAGAAACCTTGCTGCAATTAGATCAATTAGACTGTTATGAACACTTCACTTGAAGAATTTGCATATAGTTAGAAACACTAAAAAAATCTAAAACTAATAAACAAAAAAAATCTGTCTTAAAAATCATTGGTTTTCAGGTTCACAATGGATGTTAATGTTGGGTGACTCGTGTGACACCTGTGATGGTGCATTCATATAAAAGCATTTTAGAAGTCCCTTACCAGTAAAATGGCAAGTGGTAAAAATGGCTTCATTCCTTTCTTCCCTCCATGCCACCACCCCCTCCATGCTGTTTCTCACATCTGTCTTGTTCTAAAGAAAATGTGTAATAGAAATGTGTTTTAAAATGTTTACCGAAGTACCTCATCTGATTGACAAGGAGATTCTGTAGGAGTGCTCTGAGATTTCATAGTGAAGTATTGTAAATGGGAAAGGAAGAATTCCACTTATGTCAGTCAAGTAAAAATAGTTTCTTTCTTCTGTTGGCAATTACATGTTTTATCAACATTGTGTTTGTTTGTCTTATCAGAGCAAGACATTAAAGAAATATCAGAGCTCTGCCTAGGGCTTGCTAAGCTTTGTGAACTGTGAATCTGTCCCAGCATGTTGTAATTGCAGTAGCTTTGCTACTTGGCGATCAACTATCTAAATGGGCATTCTATGTTAATATTAAATCTTTTACGTATAACATTCAATGTGGCACAATCTTTGACAAGTCACATTTAGCCATTTCCCCCTGCAGTGCAGCCTGAGGTAAGGCCTGTGCATAGAGCAGCGGCTCACAGCGATGCCAAGTACAGAATGGGACCTGCACAGCTCTGAAATGAGGTGGGAGGTGTTGGGAGTGATCTCTCAACTGGAGTTTGGCCCTACACAGTAATACTTTTGATTTTGTAAAACACAGTAGTGGGAGTGTTCAAGTGATACAATTGGTTACTTTCTTAAGAAAAGTCTCCAAAAAACATAAAAAGCAGGTTGAGAACACTTTAAATCCAGTTGTACAGGAAGGGACCAAAAAAGCCAAATAATTACCACGTGGCTGGAACTCTGGGACATGTAGCCTGGTTTTAATATTTCAGGTGCAGCTGTCAATATTTGCCAGGATGTTTAAAGGAAGCACCAGGCATATGTGCTCTTTGCTTTGGAATAGGATGCCATGCAGCTTTGGAAAACTGTCTGCTGTACTAAGGAACAGTAACTCCTGTCTGTAAATCAATGACTTCCATGCTTTCACTTGACAGACCAATTCTGTTTTCCAGCAGAAGGATAGATCTCGTCACAGACTTGTTGCTGAAAAGGAAGAATGAATTAGAATTTTCCGCTGTGTTTCCTCAGAGAGAGGAAAGGCTCTTCTCTGAGGTGTGACTCTGGACAAGGGGAGGTAGCATGTGTTTTATGAGAACAGAAAGGATTTGAGGAGGGCTGACTGATTTCTGTAACCTTTGCATCGGGGACCATATGCACATTTTCTCACTGAGATACTTTTGTATTTGGATTTTTATTTTTTTTTTAAGTAGCTTTAAGTCTATTACTCATTAACTAACCAAAGAGGAATAGCTAGCACAGAGTTTTGGGAGGTACTGGATAATGTGCTTTGAGTTAGCCCTAAAAGCAAATGCTGTAGGAGTGTAACTTCCCAAAAATAAACTTGTCTTTCTGAACTATTTTCTGACTTTTAGACAATTGTTTTGTTAGTTTAGTTGTATATTTAGGAGGCTAACCTATACTTAGCAGAATTTTGTTTAAATATTTATAAAGTTATAGAAGTTATAGCTAGCTATTTATTTGCAATAACTTGAATTATGTGATTTTTATTTCTAGACATATATTGGGTATACTAGTATTTATTGAATACTTGGATATTTGGTAGTTTTATTTGAGAATCTCTGGGATACATTGTAAATGGTCAAATAATGATAAACTTAGGACTATCTTCAAGGCAAAATAGATCAGTGTTTAAAAAACTTGAGTCTAATAAAGTAAGACAAACTTCTTTCAACATTGTATTTCTAAACAATCCATAAGTCCCCAAAAATGTATTTTCTCAAAGAATTCAGATAATTGTATAGTTTTGTTCAACTTCATTGCTTTAGACAAACTTTAAGAAAACCTCCCTTTTTATTTGTTTCAGTAAAGGGTAGGTTCATGTTCTAGATTAAACTTCTACAGTGTAACACTTTTGGTTTTTTATTACAATGTTTTAGCAACTATTGTTTTATTTTTCCTCAAAAAGACAAAACAATCTCATTTTGCTTGTGTTCCATGCACATACAGACCTCTCAGAGACTCTTAGTAGTACATAATTCTTTTGTGTGTGTTTCTAACTTATTTTTGTGGCTGTAATTCAAAATACTGTAATAGATTGTGTTCATTTTTTAAAATTGATAAATGAAACATTGCATTTCTTCTGGTTTTTGTTGCCAGTAACTTTCACATTTGAATGTATTTCCTGGTCAGCCCTGCATGTTCTGTTGTATTTAAGCAATTGTAATTTTCCAAATTTGAATTTGTTGCTCGTTTTCCTCCTGGTGACAATGTTTCTTGCTGGATATTGTGTTGAGGAGAATTATTCATTCCTTTCATATCTGAAATCTATGTTTGTGAGAATGAGTTCTTAAAAAACAGTAAGGGTTTTGGGGTTTTTTTTGTGTATTGGAAAGGTAACAGTTATGTATAACATAGTATTATACCATATATGTGTAATGTGTCATTACCTAAGATGGTGCATTACTGTGAGAAAGTCCAAATAGTGTTTCCTTGCCTTTGTTTTAATTGTCCTTTTCATTTTTAATGCTGATTATTTTGCACAGGAAGAGAATCCTGCTCATTCCAGGTAAGCTCATTGTATGTTTTTAGGTATCTAGAATTAAGACATTTTACTAAAAAAAAATTTGGGGCAAAATGCAACAAAATACGTGGAATTGATTAGATCATATCCTCTGCTTCAGTTACTGTCCAAAGTTCTGTTCAGTTGAATTCTTACCTTTTTATAAGTATTTCTCAGCTGAATTTATAACTCTTTCTAAAAGAAAAAAATAGTGTCTGACCTGCCATTCAGTGCTTGTTCTTGTTCTTGAATGTCTGCTGCACATTTGCATCCAAGAGTAAATGTGGCACATTAACTTGTCTGCAATCTCCTATCATCATTCTGACTGTAATTAGCCATATTCATTTCATTAGTGATTTATAGCTCAGTAAGAATTATTTATATGCTAAGCATATGTTTGTATTTGCTGCCATGAGTATGATTTTTTTAGATTTTTTAAACTTTGTCCTTATTGTCAATATATGAGCCCAAATATATTATTCAAACATTGTAGCAAAATTTTTAAGGTAGTTCTAGTTTTTTATATGTTGATATTTGTGTGTGATTACGTTGAATACAGTTCTGATATGTGTGTTTCCAGGCAGTTTGGAAAAAGTTTTTTTTTTTTTTGGTCTAACACTGCTGAACACTGGAATGCATCTTACCTGACCTAACACAGTCCTTGTTTTAATCCATGTTGAGGTAAAATACTGTATTTTATTTTCTTCTATATGAGTAGGTAATGCCACTATAGTAATAAACTGGTTGAAATTAAGCATTGGCTTTATTAAGAATACGATCTAAAACTGTTAGAGAGCTTTGTTGAAAGGAGAGGCTTGTCTTATGCATATTTTTGCAGAAATAAAACAACATTCTAGCTAATGCTTATTATTTCACAATATAATTTTAGTATAATTTTCCATAAATTCTGGAAGGCTATTGGATGTTTTTTTAATGGTATCTTTTAACATACATCTTACTGAATGATGCCAGCAATTTAATTTTGACTGAGACATGCTTCTTTTTGACCATTTTGTCATGATTTCTTGCAGTGTTCTTGTGATGCGCTTCTGGTCTGAAACCCCAGATGTGCCCTGAACCAGGGGTGGTAGGAAGCACCTGAGTATCAATACCGAGTTATAGTGTGGGGTGTGGTTGTAAAACACTGTAACACTGTAAGGAGCTATGAATAGCTGTAATTTACAGTATATCAAAGACCTGAACAGAGTTCACAAGCAACTTCTCTAGATGATGGATACCATGTTTCTATGCCCGTTCTGCAGATTCATATAATAAAACTGGGTCATTTCAGCAGCAATTTTCAGGACACTTCATGTCTATCAGTATCTTTTGTCAATTTTGCCCTGCTCTGAATGTTAACACGCAACATGATTTAAACTGAAAATTTTATGCTATTAGGTAACAAATTAATGATTCCTTATCTAGGGACATTGTTCTTCAAGACTGGTGTAAAGGCACTCCCTGAGGAATCTTACCTGAAACTAGTGAAACCATCATCTGCCTGTGCCTTGGAATACCCCTAGGGAGAGAAGTATTCTGTCATTTTCATCCCTCTTCCAAAATGATGGAAATGTCTTCTACGGCTAGCAGGTAGTAGTATTTACTTAGTATAGAGGGTTGAACACTGTGGGTGTTTAGATGTTACAGACAATTCTTGTTTCTCTTCCTCAGGAGTTTGTGTAAATAATGTTAAATATTAAGGTTAATGTTACATTAATATATAAGTTAAATAATGTTAGAGCAGATTATGTCGGGACTTGTGTAGGTGAGTGGAGTTTAATATATGAAAATATGTAGCTTGCTGAATTTCATGACAGCAACAGCAAATTTATTCTACATTCTCATAATTTGTGTTTGTTCTACATTCTCATTATTTGAATCATCTACTCTGTCTACATGAGCAAACTTGATACTTAAATGCATTTTGAGATAATGACATCAATAACAGGTGTTGGTCTAATATGAAGGTATGGATAGAAAACCATCTTGTCAGCGTAGTTACTAAATTACTTTGCTGACATTGTAGTTGTGTTGGCTTTTTACATTAATCCCTTACATGTCACCTACATGCCTGTGTGTGACTTTCCCACCAAAATCTAACAGCAGTCTGAGGAATAGAGTTGAAACTATGCCAGCATTTTTGGACCCCTCTCCTTTTCAAGTAGAACTGGGACAGAATTGTCAAATACTTCATGTGACACCCTGATACTTGTAACAAATGACTGATAATAGCAAACATCCCAGACCCGCTAGACGCACTCTTGCTTTCATGAGCTGGAGTCGGCTTGTCTTTGTCTAGATCCGTTGGTCTGAGTAGGGCTGAGCATCGGCAAGTTCTAAATTCCTTAAAAGGTGCATTATGATGAGATAAGAAGCGTTTAATCTTGAGGCTGAGGGTTTAACCTAAGCCCACACGGTTTTAAGTGGTGAGTGATTGACACCCGTTTGGTAACAGGTGCTGGTCTGCACCTCAGGGATAACTTCCACTCTTGGTAGGGACAAAAAGCTGTTCCTATGTAGCTGAGGTTTTGGGGGAAACGGGGATGTCACAGGAGCTGGGGAGATGGAGATAAGCAGCAAGAGGGCTGAAGGACAGAGGATTAAGAACATAGAGAACAGACCGATACATGGATACAGCCATGGAGACTTGTGTCTGTATCATGCCTGTAATGCACAGACAGTTGTTGCTCCTCAGTGATGCCAGACATCAACAGCGGATGAAGTTGTAAGCCACAGAAAACCTAATAATGCCGGCAACGTGTTACTAAAAGATTTTCTCCACTAATTGGCATGCTACAATGGGGAAGCTGATCCCTGTTATCTTGTTACTTGCAGACGTTGTGGTAAATCAGAACCTGCCCGTTTGAAGGTCTTAGAGCTTTCCTAAGCTAAGTTTAAAATCTGTCTCCAAGCTGGATCGTTAGGGTGGATTATATCTGTGTACTCTGGCTCTAGAAATGTCAGGTATATCCTGTACTGTCTTCCTTTGGTCCTTTTCCCCGGGCGCCTCAGCAGCTCCAGGAGGGAGGAAGCGGGGCCGGGTGTTTCGATTCGGGAGGGACGGGTGATGCTTGCGGGGCCATTGGAGAACCTGAGGCTCCCGCGGGGCCGCGCTCGGTGCCTTAGCCCGTGGCGTTGTCAGGCTGGGGGTGCCGGGCGGCGGAGGCTGTGGGGGCCGCCCAAAGGCGCCGTTCTCCCGGCGCGGCCCGCGCTTCCCGGTGCCGGCGCCTGCTGCCCGCGTTCCCAGCGGCGCTGTCCCGGCGCGGGCAGGGCTGGGGGGGCGCCCCGCACACGTGAGCGGCGCGCGGCCAATGGCGCGATCGCGTGATGCGCAGCGCCGGCTGCGCGCGCGGTGGGGCTGCGCAAGATGGCGGCGGGCGCGTGAGGGGTGGCGGCGGCCGCGCCGGAGGGACGGAGGGAGCCGAGGCCCGAAGGGAGCCGGGAGGGGCCGCTGGTGCCGCCCCCGAGGTGCGATGGTAAAATGACCCAGGCGGGGAAGAAGAAGAAGCGCGCCGTGAACCGTAGTATCATGCTGGCCAAGAAGATCATCATTAAGGACGGCGGGACGGTGAGGCCGGGGGCGCAGGACGGCCCGGGGGATGGCTGGCGGCGGCGGCGGGGGGCCCCAGGCTCTGTGGCGGTACGGGGGCCGGCCCCGGACGGGCAGGGCCCGGATCCGCGGGGGTCGGTGGGCCCGCGGGCCTCGGGCGGCCGCGCCTGTGCCGATCGCGGTGCCCTCACGGCCGCCGCAGCCCCGCTGGCCGCGCTCGGCAGCCCGGGCCGGTGTCCGCGGGGCGGCTGCCGGAGAGCACCTGTGAGCGTGTCAGGCTGCTTTGCTCCGCCCGTAAACGCGGTTTGCTCCTCGTGTGGGCCGGGTTTTGGGTCGCGGGAGCGAGTGCGGCCTCCGGCGCTGGGCCTGGGGCACGGCGGGTCGTTAGGGCCGCCCGAGGTGAGCGGAGCATGTCCGAGCCCACCCTCGCCGAGCGTGGCTCCCGTGAGCGGCGGCTGCGGGGGCAGCGCAGGGCCGCGGAGCGCGGGCAGGGCCGCGGAGCGGGTGCGGGGCTGCCGGCGGGGACAGGGAGCGCTGTCCCCGCGGTGCCCGTGGTCAGACAGAACGGGCCCGAGAGGGGGACAGACGTCAGCGCCTGAGCAGTTCCGCAAAGGGCGCCTGGGAGAAAGGTTTTGCGGTTCTTCCCACTCTTTTGCTTTCTCGTAAACACATAAATTCAAAAAAGAAAGGAAGTTGTTAAGTGTTTTGGCTGCTGGAGCTTGGAGTCGGTTTGGGTGTGGTTTTTGGTTGTTTTTTTTTTTTTTTTCCTTGTATTGATAAGTGCCATTACTTCCAATGTATCATTGCCCCTGGATGTTTTCTACTGTGTAACTCGATGTGCCCTGTTCTAAATACAGTGCCTTTATTTCAAATAAAGAGACATCTTGACAGACTAAATTGCTGATGGCCCTTCAGTTTGTCTTTTTGGAACAATAACAGAAGAGACGGGTGTGAGAGTCACTATACTTGTTCATCGAAGTGGCCAACTGGCTGGATTACTGAAGTGTTAGGAAGCAAAATGAATTCTGGTATTGGTTGTTGGTGTTTTCCAGGATGTGTTTCTGCTGTTTGTAGAGATAGAAATGTATGAGATTATCTTGTACAAATGTTAAATGCAAGTATTTTAGATTGAGTAGTAAGTGTTGTTACTCTGGGGACATGGTGCTTCATAATTTCTCTCTGGAGTATCATTGTTTAAGATACAGTGTGTTTCCAAGCATCCCTAACCTCTCAACTTTAACTTCCTTTTGCCAAGAGAGGAGAAAGTATGTTACAGTAACTGCATTCCAAGATACTTTTAGTGCATCATTCCGTGCCTGCCACCAGTTTCAAAAGCTGAGTGCCAGCTCCCGTGAGTTCTGTATTAATTTAATTCTTGGAAATCACATAAAAATGAGCCATAAACAATAGATGAAGGTATGTAGATTGTTATTTGGCAACACAAAATTCCACTTGTGATACTTTCTGCCTTCAAATAAATATTTGGGAAATTATTTGTTTTAATACATATTTTTAAGTTATGAAGTTTGATATAAGAGTGTTCTTTATAACAACAGCAGAAGCTTCATGCATGGAATTTTTTAATATTTGCTGGAATGTTAAGTTGGCCTTCAGTGCTCAGTGTCCTCATCTGCTTCATTCGTTACCCAGCATGGTGTGTGACATTGTGGGAATCAGGTACCTGAAAATGGCCCCCATGTCTTCAGTGTTTCCCACAGTAATTAATCAAGCATATTTGTGCAAACTTTCCAGCCTGATTGGTTTATTTTGGAGCTGTTTGAAATCAGAAAAAATTGTGTGAGCCAGAATGAATGTACAGATGGTTAATGAGGCAGTAGCACAGGCAGAAAGAGTTTTTGATAGGGGAAAAAAAAAAACCACAACCAAAAAAACCCCCAAACAAGCAAAAAGGAAAACCCACTCATTGTTTCTGCAAAGCCTCTCTTCCCACTGCGCTTTCTGCTGGGTCTCCTTGACAAGACAGTGGGTGGTGCAGGAACTTGGGTTGGTCCTTGATGGCATTTTTGTGTTTTTCTATTTGCAGCTTTAGTAGCTGTATCACAGAAAGAATGTGTAATGGTGTGTTGTACTCAAGTGTGTGTTGTCAGGTTTCACCAAAGGAGAGGCAGCAACACCAGTGATGTGGTTTCATAGAATCACAAATGGTTTGGGTTGGAATAGACTTTAAAGACCATTTATTTCCAACCCCCCTGCCATGGGCAAGGACACCTCCCATACACCAGGTTCCTCAAAATCCCATCTAGCCTGCTGCTGAACACGTCCGGGGTGGGGCAGCCACAACTTCTGTTTCAACACTTCCTTTTTCCCAGCAATTTTAATTTTTCCTTCCTTTATGTATTCATCTTATGTACAATGATGCATTTTTGAAGCAGTCATGAAATGAACTAGAGATTAGAACTTCACTGGGTGCTTTTTTCCATTCCAGCAGAGGAGCAACAGCTGTGGTCTTACACACGATATCTTTGTTGCTTTGATAGTTTTGCTGTTGTTGTCAGGTGTGTGTTCTTAGGCTTGCCTGGCATGTACACTTTTTATCACTGGCATGACTGACAGTACAAAGTGTTTGATTAAAGGTGTCTTCTCTATAACCAGAGGAAAAGGCTTCTTGGAGCCCTGTTTGTGCAGCGGGTTTAGCCAGGCACAAATGCGCTCTGCTCTGGCTGCTGGTAGCAGAGGAGGGTTGCTGTTACTGTGATTGGAGCATCTCAGTTGCAGCTTGTTCACACAAGGCCTCTGTATCTTTTCTTTCCAGGTCTGGGGCCTTCTGCTTCAGTTGCACTTAGGCCATTGCACTGCACTGCATTAGCCCATTAGGAAAGCACAGGGGGCAGGTTTGTAGGGTACAGCAGGGCTGGACACCCAGCACCTGCACTGCATCTGTGGGCTCCGAGAGTGTGTCAGGCTGGCACTGAAACCTTGTGGACTGAATGCTTGTAATGTGTCTTAATACACTGCGGTGTAACTGCTTATCCTCCCCTTGCTCTCTCGCCTCAGAAGCATCTTTGCTACTTAATAGTTGCCACCACCTTTAAAAGTTACTATAGAGGTGATCTAAATGTGACTAAATTACTTTTATAATTTTTCTTTTTTCTGTAGATAAGAAAAAATAACAGTACCTATGATAAGTGAGTACTAACAACAAGAAAGCAGGGAAGTTGCACCATAGTGATCTAAATGTCACTTCTGCTTGTTTTTGTCGGCGTGTTGGAAAGCTCTGTTGGTGTTGCTTACAGCTGGGTGACGTGGCAGAGGGCAGCAGTGACCCACCTGAGGCCGCTGAAGTCAGCAGCAGTTCCCCTGTGCAGAACAGCACTGCTGTCGTGCTGCTGTTTCGCTTTGTGCAGGTGGTCTTGGAGCTGCCCAGAGCTGGATGAAGGCAGCACGGCCACAGATGGCCTTGGAGTCACTCGTGTTTGCTGTGAATGGAGGTGCTGTTGCCCCCATGCTGGGAGGCGTGGGATGGTTTGTGACATCTCCCTGTCTGTCAGGCCTCAGGGGGTCACAAGCCAGCAATGTGACAGGAATCTGGGGGCTATCGGAGTGACCCTGATTACATGAGACTGAGTCAAACAGCTAACAGTGATACTTGCAGTTTGTGCAGAGCTGGATAAATTTTTAACCCAAAGCTAAAATAAGGCTTGTGGGTGGAAAGGGAAAGGAATTGTGGGAAGAGAGGATAATTATAGCCACTCTCTGTACCTACAAAGACTGTTAATTTACATCCTTGGGAGAGTGGGCAGAAAAAATATCAGAAATATCAGTATGGTATGTCTGTATTTACTGAAGAGGGCTTGGGAAAGAAAAATAGCACAGGGCTGAGGTACTTTGGTATTTCACCTTTTTACAGACTGTTATGGCTACTTTTGAAAAGTATGATCTTATTTAGCAATAGGAGTGAGTAGGCAGTGAGGTTTTCTGTATTTATTTCCTACATTTGTTCAGTAAGATTTTTTTTTTCCTGTGTTGGAAATATTGGAATCTGGAAAGAAAAGCTGGGGCACAAATCTCCTAATAAAAGAACGACTCCAGTATTACCTAACTGCAAGTTAAGATTGTGTAGTATTTGAGGCTGGAAGGCAGCTCCAACATCACTAATCCAACTGCCCCAGTCTCTTACCCCAGACAGGGTCAGCTGGAGCAGTTTGCTCAGGGCTGTGTCTAGTGGGGTTTGGAGGCTGGCAACTCCACACTTCACTGAGCAGCCTTTTTCAGAAAGGGTTGCTTTTTTGAGCTTCAGGTATAATTTCTTGTATTTCAGTATGTGCCTGCGGTCCTGTCACTGACACCTCTGAGGAGAGTCTGGCTCTTGTATTTACTCCTCCATCAGCTACTTACACACACTGATAAAATCCCAGTGAGCCTTCTTGGGAAGCATCTGAGGTCCTTAGCCTGTGTGTGTGCTCAGTGTAAATGCCACGTCTGATCACATCAGGGCCACTCTGTTAGTAACTCACCTTTGCACAAAACCAGCAAAGCAGATGTTAAGGCAGCACTTCTAAGTTGAAAGAACACATATGAAATTTCTGAGGAGTTATTCATACAGCTTTCATGAGAATAATTAGTGAACCCTATCCTTAATTTGCAAATGTTGAACTGTGGCATGTTGTTTGACAGCATTTACAGAGTCTACGAGATGAACAGGTTTTGCCACCCATTCTCTTTTTGTTCTCTTCAAAAGCTGCTTCTGATTCTGCCAAATCACTGGGAATTTCAAGTTCCTTTTGTCAAATTTTTTATCTGCATTTCTTCCTGCATTTGAAGCACACTGTAGCTAATAGGCCTGCACTCAGTATTTGAGAAGTGATCAGTGCTGTTCCTGAAATTTGCTTCTGGTGTTAGTTATTTTAGTTTCTTTCCTGATTTAGAGGTATGTTTTGTATGGAGCAGTGGTGCCTTTTAGTAACAGAAGAGCTGTTTGGTAGGCCAGGTAGTGAGAATTGGGGATAGCTGAGTGTGAGCACTGCACGGAAACTTTGTTCCATGCGGCTTTGTGTACACTTAAGCACTTTTCTCAAGGAAAACTAACTAGTTCTCTGAAGTAGAGTCTCTTTTCCCTGTAGCGTCCTTGTTTCCCAGACTGGCAGATTAAGTGGTTTATTTTTTGAGATGGCAGTGAAGGATTCTGGAGAGTAAGAGTAGGACACTTCAGGACATTAGCATCAAAGGGTTAAAAAAAGGAGTTTCATTCCATATCAGTTAGTTGGGTAACTATTCCCAAGTTTTGAGTCCTGTTTCATTATTAATTGTTCTGTTTATAGGGTTCAGATGCATTTCTCATGACTGATAAATGATCAGATGTTTCAATCACCTGTCTTTTCTCCTATTTCAGCCTCAAGGAATAGGTTCACCCAGTGTCTACCATGCTGTTATCGTTATCTTCTTGGAGTTTTTTGCTTGGGGACTCCTGACAGCTCCCACTTTAGTGGTAGGTGATCCTCAGGAGCTTTTTCTCACTGTATGGGAGCTGGGACAATTACTGCAAAGGCACTGCGCATCTTCTAAATTACATTAAATAAAAATTACATATCACTGAGCTGCTCTGTTGTGCAAGTGAAAAGTTCTATATTTTTAGATGGTATCAAAAATTTCATTTATTTCATTATAGCAGTGTAATGGTGTAGCACAGTGTTTACATGTAAGTCTGCTAACACTCAAGCTTACATGTAAGTAGTTTCTTATTGAAACCAGTAAGGTGGTAATGAAATTATCTTTCCTTTCAAGATGCCATCAAATATTAGCATATTACAAATGTAAGGACAAAAATGTACTTAAATGTGGTAACCAGTTGCACCAGTCTGTTACACCAGTCAAAGCATCCCCATGATTAGTGAAACAGTCATACCAATGTGTTTGTACCAAGGTGCTTTCTCATGTAGTTGGTTGCTTTTAATTTGGATTTAATTTGTGAGTGATGCATGATGACAAATTGAAAGGAGTGAAGGCTTAAAAATCTCCCAAGCCAACTCCACTTCAAAAGCACTCTTGGTGCTGCTCTGAAAGCTCATGTTACCTATCAGCAGTGTCTTGGGTATGAACTGCACATTGCCACTGAATGGAATCCCTCGCATCTAAACACAAATCAAACTGAGACAGCTGCATTTCTGGATTCTGCTCACCAAACTGAGAGCCACTTCAGGATGGTGACATCTCTCCTCTGTCTCCTCCCAGTCCCTAACAGATGACACAGTAGCATTTGGAGAATCTGGTCAGAGATAATTTTCTAGGTTCTTTGTGGTTTATTTATATTTCAGGCACTGCAATCTCAAAATGCCTTCCATGCAAATTAAAGATTAGTCACATTATTTGTGGTTCGCCCTTTTTTCTTCTATTTTTTCCTCTGTATTCTATGAAAATAAAAACTGCTGTGCGTTATAAAGTTGGATGTATCATGAGCAAAATTTGTAGTTCATATTGTGTAAATGACTGTATTCATATTTCCTCTCCAGGTTTTGCATGAAACCTTCCCGAAACATACATTTCTAATGAATGGTCTAATTCAAGGAGTAAAGGTAAGTTGACAGAAGATAATCATAAGTACAATTTGAAGTGAATGGTAGGAGGAATGTAGTAATAACTGCCAACTGAAAGAAACAGTCAAGAGGTTTTTCAATATGGCTTTCACAGGATGAATAAAATGGGAATAAATTACTGCTGAAAGTCAAATGTGCATCTTTTTACTTTTAGTAAGGTATTGCTTGGTATGTATCTACTGTTTGGGTTCAGCAAATAAAAAGGTAGTTCCTTAATCCCAAATGACGATATGGTGCTGAAAGTGGATAATTTTTCACTTGGAGTTTGTTGCTCCAGTAGACTATAAAGCACAGTTCATGAAACTGCTTGTATGACTGGCTCATCTGCATTTTGAATTTTGTGTAGCTCTGAGATAACATATCTCAAGTTTTATGTAGTCAGACATGGGATAGAAGATGAGTGATGCTTGGCCGCATTGCCTTTGGTGCATTGCACTGTAGCCATTGGCTTGAATGAAACCAGAGCACGGGCTGCTCTCAGACTGTGCTGTGGTCAGCTACCACGAGTCTGACCTCTGACTTCTAACTCCAAATGTTCTGTTTCATTAGGGCTTATTGTCGTTCCTCAGTGCCCCACTCATAGGTGCCCTGTCTGACGTGTGGGGACGAAAGTCCTTCTTGCTGCTAACAGTATTTTTCACCTGTGCACCAATACCGCTAATGAAGATCAGCCCATGGTTAGTAAATTGTTTCATGCCAGATTGGCATGAAAAACCTTGTTTTTCAAGGTTGCTATCTAATGCTTGTGTGTGTAGCATCGTTAATAAAATGCTCTTTGTGCTTCATGGAAGGTTGGTTATTTCTGTGCAAAGCTGGGGGTAGAGTCAACCTGAGGCAGCTGCCAGGAGGCCAAAGGCCTTGGTCAGAATTTCAGTAGCTGCTGATTTTGATCTGTATGCTGTAAGCCCTACATCCAGCACATCTGCCAAAGCTGGAGAACGCTGTCCAGTGAGCTGTCTAGGTCTGGATCGTAGCCACAGTTCTCACTCAGCTGTCAGCCAGCAGACGCTGAAATCAAAACCTTACCTAACGTGGGTGCATGAGGTAACCATTTGTAAGGTACAGTGTTGCAGCACTCTTACACTTTTGTTTCTCAAATTCTAAAATCGACCAGCTTTCATGCTGTGTGCACGTTGCTGACCAGTTGACTGGCTGGGACATTGCCCAGGTAGGGCAGGAGTCAGTCAGAGCCCTGGGCTTGCTCCTGCCCCATGCAGTTCCTAGGGTGGAGCAGCAGTGGCACAGCCTGCACTGACACAGGCCAGTGCCGGCTGCTCAGGCAGCTCCGTCAGCCTTTCCCGTTTCCTCTCTGGTCACACAGGCTGCTCATCCCTCTTCAGAAGGAGCTTGTTTTCTAAGTGTACATTAAGGTTTCAAATGGCAAATGCTAGTGTCTATAGCGTACAGATAATGGCTAATGTGGAGGCCTTTCAATGACCAAGTTCTCAAAATACTGAGGTTCCTAATTTCCTTTGGGTCATAGGCCAGTTAAGTTTATTAGCTGAGCACCTCGTTTCTCAGTAGTAGTTAATCACAGCATCTTTTTGTAGATGTTATAAAATCATGCTGCTTGTACTTGGTGCAATATGTGTTACACAGTTCTATCAAGACACAGTCACATTGGCTTTAAGATTATCTCAATAAATTGTCATGATAAGTTGGACAAGGTGATTTACTGTTTAACTGCACTTGGATTGAATAGACTTTTTGTTTCTATTTAGCTTTCTAATCTTTTTTTATCATGTTCTTAGGTGGTACTTCGCTGTAATCTCTGTGTCTGGAGTTTTTGCAGTGACATTTTCTGTAGTTTTCGCATATGTAGCAGACATAACCCAAGAACACGAGAGGAGCATGGCCTATGGTTTGGTATGTATTGTTTGGGCTCTTTTCCCGTGGTATTCAGTACTAAGCCCTTCAGTTTGTAATGCTTTTCAAAGCTGTGTTTTTGTTTCTTCTGTGGCAAGTTGATTTTAATTTGGAGTCAGTTTTTTCTGTTTAATTCTTCCTGTCATCCAGTCTTGTATCTCTTGAATATTCTGCTTCTAAATGAAGCAAAACATAAAAGCTGTCGTGCCTGTCTTAAGGGCTGTTATCAGTCTTAATGATGTAATTTGAGGAGTTATAGTTATTCCTGAATTGTTGCCCACTCTGTCATTGTTTCAGAAATCTCACATTTTGTTCTGGAACTGCCGTTGTGTGATACTTGACTGCCCATGCCTGTGTCTCCAGTCACTCTTCTGAGCTGCAGTTCAGAACAAACATAGCTGAGTTACTTGTCTGTTTTTAGTTCTTACAGCTCACCTCTGTTTCTTTGTTATCTCCTGATACCCTGCCGGGTCCCAGGAGCCTTGACAGCTTCATGTTATAATGGATTAGCAAAATTATTTGTTGTGTTTAAGTTACAGAATCCATTGCCATTCAGCACGAAGAGCTGAAAGCAATGGATATAGAACTAAATACTTTCTTTGTCCTTGTACACATCAGGGATTGTGATATGTTGGGAATGTTCTTTCAGTTTTTAAGTTAATACCTTTCACAAGGCCAGCTGATTAACTGACAACTACTGAGTTGGATTAACCAGCATATTACATTTAATATACCCTTTATGCATGTGCTTTTTTTTAACAGACATTGCCTATTTCACTAATATGAAGATTAAATACAGCTCATTGCTTCCCAAAGGTATCAGCTGAATCTACAGTTAATTAAACCTAATTATGTCAGTACATGCAAGAGTGCTGTGAGCCTGACATTGCTGTCCAGTTATCAGAAAATCTTTCTTAAAAAATTGTGATTGTCTAAAATACACAGCTGCTACCACATAGGAAAAAGGTTACTTTTAATCACTGCATGATTATAATGGTTAGGCTTCTGGAAAGGAGAAAATGTGGGTAATAACACTACTGCCTTGTCTCACTGAAAATCTTACCAGCTGTTATTTTTTTCAGGTTTCAGCAACTTTTGCAGCAAGTTTAGTCACCAGCCCTGCTATCGGTGCCTACCTTGGCCGAGCGTACGGCGACAGCCTGGTGGTGGTGCTGGCTACAGCAATAGCCTTGCTGGACATTTGTTTTATCCTTGTTGCTGTACCGGAATCGCTGCCAGAGAAGATGAGGCCAGCGTCCTGGGGAGCACCCATTTCATGGGAACAGGCTGACCCCTTTGCAGTAAGCTACTTAAATTGGGAAGATTTTGTTATTTGTAGATACTGAGCTTTGGACACAGGGAAGAGACTCAATTTACTTCAGGCTTGCAAGAAAAACCCTTCAATTTCTTCAAGCCTTAACCTTGCTTCACTGGTGATCCATTTGCTGTCATCTTGCTAAACGTACAGAGAATTCTTTGGTGGTGCCGCATAACAACTTCATTAATTGTCAGGCTTTTCAGAGCCCAGCTAGGGATGCTTTTTGGAAATGAAGGTGGAATGTTTTGTAATTCTTTTTTCTTACCGTAGTCCCTGAAGAAAGTCGGCCAGGACTCCATTGTGCTGCTAATCTGCATAACAGTCTTTCTTTCCTACCTCCCAGAGGCAGGCCAATATTCCAGCTTCTTCCTATACCTCAGACAGGTAATGTAACATCTTGCTATGAATTTGAACAAAAGTAAATTTACAGGGCTTAAGAAAGTTTTCAGTATTACTGAACTAATATGGAAAATACAGATAAATCATGTAATTTAGAAGCTCCCAGCAACTGATTTAAGTTCCCTTATTGTTCTGTTTTTCTCTTTCAGACAGAGAAAAAGAGAGTGATGAATGAGCTATAAAACAATTTCTTGTATTTTGTAATTATTTGCATTATTCTTGGACTATGAGGTTCAATATGTTAAATTTGTGTTAATTTTTGAGGGAACAATTTTAATTTTTTTTATTTATGTCCCTTTATTTTCATTTATTTGTTTGATGTAATGGAAAAAAGACAAGGAACTGAATAATACTGGTCTTCTGCATTGTGTGTTCCCTCACTGGGGTTTGTGACATGTCACATGCTTTATGATTAATAATCAAATTGCCTTTTTTTAATATAGATAATGGGATTTTCATCTGAAAGTGTTGCAGCATTTATAGCAGTTCTTGGGATTCTTTCCATTATTGCACAGGTGAGTTATTGCTCTGCGTGTCATTGATTTGACAAGCTGAAAAGAAGGAAGCACTGTGGAGAAGGGAGGACACTGTGGTTCCATAAATGCAACTCAGCTTTTCTGTGTCTGTTTTTTTCTAGCTCTCTAGAAATTGGCTAAGACTCTAACTTGGATGAAAACACTTGACAACAAGTGTTTGGTTCATTAAGGGAAAACTAAATCCTTTGTGCAGCAAAGAAGGGATGATGGTTTAGTCATATAACTTGCTAAATACTGCTTTTTTTTTTTTTTTTGGTAGAGGCAAATACTACTTTTGAAGAACACTAAAATAATGTTTCTGCATATATTTGACATTGAGAATATTTTCAGGTGTTGTTTTTTTTAATTCATTAACTCATCAACTTACTTGTGTTTAACCTTTAAGGATGTTATTTTTCTGACATTTTACTTTTGCCCTCTGTTAGACAATAGTGTTGAGTTTACTGATGCGGTCCATTGGAAATAAGAACACCATCCTGCTGGGCCTGGGGTTCCAAATACTGCAGCTGGCCTGGTACGGCTTTGGGTCAGAGCCATGGTACGCACATTTCACTTTGCTTTGGCTGATGCAGGGTTGGTCTGCATTGCGTCCCTCCTTGAAGGGTGTGAGTGCAGGAGAGCCAGTGCAGCGTCCCTGCGCTCCCAGGGCAGAGCCCCAGCCCCAGAGCAGTCACTGCAGGCTGTGTTTTGCAGGATGATGTGGGCAGCCGGTGCTGTGGCCGCCATGTCCAGCATCACTTTCCCAGCTGTCAGTGCCCTGGTCTCAAGAACTGCTGATGCCGACCAGCAGGGTAGGTTTGCTCCTGGCTCTTGGAATTCTAGTTGAAGAATACTGTGCAGACAGACATGCTGGGCTTAGTGCTTGTCAACCAGGCTGACTCTTGGCAGGGCAGCCCAGATACCTGAGCTTAGGGCACCACATTAAATCCAGGCTGCTTGGAAGTTGCACTGTGTGTGTACCATGTACTTCTACTGCAGAGGGAAAACTCAACAAGGCCTCACAGTAGCAAAACGTTCAGCGAACTCCGGGCACCGTTCCTCACTGTTGCATGCAATGCTCTCTCCTGTGCGAGACAGTGTGCATATCCTGGCCTCTGAACTAGCTTAGCATGGCAGGCACTGCCACTCAAATATGTGATAATGACAAGCTCTTTGTGCCCCTTGTTTACTGACACCCATAGTGCAACACCATTTAGAGCTTTTTCTGCTTGCATTAGTTTCAAGTCAATTAAGGCATTAGAAATAGTTAATTATGTAACTATAGATAGAGAAGAACACATATTTTACTTTTCCCAGGTGTTGTTCAAGGGATGATTACAGGGATTCGAGGACTGTGTAATGGTTTGGGACCAGCGCTTTATGGTTTTATATTCTATATATTTCACGTTGAATTGAATGAACTGCCCATGCCCGAATCATCGTCAGGAGGTAGTGTGGTTGCACAATACCATTTACAACAGGTACGTTTCTTTTGTACTTACTGCTTCCAAAAGAAGTTAGGAAGGGCTCCTGTGCTCATCAGTTCTCCAGTTTGATGCTGTGGTATATTTTGTTAGGCTGACTGTAAATGGAGGGTGTAGAAAGAGGTTTCTAAGTCCCTCTAGAGGAGGGTTGTTTAACTGATCTGTTTAATTGCATGCACTAATTTTCAAACAGCTACAGCTGACAGTCAGAGACAACTGTGGCCCTTGTGAGAAGAATACCTTGAGGGAAGGAGGGACAGATAGCAATAGTGAATGTTTTTGTTTTGTTGTCCTTCTGCCGAGCTTTTTTTTTTTTTTTAAATTGAGATTTTGGGGAATCTCAGCAGGAAGAACTTGCACTAGAAAAGGAAGTTGGCAAGCATTAATAAGAATCATGTGCTCCCTTGTCCTAAATCTTAGGATGTAATGTTCTTTCACATTCCTTCTCAAAGCCTGCACTGTTTTCACTGTGTCAGGCAACAACTCTTGAAAGTGGGTAATTAGCAATTGTAGGCTGTTAAGGTGTGTTGAAAGGCTTGTTAACACTTTGTTGTTGTTTTCAGAACTCCATAATTCCTGGACCCCCATTCTTATTTGGAGCGTGCTCCGTGCTGTTGGCACTACTTGTTGCCTTGTTTATTCCTGAACATACAAACCTAAATGTAAGATCCAGCAACTGGAAGAAACACTGTGGCAGCCATGGCCATCCCCACAGCCCACAAGCTCCTGGTGAAGCTAAAGAACCATTACTGCAAGACACAAATGTATGACAAAAATCCAGGAAGACCGTTTGGACTCTTCTTTCATCAGCAGTCTGGGATACACATTCCAACTTCATCAAACTGTAATTTCTTAAGGTAATCTTAAGAAGCATCTCTCTGCATGAAATCTGTAGGAATTGAAACAGGAGCTTTCTCCAAAGATGTTGCCATTGAACTAAAAACTTACTTGCTTTTATAGACAAACTGTTACATACTTGTCTCTTGCCATGAAATACTGTTACTGCTAGACTTTACATTCTTAGTTCAGAGACAAACAATAGAGTCAAGGCATGAGCATGTGTCCTTCTGTTTCCTTACGGTGGTGAGCTTTAATTCTAGTCATGCTACGTCTCAATGAGACAGACTGGCATCCATGTGGACCCATTTGTTTTAATGTTGTAAAATCTTGGGTCAGCTGATTCAAAGCCTTAATGTAAATGTACTTAAGTAGGGAGGTGAATTGGTATCATTTCTTTTAAAAGTCACATGGCAGATTTTTTTTAAGTTTGTACTAATATAAAAATCACTCGAGCACGCTTGCTGAACAGTAAAAGTTATTTTTATGTAAGTGCATTTACTCTTTCTATTTTTAAAGAAACGGTCGTATCAAACACTTGTTGAAATACAAAGTGGGTGTTTTGGGCCTACAGATTTTAATACTGGCTCTAAACCTCTGCTTTCCTCTGTACCGTTTATTAAACCACTCTATTTCTGCTGTTTGCGTAATCATAAAGGACCTCAAAACTTGAATACACAGACTGAACTCTATAAGCTGATAGCCTTGAATCTGTCGTGTGCTATATAGTGGCCTTTGAGGACTGTCACAAGAACCCTTTTGCATTACAGAACTAAAGTTTTAGTCCTAAATTTTCAGGACCCTTAGTACAGAAGAGAGCTTTATACAATTACTGATGTGAATTTCTCTAAAAGTGTATATTTTTGTGTCCAGTTGTATTATTTAAGTGTTCCTTTGTATAAATTTGTGTATAAAGTATTGTATAGGTTTAAAATGTTTTCATCTTGTGGTTATTGCTTAATGCTTTTTTACCTTTGAACATTCACCATGGTTGACCAAGAGCAGGAAAAAAAAATGTAAATATACTGTTAATAAAGTTGAATATTTTAATGAATTTTTAAATAATTGTGAATGTCTCTTCAAACCTTAAGTGAAGTTCAGTAGTTGCATGTGTGTTATACTTCAGCAGGTGGAAAAAGGCATCTGGAGTAGTGATCCAGCCTGGAGCTTTATGTGTTAGCTAAAGCAGCCCTGAGCACAGTGGAAGGGTCCCTGCTGTCCAGCAGCACAGGCTGCCTGCAGCTGCTCCTTGTTTCCTGGGGACCCCGTGGAGCAGGACGACCAGAGATCCAGGCTCCAAGGAACGAGTCAGTTACACACAGCCAGCCTGGCCAGGGCTGCCCAGGCCCACAGCACGTGTGGTCACTTTGGATTGCAGTGGCCTGGGAGGTGCTGCCACACTCCTGTGACAGCAGCTCCTCTGCACACGACATGAACACAGCACTGGCACCTAAGGACAGCAGGAGAGAGGAGCTCTGCGGGGCTGGGCCCGGGGAACAAAGAGCCACAGAGCAAACTGCAGAGAAAGGTAAATAAAATAGAGCTGTTCTGGTGCTTACCTCAGCTGGGAATTCCAGTACCGTGGAGAAGTTGGTTAGTACTACTCCTGAAACAGTTACTAATCAGAGCTTTTGATAAAAACCATTTAATATTTCCATTAAAATGTACACAACAAAACCAGACACTATACATTAACATGGTACTAATTTATAAACAAATGTACACCTTTCACACAGCAAAACAAACCACTGAAATGTACAATCCTCTGGGTGCACTTGAGTAACTAAGGCAAAAGGAATGAAATATCTTTATCAAAAGTAAGGAATAGTCATTCTAAGGATACTTTGCCTGGCATAAGTCCATGCATGCTCATTCTGCAGGGGACACCAAGTCCCAGGGGTTATGCTAGCATTTGAACCCGGACAGCAGAACAAGCTACAGAGACGTAGCTGAAATTTCTGTGCAGTCTTAAAAGTTGTAAAGTACGATTTATAAAAATTAAGATGTTGATACTTGTCAACAGTTAACTATTCAGCTACTCCACCTTTTAATATTTTATGCCTGGCGGCCTGTGGAATGTAATACTGAGAGATTAACAGAATTGTTAGGGGAACCAAGACTGAGAATTTTAAGTTTTGATTTTCTACCTTCAGTGAAATAATGTAGCATTTTTAGTATGAGATTATTTGTAAGTCTATATACAATTCAAATAAGCTGGTCCCAAAATGAAGCAAGTTTTAAAAACGAAACTGTAAGGGAGGGTTAGTGAGGCAATCATGCTCCCATGTGAGCTTGACCAGTCTAAAATGGACAGCATAGCACAGTTCTCCTGTGCTTTCCCTTCACTCCATCTGTTCTCTGAAAGGAGTCAAATAGAAATTCAGGTAATTCTTCTCACTCAGGGAATGTACATTTCACCTGTTTTTTTTTAAAGAAGTCAGAGCACTTTGGTGAGTTTTTAGGAGGATTTACAGGGTGAATAATATGCTGAGAAAATTCTGCACAGCCCTGGTGATGTCAGTGTTGTTCCCACTACAGCTCCTTAAGGCTTTATCTTCTCCTTAGGCTCAAGCACCCTGAAGCATCATCCAAGTCAGTCAAGATCCCTTCCTCAAAGAAAACTGGCTCATAAAATTGTCAGTTCACACTGATACTTCACTAACACACTACTGCAGGACATTCAAAAATCCCCCCAATGGCTAAAAGAGGACTCTTACTGTAAGAACCCTGTCTATGATCCAGGAAAATAGGCCGAGGCTGGTGTTCCAGCAGCTTTTGGCTGTGGCTGTGCTTTGGCTGGCAAGTATGGTCTCAGGTACTCTGCAGAACAGCACAGGACACTGCATTAAAGCACAGCTGTCACTGCCCTTCAAGGGCATTTCAGATAACACCTTCTGTTTCGTACTTACCCGAGTTCAGTGTGTTTTGACTAAGCCCTCGTAAAGGAATGCTGTCATCTTTTTTCTTGAAATACTTTGATTCCAGCCCCAGCTGGTCACCACTAGAAACAGAAAGGCAAATTAAAATTTAAAGCAAATGCAGTTTGTCATCAGTGCATCATAGCGAGGACAGCTACAGACTTGGTCAGGAAAACCTTCACTAGAAGTGCAACTACTGCATTTCATGACCTTTACCATGTAAAGTTAAACCATCACTGAATAAGTTAAGAACAGCCTAGAACTAATTTTTTTCAGTGCCCCAGCACCTGATGGCTTAGATCTGTCAGCAGGAGCAACACTGAACTGGTGTTCCTTGGGGCCCACTCCTGCAAGCACAGCTCTTCCTTTGGTTTCAACAAACCAACACAAAATTGGTTAGCATGGTAATGAAGAAAGGCAGATCACAGAAGCAGGCCAATACTGGAACCTTTAGTCAATTCCAAACACACCAAGCTGACAAAGGGCTGTATAAAGTGAAATAATAAAAATACTAAATTGCAGTAGCTGACACTCACTTCTCCTTGTTTGCTGCGTGGCCAGCTGCAGGCACTGTGTGAGCATCCAAACACCGACTGGGTTTCAAAAGCTGGGAGTTCAACTGAACCTGCAGAGACAAAGAGCTGCAGGTTAAGAGTTACTCCAGGTCTGCGAGTCCCCTCCCCAAGGACATTCACAGAGCCAAATTTCCAGAGATTCCTGTTTCTACACCTCACTGGCCCTGCTGTGCAGCAAAGCCTGTGAGAAACAGCCTAAAGACAAGCATTAGCTATGAATAAGTCATAATGCTCAAGGCAGAGAGCCTAAGAGTAAATACAGTAAATACACACTTTGAGAAATAGTCAAAATGTTGTGCTTTGACACTTTATACAATTTAAATAAAATTTTATACAACAAATAAAATTTTATACTATTTCATACATTCTTAAGCAAAGAAAAAAAGTCAAAGTGCCTGCCTTTGATACTGGACATTGGGAATTTCCATTTTTGCTGTGTATCGGTTCCAGAAAGTTCTGGAAGGCATAGAGAGGAGAAATGGGATGACTCATTCCTGAGCTATGAAAGGATGGTCGGTCAGGCTGTAAAACAAATAGAAAAACTCATCCATAAATAAGAAACATAATTTTACAAGTAACTGTAAAGATTATAAATTCCAAAATTAACAAACTAACTGCCATTACAAAGCCAGCTTATGTGAGTTGTCCTGATGGGAAGAAAACATAATTTTTCCAAGATTCGCACACTTAAGGAAAACCTAACTTTAAAAAAGTCAGATGAGGTGAGCACTCTCAGCTACTAATAAGCTACAGACCCTGTCTTTGATTAAAGCAATTAATGTATCCAGCTACAAATGCAGAGACCTCTTTGTATGAACAGCCCTTCCACTGTGAACAAGCAGCTCATCAATCCCTGTTGTTGCTGTGGCAGCAGAGATCTGTACAACACAGGGTGAGAAGCAGCAAGTTACACTATTCAACAATGACTGCAGGCAGTGTTCCTTAGCACCTGACTGTCCTGTTTCTAAAAATCATTAGAGTATTGAAAGAGTTCACTTTGGGTTTTAACCTTTACAAAGAGAATTAGCAAGTAAACCTCTCAACACAAAAAAGCCTTTTTTGCCTTCACTCTGCACTTCATCTTTTCCAAACTAATTCTGTTATTGCTTTGTGTATTTTATGTAAACAAGAGCTTATAAGATTCTCACCTACGAGGCTCAGGGCATCAAGAAGCACCCAACGGAGTTTTATATTGTTGAAAAACAAACAAACAAACCCAAACCACACCCACCCAAAACTGTAAGGCCAGAAGAAGATGAAAGCACTTTATCTTTCCCCTTTGAAGGCCCTGCTTTTTAGCAAGTGATGCCCACCTCACCAGCCTGTTACTTACAGCTCTACCTTACCATGCTGAGAGGTGAAGCAGCAGCCCTCCCAGCAGCATGGGCACTGGCAGGACTGTCCAGCTTCTTTGCCATCTGAACTTCACTCAGCTGTCTGTTCAGCCACGTGATAACTGCAAAGAGGGAGAAAAAGCTCACGTCCATTTGCTCCCTCTTACAAGCTGTTTGAAATGGCCAGTAGCCCTTTCTCACAAGAAGCAACAGCTCACTGGGTGTTTTTCCTCCCCAGTACCACAGAGAGCCACTTGTTGAAGCTTCCTCCCCGCTCCAGGCCTCTGAGCACGCACCCCACAGCCCCACGGGAAGGCTTCCCTATGTGCTGCTCTTGGCTCTTGCATGCCCACACAGCCAGAGGCTTGATTTCCACACATGACAATAATGGCAGCTCTTCACAAAAACCCCAAAAACTGCTTCTATCAATTTCAGCAGTAATACGATCACCGGGTCATTTTTACAGGGAGAGAAATCAAGCTGTACAAACCTACCATTTTCATTGGTTTGCAGTAACTGCTTACTTTCTTCGAGTTTTTGTATTGTACTTTCTAGCTGCTCTTGTAGCTTGCAAACCTGTAATTCCCATAATAATTGTAACACTATCAGGAGTGTTATACTACTAGCTACAAACAACAACAACAAAAAAAAGCATTTATGAAGTTAATCTAAAATTAAAGAAGTTTGAACTCGGTTTGTCACAAAAGCAACGTAGTAATTCTTTTAAAGGAAGTTCTACTTTCAGCTAGGATTTTGACAAGGTGACAGCCAGAATCTTTTTGACCTTTATTTTTCTATGATTAAATAGTTCAAGGTCTCTAAACAGGGGAATGTCCTGTTTAATGGAATGGAAGAAAAAGGTTCACTCCGGCCTTGTTCTTATTCCCTTCCCCAACTTACACATGAATGTGCCCTCTAAAGGGTGCTCAGTCATCCACTACATTGCTTTGTTCTCTTCAAACAATTTTGGTTGCCTTCCATATAAATGGATGGCTTTTACAAATCAGGTTAACATTAAAAATCTGAAAGTTGATGACACATTTAAATAAATATGTTAATAAGCAAAAGAGTATATTCTATTGCACGGAAAGATTTAAGACCTTATTTCTTTAACTAAGTTCAACCCCACAAAACCCAACAAAGTCCATACAACAGCATTTCCAGCACACAAGGTTAACCCATCAATACCTCCTGCTCTTTCATTCGAAGGGATTGTCCCATCTCCTGTGATTCCCTCTGCTCTTTTTGAAGTTTCTCTTCTTTTTCTGCCAATAGTTTTTCTTGCTGAATTGTTACTGTATTTTTCAATTTTAATTTACTCATTAGAGTTTTCAAATCTCCTTGTAGCTTCTTGATAATTTCATTTGCCTATTAAAAAAACCCCAAGCCACATATTAAAAAAATAAACACCTAAGAATAAGGGAGATGTTGACAAGGGAAGTGCCGTGTTCAAACAAACCTTAAGGAGTTCAGCTGACAGCGACTTAATTGTTGTCTCTAGCTTTTCAACATGCCTTTGTTTTTCCTCTGTACTCTCTTCCAGTATCACCTTGAAAAGAATGTTACAAAATACAGTAAGGCTGTGATACACATCGTTTATGATTTCAAGTAGAACATTCATAATTCTTTCAGTACTATCCTTACAAGGAAACCAGACAGTGTTTTTCAGTCCAGTTTTATAGGATCTGGATTAACCTCTTTTTTTTTCCTACCAAAAATACCATAAACTATTACTCCAGTACCACAGGATTAAATCTGAACCTAGTATACTTTATTCTATGGAAACCACAATTAGGAAGGTTAAAAAAAATTAATGAAGAAACCTTTTGCTCCTGTGTCGCATCTAAGACTTCTTTTGTTCTGATGACGAGCTGATCTTTGTCTTTGATCTCTTGTTCCAAGACAGCAACTCGTGTCTGCAGCTGATTAATGAGTTTCTCTTTTTCATGACATTCAGCATCCAGAGTTGTGTTCTCCCGACGCAGGGACAGCACCTCCTGCTTTGCTCTTTGACATTCCTAAATGTTCAGAAGGAATTGAATTTTATTCTTCAAGAAAACCTGTAACAGTAATTTAACCAGACATATCTAAATAGTAAGCATAATATGGAATAAAAAGGAAATTGAACTGGATATGCTGTATTTCCTATGGCGTGCCCAGGCAGGCACTGTTAATGCCCTAGCAGTAGTAAGCTTAATTTTGGATATTGGGAAGCCATACATCTTCTAATCCAGAAAGCTTTGCTTTCAGTTCTCTGACTGTGGAGTCTCCTTTGTATCTCCTCTCTGTTAGGTCTTTATTGATGACCTCGAGTTCTGAGAGCCTGTTCTGCAACTGCTGAATACTCTTCTGATGCAAGTTTTCCAATTCCTTTTTCTGTTGTTCATGCTGTTGTTGGTACTGAGTTTGTGCCTGTGAGAAGCAAAGAAATGAAGCAGTTATTTGACTCTGACTATTTCCATACAAGAATCTTGTTCGTTCTTTCCAACCACTGTACCTGAAGAGCTCTTTCCTTCTCACTTGTCAGCTCCTGTGAGTGTTTGTTGCTCAGAGCTGTAGTGTAGGATGTCCATTCATTTTTCAGTTTGTCAAGCTCCCGGCTCTTCTCTGACAAGCTCTGTTTAAGTTTGACAAAGCACACAGAATTTAAAAATGTAAGCCAATACTGACTCTTTACTGTTACTTACTAAAAGGACATGGAATTATTAAAAACAAGTATGAATTTCAGCACCAGATGCTGAAATATGTTAATTTTGTAACCAGGAAAAGTAACACACTGAGAAGCTGAAGAGCACTGTTCTAATGCTGTGGATAAAAATAAACTTAATTTGTAATTGCATTTTTTTCCAACCACTATTCAAGAGTGAAAAACAGCCTGCTGATGCTCTCTGCCCTTGTAACACAGAGCAGTCTATTAGGGCAAAAAAAGAAATAAAGTTCTTCAGTGGATCTTTCCCTTTTTTTGATTTGTAATTCTGCATTCCAATTCAGCAGACACATTCCAGTAACTCAAACTGAAGCTGCAGACATGAGGCAAACAAATATTCAATTTCAAAAATAATTCTTAACAGTTTTAATGGAATTATGGTTTCATTATGGTCAAAAAAGTCACCTTGATAACTGCAGAATTTGACCCAAATCATTCTCTTGAAATACAGAATTACTATGCTGACTGCAAAAACCAAAATGGAGTAATTCAAGTCCAAGACTTCCGATTTATTTACCAGTTTCAAATTTTTTCCAAATAAAGCAATTTCCAGCGATTCATGGAATATATGAAATATGTTTATCTTTTATCTGCACATGACCATATATTTAGTATTCAATTTGTGTGTACACACACAGACCTCCGCACAAAATAAAGTAAAATTCTGCTTGAGTACTGCAAGAGCTCAATTTAATTCTTCAGCTGCTGGCTTTATGCACTCTCTAGAAAAGCTACACTAGACTACTCTCTTCACTCAGTCTCAAGTCAGTTACCTTGGCTAGGCAGTGGCTAACCAACCAGCCCACAAAAAGGGACATTTGCCATAAATCAAAAAAGTTTACACAAACTTTTACACAAAGCAATACACAAAAATTAAAATTTTATGTTACCTGTTGAGTGTAGCTCAGTTGCCTGGTAAGATCCTCTTCAGTTCTTTTAAGCTTTTCTTCCAACATCATTTTATCCTCCTATGCACAAATTGACATCAAGTCAAATCCTTAGCTCCCAAAATACACGTAGCATTTAGCTCCCATTTAATCAGCACAGCCTGCCTGAGCACCCATTTACTCACTGTATTTGTGAAAAGATCACCCTGTTAAGTAAGTGTCATACTGAATAAGATATAATTAGTAAATTCAAAAGAAAAGGTATTAGCCCACAGTGTAAAAACTCCAAATTAAATTCTTACCAAATTTCTACAAGGAAATAGTATCTTATTTACAAGATATGTTTACAAAGGAGTTACCTAAACAAGAGATCAACTGAAATACTGTAAATCCAGGTTATTAAAATGGCTTATTAGGTGCCTAGAAATATAACAGCACAATAGGAGAGACAAATCTCAGGCTACGAAACTGAAACAGACAGCAGTCAAACTATGAGACCTTTAATTTCTCACAAAATCAAACCTAGCATGCTACCAAACTGCATCAACATTTCAATTTTAATTGGCTTTTTATAGCTGTTAGTCCTTTGAAGCCCACCAAGCCTCACAATTAGCAGCAGCCTGTACTTTCCTGCAGCCAAGTGCAGAAGAGAGAGTGAAGGTTCCAGCATGTCCTGCAGCTGCTGTGGCCATCAGCACAGGCTGTGAGCAGGGGAGTGCAGCAGCCAGAGCATGCAGCAGCTGCACTCCTCCCTTCCTGCCACTTCAAATGGCACTGCCTGCCTGAGGACACAGAATGCATCTTCATTGCCAGGGGGATGGTAACAACTCAGATTTTACAGCATGCACCCAAGTAGCTGCATGCAATTACATATTTGGGCTAAAAGGAAAAATGAACCAGAGCATACAACTTGGCACATACTCCTGAATTACTCAGAATGAAAAAATGCTTAAGTACATACAGCATTGAGGCTTAGCTGCAGTTACAATAAATTTCATTTTACCTTAAGGCATTTCAAACAGTTGGCTAAAAACTTCTTTATTTCTGCATCAGTTCCTGGCAGGAATTTTAGAGAGAGATGGGTAAGGTGTTTGAAAGGGTTGGTCTCCACTACATTTAAAGAGACAGGTGTGTGATCTAGAGCAGGCGCTGAAGAAACTAACTGCAGCAAAAACCTAGGGAAAAACCAAGATAATCAAATGTTTAGCATTTTTTTCCTGAAACTACCTGTAGATCCTAATCTATTTCCCAATAAAATATATTTTTATATGTGCAGTAAAAGGCTTTCCAGATTTTGCTCAAGAAAGAATTCTCCTCCAAAGACTCAGGTTTTGCCACATCCACCAACATACTCAGGTCAGGGCAGGTCAGATTATCCTTTTCTACTGACTCTTCTCAGTCTGAGTGACTGACAAGCATTTCAAGAACTCAACAGGTACACACAGAGTAACATGGCACACACTTGAGACCTACCTTGGGATATCCTTGTTCTGTTCCTGAATGCATTGCTGAAGCAGATCTATAAATTTTTGCGGGAAAGTAGAGAAGTCCACCAAGAGACCTTGCTGGGATTTCAAACTATGTGAACAGACAGGAAAAAAAATGTTACCAATATAGAGAAATATAATTTATTTCCTATAAAATATTTGGTTTACTCTAGTAGAAAGAACCAGTTCTGATCATTAAAGTTTACTAGCATGCTATTTTCAACCAGAAGTGTGTCCACATATCACAAAACCATGGAAGTGGTCAGGCTGGGAGGGACCACAGTGGGTCAGCTGGTCCAACCTCCCTGCTTGAGCAGGGTCATCCTAGAGCACGTCTTGGATAATAATCTCCAGAGGATACTTCTGACCACAAGAGCTCTTGCAAATGGGCTGCACTAATTAAAAACCAGAAGCTGCTGTGGTGAACAAACGTGTTCCTTCAAGTAGGCATCACCCTCAGAGCACAGCGTGGAGCAGTGATGGGACAGGCACAGGGAACAAGCACAGGACAAGGAGGGGAGCCTCAGCCATTGCCTCGATCCCCCACTCGCCCACCTCTGCCCCCCTTCTCCACAGACACAGCAAACTCAGACAAACATCCCGCAGCGTGCACACAAAGCTGTGCCCCTGCGCAACAAAACACTCCTGCACATCTCTCCTGCAAACACTACTTTGCTTTTGCCTTTTGATCCACACACTGATCACACCTCCCTTTTTAACAACACCACCAAAGCCACTCCCCCCGCCAAAACTCCAAACAAACAACAAAAACCACACCAAAAAACCACAACAAAACAAAGCAAAAACCGAAATAAATAAATACCTAAAGAAAGCAGAAAACTGAACTGTTCATCTGTTCATGCTGGAATCCAAATTTGATGATTTGCTCAAATTCTGAGCAAGTAAATGAGACCCAGCAGTACATTTGTGCAAGAAACCCCTAAGATACAGGCACAGGTCTGTAAAACCATGTCCATGCAAACAGACTTTGTTCTCGTAATCATTTCCTGAACTAGTTCACACACACACAATAGTCTGTAAGCAGCAGTTAGGACAAACAGAAGACACCAGCAGTATTCCTCTGTGTAACCTGAGCTGGGCGCCCTCCTGAGCCTGGCTGTTTCACCAGCTGGTCAGAGAACAATACTGACAGAACACTGACAAAACCCCACAAGTGAAAACTGCCAAAACCTGAACTCTAACACTCTAAGATAAAAATGTTGCCTTTCTCTTTTTGGCCATTCAGAAATGTTTAACAGAGAAAATGCTGTAATTTCACTTACCTTTGAAAATCTTCCTCTGATATGACAAGGTTATAAAGGAAAAAAGGATCAGTATCATCAGTCAATCGAACAGCTAAGTCCTGAAAAGATGTGCATTTAAATAAGATTAAAATACTGTGAATATTTTAAACCAGCATTGCAAACAGTATTGAATGCTTTCATTGTTTAGTCAAAAATACAATATTGTGGCAACTGATTCAGAATGTGTAAAACATTACCATTAAACACAGCTTCAAATATTATACTGTGAAAACAAGGCAAACTCTTTCACAAAAACAAACCAAGTCAAAACCTGAAACTTTGAGCAGCAAAGGTTTTGAAAATTCAGTGTGTATCCATCATTTTTCAGACAAAAAGCTATTTGCTCTTTTTTTCCTCATGAAATAAGTCTAGCACTAGCAGTCCACTGTCATGGTTTACTAATACATCACTCCTATAACTGGAAGCCTTTCAGAGCACACTGCTCCTGAAGTTTATGAAATCACCAGCTGCTTTTATATACTGGAATAAAGAGCTCAGCAGATTGGATACAGCTGAATCCAGGAATCCCACATGGCAAACTGCAGGGTTATGCTGCTTAGCTTTGAAACAGACACTCATTTGTTCACTGGAGGCCTGCACAGTGTTTTGGAAAACCTGCCCTCTCCATAAGCATTAAGCCTTGAATTCCAGGGATGGGGTTGTGCAGTACATTAGGCTCAGGCAGCTGCTCCCTGGAACAAGGCTCGCCCCTGTGGCAAGGATATTCCCTAGCAGAGGTACAAAAGGAAAGTAGAAACGTGTCAGCTGTTCCGACATAGTGAAGTGTGACACAGCACAGTACAGACACATAACTGAAACTTTTTTCAGGAATTCAGGTACCAGTAACACCAACAAAACTCTCAGCTGAAGATGCAAAAACAAACTCAGGGGTTTACACACACAGACAGTTAAAATTAATGCCACCCCAAGCCAGCTGGGTCTGATGTCCCATTAGCTGATTAGGCACCGGAAGTTCTCCTCTAGACCGATCACTCCCTGATGGACTCAACTGCATCTCCGGTTTCCAGGCTCCTCCTGACACAGGCTGCAGCTCAGCACACACTTCTAACTGAACTGCTTCTGCTCAGAAGAAGCACCATTATCCATTATCACTGCCACCAGCAGCAGAATCTGACCAAAAACTGCTGCATTCCTATACAAACAAATCTTTACCCAACACCACCATAACCAACGTTAACGTCATGATGGAAGGATGAACACTTTGGTGACAAACCAGACGTACAACGGAAGAGATGACAAAGTCTCCAGTAGTGCTCTCATTGTGATTTTCCCTGAGAAAGATTATTTTTACTCCAAATTTAGAACCTTGAGCATCTCCAAATACTTTTAATATGCAAGCTTGCTAAGACCCATAAACAGCCAAACTAAAATAGAGGGCTAAAAAAGGCTGGGGGGAAAGGGTGGAAAAACACAACACCAAACCAACCAAGTTACTCAAAAAAATTGTATAAAAAATAAAGTCAGGTCAAACCGCGAACACTAAAATCCCACTTTGCTTTTCCTTTTTCTACTTATACTTCCATAAAATGAAATTCAGATAATATCTAATGAATGACAGAAATATTATTAATTTACAAACCTTTTTATGAACAGGATTAGAAATTGACAGTAGTTCAATATTCACTCGAACATTTAATCTCCTGTGTACAAAAAGATGAAACTCAGTAATAAATAAAGAAAACATTTCCAAATAACATGTGTTCACAGCTGCATTAAAGGAATCAATGACATCTCAAAAATAAAAATTTAGACAGAAACATTAAGAAAGTTCCCACCAATGACTACACTTAAAATAGAAGTTTCAGTTACTGCAGCTCCTCAGTCAGAGCTGTTTTTTTTTGCTGCTTACTTGTTATCCACCAGACTTTAAACAGCAAGGCAGAAGCTTTGAAACTTTGTCCAGAAACTACAACTTTTGTAAAAGCCTGATTAAATTTATTAACGAGTGCTCAAACTCCTGATAATAATTTACACGATGCTACCTTGTCTTCAATGATTTCTCATCGAGTACTAAGTCACTGACGTTACAACGCACGCACACACATCAGCCTTTCCGTGCTTCCTCACACTGTCTAACCCAGGCAGGACCCATAGTGCCGAAATTCATCCCATTTTGCAGAGACGCTTCACACAGGGCATGTCTGGGCTTTCCCAGGCACCATTACGGTGCGCACCCTCGCACAGGCGGCCCAAACCCGCGGGTCCCGGGGCCGCGGGGGGCTGAGGAGGAGCCGCGCCTCAGGAGGCCGCGCTGCGGCGGGGGAGAGGCGGGAGGGCCGGCGGGCAGCGCCGAGGCCCGGGAGACGCCAAGCACCGCGCGGGCCCGGCCCGCCCGGCCCTCGGGTCGCCTCAGCCCCGGGCACAGCGGCGCTTCCGCCGAGCCACTGCGAGTTCGCTCCGCTGCCGGCGCCCCGCCGGCTTCACTCCCTTGGCGAGGCGCCCACGGCAACCGCCCGGCCCTCGCCGGCTGCCCCGAGCCTCGCCAGACCGGTCCCTCCCTCACCCGGACGGTGCCCGCAGCACCGTAGAGCGCGGCCCCGCGGCGCTGAGAGCAGGCAGGAGGGAAGCGCCTGTGGCTCGCAGCCCCTCTGAGGAGCGCAGAGAGGCTCCCGCACAGCCGGCCCGCACTCACCGCTCCTCGCAGCCGCAGCCCCGCACTCGCACCGACACCGCCCGGTCGAAGATCCGCTCCGCCGCCATCTTGCTCCCGCCCGCGGGGAGGGGCCCAACATGGCGGCGCGGGGGCCGCCGGGAGCGGCGATGGCGGCGCCCGAGCCGGAGCCGGGGCGCTGCGCTCACTTCGTGCTGAGGAAGAGGCGCTTCTGCAGGATGATCCCGGCGCCCGGCAGGCGCTTCTGCGGGGAGCACGGGCACGAGGAGGTGCAGGGACCCTCTCGGGCCGGGAGGGCGGGCGGGCGGGCTCGGGGCGGCCCCGCTCTCGTGGCACGGGTGGGAGAGGCAGAGCCTGCCCCTTCCCTTGAGCCTCCGTGTGCCGGCACTCGCTTCAGCCCAGCAGCAGCCCCCACCCTGCATTAGGGGTTTATCCTGTTAGGATACAGTCAAGTATTAAGTGCTCGTCTCCGTTTCTCCGTTCTGGTTAACTCACTTATTCTGAATAGATGTTTTATGAAGCTGATGTCCCTCAACAGTTTCTTTAAAACAAAACGCTGAATGCATGCTGAAGTGTTTTCTAAAACTTTTCTAACTAGGAACAAAATGACAGAAAAAGAATTCCGTGTCCTCTTGATCCGAAACAGTGAGTATATGTAAATGCTTTTCCCGCTCTTTGTCAGTATTCGCACGATACTTACTTTTCTCTCCATTTGGCTTTTAGCACTGTATATGAAGACCAACTACAAAAGCATTTAAAAAAATGCAACTCAAGAGAGAAGCCAAAGCCTGTAAGTGCAGTGTTATTTCAGCACATCCTCTCGGATTTAAGACCTTGAACATTGTAGTCCTGCAGAGAATTCTCTGTGCTGACAGCAGCTGTGAGCTGCACGGCAGCAGGTCTAGCAAGGCAGGATGGAAGCTCTATAAGCACTTGCTGAAATGCAACTCACATTCCAGTCCCCTCATATTCTCTGCCCCGTCTCATTGTAATTTGGTACACTTTTTCAGCTCTTGGTTACAAATAAAAATATTGAATTCATTTTTCTCAGAAACGCACGCAGGGAAGAGGCTCTCACAACGCCATTCATTTCAGAGGCTGGGTGAGAGGTTCTCCTGGCAAAGCAAAACCTGCAGAGAAGCTCTGGGTATCCCAGCCAGCTGTCCACTGCAGCCAGGCTGGCAGTGAGCCAGGGAAAGCTTGGCTGACAGCTGCTGAGGGAAGCAACAGGACATGTGTTTAAACAGCTCTTTCAAGAAAGCAGAGGATGGCATCTTTATTGCCTGCCTTTCTGCCTTATTAGAATTGCACCTTTAGTATTCCCTGGGAAACCTGAAAATGGTCTCTGGAATCTGTCTAGTAAGCCCTGACTGCTTAACTCTTATGAGCATGTTCAGTCTTGTAAAACTGTGTCAGAAGAGTCATTTCTGGCTGGGATTCAGGATCAGACTATAGGAAGGAAAATTACTTGGAAAATCTTACTTTGCAGTAGATTCCTATTGCTACCTACCTTACCATAAGAACACTGAAGAATTTAGCTATTTGCTTCCTGGTAATTAACTGAATCAAATTTCTTTTCTTTTTTTTTTTTTTTTTTAAGGTCTACTTTGTTCAAGATATTAATGCTGGTTTAAAAGATGTAGCAGAAATATCAGAAAAACAAGTGAGTACATTATTTGGTTTTAGGTTCAGTCCTTACATTACATGTTGCAATTTATGACTACAAATATACAGAAAATCTCAAAGGTCTCATATTTATTGGTGTCACTTTTTTCCCTTAAAAAGGTTCCTCTATCTTCTCTATGTATTGAAGAGCTGCAGAATTTAATTACCAGGTTGAAAAAAGCAAGTAATGGTGAGCTTAATACTAAATACTAAAAATAAGATGTTTTAAATTGAATTGATTAAATATTCAATTGTTATTTTTGTTGTTAGATACCTGTAAAAATATGAGAGAGGTGCCATAAAACACATCTGAAATAATTATCAGGCAGACCTCCAATAGCTAAATTTTACTCCAAAAAGTAAACTAGACTGAAAGAATGATAAAACTCCAATCCTGTGCTCCCTTCCTTTTGTTTTTTTTTTTTTTCTCACTCAGATACCACTACAGATAACAGTACAGCTCTGTTATAAACATATGAAGATAGCTTTACGCTCCCATCAGACTGTTTTGTTAGTGCTACAAACTGAGCTCATGTCACAATTGTAATAATGTGTGTTACAAACTTGGAAATTCAAAACCTATACCTAAAAGTTTTGCATTTGCTTCCAGGCCTGGAACTTCATCTTAAGGAACAAATACTGTCCCACCAGGCTTTACAAGAAGCCTTAAGTGACCCAAAGAATGGGGAATCTGCTTTCAAACACCTGAAACAACAGGTTTGGTCTGATTTACTAATAACTATAGAGGAGTTTGGACATGGAGTTGTGCTGCTGTAAATTTGAGAGACTGGGTGCATAATTCCAGTTGCTTCCCACAGAGGAAATATGATAAAACAGAAGGTATAATCCCTTTCCTCTGTATACACATCCTCTTTTCCTTAATCCCTCACTGAAAGGAAGGCTTAAAAAAGTCTTCTGCAGTTTGGTGAAGGAATAATTTTTCTATAAGGCATTACAAAACACAGGATATATATTTTCTTGGTTCACAAATAATCTTTTGATGTTTGTAGGCTTCTATTTTAGGTAACATGGAAAAATTGCATTTACTTGGTCCAGGAAGGTGTTTTGTTGAGTTTGGAGCTGGGCGAGGAAAGCTGTCTCATTGGATTGATACTGCCTTAGAGAATGTTGAAAATGTTCAGTTTTTGCTTGTGGAAAGGGCAACCACAAGATTCAAGGTAAGAGGATATTGTTGCATTAGTAAAGTATCATTTTTAAACCATTGCCATTGAAGTTGTTAGTATTTCTTTTTTCTCAGTACTTTTTTCTCAGTACATTTAAATTTTACAAGTTTTATATTCCATACTTCACCAATAGCAAATTTATTAGGAAAAAATCTTGATGTTTAATGTTGGAAATTCACAGATGTTGACTTGACAAGAAAAATGTCTGGCATTAATACCTGGAGCAAAATTATAGTTATTAGTGGCCAGCCCTATGCCATCTCTTGTTCTGTTTCCATCCAATAGGTGGATGGAAAACACAAAAGGAGAGATTCTGCATTTGAGAGGCTTCAAGTGGACATTCAGCACTTATGTTTAAGTAAGTTCCTTCTTGGCCTGTGTCATTCTGAAGTAGAGGCTTATTTTTAAATTTTGAATTGGGGTTCCTGCAGTTTGTGTGTAACATGCTTACATGTACTTGGTTCTGAAGATTATTCTCAGTGGTTGTTTGGACATGTTGATGCTGTATGTATACACATATAGACACACAGCCATGTGTGAATATACATAAGTACACATATACATGTATTTTAAATGGACTTTTAAAGTTTTCTACTTTTTATACACTCATAGGACATTATAGGTGAGAAAGCACCAAAACAAATACATTTTTAAGGTTTTTTAGCACTTGCAGAATTAAACATGTTTGCATTATTTTATATGTAGAATTAAGCAAGTGATGCACCATCAATGCTGCAGAATTTGTGGGAGCACCTGTCAGCAGGAGATGCATTAATGTCATATTTACATTTCAAAGGCAGTGTAGAAAGGCTGAAACGGTTAAATGTGCTTCCCAGCCACTGCATCCTATTCTTTTGATTTGTCTTAACAAAATGTGCAAATCAATGTATTTTTAGTAGTGGCAAATATTTATTTCTAAGTGTGCTGAAATTATATTATTCAGAAAAAACAGAGGTGCTGGGGTAGTTGTGGATTGGATGGGGGTTTGTTGGTTGTTTTTATTTTTTCCCTCCAGATAAGGTACCTGTTTTGGAGAAGAAAAAACTACCAGTGGTAGGAATTGGGAAGCATTTGTGTGGTGCTGCAACAGGTATGAATTACAGATGTGTGAACTGCAGAAAGTCAGGATATAAACCTTACACTCTAAATACAAATTCCAAATTGTCCTTTTAAGCTGTTCTTGCCCTCTAACCATTTTTTGGTGAACACAGTAATTATATTGTAAGTATATCTCTTGACTCCAGTGGAATAGTAAAAGGATAATAGATGTAAGGATGCTTTAGGCAGAAGTGAAGTCCTTCTTGGCTTTAATAGATTAGAACAGAGCACAGTGTGTGGTGGCGTGAGCCATGTATTTGAGAGTACTTTTTTAGCACAGTTGCCTCTTCTTTGAAACAATTTTGTTTCTAAAATTTTATTGGCTGTCTGAATATGTATCCCAGACCCAAATAAGGTTGTGTTTCTCTTCTGATAACTTTAAACTAACACAGTTTTTCTAATGTTATATGGCTACTAGGTAGATTACGACATATTACGACATGTTTTCAAAGCATGTTTTTAATTTTTAGTTACCATTGAACTTGCTTTTTGGCTTAGTTTGTGATGTGTAATTTTATTTTTCTTTGTGGGAAGCACATTCCCAACTATGATGCAGCCTGTATAAATAATGGCATGGTGTTTATGGATATTTTTTGTTGGGGGACATGTATTTGTTCATTCCCAGATCTTGCTTTGAGATGCTTGCTTGAAAGTTACACCACTTGCTGTGGTGGAGAAGATGAAGAGCCTGCACCAAAACGCTGCAGGGCTGCTCAGACAGAGGTGGCTCCTCACAAATCTGCTGGTAATGAAAGCACCACAGAAGACCATAAGCCTGTAGCTGGAATTGTTATTGCTCTCTGTTGCCATCACAAGTGTGACTGGACACATTATGTAGGCAGAGAGTTCTTTAAATCAGTAGGACTGGGACCAGTAGAATTCCATTATTTTCAGAGAATGAGTAGTTGGGCCACTTGTGGCATGCAAGAAACCACAAGCAAAGCTTCTACAAGTGAAGTCAGTGAAGATCATACTATTGACACAGAAGAACACGAGCACACGCTCAGCAAGACAGCAAGTGGTTCTGATACTTTACAAGGGTATGTACATTTTTTTTCCTAGCAAATGGACTCCAGCAGAAAAGCTATGTATAGTGGCACATTAAATTGTTTTGGGCCCTCAAAAGGACTAATTTTGCAGAAACATTTAATTAGTAAACTTACAGTAAAGTTTACTTATTAGTAAACTTTAAAAATACTATTTTCATGGACGTACATTTCAAAATATTTCAACAGTCACGCTTACCTGACCGAAATGAACTTAAAATTATTTCAGTAGTTTTTCTAAGCTTAACTACTAATGTTAATTACCAGAACTATTTTCTGACAGCTGTTCATTCCTTCCTTTATCTGGAACCAGGGTACTGAGTGTTGAGGAGCGGAAGGAGATCGGCTGCCTCTGCAAACGGCTGATTGATCACGGGCGCATTGAGTATTTACAACAGCACGGATACAAGGCTGCACTGCAGTATTATACAGAGTCTGCTGTGTCCTTGGAGAATGTCCTGTTGACAGCTGTCCCAAATCCTTCTTTGATACCAGAGCCAACTATATGACAGGAGATAGATTTGGAATTGATAGGGAAAAGAAACAAACCCTATAAAACTCATCTGGGTTTTTTTTTAAAACGACTTCATTTCTTACAAAAAAAACCTTTTACCATCTTTCCTGTACCCAAGAAAAGGTCTTATATTTTCCAGTTTCACTGGGAATTACAAATATGCAAACCAATTCTCATCAATGGAAAAATAAAATCCCTAAGAATATTTGAAACCTGTTGTAGCCTCTTTCCTGCGAAGAAGTGTACTTGATATTTTCTTCCATTCACAGTTACATTCTTTATTCATTAGGATTCATGACAGGAGGAGAACCAGAAGTACAACTTTCCACATTTCCTGAAAGACAATAGGTTAAAATAAGATAAGTTGACATGCTTTATTCTCCCTTTGAAGTTCAGAACAGCTTTGTATTTCCTCTTAAAATATTTAAGTAGGCCTAAGTACTTTGATCAGCCTGTGCTGCTAGAGAACCTATTCAGAAAAAAAAAAACTTAAGTCTGAAGTGTCGTCTTGTATATCTTTGCTAATTTGATAATTCATTCATGAACTATTGATAAGAAAAAAGCTGGCTTAGTGTTCTAAAACAAGAGCATTACATTCATTTTTTTAAACCTTCACAAAACACAGAATGAAGATCATTTTATATCTGCAGTGAAGTGCTCGCTGCAAGTAACAGCTGCCAACTGAACATCTGTTCCAAAGTGCTTATTTGGGTCTCTTACTGCAACATTAAAGCTGTTACTCCAGAGACAATGAACAGCAAATTTTTGTCATGTTTTAGAAGAGGGATGAAACTGGGGGTTTTTGTTTAAGTGACTGTATTTTGTGTCAGGGAAAGCAATTTGTGAGAAACATCTGTTTATCAGGTGTTGATAGTTCATTGCTAAAAGACGTATCTTGGGAACATACACATTTCTCCCTTAATCTTCCTCTGGAAGTACTACCTGGACAACATCCAAAAATAGGAAAAGTTGAGCTTCATGAATTAAAGGGTGCTAGAAGACCTTCACTATGTAAACCAATTAAATTGCAAATACAAAAGACAGTCATCAGCTTCTCTTTATCCATGGTGTTGGTAACTCAGGCACATTTCTTACAGTGCTCAGTGTTCCAGGATGTTCCTACCAGAATCTGTGCTGTTTGTTGGAGACCGACTGTGCCAACTCCTGTTAAAAGTGCCACTGTCCTCAGTAAAAGCCTGTTTACAGATTTTTTGGAAAACATTACTCATTTATTAAAAAGGTTATTCATGTTTCATTTTTATACATATCCTAGATTCTATTTATCTAGTTTATCCCTTTCTTCCTGACTATATTGTGGAGAGATCAGAATTAATAAAAAAGCCATACCTGTTTTCTTCAGTGATTCCTGGATATACATGTGCATGAAGTCAATGCCAAACATTTCCTGTTGCTCCTCCTCGTCTGTGTTCTCACATGGAGGGAGTGTTACCTCTAGCTCCAGTGGGTTGTCTCTGAAGTTGACAAATCTAGGAATTCACCAGAAAAGGTTAATCCTGTAGTAAGTTTTGTCCAGAGAAAATAATTCTTTTGAAAATGAATTAAGATTTCTCAAAAAATGTTTTAAGCAGAAGGAAATTCTATTAAGTAAACTCACTAAACTCTATTAAGTAAGCTAAGAAGATGCTTTATAACAGTAACTGATTGTGGTGGGAAAAAACATTGTGGTCTTCATCGTTCTGTCTTCAGTTTCTGACCCCACTGTCAGATGTATTGAGCTTTCACAAACAGGTGAGTAAATGAGAACAGTGCAAGTGGCTGCTCCCAGCTTTGCAAGGCAGGAGCCTTTCTCTCTTTATTCTTGTTCCACCCTCAGGCCTATAATTGCATATATTTAGTTAAGGAGGTTCTTCCAAAAGAGCTGAGAACAAGAATTGTCTTCTTGGGTTAGACATGGTTTATGCAGCCTAGCGTTCTTTCTCTAAAACAGCTAGCATCCAATAACCCAAATGAAAATGCTAACAACAGAGAAGTTTCTATCACAGTACACTAAGGAGCAGTTGAGTAGTTCAAATTCTACCAATTAAGAATTTACATTATTTTTTATTTTTCATACCAAGTACATGACAGTTTCATCCATGTCCTTAAACCTAATAAATTTTGTTTAGTTCTGAATGCTTGAATTCTTTGGTTCTACTTTTTGTCATTTTAATGCCTGCCACATTTTTCTGTAAGCTCTTGCCTTTAGAAAGTGATATCAAAGGGTAATTATAGTGGGAGGGCTATGAAGTGAGAAAATGTATTGTAGTTTTCATGGGAGACTGTAGCTATCATAATTTACTTCTTTAACTAAGTACTTCACTACACAAAGCTTACTTCACCAGATCCTTAATTGTTGTGGATCTGTGTAATTATGCTGATTTATTGTATCCACCTGTACAACTGTGACAATGCCTTTTCCTCTCCCTTAGTATCACTCTATGATCTACAACTCAAGGGGGCTTAAAAAAGTATTTTCTGGTTATTTTCATTTATATTACTGGTGTTTTTTCTTACCTCAGATTTGTCATGTCCTTCATACAAGCTGGAATATCCTTAAGTTTGTTGTTGCTAAGAACAAGAGTACTAAGATTTTTCATATTACCAATGGTTTCTGGCAAAGAGTTTATTTCATTCCTTTGGAGCCATAAAGTGTGGAGGTTTTCCATTCTGAAAAAAAGGTATTTGTGCAATAAATCAACCTTCATAGAATTAATCCTCTCAGTCATTACTATAAAATTAATTTTTCAGCCACATAAAGGACTCATAATGCAACAAGTCTCAAAGGAAACCCCATATCCAAGATAATTACCTAATCTCTGTTCAAAAATGTGATTGGCAATAAATATTTAACCTTATAGTTGATACTGAATTTATTGTTAATTGAATGGATTATTCCAGTTTATCCAAAACATAACATTAGGGCTGATAAAAATCTTGACTTTGGAGTGAGGTTAACATAAAAATTATTGTTTGAAGTAGTGTTTATTAATTAGAATTTCAATGCAGTGGAATTGAGACTAAGATGAGCTTTGAGCTGTATTTACCTGTCAATTGTGTCAGGAAGCTCCTGGAGTTTGTTTCCCCCCATATCTAACCATTCGAGATTTGGCATGTTGAGGAGAGCTGAAGGGATGGCAGTAAACTGATTCATGCACAGATCTATGTGTGACAGCTTCTTTAAATCACTGAGCTGAAAAGAAGGGGAGATTTAATGTAACTTTGTGTAGCTGCTGCAGCAGTACAGCAGTAATCTAGTAATGCTGAGAAACATTACAGCACATTTTGGAGCCAGTAAACAGAATGGTTTTGAGTTCCAATAGCTGATAGTACCTGACAATAACAGTTTTGCCTGGAAGGTAGATAGGTTGGGAGCTGATAAGGCAGCAGAACTTTACCTTCCACCCAGTAGTGAGTGCCATAACTGCTGACTACAATTGACTACAATAAGTGAGTAGTTGTTTTCATTCTCTCATAATTGTTTTCAACATTTGAGAACAACAATTTTTCACCTCTGCACAGGCAGTTGTATAAATCACACAACCCTTTTTCAGATCTAGCTGTTCTGGTAAAGATGCTTACAGCTGCCATGTGGCAGCTGCCATTCATGTGGTATGAATTTGTACTCTCAACCATAAAAGCGAACTTCTCTGTGCTAAGGCATCAGATTCTTAGTGGGGTAAATCAGTGATGATATCCAGCCTAAACAAATTGATATGGAGTGTGTCACTGCCCTCCATGCACTGCCAAGTCATTTATCTGGCCAAAATAAAGACTGGCTCCTTCAGCTACTCAGGTGTATGTATGTGCTTCTCCTGTGGCTTCAGTTTGACCAGTTGAAAGGTTGTTCACATCAGTGTGAAGTACTGTGAAATCACAGCATCACAGCAAATCTGATAACAGAAATGCAACACGTAACGACAATTGGCTTTGGATAAATTTACAATATGCATCAAACAAAACCAAACAGTCTGTCAAAACCTGAGGAGGAAGATCACAGATATTTCTGTTGACAGCCAGTTCCAATCTTTCCAGACTGATGCAGTTACTTATTTCCTTAGGAACAGATTTTATTCTGTTGTAACTGAGAAGCAGCTCTTGGAGGCTGGTCAGCTGGCCTGCAGAGAGTACAAATGAGAAATGTTCATGTTTATTCTATTTGAAGCACAAATATTCTATTTGTTTTGCCTTATCCTTTTACTCTTATAAAAATGAAAAAATGTGTTCTCACAAAACAAAACAAGCAAACAAAAAAATTATTGAACTGCAAATAGCAGCACCTCAGGACTCTTTAGTACAGGACTGCAATCTAGTTCTGCAATCTAGTTGAGTGCTTCAAGAAAAAAGCCAAAACCAAAAACTGTGACTAGGATACTTCTGCTGTGGACTCAGAACATGAAGTCTGTTTTTCAGTATCACTTTGCTAGCTGCATTCTGATGTCTAGTCCCTGCTGTGCAAACAGGTCTTTTTTTTTTGTCATGGGGAGCTTTCATAGAGATATGTCTCTTCCATCCAGCCCCATTTTTAGTTTATATGGAATTTATGGTTTGGAGATCTCTATCTCATTGTCAGATTTAAATAATCTGTTTTCTTACTCCCCAACAGACAGGTTTATTAGACAGGCAGAGGGCACAAAAATGGTACATTTGTGTGAGACCAATTTTCTTAGGAAAGCAGCTTAAAATAAAAAAAGCACAGCTCACCAATTTCTTTAGGTACACTTTCAATTGAGTTCCGGGATAGATCCAGAACAACAAGGCTGTGAAATCTTCCAATAAACTGAGGAATTTTCTGTAAACTAGTTCTGTGAAGCTGCCATTCCTGGAGATGGATTAATTTCAGTAAGCATGAAGGTAATGTCTGCAACAAGAAACACAAACCAGAAGAAATTTAATTTAGAATACAGGCTGAGGCAGAAGTTTTATTTGAAACACTAACAGTCTGTCCTTTTTCTTAAGCTATACTGCAACATGTAGGTTACAAAATGAATCCTGATAACTGTTTACTCAAATATGCTAGAAATAGTAAGCATAATTAAAATATGTATGATTTTAATATCATACATATTAGGAAAAGGTTTACATCAATATATTAGGAAAGGGTTCTTCCCCCAGGTGCTGGTTGGGCACTGGAACAGGCTCTCCAGGGCAGTGGTCACAGCACCAAGCCTGACAGAGTGCAAGAAGTGTTTGGACAATGCTCTCAGGCACATGGGGTGACTCTTGGAGATGGTGCTGTGCAAAGCCAGGAGTTCAGCTCAATGAACTCAGCATATTCCATGATCCTGAAGTGAACACCAGTGTGGGTTGTCATGCTGATCACACATTGAACCTTCCCTCTTTTGGCTCCCAGGATTTAGATACCTGCACTACTGTCATTGACAAGTTTCAGGCTTGTTTTTATTTCTTCTTTTTTTTTTTTTTTTTTTTAATTCAATATAACTGAAGATGAAACTGCTCTGAATAGACTTTTGCACAGAAGACTGGGTCTGGCTGTTGTGTTCTCACTGGCCTCAACACAAACTAATTCTCATCACCTTCTAGGAGCTGGTCAGTGCATTTCTGCATGGCTCAGAGCACTGACAGCCTTCACTCTGCCAGCAGTAACAGCAGATTAGCTCTGCACATGAGAAACAACAGTAGGAGTGTTCTGGGAATCTACTGGTTCATTTTCACTCTTAGAAAGAGAAAATAAACAGTAAGAGATATCTTCATGCACCCAAGCACAGAGGGTTTTCATCTTGATACATTTCAGTAGTTCTGGTTAGTGTGAATGTTAAATGAGAATTTACCTAATGAAAATCATACTTTGCAGTGAAAATAGTTTCTAATGCAGAAAAGTCTTTTGGGCTTTGATTTTGCAGAGTAATGCTTAATATTCAGGCCTAAAAACCACTCAGCTTGCTTTTATACTCACAACAGTGTGTCCCAATTCACCGTTAGCAAAGCACAGTGAACAGTTAACAGAACACAAATAGTAGCACTGTAAGTGTAAAGTTGTAAATAGTAGTTCTCTAATGCATCAGTCATTCAACAAAAGCAGCATTCATTCCTATCAACCCTACCTTCCATTCTTCTTCCTCTATCCTTAAAATTGCTCTTCCACCTTCATTAATAACTTTTTCTTTAAGCTTTGCTAAAGCAGCTCTCTCCTCCCAGACAAGCAGTAGCCTACAAGGGAAAAAAGATCTGTCAGTGGTGCCACAATGAATACAGTCAATAATTGCTATCCTATCTATTTTCTGGAAAAATAATTATTGTCCAATTATTGTCAAATAACATTTTATCCATTTTATCTGGATGTTAATATACTATCAGTTGGAGAGAAGAAAAGCCCTTAATGTTTGGCTGAGGTAATTTATAGGAATTCTATTTTACAGTTCTTTAAATTTACATTCAGAAGGAGGACATAATTCACTTTCAACATGTTGCAGCAGGGCCACAGAATATAAAGTCATGTGGAATTAAGTTCTAAAGCACATTTTGAAGTAGACTCCTAAAATGAAAGCCTTCCAGTCCACCACATATAAGTGCAAGAAAATAGGTCAATCAGCTTCTTTTAGCTTGATTTCCAAAGGGTACCTAAACAAGAGTTATGACAAGGTCGTTCTCTGTCTTTCTGCTTGTATTCTCCATGAGTAACTTTTGAATTTGTTGTTCCACTTCAAACACATCTGATAAATTAGGAGTACCAAAAATAGTATCCTAAATCTCTTAAAATTTCATTTAATTGCGAGCCAGACAGAAGACCAAGCAACCTTGTTAATACCTCAAAGGAGAAGAAAGCATAACAAATCTTCACTGGTTAGAATATTTACAGAGCAGAGGATTTTAGTATCTGAGTTGAGGGGATTTTATCTATATACTAATATTTTTATCACAGATACTAGATAAATTCTAATCACTGGGATTCCTGCTGGAGTAACAACTAAGGAATTAGTGTCTGCATGAGTTTGAAGAAACCAATTACAGTCTTCTGCAATGCAACATATGGTCTAGCTTTTCACATACTTAAAGAGTTACAATTTACCTACCTTCCTGCAGACCTCTGCCTGAATTCCTTTTCTCTCCGTAATTCTTCATTTATCTTGTGTATTCTCACTTCCCAGAGTGTCTTCACAGCAGAGAATGTTCCCAAGCAAACTGCAGTTTCAGCCATGATCCTTTACATGTTCAGATTTGCTTGCAGGAATCTGACTGAATTTCAGGCTCAATGCACCATTTCAGGTATGGGTTCCCAGATGGGGACAGTGACGTGAAAAATAAAATACTGCAATGCCCACTTCATTATGTTATCAAATGAGTGAATGTAATGAACTGACAGCATTTTATCAACTGCTTTCTCTTTATACAACAAGATAATTGCACCTAGTTACATTCTATTATAATAAGAAAAGGTATTTTTGCAATCTCTGCATTCTTATTCACTCAACAACTGCTTCTCTCAGTTCCTTCAATGGTAGGCTGTGGCCATAATTATTAAATGCAGATTTGAGCATTCATTCCCATCCCAGGAAGACATTAAACTGCCACCTGCAACCTAAGGCAGTTCAGTTCTGATAGCTGCATTCTGACACCTACCTGATATAGATACTTGTCACTGAAGGAGTTTTGCACTTTACAGAAACTGAACTGTTCCTGGAAATTACTTAGTATAGTTTATTTGCATTCATTTTCTTCATAGCTTAACTCATTACAATGCACGTTACAGTTAGCAATGCATTACTTTTAGGAAAATGCATTTAAATCCTTCTGATTTCTCTTTGAAAGTTTGTGTATCCCTGAGTGTCAGAATTCACATTTAAAATGAAACTCAGTCTAAAGTTTTGAAACTATGTATCCTTTGTATGACAATTAATACATATTGTCCTGAAGAGCAGCAAAATAGGATACTCACTCATCCTAATCACTGCATCCCTCTAAAAACCATTCTTATTGCCATTACTGGAGCCAAGATACCGATATTCAGGTAAGTTTGCAGGGCTAAACTTCATACCAGCAGCAGTGTGCTCTGAACACTGATGATCTGAATGCTCCCTTTCTACCTTTTTTCTGATACTTGTAGTGGCAAGTAAGAAAAATGTCCTATATGTGCCTTAAACTAAAAAAAGTAAGAATAACTTTCTTCCAAACAAGCAGGTAGGTAAAAACAAAAGAGGAATTTCATGTTTTTTCATACATATATTTCCCTACAATAACTGCTGCAGGTCTGTCTTTTAGAACCAATCTTTTCTTTCATATTTGTTATAATTTTGTGTGGCCTGGATAAGCCACAATTGCTTAGTGGACTATTTTTGTGTTCAAACTGGCAATCATTCTATTTTATGTTTACTATATCTTTTGCTAACATACTTATTTGTAAAGTCTGAAATTAAGTTAAAATGTGTAGGCAAATCAAATGTAAAATGTCAGGATTGCTTCCTGTTGTAAAGACAGCATAAAATCAAATTATAAAGCTTGAATAAAGAAGAATCTGGTCTAATACACTAATATTTATGATTCTTATGTTTGTTAAGGAAAAATGGCAGGATTTGACAAGTGACACAAATGGCAACCCCAGTGTGGCAGTGCAGTCTGGCCTTTGGGCTCCTACAGGGGGATTGGATTTTTTCCTGTAAAGAGAAGACTGTATACTTTTTCCCTCCCCCACATAAATGTGATCACATTTACTAGTTTGAAGGATTAGCTTCTCTTTCAGTGGTCAGAGTAACTACCCTTCCCAGTCTCCATCTCAACATGCAACAGTAATGCTATGTATGCATGAGGTTTTTTGCTCCAGTCAGAGGTTCAATTCAAATTGCCTGAATTTTTTCAAGACCAAATTTCTATTGAGATCAAGTGATTAGCTAATCTATAATTTCTTGTTGTTTAAAGACATTTTTTGAACTACAAGCCCTTTTAGGTAGAAAACTAGAAATCTTTTTATATAAATTGTGCAGAAAAGAGACATTTGTTAATAGTTGTACTACCAAACCCAGTATCATACTATACAGTCAAACTAATACTTATTCTAGTAAAGCTTAATCTGAGCAACTCTCTTTTGCATATCATTCAACAGATACTGCCTTAGAAGTATGAAATATCAAAGGACCTAAGTATATTACTATTTTCAGGATTTCTTTATATAACAGGATTCCATCAAAAAGGTCTTGTCCTTAGATCTCACTATTTGTCAAGAAAATAAAAACCATAAAAATCTTGCCATCACAGCCAACAATTCAGAAGTGAATTCACAGAAGTGGCTGTAAAACAACTACAAATTCACTCCCAAGTAATCAGATCTCCCAACAACTTCACATCCAAGCATCAGAAAGAGTTTAACAACAACTCACCTTAATTATTCAGTGTTTTCAAGGATTTTCTGTGACTCACTGCTTTCTGGACAAGAGTGGAGATAAATTATGAATCTTGTCTGCATTACCAAAGCCATTTAAAACTCTCACTCAGACTCCAATGCAATGTCAGTCTAGTTCTAATTTTAACCTATGCTGAGAATAGAAGGCATCACATGAGGCATTTTGCAACCCCCCCAAACATTTGCCACTGTTGAAGTCTTCCCATTTTGCTGAGTGTGATTGGGCTCCCCTAAACTGGACTCTATTAACAAAAATTGTGAACAAAGAACAAAGGAATATTGTTATGCTGCACAATAAGTCTGTTTTGAATTAAAAATTACAATTAGAAATAAAAAAGGCCAGTATTGAATTAAAAATTATTGCTTTCTTTAGTAATGTTTCTCTGCAAGGTAACTGAGCTTCAAAGTGCTATTAAACAGCAACATTCACTAAACATACAAGAAAAGGTATTACATCACTAAGTATTTTACTCATTACTTTTGCCAATGCTGAAGAATTCTCTTGCTGAAGAATTTTACTTCAAATTTTCAAAGTCCAGGCAGAAAAGTAATCTTTACCAGGATGTGCAGAGGGGTTATTACTCACCCCTTTTCATGGTTCCAATAATGAAAAATATTTAACATTCTATTTCTTCAAATAGCCCTTGGAGAAGATAAAAGGAGAACAAGTCTGTCAGAATCTTTTACTTCAATCAAATGGGAAGAGAGACAACAATAACTACAAGGTTACTATTTGAGGCAGAAGCCATAAAACTGGATAGTTCTAACCAATTGAGCTGGAGTATAAAATGTGAAGATAAAATTTTAAAAGTATCATTAATTTGGTTTTAATTCTACCACACAGAATTTTATAACAAAAAAAAAAAACAAAAAAAAACCAAAAACAACCCTCTCCAGTCCACATCCAACTGAATACATTAATACCATTACCTACTTAAAAAGACACTAAGTACTTTAGCTTTCAATCTTCTCCTTGTGTAAGTAAAATTATTCTGTCTTAAGTATTTCAAATTAATTTTATTGCTTTCTTTCATACACTTCTATTTCCTCAATTTATTTTCTCAATGATCATCAGATTAAAAAATATCCTAAGCCTTTAGACTAAGCCCTTACCACAAGAATATACTTGTAGGAAAGTAGACATTAGGCTGTATTCTTCTGGTAGCCTTGAGTACAGTATGTTCTTTAAGGCAAGAAGAGAGTTTGAGTCACCCATACAGGATTGCCTGCATAAAATTCACAAATAAAAACAACTTTTTGTGGCTTTACATTTTTTATTAGGAATAAATAAATCTGATAAAAATGAAATAGATGATAAGCATGATATAACAGTCAAACTTGGCAAGAAATAACCTTTATATAAAAGACCCTTATACCACAATAGAAATGTTAATAGCACCTTACATGGATGCGCCACACTCCATACGGTACCAGCTTTTCTCTAATTCAGTCTCAGCATCATGGATAGCAGGGATTCTACCTCTGGTAGCCTGTCTCACATCTTCACAGCTAAATGCAATAGACACCTTTGGTCTACCATTTTGAAGAATGCTCCTGTTTTTGATATATCTAAAAAAAGGAGAAAATGTCCATTTTGTGCGTTACAGATTCATTTTTAAGGCTATGTAACTGTCTTTTCTCATGTCTGTGTGAAACTTATGTGTTTAGAAGGTATTTATATCCAACAGTTTTCTTCATATCTCCCATTAAATCAGCAGTGCAATCTTCATGATCTGTTTATTTTACCTTAAAGCCACATAAGTTTTCTGCTCTAAAGTCATTAACTTGAACCTATTCATTATGTGCCTCATGTCTGAGTTTAAGAAGTCCTTATCTCACAGTATTTTTTAATATCCATTTTTTGTTGAATCTGATTAATCTATCAGATTCTAGTATCTGAATATCAACAACAGAATGCAAGATCATTATCAGCTTACTGTCAGGCTTACCTAATGATAGAATAATAAAACAAGATCCTTTTTTTATTTTTTCTTTCTCATTTCATTTTAACAGACAGATGCTTTCTATAAGAATCAAAAATAACTAGAAAGCATTAAGGGCTGAAATTACTTTCAGCCTTTAAAAATATAGGATATTCTAGAGAGTATTAAGGCCTTGATAGTTATCAATCAGTGTTGTCAGTAAGCATTTGAATAAATATGGCCTCTTCATTTACAGTTTGATAAAGAGTACCTGTGCAAGTAATTGCCAGAAAAAGTGGACTAGCAAGAGACTTAAGAGGTTTACTCAGTTAAACAACAAAAAGCTCTCTGGACATCTTACAGCAGAAGCATTAAAGGCATTTTATTTGTACATGATTTTTGCATAATCCCTTATAGGAATTCAGATATTATTTGTTAAAATAAATTTATGTGTCCAAAATAGAATAACTATGAGTATTTCCCTCCAAAATTTCCCTTCAGATTATAAATACTGCACGTGTAGAGCAGTGGCACTCAGTCACACCAGCCTGACAATCATTTTCATTATAAAAGGCAAAATAAAGACATTCCACCACCATATTCAGAAGCTGTGACCTACTCAGTTTGACAGTCTGCTGTAGATGAAATTACAGCAATACAACATGAAAGAAGCAACAACTAATTGAGACTGATATCAGCTGTTGAGAACTTTAAACCACATAACATTATTATATAATGCACGTAGCCAAGGGCACATGTTAGCAGATAACTTGTATAACTATTCAGTCTAATCCACAGAGTTTAAAGGCATATTCTAGCCGTGGTTTCCTTTATTTAAGGTCCAGCAGCATCGAAGCAGGGTTCTCCAAGTAAGATTTCCACAAGTTAGAAAACCGGGCCATTGTAGCTCCGTCAATGATGCGATGATCAGCTGACCAACTCACATTCATTATTTGTGCTTTAATTACTTCACCTTTGCTATTAAACCGAGGAAGAACCTAAAAATCAGAGGAGGGACAAAACCAGAACTATTAAATGTAATATTTTCATTAGCAAATCTGCCTTTTTTGTTCTTGCTGATTTGTTGATCTAAATTAAAACATTTTGCTGAATTAGACAGACAGCAGTAGCACCATGCTAAAAACCAAGACCTTTCCACTACTTTTTGTGGTGTGGATTAGAATATATTGCAAGCCTGCATAATAAACAGTCATAGCCTTTTTCCACCATCATGGAAATACTGAAGTAGTAAGAGTTTCCAGAGCTTCTTCCTGAATAGTTTATTGCACTTTCCTTAAAAGTGCAGTTTCCTTAAAGCACCTCTTAAAAAATGCTCAGAGGAGGAACATAGAAATAATTTCAGTTAATACTAATTTCATTTCCAGCACTGAGCTCCAATGTCTATATTAAAGAATTCAAGCCTGAGATTCAGAAAATATAAAACTGCCTTCACATCCAAAATTCTGTATGGAGACAGCTACCTGGCTTATGAAATTGAACTTCTTTTTCAGAATACTTCTCAAGTTTTCTCCCTGCTGATAGCAAAATTGCTATTGCCATGTTGCAAAACTTGCAGAACTGTATTTATATTGTTTCTTACTAATCCGAAGGCTAAACACAGATGTGAGAGAAATATATCAGGATTCTGGAAAATAAATATGAACCTTTGGTGTAAGAGACATCCAATTAAACATTTGGTGTGTGCATAGTCATTTTAAAAGACCACAAACTTTTCAGTTATGAGCTATGCATTTTCTCTGCAACAAAGACTCCATGTTCCATTTTCATTAAGATGACCTTAGCTAACACTCGCATACTGAGATAAAGTTAATATACCTGTATCTTTCCAAGTGCTCCAATAGCTACTTCAGGAGGTAGTATCACTGGTTTGGCATAAGTGCCACCAATCTAGAAAAGAAAAAGGGGGGAATATTATTTAACAACTTTTTTAACGCAGATTGTCTCTTGAATTAATTGCTACAGATTTTATTCTTTGAATATTAAACTTCAATAAAGTTGCATTTCAGAAGCAGCTCTCATTTTCCCTGTACTTACTGTGCCAATATTTGAAAGGGTGAACGTTCCCCCAGTGAGGTCACTTGTTCCCAGCTGGCCTGCAGAGCCCAAGGACTGGAGGCGATTTAATTCCACAGCAACGTCAAACACACTGCAGACTTGAACGTTTTTCACATTTGGGACAATTAAACCTTGCTCTGTGTCCATTGCAACTCCAATGTTGTGTGAAGCCTGCAGCAAGTGCCATTAACCAGACATTAATATGAGCTGTCAACATAAAAGGTATTTTAGGTAAAAAGCCACTTCAATCACATTTTCCTTATTTATCTTTTTTACTTGGAAAATGCTGTATTTAGTAAGCAACTACTGCATACAACTTTGTGGAGAGAAAGGATATAATTGTTTTTAAATTAGCCTCACACCTGCAAACTCTAAATTGATGTTGACAATTCCACCTTCAGAGAATACAAAGTCCTGGAATCAACTTCACAATGAAAACATTGCACTTTAGGATGATCATATGTGTAACAAAACATAAATAGCATATTTCAAAGACAACACTAAAATTAAAAAGAAGAAAAAAAAGAAATTTGGTGTGTGCATAGTCATCTAAAAACACCACAAACTTTTCAATCATGAGCTATGGAGTTTCTCTGCAACAAAGGGAGACTCCATGTTCCATTTCCATTACAGATGACCTTAGCTCACTCTCTTTTCATTTATTGGAAGGAATATAAGGATGCTGAGAGATATTTATAAAACAGCACAAAAAAAGTTTGTACTGCAAGGTGCAAGTACACATCACCTAAGAAAATAGATACTTCCTTCCCAGAAGTATCAATCCAGCAGCTTGTATAAAACTACACAACTTTTACCAAGACTGTACTTTAATATATAAGGGTTGAGTGTTGGAACAGTTGAACTACTGTGCACAAAAAAACCCAAAAATTGTTGTATTATATTTGAAATGTTCTCATTTTAAAAGCTTGGCCCATATTCAAGTGAAAAATAGGAAATTAATGTATTAATATGCATTTTTGAGGCAAGTCTGAATAACAAAGTTGCTCTTACCTAACAAACTAGTGAAATAAGGCCAACAATAAATCAAATATAGATCTCAAAATCTGAACACACAAATTATTTCCCTGCACAACATCATAATTTTGGTTCTTGTAATTAGCTCAGACATTCTGAAAGGCCCCTGTTAGACAATACTTTTCACTTTCTGCTCACAACATTTAACCACAGTTTACAAACCTTATATGTGACATTTTGACAGTTCTCATCCAAAGAAGCATTAAGAATGGGATACTGCAGCAATCCCAGAGAGGCTGCCTGTTAAATACAATGAAAGAAAATAAAATAGATTTTTATATTTTATGAGCAGAAAGCTCCATGGAAAAGAAGTAATGGTAGGAAAAAAAATTAGATTAATAACAATATTAATTATATTGTTAATTATAAGTGTTTAGGTAGCACTCTGAGTGCAATAGCATTACCAGACTAATCTGTACATTCACTGCACATGAGTGCAACTGCTTGCTTTTCTGAACAACAGAAGGGACAAGTCAGTGACCTAAGGGATTCCTTAGCAATACAAAGATTATAATAACACCAACAAGAACAATGATGCATTTCATATGACCTCAAAAAATACTGACAATTTCAAAAACTTGTTTTGTGTGATTCAAACACCTGGTGATGCTTACCTCCATATTAAATTATGCTGAAGGCACTCTTATCCTTTCCCATTAATATTTTTAAAAATTTCAATGACACTACGTAACTCTACCTGCAATTCCACCTGTAAATTGGTAAGTGGCTCAATAGACAAAAAAACCAGTTTTCCTATGATCTGCCATAACTCAGATGATAAGAGAGGTGCTCCAAACTTACAATCATTGAACAGATTTTGGCAAAACCTGTGTAAATACTCCATACAGAGCTCTGCAGCAGGCCTCACCTTTATGAAGAAAGGCATAAAGGAAAGTTTAACTCCACGGATTTCAGCTAGAGGTTTGAGCTCCTCTCGCAGCTGAACAAGTTGAGTCAAATCAATCTCATCAGAATAACCAAAGTGGGGGATCTTCAGGGCTGCACTCATAGTCTTTACCATGGCCTTCTGAAAACCTGGAAAATATTCACTGTCTTCTTTAACCAAAAAATGGGCTTCTGTGAAGTTATGGTGAAATTTCATCTGTTTCCATTAACCAAATTACACAACTTACAAAAACCAAACCAAAGCCAAAGCATAAAGAGCACTTACTGAGTTGCTCAGTTCATAGAACTCAATTTTGATGACTGTAATACTTCAGATTATATTACTGCATCTCTCTCCTATGTATGTATAAATTGGAAATCACAATATGATAATCTGCATTATTCTTTCCAGCCTCTCCAAATAAACACTGCTTGAAAGGCAAGCAAAATATTTTAATCTTCCCCTTTTAATGTGATTTTTTGTTACCTTAGTGTCTTTTATGGCACTATTCTCCAGAACAGTTGTGAATGCTACTCACATAATAGTGCAGTATGCTTTTACTAAACACTGTTAATCACTTAAATTCACTGCACTTTATCACTAATTGCATAATGATTTCTACCATGACAAATCCATGTTTAGGATTCCTACCTGTTTCAACACACACTTAAAGAATGAGCAAGTACAATTTGCAGCCCAACTCCATCCAACCAAAACATGAATAAATATTTAATAAAATAATTTCAGCAGAGATGCTTCTTACAGAGAATGTTTTCCTAAATGCTCAGTTGCATAACAACCACATGAAACACACTCCCATCAAAGGAATCAGCTACTCACAGAGCAACAGGTACTGGCAGTCTACTGTGACCATGGTCTCAAGACTTTAATTTCATGATTTACCTGTTACAGGTTCAGTTTTATCTTTTCCTGCAAATGCAATGGGTCTGGAAACAGGAAGAGGGATTTTGCGTGCTTTGTCCTTTGGAGCAGCTGGCACAGCCTCTGCTTTCCGCTGAGGTGGGACAATTTCAGCCTTCGGTGATGGAGGCAAAATAGCTCCTGTTTGTTTGGCCAAGTAGTTGAGTATATCTTCTTTAAGGATTCTGTTATCCTTTCCTGTGCCAACAACTTCACTCAATTTAATCTGAAAAGTACATATCAAGCAGTGATTCTTTAGTTTTACAGCAACATAAAAATATCACATATTGTGAGCTACGGTTAAAAATTATTCCCACTTCTGATACAACATATTTGCAGTTTTCTGTTCCTTTCTATAATTTATTAGGTATTCAACATAGTTCAAATCATCCAAAAGTTCCACTAGGTATTTGACTGCATTCTTCAAGGAGAAATTATGAATACTATTAACCTCCTAATTACTTCACACGACCAATAGTGAAATATTAATTTGAGAAAAGCTATTTGTCATTTAATTCTCTCCTAAAAATGCATCATGAGCTTTCAAAACCAATGGAATATTCACAGGGAAAAAAGGCATGTAAAACACCACCTAGTATATCCTCTGCTCTAATACAAATATGAAAAGCAAAACAAGGTGGGTTTTTTTATTTTTCCCTCCTGCTTTCTCTGTAGAGATTCTCAGCAATCTCCCCTGACAGTTTCTTATTTTTATTCTAGAAAGGTTTTCTCAGTCTTCAGCCTAAAGCCTCCTAACTGTCTTATAAGCCCAGTAATTCTTTTTCAATCCACCATAATCATCAGAAAGCACAACCCTCTTCATTTCTACAGCAGTTCTCACACATGTAAAATGTATTTGAAAACAAGTGTTTCCTCTAGATCAGTGCTCTTCTAGTCAGCCAAACTCCCATAGAAAAGCTGGGTAAAATGCAGCAGGACCCTATTCAGCAAACCTACATTGTTCTCCATGGCCAGGCGACGAACTGCAGGGGTTGCTAATGTTTTGTGACCTTTTATCTCCTGGTGAGTGTGCTCTTCATGAGACATAGGAGGTGTTTCAACAACATCTTCTTCTGAGGCAACACCTGCAAACAAAAAGAAAAAAATTAACTTGACTACATTATAAGCATTTGTTAAATTCCAACCTCAACCATTCTGTGACAGTTGAAGCTTTTAAGATTTACTTTGAGTTAATGTGGATGGGAACACAGCTTGCTAAAGCTAAATATTCATGAGGAAATGTCTAGGCAATTTTAAACTTTCTCTACTCAAATTTCTTGACTTTATAAAGGGAAAATAATCTTTGAAGATTTTCAGGAGGAAAAAGTAAGCTGATTGTTTTATGACAGCAAACATAAAATATGCATGAGAAAAAAAATAGCTTACAATACCTTTTGAAGCATCAATTTCAATGTCCACTAGTGGTTTTCCAACAAAAGCAATATCATCTATGCTGTAGTGGAGCTTTCTGATGATGCCATCATAACGACTGGTGATAGTAACAGAGGCTTTATCACTCTGCACCTCACAGATGCTGTCGAACTGAGACACACTGTCACCTTCCTTTATGTACCTGGGGGAAAGACACAGGCTACTGGGAAACACAGTCAGTGTAAAAACCCGTTCTGTGTATTCCTTTGGTAGGTTCAGTAATATATATCCCACAACATGGAAGTGCATTCCAGATGAGAAAACAAATTCTACATACTGGATATATTTGCTACATGCATCTTGTCTGACTGATACAGAACTCTTTGTTGGGTGAAACGACAAAATTATTATGAATATCATTACACACATATTACAGTTACTTTAGTAAAGCAGAGTTTTCCTGTCAGATTATAAAGCATCTAAAAATAAGAATGAGCCCAGTTTAATCTGAATGCAAGGAAGTTGTTGGTTTCACCTTGTCAATATACGATCAGTTTCAGAAAGGAAATGGATAGTAGGGAACACTGTCTTCCATGCAGTAAGAGGTATTTGTGCAAAGAACAAGGCCTTTCAACACTGCATTCCTTTACTGTTCACTTTGATTTTGTTTAATCCATTCATTCCTGGCTTTTTACAAACAATTTAGAAGTTAAATCTTTTACTAAAAGCAATAGAGGAGGGGTACAGGATAAAATTATGTGTATTCTTTACACGAGCCATTTGTTTCTAAAGCTAAGTAAACATAACAAAAGACAGGCCACCTGAACACAAAAAAAAAATCAATCACTGAAGGAAAAGCCTATATACAGGTGCATCCCATTCCTTCCAATTTTTCCACTCACAAATATATGAGACTGAAAACAAAAAAAATAAAAAGCTCAGTATGCACAAGGTTTTAAAATGTGCAAAATGAAACCTGAAAAACTTCACTAGTAACCCAAAAAATATCCTCAAATAACTCATTGATCATAGAGCTAAAGCTGCTAAACTACCTGCTGATCTCTTAGTGTATTTCCAGGAAAGCAGAGCTTACCATTCTTTTACAGTCACCTCTGTAATTCCTTCTCCAATGTCAGAAAGCTTAAACTGGACAATCTGACCACATGAAACTTGAAACAGAGAATAAGAAAATACAGCATGTTTAATATTAAATACAAGCTACCAGACAGAAAAATCTGAATGCATCAGAAACAGTCTACATACCAGCCATATGCAAACCTCTAACATAACACTCATAAAATAGTAAAATAAAAGAAATTATTTTATTATGAAAAAGATTACCAGCAGATGTTCTGAATAATCGCTGTTGATGACTAAACTTGAGGGCAGATTTGTCAAACACGCACACATATTTTGATTTTATAAAGCGAATGCTGCTGCACGATCTAACGCGATGAATGCAAACCTGGGGAGAAAATCTCAAGGGTTAATACAATGGAGGTAGAGCTCGTTCAGTATTCCCCATCTAACAGCCATACTAAAATAGTTTCATTCTAGTCTGTATAAGACAGAAGTTCTTAGGGAACACAATTACACTGAATACATTCTTGAGCATACAGTAACCCCCTTTACATCAGCAAAAGCTCTGCCAGTTTTTATTCTATTTCATTCACTAATGCAACACATGGGGAGATCAAAGCCACAGTGACATAACCAGTTAACAAAAATCATGACAGGATTTGGTGAGTGATTCATTGCCATTGTTTCTCTCAGGAATTAGCTTAATCAGGACAGGCACACAAAAAGCACACACACACTATCAACCACATCAGACATCTGAAATACTCCTGTCCAGGATGAATGCTGGAAGGTTTCCCTAGACTGCACAGAAAACCAGCATCTTTGTCCCATCAGAGGTTGATCAGAAAGGATCAGAAAGGAAATTCACACCAGAGGGCCCAAAGAGTTGCCCTTTCATTTTTGTTCCTATATAGGACGCAATCATCTTCAAGTAAACATTATCTCAAATCAGCTTCAATGATATTTGCAGATAAGAAGTGGCCATGAGATGGTTTTCTTTTATGGTTACAATAATATCTATCCAGAAATCAACTTTAAAGGGTTTACAGAATTTTCTGAAAGATTCTTCAGACAAAACTTTATGCTTTAAAGCCTCTTGTAATCAGTCATGATTGTGATCATAAGCAAAGTTGGTAGTGCTTGCATTGACATAAACAGGTATTTTATTAATCTCAACACAAGTTAGTTCAGACACATTCTTATCCAGTAAAATTTATTAAATTTCATGTAATTCTAGTGTTATGTTGTCTTAAGAGTGCTGTAAAATTTATAAAAATAACAATTTCTCTGTAGATACTATCTCTAACTAATTTAGAGATATGAAAAAAAAATCAGGTGCTACAATGTACCTCAAGTAGCTCAAAACTGTAAAATTTAGAAATTATCTTCTTAGAGGAGCCAGAAAACAGCACACCTGCATGGGAAAGTTAATTTTAACTTCTTGTTTAAAAAATCCTTTCAGTAATTACAGAGCATATGAAACTTCTTGTTTCCCTCCCCACACCCCAAACTGTCCAACTATTTGCTATCACTTTTCACTGTTTAAAAAGTACATTATTAAGCAGGCCATACAATTCTGAACTGACAATGTACTCATATGCTGTATTATTTAACCCAGCACTGCAAGTTATATTTAATATCCCCTTTCTTTAAGGAACAAACATTTAGACAACACAGTCTACTATGATGGACACAACAAAGTTATATCCTTTGAGTTACCTTTCAGTTGCCTGCCACTGAGATGGTACCTACTGATCTAGAATTAGTATTTTTCTAATTCCTATAACAAGCAAATAGAAAATCTTTTCATTAGTCCTCCAAACAACTTTCCATATTCAACAATCAGGTAACATGGCAATTTCAAGCTATGAAAAAATCATGCTTTAGGAATACATTTAAAGTTCACATTAAATTAAAAAATTGGTATACAATATACATCTTCACAATCCTATTTTTCTTCTGTTTTTAATTCTGGGTTACTTCCCACTTGAAGGTTACATGTTTACATAAAAATGTTACCGAAAAAATTGTTTAACTAAATCTTTTTGTCACAAACTTGCAAAAACTCTCTTTTCTCTTTACATGACCCTAAATGAAAAACATTCAGTATTTACCTGTGAAGATGATCACAAGGAGCACATCAAATCTCTGAACTATTTCTAAATGTGAAGTTTCACAATGATTTCCATGTGATTTTTAACCTTTGGTTACCAATGCAGGTAGTGAATTAGTAATGTCACTGCCAAAAAAAGAGACTGGTGTTGTTATTGAAGAGTACCATGTTTCATATTATATCTGCAGGAATAATTCAAAACTACTGCATTTTTAAAAATGAAATCTTTCTGTTTTTCAGTTTTGCACATTCTCTACCAAAAAGCTGCTGTGCTAGTATGTTAAAGTAATAATACAGGACACAATCTCTTCATAGAGCAGCGCTCCTTACTAACAAGGAAAAAATTAAAATCCATTAAACAAAGAGACTGTGCTTACAATTTCAGCATTTAATCACCATAATACTGGTGTAATGCCAAACAAGGAAATAAAAATGGCACACAAAAGACAAAATTAGCTCTAATATCCATAGCATACCCATCTACATATTTTGATGTCTGGAAAAATCTATCAGTTAACCCCAAAGATAACTGCTGGTACTAAGCTTGTTAATGTGGCTACTACTACACTACACAGCAACTTAAAGGCAATACTGCCACAGCAAGGGAACACCTTTCCTGAGCAAGTCTGGCATGTGCAGAGTGACTCTGGCAAAAAGGACCCGAGGGCCCACTCGAGTGCCCCTCTGGGACTGAGGCCACACCAGCCTGGCTGACAGCCGTGTCTGACCCCAGCCAAGGGGCAGCTGAGTGCACTCAGGAGAACTGCCCTGCCCCTCAGGTTCAGCTTTGGTTGTTTCCTTAAAAACAAGCCAACTCCGGTTGTCAAACTACCACTGATCCTGAAAATGTATGCTGGCCTCGGACCAAAATATTTTCAAGCAGCCTGCAGAGAACTGATTACCTGATGGAGTAACACTAAATTTCCAAGTGCAATTGAACAATTCATGCTCACAGGCAATGACTTTGCATTAAAGGATATTGTCCTGCTGAACTCTCTCGACTTCTGTCCCACTGAGTCATTTTAATGAACATCTCCTCACATTAGTTGTGTTTTGCATATATATTCTGTATTTCCAAGTATATATTTACCTATATACTAAAGCAACATCCCTGGTTAATGTGTTTTAATCCAACGTCACCCTCATCCAAATACCTGGCACACATCCCAGTGTCCATTTCCCTACCACTTCACACAAAGCCCTCCTGGCTCAGATTCAAAATGTGCCTGCGGGAAACACACACTATAAACCAGCCAATTCTATAGTTCAGCATGTACATAGATAAGATGAGCATTTTCATCTTATCAGAATCTCCCTCTGGATTTAAGAGTAGAAGGTTAGAAACACAACTTAAAAGAAAGTGCTATTTTCAATGCTCCTAATTAGTAAAATTATTTATGAATACTTATAAGTTACTGGCTGAAAACCAGGTTACAAAAGTATCACTTAAAAATTCCTCATGATTATGCTTTAAAATTACAATATGAACTATAAAGAGAAAAAACATACTAGAAACTGGAACTGATCCTTAATTTTGTTTCTAAATTTCAAAAATTATTTCTTCTCTGACATCCCACAAAATAGGGATGACACAATTGGAAACCAACACTCTTCACAATAGCAAGAAGACTATAATACAAGAAGACAGAAGAATACACGAACTAAGCGTATGTTCACAAAATTGTAAGTATCTCAAAAAGGCAACCGAGTAGATTCACTTCTTATGGCAAGGTATCTCAACTACTTTTCAAGTATCAAGGCTCCTGAGATTCAAAGAAATGTTTCCCTTTTTTGTCCGTGTATCCACACCGTCTCCGTGCAGATGCGGTATGCAAAGGGAGCTGGTGCGTGGGAGGAGAAACGGTGATGGCAGAGCAAGGCACAGGCAAAGCAGTAATGGGACGACTTAGAAATAACAGAAGAGGAGGATGTCACTGTCTTATTACAGAAAGGCACGCGTTTCTTTCACAGGGAGCATGGGCAAGGGCAGCGCGGGGGAGAGGGGGCCAGCTCTGGGGGTCCCTGTGCAGCGCGGGGCGGGCGGTCCCAGGCCCTGCCGGGGTCTCGGTCAGCTGCGCGGAGCACGGGGAGTGCACAGCGGGGAGGGAGCTGAGGCGCTGCCCGGCCCCGAACACCGCCGAGGCGACAGCTCCGCGAGCGCGCCGCGTTTGCAGAGGCGCGGTGCGCCCGCCGGACGGCAGGAGCAGCGCTCGGGGATGCCACGAGCTATCTCTCCCGCCCGCCCGGCCGGCCGGGAGCGCCGCCGCCCGCGGGGTCCCCGCTCCCCTTACCAGGCGCCCCGCGGCTCGGCAGCTGCTCCTCAGCGCGGTCACGGCCGCCATCTTACCCCGGGCAGAACGGCCCCGCACACACCCCCGGCACAGCCAACCGGCGGCGGCCGCGCCGCCACAGCCAACCAGGAGCGGGCGGGGGCTGCGGGCCGGGAGGGGCGCGGGCGGTGCTCGGGGCCCGCCCACGCCCACGGGAGGGACCGCGAGAGCATTCCCTGTGCGGGGCTCCCGGGCCACAGCCGCGGGTGGCGGTGCACGGCATGCGGCTTCACCGGGCCGCAGTAGCGGGAAGGGCAGAGCGAAGAGCCCGGCCAATTCCCCATACACGTGTAATAGAGTCCCGAGCGCCCCTGCCAGAGCAACACGCCCGTGTCTGTGGTTCTGCGCGAAGGGTGATTGTAGCCGGCTGGGGGTCGACCTCTTCTCCCAGGTGACGAGCGACAGGGCATAGTCTTAAGATGGGCCAGGGGAGGTTTACGTTGAACATTAGGAAGAATCTCTTCACAGAAAGGGTGATTAGACATTGGAACGGGCTGTCCAGGAAGGTGGTGGAGATACTGACCCTAGAGGAGTTTAAGGAAGAGACTGGACGTGGTACTTAGTGCCATGGTCTGGCTGACATGGTGGTATTCGCTTATAGGGTGGACTTGACAACCTCAGAGGTCTTTTACGACCTAATTCATTCTGTGATTCTGAGGAAAAGTAGCTCTTAACGAGGAGGGCAGCAGTCCGGCCGCTCTCCTCCGGCGGCAGCGCTGCACTCATGGCTCTGCTCTCTCTCGGTTGTCACCGCTCCGGCCCTCGGGACAGGGGAAAGGCATTGCCTCCTGCGGAGCGCGGTCAGTACAGCGGGGACAATGGAACTACTCCAGGCCCCTGCTTGAGCGCCGAGCCCGCCGGCTGCTCCTCCCCGCGGCGGAGCCGCCCCGACCAACCCCCGGCGGGCGGGCAGGGAGGCGCCTCCGCTCTGCGCCTGCCCGGCACCGCCGCCCGCCCCCAGCACCGGTACCGCAGCATCCCGGGCGCGCCGCCGCCGTCAAGCGCTCCTGGCCCCGGGGCTGCTTCGCCGAGGGCTCGCCGTGTTTAGGGCCCCGCCGGGATCCCATCGGCGTGGCCTCTGCGAGAGACACCGCTCATCCCCAGCCATGGACGGGGATAGGGTGGAGATAGACGGCGGGATCATGGAGGGGGTGAGCGCCAGCGGGCCGCGGCTTACCTGGCACCGGGCAGCGGTACGGTGGGAGGGAAGTGCCGTAGCGCCTGACGAGCGCCGTTTCTCCGTGCAGGGCGGGCAGATCCTGCGGGTGTCCACGGCGCTGAGCTGCCTGCTGGGGCTGCCGCTGCGGGTGCGCCGGATCCGCGCCGGGCGGAGCCAGCCCGGCCTCAGGTGAGACCCTCCCGGGCAGTCCCGCGGCGCTCAGCCGGTCACTTACGGCGTGTGGGGCCCTTCCGGGCTGGGGCACGGCCACGCAAGGCCTCGGCTGCTCTCGTCTGAAACGTTTGCTTTTCCATTGCTTTAAAAGAGCCTTTTTGCTAGAAAATCCCGTCTGTGGCTCTCAAGGAGTGAGGGGGAACGCTGCGGCGTGAAGCGGGCTCGGTTCTCTTGCCGGTGCCCTCAGCGCGGGTCCCGCCCCGGGCCGCACGCAGGGCAGGTGAGCGCGCGGCCCGGCCGCTGCCTCGGAAATGGTTCCACAGGTGCTGAGAGGAACACGCTTTGAAACAGGGAACACACTGATCTAACTGGCATAGCTTACCGAGCGTACAGTGCTAAGAACAGTTAGTGCATATCCTAGTGCTGATACAGTTAGCGTATTTCCAGTGTTACAAACAGTTGGTGTATTTCCTATATAGATTACCCTAACAAATGGAAACAAGTGCAAGGCAAGTACATAGTAAACCTCTTAATTCTGTTGTAGCACTGCAACCGGTTCTGGCTCAGCCAGTGTTGCCATCGTTATCCCACTGCATTTCTGTCCAAGCATTTATCACATTAGGACAAGTGGCTGCTCTTGCATCTCGTCTATCTGTCTTGGGCCCATTCTAGTGGAAAAGATACCAGAATCCTGCATATCCCAGTATGGCCTGAATGCTACTCCTTTGACTCCTGTGATCTCAAATACTGTAGCAACCAGAGTGAATTTCTGGTCCTTGTCTGATCCAAAATTTGCAGCTGTAGTTTTTTAGTCGGTGTTCAGTGGTTCTTTTAATGTAACATAAGCATGTAGTCTACTTGTATGTGTCTTTAAAGTGTATTGTCTCTCTAAGACCTCAGCATCTGTCTGGATTGGAGATCATTCGAGATTTGTGTGATGGGAAGCTGAATGGTGGAGAAATTGGCTCAACAGAAATAACCTTCACTCCAGGGAAGATCAAAGGTGGAACCCACGTAGCAGATACAAAAACAGCAGGGTATGTCTTTGTACACCAGCTTCTGATAACTTTAAAATTATCACACTGAGGGGGGTGGGAGAGGAAAGAACATTTATACTTTGGTAGTGACCCAGGATATGTGACCAAAGAACATGTAGTATAGGCAGGATATGCATGAAGTACATGTGAAGTTTAAAAGTATGACTGATATAAAAGCTGAATGCTTCGTTCATGTCATGAAAAAAACAGCTGCCCATGTCTTTAAAACTTCAGGTGTAATTTCCTCACATTAGTGTGTTACATACCGGACGAAATGCATTAAATTAGATAAGTATCTCACATCCATGAGGTCTGAAATAAACCCCATATAATAAAGTAAATTTTGACATTTTACTTATGCTCATAGTAGCACAGTATGTCATATTGCTCTTTTGGAAATGGGAACATATTCATGTATTAAAATGTTACTGCTGCCTAAACCTTTTCGGCTACCTAAACCCACAGTTTTCATCACTATAGTAAGGAAGATACATAACTTTATTTCAAATGGATCTATTAAAAATGCAATTATTGTGAAACGAAAACTTTCATATTTAGGCTTGCTAAGGACATGAAGTTTTAAAGTGATATCTTTTAAGACTAATAAGTTTATAGATAATTTTAAAAATAAAATACAAAAGTAAATGTTCTAGTAAAATGTTCTTTGATATACAATGATTCTATGGAATTCTATGGATTATGAATGTATGAACATTTGAGTATCTTACAATTGCTTTTAGGAGTGTGTGTCTGCTGATGCAGGTAGCAATGCCCTGTGTGCTGTTTGCTGCTTCCCCATCAGAGCTTCATTTAAAAGGTGGGACTAATGCGGAGATGGCTCCTCAGATAGACTACACAGTCATGGTAGGGAGAAGTTCCTTTGCCTTGGTGCCTCTTCCCTGAACGTGTGTGCAATGTAACTGCTGCTCCTCTGTTGCTCTTACTGCGAGTCTATTTGTGATTATGGAATTAGGCATGGAATATAACACTGTTAGTGTACTGGATGTAGAGAGCAACCGGTGTTTCATGGAATTTCCTGAAACGGCAAATAGTCTCTTTGGTTTTAATTACTACAGAAAATTTCACTTAAAATGTATTCTTTTTTTCTAGAAGTGCTGTGAATTACTCTTCTTTTTTTCTGTAACAAAATCCTTTTACACAAAGTGACATTGAGAATGAAGTATGAGGAATGTCAAATAAGCTATATGAATGAGACTGGCTATCTTTTTTTTTTTAATAATGCAACTGAAATTTTTGTGTTGAGCTTTTTTTTTTTTTTTTTTTTTTTTAAACTGCCTAACATAGTGGGAAATTATCAGTGCAAAATAAATGCACTCTGTGTTTTTATATGTTTATTTTTCAGGTTTTCAAGCCAATAGTCGAAAAGTTCAATTTCACGTTTAAGTGTGACATAAAAAGGAGGTGAGTTGTGGAGCCATGCAGCAGAGCTGGGCCTTACTGAACCCATGTGTGAGCAGAGGCACACACAAGGGGCTCTCAATCAAACTGAGGGGTGAATTTATAATACATGAACTAATCTGCATTAGCTGCCCCTGTGTGTACTGTCACATATGATGAATGGGATAGGGTTGTTGGCTGTCTTTTCTTTTCATTGCTGAGGCTACAGCTGCTGTGTAATGTTTCCTGTTGGCTCCCCTGAGGAGAGCACATGCTGAACAGGCAGTGCATTACTGAGCTTTTTCCAAGGAGCCAGTTAGGTTGGTGTTAGCAAGTTAATAAAATGTGAATTACAGAAGATTACTGTTAAAGAGCCTAATTCTATTATAAGGGTTTCTAAAGCACACATCAGGAAAATTTGTATGTACAATAACAGGGAACATAAAAATACATAGTAAAATATATGAAGAGCCTCCTGGCCCTTTTCTTGGTTTCCTTGTGATCATTGCATTTAATTATGTCCAATTATTGATTCTATATAGGGGCTACTATCCTCAAGGAGGTGGTGAAGTTGTGGTCCAGATGTCTCCAGTCAAAGAGCTGAGCCCAATAAACTTAACAGAACGTGGCACAGTGACAAAGATTTATGGAAGGGCATTTGTTGCTGGAGCGCTGCCTATCAAAGTAAGTGCTCATCATGGCTCTGGTAGCATCCAACTTTATAAAAGCTACATAAAATTGCATGCAATCTGCTCAACATTCCTCTACTCTCCTGTCTTTTGCAGTCTTACACAAGCTAAGCAACCTTATTAAATGGTTTTAATTATTGAGGCTGTGGAATATTATATTGGACATACCTAAAATTCATTAATTACACAGCAGTGTAAAGCTAAAACAGGAAATGAGAACTGTATCCTCATCCTTCACAGACTATTCAAAAGTCTTTGGCATATATTGAGGGATACATTATATCTGATTTATATATTCTTCATATTCTTGTGCATTATTTTAAATCTGAAATTAGGACCCTTGTTCATAAATTTATGAGCACTGTAATAGGTGGAGGCCAGTCTGCAACAAGTTTTTCAACTATTGCTAGGGGTATTAGAACAAGTTAAGGGTAGGTTTAGCCAAAAATAAAAGGAGAAAAATTTGCTCCTTTATATCTCCTCCTTTCTATTCTTCCTGTCCTCAGTGCTGGGATCTCCTTGAGGTTCCTTCTCACATATAGGCTAGGAATTAGTAGAGGAAGGAAGAGGAGAAGCTGAGTTAATTTTTGAAAAACTGTGGACTGCTGGTTTTGGTCTTAAAATCTCCAAATATGTGAATATAGCTGTGATTACATCACAGGAATGGGATAAGCTCCATATGTCCCCATTTGCTTGTAATGTAAAATTGTTAATCTGTGTATTCTCTCTTACAGAGACTATTCTGTACATAATAATTGTGGGGTGGGGTTTTTGCACTTGGTTTTGGGGTCGGTTATTTTTAGAATCCAAAGTTTTTCAAGAAGACTAAAATAAAATTTCTTTCTCTATGAATGAAGAAAAGTTCTTGAATTGATGTTGATATTGATATTTCTACATACATTTCTAAAGCTGTCATTTGTACAGGATTTAATGTTACCTTAATTTTGTAGAAAAACTTTCAGAAAAAAATCACATTCAGTTCTTGCTTGTAGGGGTTTATAACAATCCTTTGTTTTTCTAATTAATAAAGGGTTAATTCGGAGATTAACTGTAATAATTGAATTTATGAGGAAAAAGTATTGCTATATTACATAGTTTAATTACTGGGTTTATGTCTTGTCTTAGCTGGCAAAAGACATGTCAGCAGCAGCAGTGAGATGCATCAGAAGAGAAATCAGAGACCTGTACATTAACATTCAGCCTGTCAGAGAACCTGATGATCAAGCTGTTGGGACTGGAAGTGGAATAATGTAAGATGAGTCCAAGCTTTCTATTGTTACTTCTAATCTTTTTGGTTAATTAGCTGGATCTTGATTACATATCTGATAAATAAACTGTAATATGAGGGATTTTGATTTTAATTATTTTTGGTTTTCTGCTTAGTATTGTTGCAGAGACCTCAACGGGTTGTTTGTTAGCTGGGTCATCACTTGGCAAGAGAGGTAAGAATTCCATGAATTTTTTGAGACTTAATTTAATATACCAATAACAAATAGGAATCTGAAGTATCATCTGTATAAAGATCTGATGCCCTGAATGTTTAATTTTTAAATACATGCTTTTAGAAATAAAGGACAACAGAAATTAGCAGATTTAAAACACAGTAAATGGAAATTTACAAAAATTACAGAACTGTTAACTTTACCTTGTACCAGAATGGAGAATCACTGGAAATATTTCTGAACTTTAGGAGCATAGACTTTGTGTTTTACATTTGAAGTTTTTGCTCAAGAGTGAATCTAGATTAAAATGAATGGAAGTGATCTTGGTTTTAAATTATTTGAATCAAATGTTTTTCTGACTAAATGAAGCTACTTTCTTTCCACTGCTTAGGAAGTATGAACTATATATGAGCATAAGATGGGAAGGGTTTTTATAAGCAGACATTTGAGGCAAGAGCATTAGGTTTAAAGAAAAGAAGATCTAAAAAGTTGACAATTTCTTGGGTTGCTTTCTAGGTTTTCTTTTTTTTTACTTTTAAAACTTTAAATAGTAATTTTCAGCTTTCTGATTTCTCTCTTAGGAAAGAATGCTGACAAGGTTGGCATTGAAGCAGCTGAGATGCTGCTTCAGAATCTTAAACATGGTGGAACTGTGGATGATTCTCTGCAAGACCAAGTAAGGTTCCTACATGTGTTTACATGAAGTTGAAGTAGCAAGAACATGCATGCACTACTTGTAAACAATATTCATCTGAATAGGGAAGGAACAAGATGTTAGTTAGTAGTCTCAGAGATTTGTAGTCACAACATCACTAGAATTAGCAAATTACATACAGTTTTTAGGAAACACAAATGCTTTTAGCATTGCACCAACCCTTTCTCTAACCCTCAGTAAATATGGAAGAAAGAGGCAGGAATTTGCTTCTATTTGGCATTCCATGTAGTGCAGTGATAATAGCTCCCTCCTTACATATATAGGTTGATACTAAGGGAAGGCACTAGAGAATATCTAGGACATGCTCCCAATTATCTTGTTCCCCTAATTTAATTTGATAATGAAGGCTCTCCACTGCCTTATCTTAGCCTGATAAGAATCTTGGGCTAGTTTAGCTAGGATGATGCTAACTCTTAGCTGGAAACACCTTGGCACACATTAATATTATGTAGTATAGTAAGTATGTGGGTTTTGGACTCAGCCTACCGTTTTCAAAGCATGCAAGTACCATTGATGGGAACAAGCCACAGCCAGAGTCACTGTGTGTGGGAGCTGCACAGAGTTAATCGCACCTTGCAGTATTCTTGTTATGGTGATGTTTTTAAGTCAAATCAAAGGTTTTTAGATGTCTGTCTGCTAAATATGTGATCAGGAAGTGTTTGAATTAAAGTACCTCCTCCTGAGTTTCTCTCCATGTGGGTAAACTACTAATCTGGAGTCTGATGTGACTTTGGGGAATTTTGGGGTAATACAGTGGGGGAGAGCCAAGTTAAATGTAGTAATAGGAATTAAGGGCCAGGAATTCAGTAATAGGAATTCAGGGGCAAACTCCACTGTGGAAAAGTAGCCCTTCTGTAATAGGCATTACAGTAGCAATCTCCGAATTTCTAGAGCCATGGATCACTCTTCAAAGTCAGCTTCATGAACTTTTGTGAAACTTGGAAGACTAAATTTTTATATTAACAGACATTTTACATGTTTTAGTTGGGTTTTTTAATCAATAAATTCCTAGAGTCTGAAAAATTATTTAATAATTACCTTTCCATCCCTTTCAGCTGATCATTTTTATGGCATTAGCAAAGGGAGTGTCTAGAGTGAAAAGTGGACCAATTACACTTCATACTCAAACAGCTATACACTTTGCAGAGCAGCTAACAAAGGTGAGTCCAAACATTCAGGAAGTTTCACCTGTCAATTTTCTTCCAGTAACTTGGCAATGTACAGTTCATCAGGCAATGTGAGCTGAACTTGATCATGGAGGACAAGCATTGATAAAACAATTGCTATGGTATTTACCTGGGAGTTTTCCTGTAGAAAGTGAGCATACTCTAGAGTTAAAGGCTTTTAGAATAATTAGATACTTTTACCACATTTATTTAAATGGGTTTTTAAATTAAATCTGTCAAAGCTGTAATAGCATAAACACGTGGCAAATCAATTATTGGACATCTGATACTCAATATTTAAACTGCTGTATGTGATAACTTAATTAGTGTTGTATTTCTAATCCTCTTCTAGGCCAAATTTACTGTGACAAAATCAGAAGAGGAAGACCCTGGTAATGATACCTACATCATTGAGTGCCAAGGAATGGGGATGATAAACTCAAATTTACAGTGTTAAAGAAAGAAAAGGCAGCAAGCTGCCAAAAGCAACACTCAACATACCTCAGTGATGTATTGCACTACACTTCATTGGATGTATGATCTGCCTGAAGAGGAGGAGCCTTCTGTCACATCAGAGTGATTTAACTTGAAGGTTGATGTCAGTCTTTTCCTTGGTATGGTGAAAATCTGTCATGTGAAAAATGAAAACTTTACTTTGTTTTTTTTACTATTAGCAGCAAAATGAGTAGCAACAGGACAGCAAATAGCATATACTATATGTATGCAAGAGCTTCAGTTAGAGGCTTTGAACTTTACCTAAATAGAAAATAACTATTTTAGTTCAGTATTTCTTTCACTTTTAAAAACTGTAAGTTTTGTTCTCTGGAAACCTTCATGTTATGAGGTACATGGAATGAAATGCGCCATCAAATCTGTATTGCTGTTCTTCCGTAGCTATTTGCTAAATAATAAAGCAGTATCACCCTATAACAGGCTGGTATTTATATTTGCTTTTATGTCAGCAGGTTATGCTTGGGAAAGGTGGATACAAAATAACTTTCCAGCAGCATAGTTTATTTTTCCTCTTGCAAAAAGAAGACTAAATGCATAAGATAATCTTTTAAATCTTCTTTTTTCATCTATTGTATAATAGATGCTCAGGCAAGCTAAATCAATGTACCATATTACATCCCAGACACCAAGTATTAACTCCATGATTTGATTTTATTTTCTAGCTACAGTTGTCCTTGTCACTTAGCATGCTAACTGAGGCTACATTTTCACTGAGGTGGTGTTCTTTTTGAGGGGAGTACTTAATTTCAGCTGACAGTAGGGTGCTGTTGAACACACATATAGACACAGTACCTATGTGTATGGACATGGAGCACTGTAAATACACACAGTTTGTGTAGGCATATAAAACCCAGGGGTGTTGTCCCCTATCTGGGCATTAAGTAAAGAAGAGCTTCTACCAGGCTGGTGTTGATCATGCTACAAAAACTTTCTCTAAAGTAGAAGGAAGAAAGGAGAAGTAGGGCACCATTGGTTTTGCATATGAAGACCCCAATCAAGGAGTTGGAATCACTTAACCAAAACTGTATAAATGCACTCTGGAAGCTGGAATTGATTTCCAAGTTTCTCAGCCCATCCTGCAGCCATTGTTCTAAGATTTTTTTTTTCCCTCAGTTGTGACTATTGAATCTAACTGCTAAAGATGCAACTTGAGGTATTGTTTGCTGTACTAATTAAGATAATTACTTAATGCATTACTGTACATTTCTAATACCAGGAAAAGCCTTCGCTAATATCCAAAAAAGTTCACCAGCTATCCACTTAACAGTATTCTGTCTTCTTAGGGTTTTCCCTGTAGTGCAAAGAAATGCTATTAATTTCCAACTAATTATTTTTCTCTAGTACTGGGAGTAGTCTGAAGGGGGCAATAGTAACACACTGAAGTAATTTTGGATCACAGACTCTACATCCTTTGAGGAACACCTCTCTCAGTTACTCAGCCGTGCTGGTAATGATTATCTGTTTTTCCTTTTTTAAAGAATTCTGAATGTATTTAAAAAAAAAAAAAAACCTTGAAAGAAAATCCCAAGGAAATTTCTGTCTGTGCTTAAGAAAACAAGATCTTAAAACCACATTTGAATGGATCTTTACCTGTTTTCATTATTCAAAAGGTTAATATGCTTGACTTGGTATTTGAATGTACAGACTTTGTTACCAATGAAAGTTTTAAAAAATATTTTTAAAAAATATTTTTTAAAAATCACTAAATAAACCAAAATTCAGTTGAACAAAAAAAATCTCATTGAAAAATTGAAGTGCAATTTTTGTCTTCCAGACATAGAAAAACATGTAAATGCTTTTTCAGCCAATACATTTAACAAATATTAACAAATCCAGGTCACCAGTGATGCCTTGAAAGGATACCTAGAACAGAGGCTAGACAGAGCTAAAGGAATAAAGTAGGTGTTTTTTAAAAAGGCTTTCAAAGGATACACCTTGGGCAGTACAATAGGCTCCACCCAAGATGGATGCCAGGTCACAAGCTCTCGCACCTTTATGAGTTTTGGTCCATTTACATACTGGGGTTAATTGTCCAATTACAGCTCCAGGTTTTGCAGTCCCATCCCCCCAGATGGCTCTCCTCAATTCGCTGTGGTTTGCACTTTTTGTGTCTGAAGCTCCAACACTGTCCTTGGTTCTCGGGCTGGAAAAGGATTGTTTTGTCTGACTAAACTGTGAAGAGAACTTGCTGACACTTCATATGAAGTTTAGAGTTATACACTAATGCAGTACAGAATCTGGAAAATATGAAAGCTAAATATGAAAGTCTGTTCCACAGAGCAGCTGTCATTACTAACTGGCAGTCCTTGCTGGTTTCCTGGCAGGCCTGGTCAGGCACCCAGCCCTCGCTCCTTGTGACCCGACCTCAGGGCCAGCAGTGGGCTGGGGGGAGGCTGCAGAGCTGCCCCTTCCTTGCTCGCCTTGTCATTGTGAAGGCTGTCCCCTGCTGCCATCCCTGCTGGGCTTCCTGCACTGGAGGAGGCTGGAGCTGATTTGACAAGGATTTACATGCAAACTTTTTCTCCTCGGGATCAGAAAAGCTTTAGATGGGAGTCATCCACAACAGGTTTTACTCCTTAATGGGATTAAATTCCCCAAAAAATTGTTACCCCCTGCACCTGCTACACACACAGAATTTTGTTACCCAGGCCCAATTCACATCCTGTCACCTCATGGTAACCTCTTATCAGGAAATGTTTATTGTAATTCCTCTTCTTTTTCTACATATCATAATTACTCTTCATTACATATATACTTGATCAAATTTTAACTGGAATGATAAAAACCATTAAATGAATTTGGGATTACTGCTATCATTCATATTCTACCAGCTTTCTACCTTCCCTTTTCAATGGGGTTCTGTACCACAAAACTTAAATCCTCCAGGCTTACATTTACTTTCAATTCACTTGATTTTAAAACTACAAGTCAAAACACGAGCTGGAGACCTTGTTAGTTCACACTCCTACATTGCACATGCTGTATGTATTTAAGCTTAAATTTTACAGCATAAATAATTCTTAATGCAGTGTGTGCAAATTCGTTGTTGGTAGTTAGTAGTGTAATTTTTTTCTTTATTTAAGCACCCTGTCCTCTTTGAATATTAACTGATATTTACAGGGCATTACTGGAAGCTTTTTAACTTCCATTTTTATCCATTTACAATCACAAATTTTTTAACTATAAGGTTGGATTAAGTCACTTAGAGAGAATGTATTAACCTTTTGTTCAGGAAGAGATGAGACATTGCTTGCACCTGCTCCACAAATATGCACTGGGTTTTCTTATGTTAATCAGGCACATTTGAATCTTATATAAAAACTTCAGTGTGGGTGTACAGATACAACTAAGATGCTTACATTTAGTACTGCTCAAACAAGTAGTGGCAATGACTCAGAAGTTCTATGTACCAAGGAAATGGGATAAATCCTCTCCAACTCTGTGTCTCTGGTGTACTTGCATGAAAGACAATTGTGTTTGGATGAATGCAATGATCAGAGGCACTTCACTCAGGTATGTGGGGACTGGGAGTTGCAAGACAAATAATACGGGCATTATATGCAGCCAGTTACAAAACTTTCTCCAGGAAATACTGCACTCTGGTCCTGATGGAACTCTGTTCCTCCCAAAAAAGATATTTTTGAACCTTTTCTCATTTCATGCCCTTAGATCATCTGGTGACTGTTCCTCTTTTGAGCCCGGGTGTTTTGTTCTGGTCACTGAAATGTTGTGGCATGTTCACCATTTTCTAGCCCATGTTGAGACCACTGCATCCAGTTTTGGGCCCCTTCATCCAAAGAGAACACCAGTGGTGAAGTTGGTCTGGAGCTGGAGCTCTGTGAGGAGGGGCTGAGGGAAGGGGACTCGCTCAGCCTGGGGAGGGAATGGGCTCGGACCTACCAGCAAATGGCCAGTGCCTGCACAAGGGTGAGGGAGGAGATGGAGTCAGGCCCATGGTGTGTGGCAGAGGGTAAGAAACAGAAATGAGAGATGCTCAGGCTGGCCAGAGCCCTGACTGACCCAGCTTGAGCTTAGGGCTCACCCTGCATTGTGCAGCAGTTTTGACCAGAGCCCACCTGTGATCTCTTCCCACCTCATCCATTGATTCTGAAATCCCTATCTGGCAACTAATCATTATCCAAACATAGTGTGGAAGAATTCTCTAAAATATTCTAGCACAGGTTATCTATAAGTGACAATGCTGAAATCAGCCAGAGGATAAATAAAACACTACACAAAACAAAGGTGTATATAGGGAAAAATTGCCAACACAAATTATTTAGAATGTGAACAATTAAGAAATGTTAGAATTAGAGCTACATCTTGAATTCAAAAGAAGTGACTGCAAACACAGACATCAAATCTGTTGGTGATTGGAGAGAATGGGAAGTAATATCAGTATCTAGTAATCAAGTAAAATAGGTCAGCTGAAAAGTGCTTCCCTAATATTTGACTGCAGAAAGGTCAGTAAAGGCAGGTAAAACAAGTGAGAACGCAGTACTGCATAAACTTGGGCAGAACCAGATTTTTTCTTTTAATCCCAGATTTTCTGTTGCCTTGAAGACCAAAGTTCAAGGCTTAGGAAGCCTACTGATAAGTGCACTTAAAAGCTAAAAGCCCTTGTGGAGTGCGCATTTGGAGAATGTCCCAGTGCAAGCTGTGCAACTTTGAATTTTTGTCCCACCCAATTGTCTGTCCTCTGCCCAGGAGGCTTTCTGTGCAATGCTTTCCATATCCAAAAAATTTGGGATCCCATAATGATAGGACATTCACTAGAACAAGGAACTCTTATTTGAAACTCACACTTTCAGATAATAACAGAACCTTTTTTCTTCACATGAAACTTTTTTAGGATTGAATTTTAGACATTTTATGTCACACCATACAAGTTTTCAAAGATCCATTAAAAGAACAAATATTAGCTCAGAAAATAGCTAATGTTAGTTTTCTTTCTCTCCTTCCAGAGATATTTTTCAAGCTACTTTAGACTTTCATTATCAGATAAATGATTCCTATATAAAAAGACAATTTGTGACAGGGTTTAATTATTTTTTTTCATATGGAAACCACTCTATAAACAGAATTTTACATGCATTGCACTCTTCTAGTTTATACAACGCCAGCTGACTTGAAGTTTATCCAACTCTTGTAATCCAGAAATGCTCTAGTAGATCATATGTTTTCTCAGTTATTAATGTTTGTAGCATCAGCACAAAGTCAGGCTTCTGTTACTTCTTTCTTATATTGGTATTGCATTCCATTAAAAAAACTGATGAATAAAGCATTCACTTTTTAACAGAATGGGCCTTACAGAAAATGTCTGTAATGCAGACTAAGACAAATTCCATTATACTGTGTTTTAGAAACAGCAGTCAAGGCTTCATTGTAATATAATAGCAAATATTTGCTTTTAATATGATGAAACCATAACTGGGAATTTACATTTTTTAAACTGAAGATGGAACTTGGGCAATAGACATAAATTAAAATGATTATTAAATTATATCATTTGGAAAGAAAGGAAGGAAGAGTAAGAAGTGAGTATAAACATAATTTCCATAACTTTTCTTCTACCATCATCTCCCCAGATTCTCCAAACACAACTATGATTTTGAATTCTACTTTGCTGAAATGGCTTGCTAAGAAATACTTTACAGCAAATGTTTTATGCTCACTCAATATACCTTTCAGCCATGAAAATTTACCAATTATATTGCTTTTTACAAAAGTTAGTCTTTTCTTCCCCTGCTCTGTTTCTCAACACTCCTTAGGTTTTCCTTTTCCCCCTGATCAAAGATGGGTTAAAAGTTAGGCCCTCTATCAGCACCTCTCTATTCTAAGCTGCAAGCACATAGAAAGAGTCTCAATTCACAGCAATTAAATTCACAGAATATCCAAGTAAGTCAAAGTTGTTGCTCTGAAGTAACACTGGAAAGCACTGACCCTGACTGAGCAGGGAATATCAACAAGCGCTGACAAATCTTAGATAGCTACAGTGGACTCGTCATCAGAAATGAGGATAAGCACATGGCCCCCTTATGTTAAAGTGATTTGGTGGTGCTGTATAAATATCTCTTATCAGAACAGGATTGCTAGCATTCTCTGCTATGTGGGAGAGTTCATTTTCATAATAAAATTAACAGATGTAAAACTATAAAGAAAGATTCTGTAAGCTAAGCTGAACTGTATGAACTCAAAACAGGACTTAAAAATTAATAACATTTCGTAAAGACCAGCAAATCTTGGGCCTTCTAGCTATTCAAACTTTTCATCTTTTTATCCCCACATATTCCCCACATCACAGCTCTGGGCTTTGAACTTCAGCTCCTCAGTTTTACCAGTGATCTTGCTACACACTGTTGAGTTCTCAGCTGAAACATTCTTATTATTACCTCTGCTGGGTTTATTTTTCCTCTTTCCATTCCAAAATGTAGAAGACTCTGCCCTCAAAAGAATTTGAAAATATCTCTTAATTCTGCTTTGGTTTTTTTTCTTTATCTCTTTTTCAGTTATAAAATGGAATTATTTCAAAAAACAGCTACAAAAAAAAATCAGTCTAAGCTGCTGATTTTGTTGAAGGGAAAGGAAAATATATATGCAGCCATCACATGGAAACATTTAAATGTGCTGATTTCTTTCACCTAATTAACTACATTGGAATTACATTAATTATATTGGAAAAATATTTTCAAACTTGATGGACTTCTGGAGAAAAAGTTAAATTGTTTAGAAGTTTCCCTTCAATAGGACAGAGCCTTCAAAAGGACAGGCCCTTTCAATAGCACAGAGCCTGCTGCCAGGTAAAGTTGAGAATATTTACATACCTCTATGAAGCCTTGATTCCAGAAGTGGCTCTTTGTATTCCCACTGAAGTTTACAATCGTTGCAGTGTGCTCAGCTCCTCTGAAATTGAGGATATATTTAAGTTTTCTTGCCTTTTTTTTTATCAGTTGTAAAACCTGCACAGATGAAGACAGCTTTAATTAGTAAAAATGAAATAGACTATTTAGAGTGGGTTAAGATAGTACAAATGCCATATACTAAACTAAAATACTTTCTATATTAACCCTTAGTGCTTGCAGTGAGAAATTAATGTAACAGAATCAGTGATAGCCATCTTCACAGAAGAAAAGGTCAATGTGATGGTGAACTAACTTCCTTTGAACATAGTTTGGTCAGTCAGCAAAAAAAGTTTTTAAACTGTGCTTTTAGATAGATTTGTTTGCTTCCGTCTCATAGGACGGTGACCTCCAGGACAAGATTTATGTCCTCTGACTGCAAGCCAGATTCCTGTATCCTGTTTATTATTTAATATGTGCTCTGTAAAATAAGCACAATTCAAATGCTTTGCCATTCAGTCAAGAGTCAAATCCAAGCCCGTATTTAGACAGAAAGTAGGTGTTTTATCCAATGATTATTTAATGATCCTGAAAGAGAGCCAATGAAACTTTCTCCCATATGAGACCCCAGTTATCCTGGTTATCATGCACGATAAAAGGAGAGGCTCTGTCCCACAGCAATTGGACAGCTAGTGATTGCTGCAGTTTGGAGGGGAGGGTAGTTAAATCCATTCTGGCAGAGGAAGAAGTTAACACATGGGTGTTTCACTCCCTGGCAGATGCTTCAATACACATATTGTGAAAAGAAGGAAACCCTACCACCTCTTGTTCTGACTGTTAAATGACTGCTGTGACGTTCTGCTCAAAAGGCTGTTAGTCCCCCTCAATACAAGATCACAAATGAAAGGAATGACCATCCTGCAGGGTGAACTGAGGTTTGAACTTGCCCACATAACCCTTAGGCTCAGTAGCAACCACCAAGAGTTTGGATGGTTCCCTGCTCCACTACTCACAGGCTGCACAGCGAGCCTGGGAGCACAAACCGAGGCTGCCACTGTCCAGGAATTTGTGTCAGAGCCAGCCACCACAATCTAACAATTTTTACTTGAAGCTTCTTCTCCCATATGTGAGTGCATGAAATTCAAGTTTCCAGTAAATCATAAGCATGCTGTTTCTGAGATCCACTACTTCCCTGGATGTGTAGTATGGGTAAGAGAAATAAGGACAAAATTCAGCAGAAGAAAGTAAGAAAATCTCAGCAAAATGTGCACGATTTTCCATAGGATCTCATGACATATTACAAAATTTCTGACAGCTAGCAGGTTTAAATTACCCTATTTATCTAAGCTTCTCTTTCTTTCATTCATTCATTCATCTGTTGCAGCATGTGAGCCTGTGAAGAAGTGAGCAATGCCCATTTCCTGCACTGCAGTCTATCAGTGTCTCCATCTTGCAGACTCAGTTGCAGCTGAGCCAAGTACTTAAGACAAATAGAATCACGTTTTTTTTAAAAATTGTCTTTTTTGCTTCTTTTTTTTTTAATTTCCCTTTCTGCTTCTATTTTTATTTTTCATGTTCTGCTTTCAAGTACATTTCTTTCCTGTTTTATGTGCATTTCTCACCTTCTCTCCAGCTTTCCAGTTCTCTCATTTCCCTTTTCCCCCTTCCTCTCACATTCACATCTACTTAGACAGGCATTACAATATTAAAGTATTGTTAAACTACAGAATTAGAAGCACAGTCTGGCTCCAGTTAACCTTGGTCCTTGTAAAACCACTTTACTTCCTGAGAACCACAATTGGAGAGGCAGAAAACATTCAAGGACATCTGTGGAAGCCCCTCCTACAGCGTAAATGAGCAGAGGCTCAGTTCCCGTAAATGCAGCACCAGCCTCTGCCTGCAGAGACAGCTGCAGAAATGGCAGTTCATGACATCTTATGAAATAGAAGGAATACTGGATTATGGGATTCACGGTTTTTCTGCATAAATAGAAGAGAGACATCCTCCTACAGAGCTGGGTTGGGGTTTTCTGCATCAAACAATTTGTTAGTTAAACCACATGAAACTGAGGCAAATTAAGCTCGTGCATATAGTGCTGTAGCTGAGCCTATGTTTATGGTCCGGTTCCTGGAGCCAGCTGCACCCACAGAGCCTAGAGGGATAGACTTTCATGGGAACCAGGCTATCCCCATGTCTGAGTCACTCCTCCTGGCAAGTTCTTGGCTCACCCAACTTAGACAAAGTGAGATTTAATGTGTAGGCAGCATGAATTATCTGAGAGTTCTGGCTCAAGGAAGCTAAAAAGTAAAGTCAGTCAAACACCATTCTAGCAAAAATGGATCCCCAATGTATACACGGACATTTGTGAGGGCTTGCAATTACCTTTCAGTCCTTAGCAAAAAGAGTTATTGGCCCGTAGACTACAGACATCTTTGGAAGAAGGGTGTTTTTCTTTTAGTACTCCTTGTTTAAGTGGCAGAATATTCTTCAGAGTATGACTAAGACTGCATCTAAACTGCTGGAAAGCTGGGATGGAAATTTCACTAAATTACTTGCATGAGATTCCTGAGGTTTCCCAGCTTCATCCAGGAAAAGAACAAGACTGATTTTTCTCACAGAAATGCAAGACTGACCTTCAGTTAAACCAAGATACACAATATTCACAAAAAGTCCAGAAATAAGAGATTAAAGAAAATGTGTTCAAATTTCAGAATAGTCTCTTTCCCAGCATTTTACTTCTATATATGCTTTATCTAGCCTGCACTAAAATTATCCCCATATGAGAAAGGGCACTCTTCTGCCTCAGCAGAAGTAATAAACAGAGTAAAACCTACTATGGCACAGCTTTACAACTGCAGGCAGATAAAGACATTATTTCTCCCTTTAATCTTAGAAGCAAATAGTAGTAGTGTTTGTGGTGGTGACGAACACCCAAATTTAGGTCAGGGGACGAAATAGCTGCAATGATGGCTGACAGATCACACTGTAGTTATGCTGCTCTAAAAAGGCCCTGCTGTTGGTTGACATGAATTTTGATATTACACAGATATGTGTGTAAAGCAGCTGATTCTAGACTATCATGGAAAGTTATTTCCTAAGCAATTTCTTTATGACAAGAGAGTAGGAAGACAAACAGCAACTATTTGCAGATTTATGTGCTCAACTCATGGATTTTGACATAAAGTTTTGGGGGTTTTGGCATTTTTTTGTTGTTGAGCAAGTGAGTGATAATACAAGACAACAGGAACAAAATGTTTTCTTAACCAACTTGATGTTTCAAAACAATGCTGGGAAGATGCTGACATACCAATATGTATCACTTGTGCAGCAAAACTGCTGAAAGCAACTCAGAGCATCCATTCATCTACAGCACTGTATCTGCTCCCTGGGTTCCTTAGCAAGAGGTCCTGGTTCCAGACTGCAGGCTTCCTGCAGGGGCAGTGGACACTGGACCACCAAAATGGGTGCTTCACAAGCCCTGGCTTTGTGCTGGTGTCCTGTTGTTTCACCCAGCTGGGCTCTTGGCTGATACAGTTGATGAGGGGGAAGCCACTGAAGAGGTGTTACACCAATAACCCAGGGAAGCACTGGAGTTTATGGGATGTGACCAAAGTGGTCACACAACTGCAATCCAGAGCAAATGTACAAGTGAGAATTCAAACAGGAAAGGGGCAAGAAAAGGTGTTTTCTGTAACTAATACTGAACAAGAAGTGAAAACTTCTCTTTTACTCAATGCTTATTTATTAAAACCAGAACATTCTGACCCTGTCTTACAGCAAGGCTTCTTAGAACTTTTCATGGTGAGCAAATCTGTTTTCATGGGCTTTTGATGATATTGGTGATTTATGGATGGCTGATCCTAAATGCCATTTGCAACAAGCTGGAAAGGGATATGGCTGCAAAGCACTGCAGGGCAATTGTAGGAGAGATACAGTCCACCATCACATCTTCCTTTGTAGGGGCTGAATTCTGTATCCTGTGTGATCTCTGATGGTCTCATTAATCTTTAGTACAGGTCTTTGCACTTAAAAGAAGGTTAAGGCAATCTTAAACTCTTTCTGGGGATACAGATTTATTTGCATATGCTTTTCAATCAAGGATACTCTAAAGGAAGTCCTAAATGTGGTTATCAAATACACTGAAACTCCTCTTTGGAAATGGAAAATATTTTTCAGTCAACTTAGTTGGAAAATCCAGGTCAGGCTTTATAAATATCAAAGACTTCCAGAGAGCAGCCAACTGCTTTCCACTTCCTTTCCACAGGAAATTTTTGCTGACATGTTGAACAATGACCATTTAGATGAAGTTAATAATAAGTAGGCAATTAAAAATCAGTGTTCTAGGTGCAGTAAAGGTTTCTGCTGAGTGTGCTTCTGTGGTTAAAAAAAAAAAGTCAGCTACCAGGAGTAACTGGTCAAAGACACTTTAAACTGATGCAAGAGCAGAAGAGATGGCTCTGTCTTCATCCTGATGGTCACCACCTCTGCCTTGGCTGCACCAGCCTAAATAAATGCAAGATGATATAGCAATTTCAATTCAGGATCTGATCCAATCAAAACTGACCCAAAAGAAAAAAGGGAGGGCTGGATGAGAAATTAGTTTTCTGCAAGGAGCAGACTCTCTTTTTGGCTTACTATGGGTGATTGGGATTGGAAACTATGGATATCAGCCAGGCTACGTCAGCTTAGAGGCAACAATATCCCAAAAATATTGCAATGCAATGAATGAGATGCAGACTAATCCAAGAAACATTATAGATCCTTTAAGGTAAGTAAATGATGAAGATTCCTTTGGAATAGAAAGTATCACACTGATATGTGCTTATGAATGGTGACACTACACTAGAGGTTTTAGAGTGTGACAGATTATTCAGAAACAAGAGGACAAAAAGGAGAAGTATTTTAAACCTATCAAAGGAAATACACTTCACAAAGTGTCTTATTAAACTGTGCAACTCTTTTCCACAGGAAGTAATTGGGAGAGCACTTAAAAAGGAGTAATGAAATGACTGGACTTTTAGACTTATGACTATGCCATGATTTGGAAGATAGACTGAGTTTTATCTTATTGCCTGCATTTAGGCAATATATATCAGGTAGGGGAAAAAAAACCACCAACCACCTTAATACTGTAGAAGCAGCTGGTTCTAAATCTGGCTTCAGGGGTGCTTCTTACATCCTCCTGTGAAACTTTGGTTTCTGCTTATTGCCAAAGGTCAGTGTCTGTTTCAATATCTTTCACCTGATCTTGTATAGGAATTATATTGCTCCTTATCAAAAAAACAATGATATGTCATGGAAGCCTCTGCCATTCATAGTTACAGAAAAATTTAGGCAGGGATGATTACAGGAGATCATCAAGTGCAGTGCTTCACTGAAAGCATGGCAAACTTCACAGTTAGATTAGACTGATCATGGTCTTTTCCAGCTGAATTGCAAAAACCCCCAAGGCAGAGGTCCTACAGGTGCTGAGGTCCTGTTCTGGATGCTGAACCATCCCCACCATGCATTTGTTGCTCATGTACAACTGGAACTTCCCTTGTCACGTGTTTTGGCCATATCCCCTTGTCTTTGTACTGTTCACCTCTGAGAAGGGACTGGCTCTGTGTTCTCTAATCTCTGATGACTGGAGGGATATTGAAAGGCTTCAATCAGTCCAGAAACACACTTCTTCCTTCTAAGATGCATTTTTTTTTTTTACCTAGCATCAATACTTTGACATATCTGCACCTTAAAAACTTCAAATTGCAAAACAGATTAAATGGCATGGAAAAGTAAGACTGCATTTACCACAACATTTCTCATACTTTGCCTCTTAAACCTGCCATCAGTATATTTTTGAAAAAGCCATGCTTTAGCTCAGTCTATTTGTGACCTCTTGAATTCCAAAAATTCAAATTATCAAGAATTAGTTTGTCCAAGCATATTAAATGAAATTTAAAACACTTATTTGTACAATTTGTGTTTGGGCCATAATCTCAGGGTGACCTAGAAGGTGCACTGCACTACATTCCTTTAGACTGCAGACTTCTGTCTCTTTCCATCCCAAGGATGGCTCTTTTAAGACACTCAAAAAACATGCTTTGAAGATGTCTGTTCTTGACAGTTCAGCTGCAGGAAAGATAACTGAAAAGAGGTATTCATCTTTTAAGTACAGGCAAGGATGTTAATCTGGTGGTTCAGAACTGACAGTTTTTCTTTTCAAGTGTCATAGACTTGAGCTCTGATTACACACTCTTCAGAGGCTCCAACAAAAGAATCTCTTGTTTCATCTGCTTCATGCTATTGGCCTATTGTTTCACATACTCATTTTGATAAATCATACAAAATGCTACCTTGAAATTAAATTTTTGTCATTAACAGTGGAAACAATACCTATGTAAACACTCTTTTACAAAATTCTAGAAGTTTTTAAAAATGTTCTATCAATTCAGTAGGATTCCAAATATTTCTCTCTTACCTGTTTTATAGTCTTTACCATGTTTTATTATTACTCTTATTAAAATAAGAACAGGACATTTAGCAATGCATCAGCCATTCATTAATACTCTCTGGTCCAGATTTCTACATACCAAAAAACAGTAGTCTCTCCTATAATCCCAGTAACCAACCTCAAAATTTTTCCCAGGGCTTTTGTGGAAAAGATGGGAAAGGCTTTCATTTTGTTTGCAAAGAACGAGAGCAGGTGTGGTGGCTGGTCTTGTTCCTGCTAGTCCTGAACATAACTGTCACAGCCATCCCCTACTTCACTGTATTTGAATATTAAACATCTAAGTGAGAGTTCATCAAGTATGAAAGTAATTGATTACTCACCTGTACCATGTTAAATACAGTAACTGGCAATATAAATTGTATGCAGAATTACCTCTTAATAGGTCTTGAACATTCAGCTCTCCAGCTAGGTTGTGGGATCACTGCCAAATCCCTCTCTCCTGCTGTTGACAGCTTGTGGCAATGCTGTGCAGAGTCCTTCACACTACATTCTCTTGTGTCCCAGACATTATCTAGAAATCTAGATAGCTCAGTGTTGAAAGATGGCTCAAACCTTCTCCCACTTTCTTCCATTTTGAAAAGAACACAAACCAAAACAGTGTAAGGCAGAAATTTCAAAAGCTCACAAACATACTACCATAAGATCTCAAACTCAGCAAAGCAGTGCTTCTTCTCTTGAAAACAAGGATGTTGTGCATGCTATGGATTTACATAACTTCAAGTGACAAAATGAACAGAAAACAACCCCCTTGCAAGTTACTAAAGGCAGTGAGGAAAACTCTGACTCAGGAAACTCCTGAGCTTCAAAAGAGCTGGAGGCTGGAAGTGCATTTAGAGAGCATATTACCATGCTTGTTGATTTTACAGCATTTTTAGGAATTCAGTTTTACCTGCTGCTGGTTAAAAACCTCAGCTTGACATAGCTTGGTCATTCTCATACTCTGCATCATCATGAACATAATTTCCCTTTCACTGAGTCTTCCTACAATTATCTTGCTACCTTCTTAATTTGGTCTCATTCAAAAATTATGCACATGCATCCATAAAAGACTGCAGAAACCTTGTGGGTGATTCAGCAGTCATCTCACACAGAATTTATCTGCTCTTCCCTATTAAATCAAGCCCAAGGCTGAACAGTGCCTTGATCATAACTCACATCTACTCACCTGTCTCTCATTTTTACAGCAAGAGGACTCTGCTAATTAAAAAGCACAACAGCTTTCATAAAGTAGATTTTCATGTTTGAGGAAGGGAAAATTGGAGATTTATAGCTTCTCATTTTACTGAATTCACAGTGAGCTAGAAACAGGAAGGAAAACAGAAATAATCACACATACAGTCTACAGGTAAAGTGTGATCTTCAACTGCTTGCTATCACAGACACTACTAAACAGAAAACAAGAGAGGGAAGAATTAAGTTCTGACAAAAAGTTTATATAAGCAATAAAATAAATAAAATATTTCAGTACATTTGTGTTTTGAACACAGAATTTTAGCCTAGGAAATTATCTTTAGATGTGGAAATACATTCTCCTGCATTCTTTTAATTTCTTTATCTGCTTCTACTGATATACCACTTTTTTGGCTGTCAGACAAAGCAAGCAGAGCCTGATTCTGCCATGTTCTTGCTTTTTACTTCCCCTCAGACAACTTGGGAAAAGTGACTTACGCCAACATTGTCACAATTTCCCAAAATAAATGATCTTTAATCAATACAAACAAAATCTTGCTATCTGCTCCATCCCTGCTCTGTTATCAGCACCAAGACCATTGTGATTATGAACTAGAACAAAAGCCTCAACAACAACGTGGTGCTGGAACTTCATTTTGTTTGTAAGAAGGAAATTTTCTTTCCTTTTTCCCAGAGTTTATCTACAAAACCTAAATTAGCTCACTAAAATATTTATTTCTGCATGGTTTTCAGATATGAGTGCCTGAATGATTATTCAACAGTGAAGAATCATGCTGTCTTGCTTCATTCAACTGTTTTGATGCCTGGATATAAATGAAGAGACAAAATATTCAATTTTAGTTGAACAGGAAATAAACAAAAAAAAAATAGTAGATATGTTTTTCAATGTCATTTAAAAAAACTGAGTGCAGTTGTGTTTTGACTCTATTTTATATGCATTCCTGATATTGAAACAAGCAAATGAATGCACCATTGGTGGTAATATTTTGTTGTTTGAGCACATTGAAAGTCAAGTAAATATTACAGCCCTATGCTCTGAAGTCTATTCAGCTGCATGTTAGCAGTGGTGCCAAAGGGTCAAGTGCTGTTTTCTGCCCTGTACACCAAGTGCTTGAGAATGTAAAAAGCTAGTTTAATCCACCAGGTTTGACTAGCAAAGAGGCTCTGTGGCTCAACTGGTAACAGTGTCTCAAAGTTACATCACTGTAAAACTGATATTTTCCATCTCTGGAAATCTCCAATAAATACGAAAGAACAACATGAAATATAACAGTTGGAAATATGTGGGAGTGTTCAAGACATGACATCTGTGTTGGAACATCATATGCCACCATTTCTTTCGGCTGCTGAGAGCAGATGTTCCATATCTGCCTCTCATTCAAAAGGAAAGGAAAAATATTTAAGAGAAAAAAACAGCAGCATTAGGACAGAACATTTTAGCTTTTACAGTTATGCACAGCAAAGAGGATTACAGTAAAATGATCTTGCTTTCTTACATTCCTCATATGCTCCTGTCTCTTTTAACACATGGATATAGTATTTATTACTGCAATTTAAAAAAAAAGGTAATTGTTGTGCTCTTTCAAGTCACATAAGTACCAAGTCCCAGACCCCCCTATCACATCTATTTATAAAATTTATTTTTTTATTTTGAAAAAATAAATATTCAGATTTAAATGTTCCAATTTCTTTGCATTGCAAAAAGTAATAGGTGCCCCCAAAGGGTAAATTTTCAACCTGCCAAAAAACTGTTTCTCTTGTTTCATTTGCAATGAGCCTTAAACATAGCAGAACCAGTGAGAGGAACCAAGGACCTCGTAAACAAGGGGAATTTCCCAGCCCTGTATCTCACAGTCACATGTTTGGCCACTCTGTGTACTTCAGCAGCACCAGAAGGACTCCTCAGATGAGAAGGACAGAGGGACAGGCAGGAGATCCCCTGCTTTTGTACCTGGCAGGTACCCAGGTGCTTGGAACAAAACACCACTAAGATGCCTGGAGCTAACAGCAAAGCACATTACTCTTTTCACAAGAATTTCCATATTTCTGGTAACATAACTTGCACCACTTTTGTGGCAGGATATACAGTATGTGGATCCCAACAGATTGTGAGGCTTAAAGGCTGTTGAGCTTCACAACAATGGAACAAGAGAGGGAGTTTCCCTGATATAACCACTCCTCTCACTTCCTTAAATGTGAAGTGGCCTTCAAACTGAGTACAGTGTCAAAAACTCTGTCAGGTTTTGATTGCTAAGTTGCATGGTCTAGATAAAATTCAGACTGGTTGGTTTGACAAAGTTTTTTTTTTGCCTCGTGTTAAAAGGTACGTGTAGTGCTGGAGGGGATTTAGAAGAAAATACAAGGATTATTTACTGCTGTAGAAAAGGCCTGTTAAATGTAGGCTTCCAACAGCCCTATGTCTTTAGTTTACCAAAGAAATAAGAGATTACTTGATCACAGCATGCAATCATCATTTGGGTAGAATGGTGTAAAAGGACAGAAAAATTGGATTAGGAAGTAGGCCACGTATATATCACAGGCAGGGCACCACTGATAACAATTGCAAACTCTCTGTGAGGAATTTCCAGATCAGATCCCTCATAGGGGAACACACTCTGCTTAAAGAAGTTATGTGGTCCAGCACAGCAGCAAGTCCATGGAGCTGAATGGCCTGCCCCATTCAGAGACACCAGATCATCATTTGGCCTTAAATATCCTGATCAGGCCCTGCTAGTCCCTGAAAACAGGAGGAGCCTGCTTCTTCAAATGCAAGGTCACCAGTGTTATCTCCAAGAGATAACAGCACCTCTCTCATGGAATATATTAACTGTCCCCTTCAGTATACCTAAAAAAATTATTTGAAAGCATTCTTGGAGATATTTAAAATATGTATCTTTTCCTATTTGAGCTTTTCATGAAAGAACACATCCTGAACTGACTTCAGGGAGTGAGAATTTGCAATCACCTATTAAAATCCTGACTCATATGAGCATTGCCCAGTGGTATTTTTGGGCTAAACTCCTGAAGAGGAAAAGACAAAGCTATGCTTGAGCAAAGATCAGACAGGGGAAAATGCAAATCTATAATGTGTGAAGTGACTTTATAGAGAAAACCTGAGAGGACCTGTCAGCTCTTTGCTTTACAGACCACTTTTTTGATCATAAAGACAGGCCCTCTGGCACAGATTCTTACCTAGACCTTCAGGCAGCTCTGAAACCACTTGCTGGGCTGGAGCTCCTGTTCACAACTTTTTGCCAAGGCAGAGGCTCTGCAAGTTGCTTGATGAGAGATGAGAAACTGTGTAAGGAGAAGCAATATTCCTTCTGTAGTTTTAAATAAAAAGAGAAGTTATTTGACTGTGAACTTTAAACCTTCATAGGACAAGCTTGTACTGATATCATTTAAGTTCCCTGGAAAATACCGAGAATCAGACAGTAGGGCAGGAAATCCCCTGGCAAGACTTTTTGATTTCACTGCTAGGAAGCTCACTGCCAACACAAGAGCACTCTCTCCTAAAAGGGACACTAGAAATTCTTTCTATTCACTTAACATTTCTGGGGAGAAAGCTGGCCCTGTTGAAATCAAGGGGCAATTACTACTGACTTAAGTCACTTCACACCTTAATGGAGGTCCTGAGAGGGCAGACAAGCCACGAGGAAATTAACATCTGTATCTGTATCAGAAATACTGACAAAACCACCAGCTGGAAGAGTACTGGAAACTTGTGGAGGAATTTCCAGTAACGACTACTCAAGCACAAAGCACTGTTGCAAGATGGCTCTTATTTCTCTCCCACCCATCTTCCATCTTCTCAGTCCACAGTAGGGGGAAAAACAGCACAGGAACTTTTATGCCCTTTCTGCAAGGTCTGGCCCAAGGCTGCTCAGAGCAGGAGTAAGAAGGCAAGGCATACCTTGGTGGGTCTTACCAGTACCCCACCAACCCCAGGATGTCTAGAGCAGTGAAAGACACTATTTCAGGATGTCATACACTGGCCACTTTCTCTGGTATGTATCCTGAGGACTGCTCAGCATCAATGGCCATTCAACAAGGGATGTTATACAGTACATTTCTGTCTACTCCCTTTTGGTTTTTTTATGGACCTTTAGCCCATTATTTTTTCCATTCTGCTTTTGAACCAATTGATACTGTTATTCCCCTGACCTTCTGCAGCAGCTTCCAGTAGATTAACATTCACCCTGTGAAAAAGCACTGTTCTTTTTTTTTTTTTTTTTTTTGCTAAAACACTTTATCCTTAGTTTGAATATCCTGTTGTTCTGGAATTGCATGTTTTAGCAAACAGTTTTGCATCTGTTGTTTGCCATCAACTGCTTTCACAATTTGGAAAACATCAGTCAGAACTCCTCCTTCAGCATTCTCTCTCCAAACTGGAAAGTCCCGGGCATTTTTATTTGTCCTGTTTTCCAGACCTCCTTCCCTGTATCTTTCCTAGCTATCCGTCCTGCAATACAGACACCAGAACCTCACTGATTAGGCAAAACGTGTGTGCACCAAAATTTTGCACAGTGGAAAAATCATGCTTTCTGGTTTATTCACAAGACAGCACTGAGACAGGCCTGACATTATTCTGAATAAATATGCCTGGCACCACCTCCAAGAAATTTATGTCATAGGCCTGTCAAAGCTCTCCTCCTCCTCTGTCTTCAATCTTTTCTTCACCCTCCTACTGCATGTTCACATTCCTCCAAGCCAAGTCCACACTGCTCTCCCATTTTTCTGCTACACCCCCACCTTCCAAGCCTCCCTTTCCAATCTAGATAGACATCCTGCATGAACTGATTTACTGTGCACAAAACACTGCTGAACACACTATGAAAAAATATGGGACATGTGCACAACTGCCTCATCCCAGAGGTAGCCTCATCCCAGAGCTAGCACCCACATTTGCATTGCTGTTGGCAGCAGTTGTCACCATGTGTATAATGTAAAGACATATTCTTTTCATAAATCTCTGCTTGAGCTTCTTGTGTGCAAGTTTGGAGGGGCCAGGCCCACCTTCCTTGCCTAGCACAGTGGATCTGGCCACAGTGCATGAGGATGCATTTCAACATCTCAGCCACATAGCCTGCACCTCCCACAACTTTGCCTTCGGTGCTGAACATCAGCACCCAGATCAGTGAAAGCACCGCTGCTAGTCAGGAGAAGGGAGGTAAGGAGGAATACTATCAAATTCCACCTCTCCTGCCCTCCATCTTGGCTTCTGCACCAGAAGTTCACTATTTCCACAGCCATTTTGCCAGCTCTGGAAAGTGTGTGGTGCCAAGCAGAGTGAAGCGTGCAGACACCAGCTCTCTGTTAAAAGGGAAATTGTCAAGCATGTGGTTTAGATTTTCACAGTGAGGAGCTTGGGAAGGGCGTTTCTTCAGGCAACAGCTCACCCACCATCACTGAGGTGCACAGATTTTGCCTGTGCCCCCCGCCTATGCCGTGAGGCTGCCGGCCTTGTTTGTGTCTTTCCCATTGTGACACCCACAACTGCTGCTGCCAAGGACAATTTCCTTCCAGAGTAATGTGTATTCTGGCATTATCTTAAACAAGCATCAGTAGGGGGATTTAGTCAAAGACATCTACTGGTAGTTTTATTTTGCAGTGGAAATCTGTAAAGCATATTTACAATGCCCTTATATTTTACAAGAAAGTCTGATATGGCTCATCACAAAATAATGGAATTCTGACACTGATCTGAGAATGATTGAAGCCAGCAAGAATACCTTAGCAGTGCTAGAACTCACAGGATTATAACCCCAGACATTTTTTGAATAATATTTAAAATAAAAAGTTTTGCAAATGAGCCTCAAAGGCTTAAATTAGTTTAAATTTGTTAGAAATGCATAGCCCAGTGATTGTGTAACTTCATTGAAGGTACAGAGTTTATGGCAATATCAGTGAAATGAGAACATTTTCCAAACATTACCACAACCAGACAAATTATATTAAAAAACATTCATGCTGCAGAGTAATACAAAATAAAAATCACCTGATCAGCTCAAGCAATATTGATTTATATATTTGAATTTAAAAAATTCCTCTGTACAGTTGCAATAAGACTTCAGTTTTACAAACTGATATTTAGTTGAACATATTTATAACACAAATTATACACTATGTACAAACCTAGTTCTTCACAGAATTCTTTGTTCAGAATGCTTCAACACAGAAATGATTTATCAACTTCTAGGTCAGGATTCTATCTCTTCCTTTAATTTAAATACCAAAACACTTATCAAAACATGAAAATAAGCCCATTTGCTATCACGTGGTGCTGTTCTTAAGTCACTTGTTTGTTACCATATGTTACAGAAGAGTAGAACCAGTCACAGCAATAAATAAATGTGCTTATTATCAACTAAAGACTTATATTCACGTGATCAAACTTTCAACCTGAGTGCTTTTACAAGACTGTAGGATCCATTGATCTTTGCTTGTCTTGACACGTAGATCAAAATTGCAACTGCAGGTACCGCTACTGCTGCTACAGATGAGAATGCAATAATCAATGGTATCATCTGATCTGGTTCTTCCAATCTTGCTGAAAATGGAGACAAAAGGAGAAAAAAAAGTGTAAATATTGTTTGAAACAGATACATGTGCATCACTGTAAAAGGAGTTTTATTAATGACCTTCATTTGGAACATATTTCTGTTTTCATGCACAAAGCATACTTTTTGAGATTTCCTTTACTTTTTTTTCTTTAGAGCTTCATATTACATATTTTAATTCCTAGCCACTGTCTTGGTCTTGAATTTGCTATTCAAGTTCAAACCTACCTGATATCATCTGTAATGAGGAATAACATGAAATTCACCAAGAATACAAGAGGAATATCACATATTATACCCAGGAAACATTTTGGTACATTTCAACATCCTGAAATTCATTCTTCACGGGGAAGACCATGTTTTAAAATCTCAATATTTAGATTTTCTGTGAAACACAATGTTCTCTGGATTAGTCTCATTGTCCAAGCATGTGGACAGAAATGCAGCCAAGAATCACCTTTTTGTGGCCCTATCCTTAAAGCTACCACACCAACTCATCTAAGAGAGACAATGACAGCCACACTGAAAGGAGGTTAAGATACAGCTTATCTGACCAGGTTGTTTGGTTTGATTTTGGGTGAGAGGTTTTTTTTCAGGTTAACCACCGTACTTCCACGCAAGGATCAGCTATGAAGTAGTTGCGCTCACCTTGACATAAATTTCACTAAAACATACAAAAAATATAGGTTTAAGGCAATAGACCCAGCTACCTACAACAGCTATCTGAATCTCTGTAATGCTGTTCCAGCCTTACTGAAAATATGAAGGACGTATATGCTTGTATAATTTTTGGTGACACTGCAGAGTATAAAGTTTCCATTCACTGATGGCAGAATGATTTCTCCTGATGGGCTTTTTTTCAGGACCATCTCCGAGGGTGTATGTGCTACATGTAACAGTGATATTTTCTACTTCTTTAACATTTTCTGATGGATATATTAATACAGTAATATTTTGAAGAGGAACTAAAAAGAAATTCAAGATAGGATTTAGCAACAAACAGAAGCAAAACTCATGAGGCATCAGCAGCTTTTACATGCAAAATACGAATCCAGTTAATGGGCCCACTGGAGTAGCTGATCCCATAGCTTTAGACCTTTAGCCCATACTGCTCTGCCACCAGCTATCCTTCACCACTGAAGCCAACAGCAGCTGGCAAAAAGAACATTTTATCAATTGACAGAGTATGTTGCATAATTTTTACATTATATGGAGTCTCTCTTTTCTTATTTCATAGTTTATTTGTTTGAGTTCATGAAAGGGCACAGACAAACAAACCCAGAGGCTTATGTCCTCTTTCAACAGAAGAAAAATAGAAAAAGCAGAGGAAGGAGTCCTAGAGCTGCATTTTTTTTTTCACAAGGTTCTGCAATTTTATATCCTGTTTTCAAAAGATGAAGTAGAAATACAAAAAACATTTGAAGCAGCAACTATTTTATGCATCTGCTATTTTGGACAGAAATTTTCATTAGCATTAAGACCCTATCACTTATGACAAGAGCCTATGCAAATCATGTCAGATTTTTTAAAGACCATTGTTAATGAAACTGAAGATGTCACTCTTTGTAAGACAAATCCTTGTATGAGCTCTGCACAGCAGTTATATTAACTAACCTTCGACATAAGTACTATGTGCTGAGACTGCTCCCCCACTTCATTAACAGTATGCATGTGTGTTTTCCTGCATCCCTTAGCTGAGCCCTGTCTGTGGTATATTTCTATCTACTGTTTCAAGGGTTGTGAACCCATCACCAACTTTCTTTTACAGGCTAGTCCTAAGAGATGTAACATCTGCAGATATGCAAGGAGTAGTAACGCTTCGTCCTTGTTTCGCTTTGCTTGAAGGGGAAATCAAAAGTGTATTTTTTGGTGCAGCTATACAAATAGTAAAGAACAGGGAAGAGAGCTGAATTGGTGGCAGAAGTGATCCCTAAGCAAGACACTGTTGCTATGCAATAGGCAGAAGCAGCAGAGCTAAAGCAGAGAAGTCTGACTACTATTGAAAATGAAACTTCGCTATCATTCCATCTAAGTTGGGGAATCAGCATTTCTTGTAGCTTAAATGCAGCTTGTAAGAGCAGGAAACAGAGTTGAAGCTTAGGGAAGAAGCAAGGAGCTGCTTCCATAGAGCAGCTTCAGCTCGTACTGTCTCCTTAAATCTTTCCTATGCATATATCCACTGGTAGGCCTGGTTGGAAGGATATTTCCTCCCAGGCACTACATACCTTCTTTACCTCACAAATACACTTGGCAGCTGGAAGGAGTGATGGAAGCCCCACCGACTTAAGAACTTTTCATAATCTATCTGTATTAAGGCAGGCTTCACACTTCATTGTTTAAAGCTTCCTAAATCACTTAGTGACATTAGGGCCACCTTTTAACTCTACTGACATCAAAGACAAAATTACCTCATTCTTCAAAAAGAAGATCTGGACCTAAAATACCTAAACAAAAAAACTTGTTTTCTGTCTTGTTCTACAAACCTTGAACATATAACTTCACAGCTTTTTCTTCCTTGCCAAATTGATTATAGGCTTCACATTCATAAAGCCCCAGATCTTGGCTTTTCAAGTTCCGTATAGTTATAGTTGCATTTTCAGAAATTTTCTCAGACTCCCCGGTGGCCTTCTTTTTCTTCCAGGAGATCACAGGAGCTGGATTACCAGAACTAGTACATTTCATTGTTACAGTTTCTCCTTCTTTAAGAGCAGCAGTAGGGAAAATTGTGATCATTGTATTCTTTGGTCCATCTGAAAGGAAGAGTCCTATAGTTAATCATCACTGGATTTTTTTAGAGATGGATGCAACACGTCTTATTGGATAGTAGATTGTCACCCTCCCAAAGCTAATTTCTTTTTTATTCTCATAACAAAAGTAAAGCACACTGTATCAGAGTTTCTGGACATACCCTCCATAGCCTAGACAGTCTAACCAAATACTTCTAAGCGTGGAGATCAGTTTCTCACTCATTCAGATCTCCACTAAAGACTGTCCTCGCATTAAAGATTTTGTGACTTTGTTTTGTTCATGCTGATGAACATGCTCCTTTCTTTGGGAAAAGCAGAGGACTATGATGATTCTTTGTTCTCACAGGGTTTCATTTAATTTGATGGTTATATTTAATCACTGAAGATCTAATTATTTTTAAATGACTGGGAAAACTTTACACATACTTACATTTCACATTAAGAGTGATTTCACTTTTACTGTTCCCATACTTATTTTCTGCTACACATTCATAGTCTCCTCCATTTTGGAACATCACAGATGGAAAAAGAATACTCCTGGCATTGTAACGCCCTGTGTCTGCATTGTCAGATTTTCTCCTTAAAATAATCTTGGGAGGAGGGTTACTTTCAGCAGAACATTGTATGGAAACATTTTCTCCTTCCTGAACTGTTGTAGAAGGTTCAATGGAGAGTTTTGTAATGACTGGAGCACCTGCATGACAAAAGAAAAGGCTGTTAGAGCAATGCAAAGGTACCAAAAATGGAGAAGGTTTTAAGAAAGCAAGAACTGCTTGCTCAAGGATCTGTTTATTTTGGTTTTGACCCCAGACTCAATCTAAGACTTTTGGGTCTGTCAAAGCAGTAGCAGTCAATCAATCAATCAATCAATCACAAAATATTACAACAACAATAATATTATTACGTCCAAAACAGTTTTACCATTAAATGCCTATTAAATTTAATGCTACTGACTAAAACTATTAGTTCAAAGAAGGAGACTGTGATGTCCCTGTGAAACTGGTATGCACATTACATTTCACAGAAATAACAGTGTGCGTGTCCCCACCACTTTCTCAGACTCTTTTCTGACTTTTAGTGTAGCATTGTGGGAAACGTATTGAAATGTGTATGCACAACAGCAGTACTAAGAGAATTAGCTGCAAATTCAATATAGAAAGAAAAACTACAGCACATGAGGAACAGCCTCAAATTGAAGCTGAATCCTGAATATGTAACAAGGAAAGCCCCATATTTTCCTAATTTTCAGTGTTTCAGCATCCTCCAACCTAACAGAGGTCAGCCAGTTAGGTACTGGATAATACAAGTGAAACTCAAACAGACTTGTACCTTGTATAATAATGTCCACAGTTGCTTTCTCTGTTTTATTAGTTACCAGATTAATTACTTCACAGATGTACTGTCCTGAATCATTGAAATGGACATGGGGAATAGAAAGAACATTGTTTTTTATCAGGTGCTGAATGCTTTCTTCAGCCAAATATTTACTCCAAACTATTTGTGCTGGTGGGTTACTTTGAGTCACACAAGTGAGGTTCAGAGAGTCTCCTTCCATTGGTGAGTTGCCTGGAGATGCAGTAATGACAGTATTTTGTGGACCAACTGTAAGAAAACAAAAGGAAGACAAGATCAGTGTGTAAATGAAGAATGACATGCACATCTCTAACACTAGCTTTTCTAGAAGTACATGTCACAGAATACCAAGAAAAAAAAAGAAAAATATGTATCCCAGTAGCACAGTGGGACCATTTTTCCAGAATTACTAAGACGTTTTGCTTGCAGCTTTGAAAGCTGAACTAGCAAAAGCCCTTGTACAAAAATACTTACAATTTGCATTAAGTTTCTGAGAAGATGTTCTTTCTTTGGGTTCAAAATCCATATCAGCAATTGGTAACCTGGCCACACAGGTAATCTCTTTCCCAGCATCTTCAGCCATGGGATGAAATGTATATGTCACAATTTTGGTCTCTGTGTTTGTGCTGTCATCTTCCAAAAAATATTTCTCATGAAGAACATGTTCATCTTTCTTTAGGAGAACTTCCAGGTGATCAGAAGGATACACGTCAGGAATTTTACAGGTGACAGTGGCTGGTTTTCCAGCAACTAAGGATGGGCTGATCTCAATGATAGGATCACTGGGGAAAGCTAAAAGAATAAAATCAATTTCTTTAGACTAGTAGAGAAGAACAGTAGGGTCAACATAAGAGCAAGATCCAGACACCAAATATCTTGAGTTTAGAGGTGGTCAGAACATGACACTCTATCAACATTATTACAAGCCACATCTTGATCTGAAGACCTACAGGTCCTTTACCAGCAGTACATTTACTAACAGGAAGTTTATTTGTACAATTGTTGAAACATGATCACAAAAGATTAGCAAAATTCAGCATGGCACCTAGGCAGTGATACAGCTGCTTAACTACAGCCATTCAGAGCAATCCATACACTAGTGCTATCCTGTTTTCTGTGCTGGTAGGTTTAGACATGTGAATTATTCTCCTGCAAACTACAAAGGCTTTGATTTTTATTTCCCCAGCTCTAGGAATGCATTCAGGCAGTGCCTGTTTTGGCTTTTAAGAATTACCAAAAACAAGAATAAATAATACTAGTACATACAATCTTCAATGCAGAAAGCAGAAAAGGGCTAAGAAAGTGTCCTGAACAGGCATATAAAGGAATCTCAGAAGGAAGTATATGTTGAGCTATAACACTCATTATCCTAGAATTAAAAGTTAACTGATAACCACAATATCTAAAACAATTAGTGAGTTCTCTATCAACATAGAGAACTATTTAAAGAGAATTTTACATTTTTACTTACAGTAAAGTTCAACTTTGACACTCTTCTCCTTTTTCCCTCTCTCATCACATATGACAGTACAAAGATAAGAATGAGAATTCACAATGCTAACTGGATTCATAGTCAATGTAGAATATGTCCTGTGGTTGCTGACTTTTCCTCCAAGGGGGCTGTCCATCTGTGTTCTCCAGGAAAAACTTGGTGATGCACAGCCAGTAGTATTGCATGTGAGTACAAGTGTGTCTCCAATCTGTGCCACAATTCTCTCAGCAGGTATAATTTCCATTTCAAAAGCTTTAACTACAAAAGGGAAAACACACATCAATTTAGCAGCTTTCTCAACATTTATCTTCCTATTTCTTCTCATATTCTACTGTGACATGAGGACTTTATGCTTAATTTCTTTATGGTTGTGTGGTAGTTAAACTGATAAAGCTTATACAGTGGTTTACATATTCAAAACACCCCATAAACATGGCTATTTTTGTCAAAGATAATACAGACTCAGATGACTGACAGTTTTCATATATAAAATTGCATCAACCAAATTTAAATAAATGTATTAGCACAATATACATTTTTTGTCAGGTGGATCTGGTTCTAAAACTTTGTAACATTTGAGGGGAGACGTAGCAGGAAGATAGCAAAGACAACAGCAGAAACACTTTCAACAGGACATTTAGTTCCAAACTTGCCTGCTACTGTCAGGAATGACAGTAAAAAATCAAGCATTCAGTGATATACTGCAGTTGTCTCCTAGACTGTCTTTTAGCAAACTCAATAGCAAAATGACTGAGTCATTGCAGAGCACAGAAAAGCTCAAAGTAAATGCCAAAAAAAGCTTCCTGACATTTTGACAGAACTACTTGACAGTTGTATTCACTGAAATGAAAAGGTAACTGGAGAAAAGAGAAATAAAGATCAAACAGTAAATTTTAGGTCAGTTTACATGTAACAAAGTTTTAAAAAATAAAACAAGCACCACCAACCCCCACCTTCCCCAACTTACCAGTCCTTAACACACACAAAATTACTAGCACAGCCTGGCTTGTTCTTCCCATCTCTTTAAACATTTATAATTGCTGTTACTAGATAAAGAAAGTAAATTCAAAAGTTTACTTTCTATTTTCTGTGAAGAAGCACTGTGAGATCTTGCTGCTCTGCAACAGTTTATTACAAGAGCTCCAGCTTGCTCTTTATAAAGGCAGAGTGGGAAATCCCTGGACGGGAAAATCCAGAGCAGGGAGGAAAACACCCATATCAGGCGGTGTCCGTTGGCTCAGCGCCCTCTGCTGCTTTTGTGACAGCCCAGGAAAATAAATAGTAACGCTTGCAAATACAGTGCCTACTACATTTGAAAAAATCTGTTTCAGATCTGATCCTGCAAACAATTGATAAAATGAAAGAACATGCGTAAGTCCAAGTAATTGAAAGTAACTATATCTCAGATAAAAAAGTTATTAAAATTTGTTTTTAATGAAAATATTTTTGTGGGATTGAGTCTACAGAACAATTCCAACAATGCTCAGCTCTGTAAATAACATTACATGACTCAGTATTTCCTTTGAAAACTATGCTACCAGTTTCAGAGGTGTTGTTAGTCATGTTCCTAAGTATTTTTGATCTCTAAAAATGAAGGAATACATCAGATAACAGAAGTCTGGAGATCTGACTTAATCAGCTTGACTCAGGCTGATACTCTTCAAATTAATGGAATTAATTAATATTCCCAATGCCACTTTGCAGTGGATATACAAATCCAGTTTGGAATATTTCTGAGGGCAACTCATGCTGGCTAATAGGCAGTGATGTTAGGAAAAAAAGTAAAATAATGCTTTCAGTGTTCAATTTTCAGTTGGAAAATGCTGTGAATGCAAAGAATGGATAAAGGTTTCTAAGTCTCAGCTGTTTATTTATTCAACTACTTAAGTAATTCAGGTACTACAGAGGGATCTGGACAGGCTGGATAAATTGGCTGAGGCCAATGGGATGAGGTTCAATACAGTGAAGTGCCAGGTCCTGCTCTCAGCTCACAACAACCCCATACAGCACTACAGGCTTGCGGAAGAGTGGCTGGAAAGCTCCCCAGGGCAAAAGGACCTGGGGATGCTGACTGACAGGAGCTGAACATGAGCCAGGTGTGCCCAGGTGGCCAAGAAGGCCAGGGGCATCCTGGCCTGTGTCAGGAACAGTGTGGCCAGCAGGAGCAGGGCAGGGATTGTGCCCCTGTGCTCGGCACTGGTGAGGCCACACCTCGAGAGCTGTGCCTGCTGGGGGCCATCACCCCAGGGAAGGCACCGAGGGGCTGGAGCCCGTCCAGAAGGGCAGCGGAGCCGGGCAAGGGGCTGGAGCACAGCTCTGAGGAGAAGCAGCTGAGGGAGCTGGGGTTTATATTGATGATAATAATAATAATAATAATAATAGTAATAATCATCATCATCACAAAAACAAATGAAAAATCCACTCCAAGACAATCCAAGAATTACCCAGAAGGCAATAAAACAGGGAAATCTGAAGCATCTAGAAATGCCTAATCAAAAGTCACTAAAACTAAAATTCAATGAAATCGCTACAGTAGATTCTACCATAATATTTTATTTTTATTATCATCATCTTTTTTTTTTTTTTTTGTTAGAGGAGGAGCAAAAGGAGGAGGAGGAAGAGGATGAGGAGAAGACAGAGATGGAGGTGGAGAAAGAGGAGGAAGAAGAATAAAACACTCTTAAGTATCACAAAATGCAAGCAGAGTACTGTTCTGGAAGTACTGCTATCAAATCCAAAAATCCAAGAGCTAGTCAGGATAGGAAGTAACACATCTACACAATGTGATTTTAATGCAGAGAAAATGGTCTTGTTGAAGGAAAGTGTACTCTCTCACTTAAGTTGCAAATAACTTTTAAATCATAGTCAGAGAAAAGCAAGAAATGAAACTCTTCTGCTTGGACTGCTTAAATAATCATCAGAAGCTAAGCTGAAAGAGAAATGGCACTATTTCCTTGTTTCTGGGAAATCAGTTTCTAGAAAAAAAAAATTAAACATAGGAGACAATATCTGCATACTGGAAAAGTTTTAGTCAAGTCCTTAATCAGATAACATGAAATAGGAAATAACTCTGATCCTGGTCTCAGTAAATTAAACTGGGCAGCTGCCATTAACTTTACTGGAGCTGGATCCTTACCAGAGGGACTACTATACTGAGTAATCAGACTCAGACAGTTTAGGTAAGAGCAGAGTTAGCCAACAAATATTACTAAAGGAAGTACAAATCTGCCAAAAATCTAAAAAGTTTTAAAAAACTTTCTCTTTACACAGCTTCAAATGTAAGCCTTCTCTGTATTTTAAATAGAATATGTACATTGCTCTTGCTCCTCAGCATCAACCTCAAAATAGGAAGATGGGCACCAAATATGGTTATTTTCAGGTCTGTTCTGGCTGGAAACAAACAGAGATCAGCTAACAAGTTTTAGCACTTGACCTTGAGAGTTCAGATAATCTAGTTTTTTATTCAAACAGCACAGAGGAGGATGCTGGGGGTAAAATAGAGGATGCATCTACATCCACAGTGAGATAAGTATTATAGTACCAACTGGAAGAAATCTTGACACATGCAGAGTGTAATGAGGGGTGGAATGAAGCAAGTATTATAAGAATACTACACTAAAGGCAAAAAACATTAAAAGAATTAAGCACTGGGATGTAACTACATGTTTTTCAATACATCTAGTAATCAAAAGAGACTTCTAAGGCTTTGATGGACAAACAAAGATAAAGCAATTATGTGTTGCAAAACAGAGTTTGGAAATACTGAACACAATTTTTGGCCTGGCTTAAGAAAACACAAGTGTCCTTCAGGAAACTAAAATTTACATCAGATTCATCTGGAATTTAAGAAAAGAAACTGTTTCAGAACTGTGATAATCATTTGCTTTAACTCCTACTTCTGCAATCCTATTAAATACCTATAGGATGCATTTATTAGCTTCTAAGAAAAAGAGATAACAAGTTCTTGAAATCTTAATGAATTATTTGAAAAAAATGCACGTTATCCAACATGTTATTAATCCAATGTTTATATACCTTTTCCTGCATTTTTTTCCTCATGTCTTATGGAGGCTATTAGGGGAAAACTGAAAAGCTAGCCTTTTGCAGAATCTGGACTCTTAAAACCTTCATCACTGGTTTTGTGATTTATGGCCAAGGATCTATAGTGAAGAGAGAGAAATTTCCTCTGTCCTTTTGACAGAGGAAATTTAAGAAAAAAGAAGGTAGAAGGAAACTCATCTGATCTGACATCCTGGTGATAGGATGCAGCAAAGTCTGACTCAGCAGTTCTTTAGCCTCATAGCAGAGGTGTTACAGCAAGTCCATACTTAGGTCCACCATTCAAACTACAGCCCTCACACATCTCAGGAAAGATATTCTTGGGATGTGCACTGGGGGTCTGACTAAAGAAAGCCTCAGAGTTTTGGACGCTTTACAGAAGCAGCTGGGATGAAAAGCTTCCACCCCACGCAAAGAGTGTCTGATACCTCTGCAGGATGATCGTGCCTAAAGAAAAAGAGCCAGAGGACTGTGCTGTAACTCAAATGAGAACTAATCTCAGAGTGAAAACTCACATCAGCAAAGAAGGAATGCCCTTCAGGCACCACATGCAAGGCAGTACCTTTAATATGGTCATATATTGATAAAGTAACTGCAAAAACATGAAGCTGGAGGACATGTATGAAGACTGCTGATCACATGGCTAATACAGCAGGAAATGATCTGCCAGCCTCAACATTTTCAGTTCTCAGTGACTTCAGTAGCCTGCTCTATGGGTTATACATTGTCTCCTTCCTCAGAGCACCTGGGTTTTTGGTTCCCAAAGCTGCCCCAAAACTTTGCTTCTCCTGACTCCCTCCACCTGCTTTCTCACCACCTGACAATAATACAATCTCTGTATAGCCCCAAGAGGGGGAGGAGAGCATCACTGACTCCCTATAATTTTCATCTCCGGATGGGAAGGATGAGATCTACATGCACATCTATTTAAAGGGTTGTGTCTGTTTCAGGAATTGTAACTTTGTACCTAACTACAAAAAGAACACCAACGCATTACCCTGTAACCCACATCACACCTCACAATTGTACTCCACATCTCACTTGTCATCTATTGCAAGAAGAAAAAGAAAAATCTTAAGAAAGTTTTATCATCTGCTTCTTTTCCTTTTCTGGAATTTCTTAAATGCCATATGTAAAAATAAATGCATCTACTTCCTCCATTATCTTTCTCAGGCACCAGCTTCTCAGTTAGGACACTTCCTGTCTGGTTAGTCTGAAGGCAACCAGAATCTGCAAAGGTGCCAAATAAAATAATACAGAAGTGTGATAACATGCATAGACGACAGAATAGCTAATTTCTTATTTTCTTCTATTCAGAGGCATTGTCCACTTCACAGAAAAAACAAATATTTCATCTAATAATAAATAAAACCCACTAGAGAAAAAAGCCCCTATTTTTTTATCTTAGTCTTCTGTTACTGGAAAAAAAACAGGCTGTGGAAATTCCAAACTTTATTTCTAAAAAACTGAAAGTATGAGTTTAGTGGTGCTGGATCTAAAAATGAAACTGTTGGATAGTGTTGAAATCTACATACTTTAAGTGCCAAATGATGTATTTCAAGCCAAACTTTATTAGTTTGGATAGCTGTGCTCCTGTTATCTTCACAGTGACAGAGGTAAAAAGAAGTTTCCCTCCTGAAATACTATCTAGGGTATAACAAGAGTCAAATTCAAATATGAGACTTGGAGTATTCAAAATCTCTTTGGGAATTCTGAAGTAAGACTTCAGATTCACTTTTATTTTGATCTGTATATACCAAGGCAAGTCAAAATAATTTGTTCTGACTGGAGAAGACAACAAAAAAAACCCCAACAAAACTCATTCAAAATGGACAGAGTGAAAAAATAGGTCAACATGCAGATGATAGCTAGAACTTAGGATATGACAAGGTAAAGTCAGATGAAAACATTTAAGAAGGAATATGAGCAAGTTACTTAATTTCCCCAATGTTCCACAGGAAATTCTAATACCATTAAATCTTGTTGTGTACTTTATTAAGGCCAGTATTTCATGTGGTCAGAAGAAGTTTATCAAGACAGTGGTGGAGAACTTTTTGACCAAGTTTTCTTATTACTCACCAGCAGCAGCTCCGCAATATCCTTGTTCATCAGTCACTTGCCTGTTTGCTACATCCTTCCTGCTCTGCAGCCATGAGGTACATGGCTGTCCCTATGGACCAAGAAAGAAAAAGGGGAATGATGAATGCAAGATCCATAACAGACCATCCCACCTGCAAGAAATGCAGAACTTGGATTCTCCTACACAGGCTACTGAAAACTGCACTGCTACTAATGGACTATCCTCCAACTTATCTTCCAGAATATATTCTTTTTTACTCTCTTATAATGGTTCATATTCTGAAATACTGTGTTTGGTGCTGCCTTGTGTTATAGAAATGTTATCTTTGTTGTCCCACAGTGGACTGGCTCACTAACAGGTAGAAATATTACACAGATGTCAGAAAGTAATTAAATGACTTAACTTTGCAGGATTCAAGATTCATAATTTTTATATCTTCCATACAGGTAAGAAATACAGAGATTGCTCAGTTTATTTATTTTTTTTAAGATACACACAAATGAAACCTTATTTTACCTAGATTTTGTTACCTTCCCCTCTCTGGAAGTGGACTGGAAGTCCTGAAGAAACTGACCTTCCGAATAGAAGCAACTGGCAATGAACCAATTTTTACTTCCATCAAGCCAAAATGACAAGTATTCAAGAGAAAGCATTTTGTATCAGCAAAATATGTATGTTTGTGTGTCTGTACGCATACTGATAAAGCAAGTAATGCTTGAAACCAGCTGCAACTCTATTAAGGGACTGGCACCCTGCTTTTGTCTCTGGAATGTGCTCTACCCTAAATAAAAAACATGCTGTTTTGTCACTTGGACTATTTCTCTCTTTCCTTTTTTCCCCCCAGACAGTTAGGTATCATCTTAACTGCTTTGTTTGTTATTAACACTTCCACAAAAGGAATATAGCAAAGTAGGAGTGGCTAAGTGATAAAAACCATAAGCAGCTGAATTTTTCTCAGCAGGCAAGGGTAAGAAAGATGAGAGTTACTGGAATTTATTTCCCCTTCCCAGACAATTACTTGGCTAGGCATCAAAGCTCCAGCCCTTGTAGTCTGATATAGGCAACTGAGCAAGAATGACTTTCATAGTTGTGTCACCTTTTATCACAGACCATGTTACACTCTAGTGATAAGAGAGGCAACTTGAGAAATGTGTCACATGTTTGAAATTGCTCTCAGGCAGGATGAAAGTCTGTACTGAATTAGTATGAGAAATACCTGACTTCCAACATTCTGGTACTTCTTAGCCAAGGATCTCTCCTGAAACTTCCCAAGAATTGTATGTGAATACCAAATTATAAGTAACAGATAGTTTAATGACCCTCTTGGTTGGAAAAATTTTGCATTGTTTGACTTAATTTCTTACCATAGTTAGCTCCACACCATGAATATTGACAGCCCTCTTTCAACAGTTCAGCTCCAGGCAAACCTACATGGTTCACTTGCAGCTGAATGAAATAACCATTGACTAAGTGAGATGACCATGCACCTACTGCCAGGGCTTTTACTTGGAAGCTGGGACATCCTAATGGGAAAGGGAACAATTCTGTGCAACCCACAGTTTTCAACAGATAAAGAAGACATAAATGTTTCATAGGCAGCGTTGGATCCTTTTGTGGATCAAGGATCAACCAGTTAAGTTCTCATAGGCTCATGAGCTCGAGATTGATCTTACCTCTGTAGTGCCTTTCAGTACTCAGGATATCAGCAGCATGGTGACTTGGATCTGCAAGACCATCAGGCTCCAGGCACAGGAACTTCCCGAGATGTATGATGGTGAATTCATTAAGATTTTAAGCAAATCATCTTACACCGTCTCCAAGATTACTTGAATGAATGTAATACAAACACCTCACACTAAAAAGAAATGCATTCTAGGAATTCTGTATTAGTGATTTAAAGTGCTTGATATAAACACATCAGCCTATAAGTGATTTATTATTACATTCTATTATACTGATTCTCCTGCTATGGCACCAAGATCCAGCTGCTGACTTTGTTTTTCTTGCACTCTTGGGTGTCTTATGCCATCACTATTGAATTTTTGTGGCATGAGGAGATTTTCATTCTACCTCGAAGGTCAGCATATGGATCCTGCTGTAGCTCATGGTTCACAAAATGTGCTGTTACATAGCAAATATGGTCTATCAAAAATTTAGGATCTCAGACAATTTAAGAAAAATTGTTTCACTTTACCCTGCATATTGTATTTATTAATGGGAATATTTATTTTAAATTTCTTTTTCTAATTCATTAATTGGAAAATTAATAAATAAAAATTATATTTAAAGATTACAACAAGATTTGCATATTTAACTTAAAGGAGAACACATTTTCAGGTCAAGTCTATAGAATGATTACAAGAATGAAGAGAAATTTATCACAAGATTGAAAAGTAAGCGGTGCATATGTTCAAAACTCCATAATTACCCAGGAAGAAAGCAATTACTAAATTAATCTGCACTATTTACTAGTTCTTACTAGCTCACCATATTCCTTTTTTAATAAAAGAAAGAACTGCTTTCTAAGTTTTTTAAGGGATTGTACAGTTGATAAATGCTACTAATTTAGACTAAAGCTACAGATGGTTATAAAGATGAATAAATGAGGAGACAACAATCCTGCACAACATTCCTTGTGAAGTTAGCTTTGGTTTTGTGAATCACCTGTAAAACTACCATGATCTTTTATTTTCTTACTCTTCCTAACAAAATCTAATGTTTCAATGAATGCATTTCATATTATGGCACTTAGCCATTTTCATAAGGATTTCTATAATGCACCATTTAAGATTCAGTTTATCCTTCCAAGGCTGTTTTAGACAGAAAATTAAAGCAAAAACTCAGACAACCACATTAATGTTTTGACTGGCAAACACAGTTACCTATGGGACTTGAGTGCAAATAGCACTTTTCTGGCACATAGCTGTAAAGCAAAACATTGTGAATAACTGGAAATCCTGTCAGGATCTAATTAGAAGAAATAGGGCATAAAACCAAATAAGAAGTCGTCTGTGACTTCTTGGTAATCTCATGATTATGGAGTGACATCGGTTGCAACAATTTCATGGTAACTCCTTAAAGTCACCGAGGGTTAAACACTGTGCAAGCCTAACTTGATGTGTGATTGGAACTTCAGTTTCACCTTGGCTGTAATTGCTGGCTGTGTCTCAAAAGCAAGGCCTCTACATTATTCAGAGAGATCTCTGGAGCTCATGGAATGTCAAGAGCCTGCAGGGAAAGCGAGTGTGGCCTGGATTGTCACATCTGGGTTTACAACACACAGAAGTGTTCAGTTAAGGTGAGAGCAGCTTGATGCTTCCCATATGAATACGTAGGAACTGCCCAGGAGCCCAAGGCAGCTTTAAAATCTTGCTGTTAAAGAGAAATGAAATGTGCCATTTCTGCCAGTGTAACAGTGCTTTACACAGAGATAAATTTCTTCTCTGAGAAACTTACTAGTCAAGGTATGCATGAATGTCAGACTCTGTCACAAATGCATTTGTAAAATTTCCATGGCCCACATATTAAGAGGCTATTTCAAAAAGGCTATTTGTTAAAACAATTTCTTTTAAATATCATAAGTTCTTACTATGCTAAAACTTAAAATCTTTCTTGAAAAACCAGGCATCACTTACAATTGCTCCACAAAACACAATAAAAAATGCAAATAGATAAAAGAACAAAAAACCAGAAAAAATTATAAATGGGAAGTAGGTATTAAGGAAAATTCTGAAAACATTATTAAATAGTTTTGCTTCAGTATTTCATGTATTTCAGGAAATTTTTTTCTTATGAACTAGCTCAAATGAAAGGAGAAATGGTACTAGCACATAGAGTTAAGATAAAAATATTATAGAGAATATTCCTAATCTCTTATTATTATTTCCACATATTACAAAACACATTACATGTTTTGCATTGGAGGTTATACTTTTTAATTTCTTTTGCTAAAAGGAAACTTTTTCATAATTAAGTGCTGCTGCTGTTTCTCCCTCACATTTAGAACCATTTGCTTTTTATCTTTTCCAGCATATATTAAAAGAAACACAACTGTACACCAAAGCATTTGACAGAAAGGTCTGCTTTTGCAGGAGAAAGAATGTTTTTCTAGTTTAGAGCAATGAAATATTGCTCTAAACCTTGGTAAAATCATGGAAAGTAGTCCAGAAGCTGGCTAGTACCTGAGATCTCACTCCTATTCCATTTTTGGGGACTGAAGTCCCCCCAGTCTTTTGGCACTGAAATTCTGTTTGGATATGCTCATGAGTGTAGTTGTTACAAGGAGATGAAGATGGACAGAATTTACCTACAGTGGATGAGTCAGAATTTTTTCAAGCCAGAATCCCATCCCTGACACAGGCCAAGAGCAGATTAAAAGATAAAATCTTGAGAATGGTGGAAGCACAAGTGATACAGTTGCTTACACATGGACTCAGAAAGAAATGGTCTCTGCATTGAGTCTGTGTTTTTGGGAGCATAATTTAATACAAGAAAAATCCTATGAGCAAATAATATTTGAGAAATATCTAAGAGATTTGCAAATATAAGTTTACAGATGTATTTCTAAAGCTTGCAGCCTTTTAAAATTTATCCTGAAGAGCATAGAAAAATAGAAATTAATAGTATTAACTAGCACTATTGCAATTAGAACTAGGAATCACCTGCTCTGTTCTGCCACTCTAAAACCAGCTCTGCTGCTTTACTCTCCTCTTGCACTACTACTGCAAAACCTTTTTCTCCTGCAACTTCAAAATAATCTCTGTCATTTCTGAATCTAGAATGCCACTGAACTATCAACTGAGCTCTTCCTAGCATCCCAGCATTGCACAGAGCCTCTGTCAAAGTTCTGAGCTGCCCCACAGCTGTTGCTGCCTGCCAGTGCACTGCTCCCAGGCCATCTCAGTCGTGTTACCACAGTTTGGCTGTGTCACCATCTGCTGACTTTGCACTACAAGTGTCACAGAGCTGCCTGTTGGCACCCACCTGTAAACATAAGATTTTCCCAAATTAATCATATCACCTTCTTACTTAAATTTGCATTCTGGCCTCGTCTAAAGCCCAAGGGACACAAAAAGACAATCTTCAAGAACACACTATTAGATTTTTCCTTGTCCTCTTCAGCTGTGTAATGACTTACTAAATGATTTTTTAACCCTGAAAGCACCACATTTACTATCATTGCAAACTGGAATTACTGAAAGGCTAGGGAGCTGCTTTGCTTGTTTTTTTGCAAGCACAGATTGGTGTAACAGAAGTCACAAGGAACATGATAATTTATAGAGCTCCTGCTATGCTGGGCTGCTCAGCCCAGGACTCAAGGGCAAAGCATGGATGTAGTTCAGAAGGATGTCTTCGCCATAGCACAAAATTTTGCAAATTTTATCACAAGAATACATATCTTTACTTGAAGAGTAGAAGTTGACTTTATACAACAGCTTGAAAATCATGTCAGAATTGATCTCAAAATGCAAAGTTGTTTCAAATGAAATATATTAAATAGTAAATCTCTAATACATATAATCAAAATCACTTTTCTTTCTGTGGCGTTTCTTTCCATTCTCCTCTTGGGAGGAATTTGGCATTTTTCACTATAGTAGCATCTATAATCTGTCTTTAAACATTTCCTGATTTTAGCAGAGAAGACTCCACCTTCTCCCAATACACAATAAACAAAACCTTTCTAAGGTTTCAGCCCTTTTCAAAATCCCAAAGTCACACATGGGATAAAGAAAGAAACAGGATGTTAAAGTAAATTACACAAAAATAGGAAGAAGGTTGTTTATGAAATGGCAACCAGAGTCCTGACATATACAGTATTCTCACTGTTTTTTCCTTTGCCATAAGTTTTCTGACCCTTCTGGTTTTTTTTTGTTTTGTTTTTTTTCTGGCTGATTTATTCATCAGCTTTTTCTATCACTATGGCAAAGGCAAATATCCTCTGGAAGGAAGACATTTTCCCTCCTCCACGCTTCCTCTGGGACAGAGAAGAAAGAACACTGATTTATCATCCTGCCAAAGCTGGCCACCTGGACAGACACCCATCATTCTCAGAACAGAAATGCAAGACTAGAGTGTGCTCAGGCAAAATCTGCCTCAGGAACAGATCATTTCCCACATTTGCCTTTGCTGTAGGTCCAATGTCTAACTTACAGCAATAGTCAACAGCAGTGTCTTCAGCAGAAGATGAAGACTGCTCACAAGTGGCCAAGTTCACCATGCAGTTCTTTAAATAATGTCCTTATTTGCTGAGATTATGTCTCCTTACTTGAGGTATGACTTCCTTCTTTAGCTTGTTTCACTTTACTGCAATTACTCCTTCAACAGTAAAAAACCATAAAATTGTTTTAAAAGTTAAAACCCATTCAGAATGAACAATGCATAAAAACACTGGTAAATACTGGTGCATATAAATTTGTCTAATTTGAACATTTTATCTTTGAAGACAGGAAGAAACTTCCCAAAAGTTTTTCACCTACAAATTGTCATATAATCAGATCATATCAGTTTCAGGAATCACAACATACTTAAGTCAAGGAAATACAAAACATTAACTGGAAATGAGAGGAATTCTCACTTATTAAATCACAGTTGATGCTAATCTTTCGATTAAAAAAGTAATCTTCCTCATTTCATCCATGCTGTGATATTTATAACATTCAAACTGCCTGTATTTAGTCTCTGACCTTCACATTTGAACTTTAATTGAAATAAGTTATAGGAAGGCAGATAAAAAGACATTTTTTTAAAAAAAGGAACTTAAGGTTTGTTTAGTGATTTATGTTATATACTGCAGATTACTCTTGAATATGTCTTTTGTACACTACCTTTATAAAAGGTACATAAACACAAATCTGTCTTCTGGTGCCACAAAAATGCTATATCTGCATCTATTGGATGAGGATTAAGACTCATGTTAACAATGAATTTATTAGTCCTATTCTCCACACAACAGGGAATTTATAGCTTAAATCATCTCAGATCTATTTAAATCTCAGTTAATTTAAAAATGTTTTTCTCAATTTGTGGGTGAATGCCAATATCACCAAGTTGTTTGCATGCATACAAGTAGAGGCCAAGGACTACTCTTTCTGTCATTTGACTTGTCTAATAAGCTCAAAGGAAATGGAAAACTCTGTGAATGAACTACACAGGAAAGTTTAAGAATTATCTGTAGTAGCAAAAGGAGAGAAAATGCCTCTGTATTCCTCTGTATTGGAATCCTTCTAGGCAACTCAAATGTTGAACTAATGTATCTATATGCTGAATTACATCAATATTCAAAAGTACTGTATTCCCTACAGGGCACATAAAATCCATATACAAGCAATTATGGAAGTCATTCTCAATTTCAGTTTTATTTAAAAATAGTTGAAAAATATTTTTAATTGAAAACCAATAAATATTCACCCATCTCTTCTTTTGAGTTTGATGTAACTGTCATGTGTGTTCTCCAACAGAACACAGAATTTATCTCCCTGATGCAGGTACGCAATTGCTTTCAGCATCCTGGCTGACTTTTTTCCTTGTGTAAAACATTCTATTTCTTATTATATTATTATAGTTGGGGTCTTTTAGTTTATACTCTAGTCATATATTTATAAATGTCTATCACCATTGTTATGTAGTAAAGCATCAGTACTACTACTACTACTACTACTACTACTAATAATAATAATAATAATAATAATTATTATTATTATTTTGGGGGAAAATCAAGGCACTTGAGAGGCACTAAAATTTCTTATTTGCTTCTCTATGGAGAAATGTGTGACCAGAATTATTTGGCCATACAAACATCCATGAGTCTTTCCTAATGAGGGCCCTGTAAATTGTGCCACCGATCAAGTACTGAAAGTTCATAATTTGCAATAACTCCAGAAAATTATTGGCAAGGATTAGCACTACCCATTGAATTTTCCTGCTTTTGGACCAATTCAAAGAGCCTTGTCTTCCTTTGGAAGGACTTCAAAATTATGAATGACTGCCGAGAAAAGCAGCCTTTGCTAGGAAGAAGCAACACAATGCAATATCAGTGGAAGTTCCCCTCTAAATTTTTTTACATGCAGCCTTTTAGGGAGCAAAGGGAGGGAGGGCCTTCCATCTGAAATAATAAACCCCAGCTATTCACAGAACCCATGGTTACAGAAACACAGGCATTCACACAATTATGTTAAAGAACATTAGGTGCTTCTGCAGTCTCCACCCTGAAACGGTTTCCTGTTTTTTAAAACCTAGCTACTGATGCTAAATGCTAAAAGATTTGCTTTAATGCAGCTCATCTCATTACAGCCCCTACATCTTGTGTGTAAGTCTGTCACTGAAATTAAACTTTCATCCAGCTGTGAAGCCTGTCCAAACTGACCACTGTTACTGACCACTGCCAAAGTAGAACCTGGTGTCAACTTTCTTGAGATAAGAACCTGTCTTCTCATTTTCACTGTGGGATACCTCATGTTTCTGAGATCCCACAGGAATAATTAAAAGCCTTAAAAGTACACACTAAAAAAAGGAAAATTCAACCACTGAACTAAACTCATCTTCTAGTTCTTGAAGAATTTGTTCGTACAGCTATAGGGTTAGTTATAGACTTTAAAAACACTCATTAAAACCATAAAGATACATTTACAGAAACACAGCTTCACAAGATAAAAGCAATTAGTCACAGATCAAATACTGTTAATAAAATGGAAGTGCTTTGTACTTCCAAACTTGTTCTAGTGAAGATGACTATTGATCAAAACACTTTCTTAGAAACTCCCACATCAATAGCTATATGTAGAAACAAAAAAAATTACATAGTCAAATCTGTATTGACATCATTTGATTAAACAAAATCCTTCTCAGGGTCCCTTCCAAGGCATATCTCTGTTCTAGCCCATTTTCTCTCTTGGATAAAAAGAGACTGAATCAGGTTTCTAAGAAACCTGGAGAACAGATGTTTAGGAAATACTGCCCTTCCAGGTCATGTAAAAGATCTTAGAAGACTTTCAAATTACCTCAGATTTTTTTTTTTCTTGTAAAATATGCATTCTGTAAATAAAGATGTAAAATAAGAATTCCTCAAGAATCACTTAATTTGCTTAGCATATTGTTTTTTCCATCCACTTAGACCTGCACTCCTGCATCATTGCACTGACCCAATTTTCAGACCTCCATGCTTTGCAAAAAAAAAAAAAAAAAAAAAAAAAAAAAAAAAAAAAAAAAAAAAAAAAAAAAAAAAAAAAAAAAAAAAAACCCCCACACCCACATTTATTTCCCAAAAAATAGGC